>NC_056679.1:196274502-196908002 GCF_018350215.1 Panthera leo
TCCCCTGTCCGTTCCTAACCACACCCCCCCCCCCCCACACATCTTGTCCCAGCTCAGCGCCCGGTGAGATGGAGTGGGTTGTCACCATTCAGTAGTTAGGGAAACTGAGGCCCCACTGAAGGAGGTTGAGGCGGGGGGAGAGCCCACACCTGTCTACTACGAAGTAGGGGAAGTGTGAGGGTCACGGGCACTAGTCTGCCGACTGCCCCCTCCCTGGGGGGCCCTGAGCTCACCTGGTCTTGTGAGATGCCAGGTGGGAGAGCCTCCCGGCTGTGAGGCTTTGGGTAGGTCTCCTTCCTCTCTGAGCACCAGTTGCCTTAGGCAGGAGGGGCCAGGTCAGAGTCTCATGCTAGATGATCCCCACGGGCATTTCTGGTCTGAACATCCCTCTCTCTTGGGTTCTCCCTCCCTGTGGAGCAGAAGTACCAGCAGGTGGATGAGGAGTTTCTGAGGAGCGACCACCCAGCCGTCCTTCGGTCCCAAGCCCGCTTTCCCGGCTTCAATGGACTCCGATCCCCCCTGGACACCAGCTCTGTGCTCTACACTGCTGTGCAGCCCAACGAGAGTGACAATGACTATATCATCCCCCTGCCTGACCCCAAACCCGAGATTGCTGATGAGGGCCCCCTGGAGGGTTCCCCCAGCCTTGCCAGGTAGCCACTGTGGCCTGAGGCCCAAGGCAATAGTGTGCAGTGTGTGTGTGTGTGTGTGTGTGTGTGTGTGTGTGTGTGTGTTCATGCCGTCAGGCTTGCCTTAGAAGCAAGCTACCTAGGGTGAGCACTTGTTCCTGCCAGTGAGGAGAAGAGAGAACTGAACTCATCTGACCTTTGATGACCTCAGGAGGAAAGGGCAGGCTGGTAAGAGACAGAAGGCCTAGGGCTTAGCTGCAAGGTAGCTGTTTCCTGAAAAGTGGCCCCCACAGGCCATCCACCCTCTCGTCCTATCCAGGCCCTAAGGAGAGGTAGGAAATCTAATCGGCATCCCCGGCAGCCTGTGTATCACTCTGGGGTCATCGCCAGCCCTGGCCTCTGCTCTGTTCTCCAGGACCATGGCCCGAGGGCCCCCGGGAGCCTGGCGTGATTGTGGGAGGCATAGTGCCCACAGGAACTGAGGTCAGAATTCAGGCTGGGAAGGAGATTCACGTTTTACTTTTGCCTTGAGATGTGGTGAAGTTACAGTAGGGGTGGGGGCGTGGTTGAAAGAAGGCCCAGCCGTTGCCTGGACTTCATGTTCCAACAGGATCTTCCCTCAGCTGGAGAGGAGTGTCCCCCGTGAGGCCAGACCCACCCCCAAAACCAGATCCCCCCCTCTGGTGCAGTGGCAGCGACCACAGGCTGGGTTTCAGCTCCAGCTCTGCCCCCAGCCACCCTGAGACCCATCTCCCACGGCTGCTGGGAGCACACACAAGATCTAGAAGGCCCTCCTCACCTTCCGTAAGAAGCAAATGTTCCAAGGCTCCTGGTAGCCAGTGTGCAGAGGAGTTAAGCTCAGAGTTTAGACACCTTGAGGTGTGAATGTTGGCCCTGCGATGTGCCCTCAGACAAGCTGCCTCCACTTTCCAAGCCTCAGTTTCCTCAACTATAAAATGAAAACAGTAGCACACGTCTATTTGGAGGTTGCTGAAGGATCCAATGGGATCAGCTTCAGGAGTGCAGGGAATGGAGTTGCTGGTGAGTGAGGAGTGAGCTTTGGAGCTAACTGGATATTCTGCTCCAAAGTCTCGCTGTGTGATGTCGGCCACTGACACAACCTCTCTGATCAGCCCTTTCCTCGTGGTGCCTATCTTATGTAGTCTTTTTTTTTTTCTTTTTAAGAATTTTTTAATGTTTATTTAGTTTTGAAAGAGAGAGAGAGAGAGACAAAGCGTGAGTGGGGGAGGGGCAGAGAGAGAGGGAGACACAGAATCCGAAGCAGGCTCCAGGCTCTGAGCTGTCAGCACAGAGCCCAACGCGGCCCTCGAACTCACGGACCGTGAGGTCATGACCTGAGCCGAAGTCAGATGCTTAACCTACCCTTAAGCCACCCAGGCGTCCCTCTTATGTAGTCTTTACAAGGCTTCAATGAACTAAAGGGTGTAAGGTGCATGGTGCAAGCTTGCACCCACAGGAAGCTCTTGATTATTGCTGTTATCTTACTCTGGCTCCCTCCCAGCCCCTCACACGTGTGCCTTCTCTTCCTAGCTCCACCCTGAATGAAGTCAACACCTCCTCTACCATCTCCTGTGACAGCCCCCTGGAACCCCAAGAGGAGCCAGAGCCAGAGCCCCAGCTCGAGCCCCAGGTGGAGCCAGAGCCACCACTGGATTCATGTTGCCCTGGGCCTCGGGCCGAGGCGGAGGACAGCTTCCTGTAGGGGGCTGGCCCCACCTCGCCCTGCCCAGAGCTCCCCCTCTACCTCCCAGCACCCAGCGCCTCCCGGCCTGGCCTGGCCTCCCATCAGCTGTCCCTTTCTAGAAAGCTTTTGCCGTGGGCATGTGGCACCCAACCGCTGGGGCTGGCTTAGGAGGCAAGAGGACTGCAGGGGCTGTGGCCAGCCCTCTGCCTCTGGGGAGGCCATGTGACTGGGGGCCAGGGTTCTCCCAGGGCACTTAGTTTCTCCATCTACAGGATGGGAAAGCCGGGCTCAGTGACGCAGAATCTGGGATTCTCTCCCTGGCTGACAGGTGGGGAGGCTGGAATCACTAGAGAGAGTCTCGGGGTTCCAGAGGGGGGGGATTAGCTTTTTTCTGTTCAGCCAGCTACGCCTCAAGGAGCTGTAGCCTTCTCCTTGCACTTTCATCCACCTAAGAGCTGGGGAAGGGACTCTGGCATCCCCGGATCCTGGTGAGCTGGGGCCCAGCCTTGGACAGTGGTGTTCATCCGGAAGCCACCGCCCCTTAATGCCAGTCTCCACTTTCCCAGGCCCGAGCTGGTCTGGGGCCATCCACGCTTAATGCTGGGGGCCTAGCCAAGTACAGGACACCCTGGCCCACAGCTGCTGTCCCAGGCACTTGGGACACACCTCCCCATACAAAGTGCCTGCATTCGTGTCTTCCTGGCCCCCTAAGTGCGCGGGTCTTTTTCCTTGTCACCACCAGTCTTACTTCACCCACCAGAGTCTCCGGGGCCAGGTGGGCCCCACATCTGTGATGAGCGTGCTGGTGGGCCCGCCAGAGACGTCCACACGTGTGGATCAGGCTGCGCATTGGACTCGACATGGGACCCTGGAGGGATCCCTCACCCTTTCCGGACCTGTTTGCCCTATTGAAAGATGAGCAAGGTGGACTCTGTGACTTCCTGTGTCCTGCCAGCACGAACATTCTAGAGTATTCCAGGGGGTGGCACGCTTGCCCAGATGAAGCAAAGCCAAATGCCCCAAACCTCCGTCCTGGGCATCAGCTGGGGTCTGGGGAGATTTCAGACCCTGCCTCACTCTCCGGGCATTCAGGAACCGTGCCCTTTCCCCAGGCCCCCGGGCAAGTCCCAAAAGGCCAGCTGGCCAGGTCTTGACTCGAAGTGACAGCCAGTGTCTTGGAAAGCCCCCAGCAGCTGCCCCATGGGAAGACTACAGAACCCCTTTCAGGCTCACAACCGCCTCTGGAGCCTTCCTGAACAAAGGAGGCAGAGAGGGCAAAGCAGGCCACCTCACGCAGTCTGCCTCTCCAGCAGCTGTCCGGGTCTGTGCCACAGACATAATGGACAGTGAGGAGTCTGGGGGTCCCCCAGAAAGGACAAGAAGGCTTTCTAGGGAACCTGAGAAGGGGTGCGAGAGGCAGATATTTTGGGGGTTTCCTTCTCACCCACCAGCTGCCCGGTCCCCAAGGGAGTAACTGTGGGGTATGGCTTTGTCACTGCCCAGGCCCGCTCACTGTACTCTCTCTTCCAGCCATGTCCCAACCCAGGGGGCATTGGAGGTGCCAGGGGAGCGAGGGCTGCAGCCAAGACTGTTGGCAGGAAGAGAGCTGGAAGTGGGGGGAGGGCAGCCTAGCAGCCCCCGGGCACCAGCCCCCTCTGCCCATCCAGGAGATGGAGTGGGTTCTCACTACGGTACCAAAGATGTAATCACCTAGGTTTACAAGTATTTTTAGGACTCACATTAACTCACATTTATACAGCAGAAGTGCTATTTTATATGCCATCAAATTTTCTTATCTGCGTACTTTTTTTTTTAAGGGAAAGATTTTAATATTAAACCTGGTGCTTCTCACTCATGGACTTCGTGGTCTCTCACGGGTTTGAGTCCCTGTGCTGGGAGGTGACAGATATGAAATGGGGTGAACAGGGCTGATCCCCGGCCACAGTGTCCCCACACAGGGTCCTTCGGTTCTGAGTCTCATTTCCATCTGTAAAATGGGGATTTTCACACTCTCTCCACCCCTTGCTAGCAGCCGGATGGCCTGGACCTTGGGCTTCGGTTTTCCAAGGTGTGAAATGAAAAGGTTCTTCCGGCTCTGCAGGGCCTGGCCCTGGGACCAGCTGGACTGTTCACAGGCTCATGTGGAGAAACCTGAGTCCCTCCCGCGTCCCCCACCCCACCCCACCATGTGCTTTGGCTTTGTCTGTTAAGCTGGGACACCCCCTGCCCTCCCCTCCACTCCGCCCGCAGCCCAGGCTGGTGTGGCTCGTGAGAGGCATCGGCTCCAGCCCAGATTCCAGGCCCTGGTGAGTTAGCGATTGGGTCTCAAGTGGGAGCAAGGAAGACAGAGGCGCCCAAGGGGGCCAGAGCGCAGGAAGAAGTGAGCAGAGAGGGCAAGCAAGAGAGAGGAAGAGGAAGAGAGAGAGGAAGGTGGGCGGGGGTGGGTGCAGCCAGGGCGAGGCCAACGAGGGAATAGGAGCCCAGCTATGGCTCTGAGGGCAGGGCAGAGGGGTGCAGACCAGCAGGCCCCAGGCCCCTCACGACTGCAGCCGCTCAGTGGTGCGGGGCCGGCATGGGCCAGACATCCTGGTGCCTGCTGGCCAGCTCTGTCCTGACCGTAGGCTCCACAGCCCAGCCCGGGCCTGACAGACCCTGGCAGCAGCACGGGGCCAGGGCAATAGAGCTAACCGGGGCATGGGCCCCAGCACAAGCGTCTTAGACCCAGGCCACAGCTTCCTGACCTCCTCACTTGGGCCCTCTGGCAGGGGTCACCTCAGGTAGAACCAGGTTTCAGTCTGAGATCTATCACACCTCACTGTGTGATCTTGGCCATCGCTTGCTTTCTCTGATGCGGGGAAGGGGGCATCTCTTTCTGGAACACGGGCACCTCGCTTTGTTACCGCTCGCGTCTCTGGACTGCTGCCAGAGGTCTGGGGCTGCGGCTGCCAGTGGGGACAGGAATGGAGATGTGGGGCAGCTGTGACTCACAGGCCCAGCCGCCAACTCAGGGGCAGCTGAGCCATGCCAAGGGAAAGCCCGCCCACTACATGGCCTGGCCCCACAAAGCCCACCCCCCTGGGGGTCCTGGTTTCAGAGAATCCCAGAGCCTGTGACCCTTTCTTTCCTGACTGTGGTGGAAGATGAATAAGCCAATACCCGGATCTGCCCTGTAAAGAGAATAAACAACCCTCATTCCAGACGGGGATTATCCTTGCTCATGGGAAAAGTCTCTGTCTGGAGGTCAGGAGACTTTGGCTCCCCTTCCCCCCCCCTCCCCAGTTCAGGCCTGCTCCTTGTGGGACTTTGGGTAGATTATACCACATCAGGCCTCAATTTCCCCAGTAGTAAATGGAGCTAATGATGTCACAAAGTCGGAAAGGATGATAAAATGCTGGCAACCATTTATTGAACAGTTTCTATATGCCAGGTCTGTCCTATTGCTTCACACCCATTTTCTCATTTTACCCTCACACAGACCCTATGAACCAGGTACTACTACTGTCCCTATATTACAGGTGAAACTTGGATAAGATAGGAGCCTGGGCTTGGCTGACTCCCAAGTCAGTGCTCAGGGAGACAGAATGCTCAGCCAAGGTGACAGAGCTGGGGAGTAGGGCAGCCTGGGTCCCAACCCCTGTCTCCAGACTCTAGGGCTATCTGGTGCTCAGAGTACAGAAGTTCTGGAAAGTTCTGGAAAAGGAAAGAGCTAAGTGAGCCTTATGGGTTCGAGCCCCGTGTCAGGCTCTGTGCTGACAGCTCAGAACCTGGAGCCTGCTTTGGATTCTGTCCCTCTCTCTCTCTCTCTCTCTCTCTCTGTGCCCCTCCCCTGCTCACGCTGTGTCTCTCTCTTTCTCTCTCTCAAAAACGAATAAACATTTGAAAAAATTTTTGAAAAAAAAAAGAGCTAAGTGAACCTGAGGGCTAGATAGAAAGAATATAGAAGGGCTGGCGGAGGGCTTGGACCTCACGGGCCCCTGTGCTGAGGGGGTGTAGGAGTTGGGGGAGGGGAGAACCATAGGTCACCTGTGCTGGCTCCTGTCTCCCAGGCTTGCCACTCAGGCAGGCCCCAGGGAACCCGTGAGCTGGAATTTTCCTCCCAGACGGATGAGCCATTTGGACTGCACAATTCTTCCTCCACCCTATTCACAGCCAGGGGCCTTGTTCCTGGAAAAAGAGGGAAAGACCAAAAGGAGCTATTACTCTCGGAGCTCTGCCCCTCAGCTGAAGCAGGGCTCACACCCCCCACTGGTGGCCCTCCCCTGAACTAGGGCACTGTCTCCAAAGGCCTCTTCTATTTTATTGTTCAATGTCACAACAATTAAAAATTATCTTTATAAAAGTATTTATGTAACACATGCTTGTATTAAAAAAAATCAATTATCAAAATATATAATATATGGGGCACCTGGGTGGCCCAGTCGGTTAAGTGTCAGACTTCGGCTCGGGTCATGATCTCAAGGTTTGTGAGTTCGAGCACCGCGTCGGGCTCTGTGCTGACAGCTCGGAGCCTGGAGCCTGCTTCTGATTCTGTCTCCCTCTCTCTCTGCCCCTCCCCCACTCGCGCTCTCTCTCTCTCTCTCTCTCAAATATAAATAAACATTGAAAAAAATTTTAAAAATAAAATAAAATTTAAAAATATCCATATAATATAGAAAGTTGTTTGTGTATTTGTACTTTAGGCTCCCAGTAACATTGTAAATGCTTATTTTCTTCATTCAGCAACTCTGTGTATAGGAATTTATCTTATGGAAATTCTGCTTCTCACTGTTAATAGTTCAGTTATATTCTTCCATGGTTTTCTCCCCTTACATCTCTACTAATATTTGTATTCCGGAGTGCCTGGGTGACTCGGTTGAGAGTCCGACTCTTGATTTTGGCTCAGATCATGCTCCCAGGGTTGTGGGATTGAGCCCCGAGCCACGTTCAGCATGGGGCCTGCTTTGGATTCTGTCTTTCCCTCTGCCACTCTCGCAGGCTCGCACTCTTTCTCTTAAAAAAAAAAATAATAATAATAATTTGCATTTTTTATCTGTGTAAATATATAATTACAATTAAAAAAAAAAACTACCACTACCGTTTTACAGCTTTGTGTTTTTTGCTTAAGAACACGTCATGCTCACACTCACAGGTCAGTGGTACATGTAGGTATTAATGCATTCATTACGAGGTGTGGCTGGGTGGTTAACTGAGTCGGTTGGTTAAGTGTCCGACTTCGGCTCAGGTCATGATCTCAGGGTTTATGAGTTCCAACCCCACGTCAGGCTGTCTGCTGTCAGCATAGAGACTGCTTCAGATACTCTGTCTCCCTCTCTCTGCCCCTCCCTCACTCTCTCTCTCTCTCTCAAAAATGAACATTTAATGGATTCATTATGAGAGTTGCACATCATTTAAAGCATGTCTATGCCATAAATTATCTGACCAATCCCCTAGTGATGGACATTTAGTGTTTCCAAGTTCTAAATTATGCTGGAATGACCACTGTTCGTTCATAAAGTACATTTATATTTGCACGTTTTTGTAAGGACCTGTTTCCATAGGTTAAATTCCTAGACACAGAGTTGCTTAGTAAAGAGAATAAACATTTAAAATGTTATTGAGTCTAAAAGTTCCCTTTAAAATATGCAAAATCATAAAGCTTCCAGGAAGCTAAGAAAATCAAACATAAAAGTGATGAAAACATCATTATTTAATTCTAGCTACGAGTTCTGGCCTCCAGAAAGAAGTCTGGAGCCTCTTCTGTTTGTTGAACAAAGCCACAAACACATGGGAGAACAGAGTTAAAGACAGGGTGCATGGAGTGGAGACTTTCTCCCTGGCGTAATCAGAGGGTGGGGAGACCCAACAAGGCAAGAGCTTGCCTGCGAGGCTGTGCGGGGTTCCCTCAGCCCGGCCTCCAGCCCGTGTCCAGAGGGGACCCACTTGGGAAACCCAGCTTGCCCTGGCTACCTGGGCCCTGACTGGTCCCTCACTGTTCAGAGAGTATGTTCCTAACAGTGGTCCCATGTGATGCTCACCATCCGCCTGTGAGACAAGCCAAGGGCTCAGTTCCAGATGAGGAAGGCTGAAGCCCAGAGCCACCGGGTACTGGTCCAAGGTCACACACAGAGAGGTACTTGGCCTGCCAGTCTGGGATGCTTCTACTGCCTTCCTCGGGAAATTTCTTTTTTCTTCTTTTTTGTTTTTAATGTTTATTTGTTTATTTTGAGAGAAACAGAGGGCAGCAGGGGAGGGGCAGAGAGAGAGAGAGAGAGAGAGAATCCCAGGCAGGTTCCGTGCTCGGCACAGCAGGAACCAGACTCGGGGATCCATCTCACAAACCTCGAGATCATGACCTGAGCCAAAATCAAGAGTCAGATGCTTAACCAACAGAGGCACTCAGCACGCCCCTCAGGGAGTTTCTAAGGCCACTTCCTGGACTCAGAAGGGGCAGCAGACGGGACCCTGGTGTCAGGGTACCGGCTGCCACTTAGGATGTGACTCCTGGATTCCCCAGGTGTGTGTGTGTGTGGGGGGTCTTCTTGGAGTGGGGTCCCGGGGCTTCTCTGGGCTACGACAGATTCCCACAGCTCAGAATAAAATCAGTTACGGCTGCCTCAACGGCCTGCTGAGGGGGTCCCAGCCTGGATAGGGGGTTGGCTCTTCTTAGGAGCCAGCAGTGACTTAGGGATACCACAGAAGCCAGCCTGTCTCCCTGCGCACCCCCCCACCACTGCCTCAGCCCCCCGCCCTTCTCTCTGGGCCCTGGGGATGCCTTCCTTCTCGAACAGCTCCTTATACCCTCTTATGGCTCTTCTCCTCCTGACAGGCGTGGGGCAGTTCCATAGTCTCTTTCTGGTTTGGGGTTTCATGGTAATCATTGCAAGGAACTAGAAGTCACAAGCATGGGGAAGTAACAGAGCTTCTGGAAAATCAGAATTCTCAAGGGTGCTTGTTCCCCTTCTGAAGGGACAAGGTGGAAGGTTCCACGCCTGACAATTTCTCTTCTTCGTTATTGACCGTCCTGAAGCAAACCGTGATCTTGCCTCTCTTTAGCTCAGACATCTTCAGTGGCTCCCCATGGCCCAACAAAGTCTGGGCATCCCAGTGTGGTCTCCAAGGCCACCCCCGACCTGGTTCCAACCTCTCCTGCTACCTCTCCCACATCTGCCCTCCAAGGCCTGTCTACCCCTAGCGGACCGCAAGCTTTTCCACCTTCCAACTGCACGTAGGGTTTCCTTTTCTCCTCATCCTTGCCAACACTCACTATCTCTTGTCTTTTTGATACTAGCCACCCTGATGGGTGTGAGCTGATACCTCGTCGTGGTTGTGACTTGCATTTCCCTGATGACGAGTGATGTTGAGCATCTTTTCATGTACTTATTGGCCATTTATACGTTTTCTTTAGAAAAATGTCTATTCATGGGGTGCCTGGGTGGCTCAGTCGGTTAAGCGTCTGACTTTGTCTCAGGTCATGATCTCACGGTTCGTGGGTTTGAGCCCCACGTCAGGCTCTGTGCTGACAGCTCAGAGCCTGGAGCCTGCTTTGGGTTCTGTGTCTCCCTCTCTCTCTGTCCCTCCCCTGCTCATGCTTTGTCTCTCTCTGTCTCAAAAATAAATAAAAACATTTAAAATAAACAAACATTTAAAAAATTAAAAAAAGAAAAATGTCTATTCAGTTCTTCTGTCCATTTTTTAAAAAGATTTTAGTTTTCGGTAATCTCTATACCCAATGTAGGGCCTGAACTCACAACCCGGAGATCAAGGGTCACATGCTTCCCCTACTGAGCCCTGCTTCTACCCGTTTTTAAATCAGATTCTCTGTTTTCTTTGCTGTTGAGTTATATGAGGTCCTCATACATTTTGGTTGTCAACCCCTTATCAGATTTATGATTCACAGGTATTTTCTCTCATTTGGTAGGTTGCTCTTTCGTTTGGTCGACTGTTTCTTTTGCTGTGCAGAAGCCTGACCTCTGCACCTTTATTGGTGCTGTCCTTACCACTGAAGATGCCCAGCCCTCAACGGCTGAAGGCAAAGTCTTGCATGAAGTTCTGGCACAGATCAAAGTGACCTCCTCCAAGAAACCTTCCTGATCATTCAGTTGGAAGTGGCTTTTCTTCCCAGTCTTTTGTTTGTTTGACAGCCTCAGTCTCTGGATGTCTTATGCACTCTCTCACCTCTGGGCCTGCACCTGCTGTCTCTCCCTCCTGGAATATTCCCTACTCTTCCCTGAACCCACCCTCAACTCCTAGTCAGCTTAGGCAGACTCCTTCTTGACTCCCTTCTTCAGTGCTCCCAGGAAGTCCTACAACCCCCTGAGCTTCTGGTTCCTTTCCTGGCTCTGCCAACAGGCTGTGAGCTCCAGAGGGAGGTGGAAGATGACCTCCATGGTCACCACTGTGTCCCTAGGGCCAGGTGCAGAGGGAACTCTAGATCAATAGTTGTTGAGGACACTAACCTGCATTATGGTCTCACTGGATCTGAGTTAATAACCTCTCCCCCACTTTACCTGTGAAGAAATTGAGGCCCAGGACCTGGCTGTGGTCATGCAGCTAAGAGTGGAGAATGTGATTCGCCATCTCTCTGGCTTTAAAGCCCAGGTTATCCCCTTCTAGCCTTGACCCTTTTGAGAGCCCCAGCCATTGCTGAAGGCAGGTGGTTACAAGTTTCTGGATTCAAATGCAGTTCTGCCATTTATCGGCTGTGTGACCCTGGGCAGGTCACTTACCATCTCTGAGCCTGTCTTTTCTCATCTGCGACATGGGATAATTATAGCTATCCCCAAATGTGGTTATGGGGATAAGACGAGATCATCTGTGCAGAGACTGGCACAAAGGGAGTGCCCAATGGACAGGGTGATGGAGAATGAGCCCTCTTCATGCCCCTGTGTTAGTGCAATTATTTATAGCAAATAATTTTTGGGCTCAAAGTTCCCCAGTTGGATGATGGATCGTGTCAATACAGATCAATGTTAGCACTGTCGCCTGCAGGACAGTACCGCTGCTTAGAGACGACATCCCCCAAGAAGGTGAGGGCCCTGCAGGGAGGGCGGAGCTCTGCGCCTTCTCTTTCCTGGGCCTACAGCAGGGCCAGATGCATGACGCACTCACCCAGTGAAGTGGTTTCTGAGAGTGGAGAACCCCCTCCACTCTTCACTTGTTCACCCGCTTCCTCTTTCATTCACGCATCCAGCACTGACTGGGCTCCCCATCTGCTGGGCGTCAGCCAAACGCAGGACATAAACGAGACCTGGAGAAGCCCAGGCCCTGCCAGGGAGCTTGCGTTGGGGCTGGAGGTCTTGGGACAAAGTCAGTCAGTAACCTGCTTAGAACAGCACTTGTGCTGGCCGGGAGAGGGGCTGCGAACTCAGGGGCCAGAGAGAGGGTGAGACAGGCCGACAGCAGAGTGGTGAGCTCAGTCCAGACGGAGACAGAGGCAGAGCCACGTGTAGCAGTAAGAAGGGGCCAGGTGAGTTCAGCAGCTGCAAGCCCAGCATGCAGTGCAGGGGGAGGGTGGGTGGAGAGAGGCAGGGAGAACGGCAGCAGATAGATCCCAGGGGTCCCATGAGCCCTGCTAGAATAGGGACCTGACCTGCACTGCCGTGCTGGAATAGTGCCCCACAGTGTCGTACCCCAGATGCCGGAGACCGTTGAATCCTCTGGTGTAGGGGTTGGGGTGGTCGAACCTCTCTGGCCTGGGGTTGTAGCACGACCAGTAGCCAACTGTCCTGGGTCCCTGGCTCCTGGCGTGGGCTTCTCCACCGTGAGATAGGGGAACTTCCTAAATCCCGGGGCATGGGTTGGGGTTGAGTGGTCAGGAAGGTGGGGGACAAGTTGTACCTGCCATGAGGTCTGGAGGTGCCAGGAGCCAGGAGCCAGGTGGGGAGATGAGCTTTTGGCCCTTAGTATGTGCAAAAGTGTGACACAGCCCACACAGTGACTTTGGGATTTCCTAATCCTTGGGCTGACATGCAAACCCTTTTCAAAGTTCCTCTGCTACAGGAAGGAGTGATGTCAATCCAAGATTCCTGCCCTTCATCCTCCCGGCCGCATCACTGCGGCTTCCTGGGCATTGCCTCACTGAATCCCAGGCCAGTTTCACCCCATGTCCACTGACAGCACGTTTGCAGCTGGGGAGGCCCGGGATCACTCTGTGCAGTGTGGTGGTCATTAGCACAGGCTCTGTGGCCCAGCTGCCTGGTCCCAACCCCAGCTGTGCCGTCTGCTGGCTCTGGGACCTTGGGCAAGTGACCTAACCTCTCTGTGCCTTAGTTTCCTCCCCTGCAAAATGGGAATAATTAATAGAACCAGCCTCATGGTTGAGAGGATTAAATGAGATAAATATGCAAAGAGCCTGACATGGTGCCTGGCACATAAACAACACTCAGAAAATGTTAGGGGTCTAAATGCCATATTCCCAGGAGGGGAGAGTACTTTCCTGCTTGCAAAGTTTTGGAACACAGCGTGTATTCACTGATTCATTCATTCTTCAAACACCTAAAGTCAATGGATCATAATGGTCATGTACACGATAGGCTCAAGAAGCAGTAATACTGCACCCCCCCCCCCCCCCGGCTGTGTGATCTTGGGAAAGTAACTTAACTTCTCTGAACTTCGGGATACTAACAACACCTACCTCTAGGGTTGAGGATTCAATGAGAAAACTTCAAAGAGCGCTTGACATGCTGCTGACACATAGTAAGCACCTTTGCTAAACCTGCTCTGCCAAATGAGGAAAGTACTAGAAAGGCCTGGGAGGCACAGGAAGGACACTTGCCTGTCTGTCAGGGATAGGGAGGCCTCCTGGAGCTAGGGAGTAGGAGGAGCCATGGGAGTTTGCTGCATGGACAGAAACAGCAGAGCAAGCAGTTTCTTGGGATCTGGGAAAGAGGTAGGTTCTGCTGAAGTGGACTAGGTCACCCCTTGGAGCCACCCTTCTAATCCTTGGGCTGACATGCAAACCCTTTTCAAAGTTCCTCTGCTACAGGAAGGAGTGATGTCAATCCAAGATTCCTGCCCTTCATCCTCCCGGCCGCATCACTGCGGCTTCCTGGGCATTGCCTCACTGAATCCCAGGCCAGTTTCACCCCATGTCCACTGACAGCACGTTTGCAGCTGGGGAGGCCCGGGATCACTCTGTGCAGTGTGGTGGTCATTAGCACAGGCTCTGTGGCCCAGCTGCCTGGTCCCAACCCCAGCTGTGCCGTCTGCTGGCTCTGGGACCTTGGACAAGTGACCTAACCTCTCTGAGCCTTAGTTTCCTCCCCTGGGGCAGATCCCTTGCGGGGCCACATCCCTTCTCTACCTCAACACCCTTCACCAGAGAGGGGTCTCTGGCAGACTTGGTCAAGGACTTTGGGAGAATGGTATGGAAGCTGGGCACCCTACCCTGAGATTAGACACAAACTTTACCGACATGTTAGGGGTTCTCAGGTTTTCTTGAAGCCATCCGTGGACTTCTGAGGGCAGTGGCCTCCGCCATGAGCGAGCATTGGAATCCCCCAGGGAGCATATTTCCTGGGCAGGTTTGTACCTCTCGTCCCTAATTCAGCAGGCCTGGGATGGCCTCAGATTCTGCATTTCAACAGGCACCTCTACGATTCTGAGGCTGGAGTCCCCAGACTATACATACTTGGTGGTGCCCATCTAGAGGCTCCCATGAAGAGCCCATGGCCTACAGGATGAAGTCTGGGCTGGGTTGTCAGGGGCTCTTTTCACCTGGACCTCACCCTTTCCTACTTCCACCTCTGTTCCATCCCTCTGGCTCACCCTGAGTTTTCGTCCTCTCTGCCCCCACACCAGTCCTTCTCGTGGATTCTCTTTCTGTCTGGAGGACTCCTCCAAGGCCCATTCCCCCCACGATATATGTAGCCCTTTGTACCCCTGTCACTACATGAAGGGACTCCCTCCAAACGTGTTGGACTTGAGAAAGTTAATGTCATATTGATGACCCCACATATGTTGAAGATCTGACGAGAGTGAGGACGACTGGATGTGTTTGGAGACGAGGTCCAAGGAGGAGTGTGAAAGGACCGGAGTGCTCAGCCTGGAGGAGTGGTGCCTCCAGGGAGCATGGGGCTGCCTCCACATCATGGGAGGCCGATCGAGAGACAAGGAACAAAGTTGTCTGGGGGTCCAAAAAGCAGCAGCAAAAGTGACAGGAGATGCCCCCAGGAGGCAGTCTGTTCCCTGATAGGGAAGCACGGGCTATACTTTCCAACAACAGGAGGCGTGCAGGTGACCTACCAGTGGTAGTGAGGGGAATGCTATTGAGCCAGTGGCCCCAGTAGCAGAAAGCGGTGACCTTGGCTTCAGACCCTGAGAATCCCAAATCTGTCTCTGAGTCTTCCCAAAAGTAACTGTGTGATCAGAGATAAGTCACTTACCGTCTCTGACCTTCCCGCTTCTCATCTCTACAGTGGAGAACGTATGTACTTTGCTGCATCCCCGTGGCCCAAGCCTGTATGAGAAAATGGAAATGAAAGTGCCCTGTAAACAATAAATGGCCCACCCTGCCCAAGCAAGACATGAAACCCAGAAGCCAGAAATGAAAAGACCAACAGATTTTACTACATATCAAGTAAACACTTCTGTGTACAGAGACACCAAAAAAGAAAGTTAAAACAGATGTGGTAGACTAGTGGGAAATACTTTCAACATGCACGAGAACAGGGTTAGTAGACATCATACAGAATAAAAACAGTCCCAACAAGTCAATAAAAGACAAGAGCAAATAGAAACATGGACAAAGGATCTCTGTAGAAGAAATACACTTCAAAAAACGTGAACGTAGCCAATTACCTCATCCGTGTCTTGGAAAGACTGTGTGTTTCCCCTCCCCCCCCCCAATCTTGCAGGGTCACCTCTATCATTTATCAAGTGCCTGTAGATAGAGATCTATTTCTAGGATCTTTACTTTGTACCATTTGTCCATCTGTGAGTCAATATCAACCTCAACATAGTGTCTTCATAGCATGTGTTGATACATAGTAGAACAAGACTTTCCATTTTTCTTTTTCATCTTCTTCGAGATTGTCTTGGCTATTCTCAGTCCTATACTTTTATTCCCCATTTGTTTTGTTAAGGTTTAAGTAACACAGAGTAGAATCCATCCTTTCAAATCTACAGTTCCTTATAGTAGTCCATTTTATTTTGTTTTGTTTGTGTTATCTCTACACCCATTCTAGGGCTCAAACTCGATTCCTGGAGATCAAGAGTTGCATTGCTCTTTGAACTGGGCCAGCGAGGCAGCCCTGTAGTGCTCCATTTGACAATGTATATAGTCATGTTACCACTACCACAATTAAGATATAGTTCCATCAGGGGTGTCTGGGTGGCTCAGATGGTTAAGTGATTGACTCTTGGTTTCCGCTTAGGTCATGATCCCAGGGTGGTGAATTCGAGCCCCGAGTTGGGTTCCTTAGCTGGCAGTTGTGGAGCCTACTTGGGATTCTCTCTCTCTCTCCCTTTCTCTCTGCGTGCCCACCTCTCCCCCCACCCCCACTTATGCTGTCTCTGTCTCTGTCTCTCCCAAAATAAATAAACTTAAAAAAAAAGATATAGTTCCATCACCCCTTATCAGATATGTCATGTGCCAATATCTTCTCCCATTCAGTAGGTTGTCTTTTCGTTTTGTTGATGGTTTCCTTCTCTGGCAAAAGCTTTTTATTTTGGTGTAGTCCCAATAGTTTACTTTTGCTTCCTTTGCCCGAGGAGATGTTTCTAGAAAAATCTATGGCTGATGTCAAAGAAGTTACTGCTTGTGTTTTCTTCTAGGACTTCTATGGTTTCAGATCTCACATTTGAGGTCTTTAATCCATTTCGAGTTTATTTTCGTGTATGATGTAAGAAAGTGGTCCGGTTTCATTCTTTTGCCTGTTGCTGTCCAGTTTTCCCAACACCATTTGTTGAAGGGACTGTCATTTCCCCATTGGATATTCTTGCCTCCTTTGTCATAGATTAATTGACGATATAAGCATGGGTTTCTTTTTGTGGCTCTCTATTCTGTTCCATTGTTCTGTGTGTCTGTTTAGTGCCAGTGCCATACTGTTTTGATAACTACAGCTTTCTAGTCTGTCTTGAATTCTGGGATTGTGATACCTCCAGCTTCATTCTTCTTTCTCACAATTGCTTTGCCTATTCAGGGTCTTTGTGGGTTCCATACAAGTTTCAATATTGTTTGCTTTAGTTCTGTTTAAAAAAATGTTGTTGGTATTCTGATAAGGGTTGCATTAAATCTGTAGAATGCTTTGGGTAGTGTGGACATTTTAACAATATTGGTTCTTCGAGTCTATGAGCATGGAATGTCTTTCCATTTGTGTCATTTTCTATTTCTTTCATCAGTGCTTTATAGTTTTCAGGGTTCATGTCTTTCACCTCCTTGCTTAGGTTTATTCCTAGGTATTTTATTATTTTTGGTGCAATTATAAGTGGGAGTGCTTTCTTGACTTCCCCTTCTGCTACTTCATTGTTAGTGTACAGAAATGCTACAGATTTCTGTCCATTAATTTTGTATCCTGTGACTTCATGGACTTCATTTATCAGTTCTAATAATTTTTTGGTAGAGTCTTTAGGGTGTTCTATATATAATATCATGTCATCTGCAAATAGTGAAAGTTTACTTCTTCCTTACCAATCTGGATGTGTCTTATTTCTCTTTCTACTCTGACTACTGGGGCTAGGACTTGCACTACTATGTTGAATAAAAGTAATGAGAGTGACATCCTTGTCTTGTTCCTGATCTTAGAGGAAAAGCTCTCACCATTGAATATGATGCTAGCTATGGGTTTTTCATATATGGCCTTTATTATGTTGAGGTATGTTCCCACTAAACCTACTGTGTTTTTTTTCTCATGAACGGACATTGTGCATTGTCAAATGCTTTTTCTGTATCTATTGAGAGGATCATATGGTTTTTGTCTTTTCTCTTGTTAATGTGACAGACATAGCACGTTTATTGATTTGCAAATACTGAACCACTTGTATCCTGGGAATAAATTCCACTTGATCGTGGTGAATAATTTTTTTAATGCATTGTCGGATTTGGTTTGCTAATATTTTGTTGAGGATTTTTTGCATCTGTGTTCATTAAAGACATTGGTCTGTAGTTTTATTTTCTTGTAATGTCTTTGTATAGTTATGATATTAGGGTAGTGCTGGCATAATACAATGTGTTGGAAAGTGTTCTCTCCTTTGCTACATTGTGGAAAAGTTTGTATAGAATTGGTATTATCTCTTCCTTGTTTTGTAGAATTTGCCAGCAAAAACATCTGGTCCTAGAATTTGGTTTTTGTTTTCTAGGGGTTTGTTTTTTTCATTGGAAAGATTTAAATCAATACGGGGCCATTCATGTGAGATTTGGCACTTTGTGTCTTTCAAGGGATTAGTCTATTTTACATATTTATCTTTTTTATCTAACCTGATGAATCTATGGGCCTAGGGTTGTTTATGCAATTTTCTTGTAACCCTGTCCATAGGGTTGGTAGTAACGTCCCGTTTTCATTCTTGATGTTAGTAATTTGTGTCTTTCTTGTTTTGTTTTTTTTTTTCCCTTGTATATTTCATTGATTTTTTTTCAATGGTTTTACTGCTTTTTCTCCAACACTTTTGTTCTGGATATCACTGATTTCTGATGGTATCTTTAGTTTCTTCCTCACAGTTGCTTTGGGTTTAATTTGTTCTTCTCTCTCTAGTTTCTTAAGGTAGAAGTTCAGATCACTGATTATTTTTTCATTCAATTCAAAATATTTTCTAGTTATCCTGGTGATTTCCTCTTTGATTCAAGGGTTGTTAATAAGTGTGTTACTCAATTTCCAATATTTGGGATTTCCCTGATATCTTTCTGTTAATAAATTCAAGTTAATTATTTTATTTTAGAGAGAGCAAAAGAGAGCACATGTGCGAGTTGGAGAGAGAGAGAGAATTCAAGATGTGGGGCTTGATCCCAGGACCCTGGGATCACGACCTGAAATGAAATCAAGAGTTGGACGCTCAACTGGCTGAGCCACCCATGCGTCCCAAAGAATTCAAGTTTAATTCTGTTATAATGCAAGAAATAATTTGTAAAGTTTAGGTATTTGTGCTTTTTTATTATTTTCTTTTTATGGCCCAGAATATAGTAATCTTGGTGAATGTTTCATGTGCCTTGAATAAGAATGTGGATTCTGCACCTGTTCAGTGGATTGTGCTATAAATATCAATTAGGTCAAATTGGTTTATAGTTTTGTTCGGGTCTATATTCTTACTATTTTTTCTCTACTTGTATTATTTATTATTGAGAGAGAAGTGTTTACCAGAGATTTGTCTATCTGTTCTCTCAGTTCTATTGGTTTTGTTTCCTCTATTTTGAAGCTCTGTTCTAAGGTGCATATACATTTAGAATTGTTATGTCATTTTGGATAATTGACTCCTTTGTCATTATGTAATGTCCTTCATTATCCTTAGAAGTATTCCTTGTTCGGAAGTCTACTTCGTCTGATATCAATACAGCACCCCAGCACTTTTGATTATTGTTTGTATGCATATCTTTTTCCATTTACTTTTATCCTACCTGTGTCTTTATATTTAAAGTGGGTTTCTTATAGAAAGCAAATAGCTGGAGTTTGCATTTTTATCCAATCAGACAACCTAAGTCTTTAGTTTGTATATTTACGCTGCTTACATATATGATAATAGCTTGCACGTAAGATAATAAGACAAATCTACTATCTTGTTAGATGTTTCTATTTGTTTCACCTGGTCTCTCCTTTGTACTCTTTTTCTTTCTTTGGATTAACTGAGTATATTTTATGACTCTATTATGACCCTATTTTATCTCCATATTGGCTTATAACTCACACCTTTTAAAAAATTTTAGTGGTTATCCTAGGTTTTAAAATATATAATTTTAGGGGCGCGTGGGTGGCTTAGTCGGTCTAGCCGCTGACTCTTGATGTCGGCTCAGATCATGATCTCACGGTTTGTGAGTTTGAGCCCCGCATCAGGTTCTGTGCTGACAGCGCAGAGCCTGCTTGGGATTCTCTCTCCCTCTCTCTGCCCCTCCCCTGCTCATGCTGTCTCTTTCCCTCTCAAAAATAAAATAAATAAACTGAAAAATATATATATCTTTAATTAATCACAATCTACTCTAAAATAATATTATACTGCTCCAAATATAGTATAAACATCTTACAAGAGCACACAGCATATCCTTCCCACCCATCTTTTTGTAATATTGTTGTCATACATTGCACTTTTACATATGCTATGAACATATAATACACGGCTGCTATTTTTGCTTTAAGTCAGGGGTTGGCAAACTACAGCCCAAACCTAGCCTGCCACTTGTTTTTGTAAATAAGGTATCATTGGAACACAGCTACACTCAACAGCGTAGTAGGTGTTGGCTGTGGCTGCTTCTGCGTGACAATGGCAGCCTTATGCAGTTATCACACAACCTTTATGGCCCACAGAACCTAAAACATAGGCCATCTGGTTCTTTACAAAAAATTTTGCCCATGTCTGCTTTAGACAGTCTGTTATCTTTCAAGCAATTAAAAGTAAGATTAAAGTATTCTTTATGTTTACCTTTATTTTTTCATCTCCAGCACTCTTTATTTTCATGTGCATAGCTGAGCTCTGTTTGGTATCGTATTCTTGTGGCCTGAAGAGCTTCCCTCAACATTTTCTTCTTTTGCAGCACGGTCTCCGGGCAATGAATTCCGTTTTTGCTTTTCTAAGAAAGTCTGCATTGTTTCTTCTTCTTCCTCTTTTGTTTTAAATTGAGGTAAAATTCACATAACTTAAACATCGACTATTTCAGGGTACAATCCAGTGACGTCTCATACCCTCACAATGTTGGGCAGCCATCTCCTTTATCTAGTTCTAAGACATTCTCATCACCCTGAAAGGAAATGCTGTGCCCATCGAGCAGTCACTCCCTGTTCCCCCTGCCTCCAGTTCCTGGCAACCACCAGTCAGCGTTCTGCCTCTGTGGACTTAGGTATTCTGGATGTTCCATCTAAATATAGTCATGCAATATGCGATTTTGTGTCTGGCTTTCTTCGCTGAGCATAGCGTTTGGAGATGCATTCGTGTTGTGACACGTATCAGTGCTTCATTCTCTTTTTATGGCTGAATAACCCTCCGTTGTATGGCTGTGCCTCATTTTTGTCTACCTATGAATCAACTGTTTCCACCTTTTAGTTATTACGAATAGTGCTGCATTAAACATTCGTGTGCAAGTATTATTTCCAGTACCTGTTTTTCATTCTTCTGGATCCATCTAGGACTGGGGTTGCTGGCTCATATGGTAGGTAATTCCGTGGAACTTCTTGAGGAATTATCAAACCATTGCCACAAGCAGCTGCACCATTTTGCATTCTCACCGGCAACGTGCAAGGGCTCACGTTTTTCCCCATCGTCCATTTGTTATTTTCTGATTTTTAAATTATGGACAACCTGGTTGGTGTGTGGTACTATCTCACTGCAGTTTTGATTTGCATTTCCCTCATGACTAATGATGTTGAGCATCTTTTCATGTGCTTGTTGGTCCTTTGTAGGTCTTTTTTGAAGAAATATCTACTCAACTTTTTTGCTCACTTTTAATTGAGTTGTTTGCCTTTTTGTTGATGAGTTAGAAGACATACATATATATTCTGGAAACCTAATTCTTATCATATATATAATTTGTAAATATTTTCTCCCAATCCGTGTGTTGTCTTTTTATTCTCTTAAATTTTTTTTATTAGTTTTCTTTATTTTTTGAGAGGCAGAGACAGACAGAGTGTGAGTGAGGGAGGGGCAGAGAGAGAGGGAGACACAGAATCCAAACCAGGCTCCAGGCTCTGAGCTGTCAGCCCAGAGCCCAATGTGGAGCCTGAACTCACGAGCC
Source organism: Panthera leo (assembly GCF_018350215.1). Lineage (NCBI taxonomy): Eukaryota > Metazoa > Chordata > Mammalia > Carnivora > Felidae > Panthera > Panthera leo. The sequence continues at coordinate 196,295,684 of NC_056679.1, forward strand.
GTGAGATCATGACCTGAGCCGAAGTCGGACGCTCAATGGACTGAGCCGCCCAGGTGCCTCATTTGTTCTCTTGATAATGTCCTTTGATGACCAAAATGTTTCATTTCGCTGAAGCCCAACTTACTGAATTTTTCTTTGGTTGCTTGCACATCTGACATATCTAAGAAACCATTTCCATGTTCAGGTCATGCATATTTACCCCTAGGTTTTCTTCTAAGAATTTCATAGCTTTAGCTTTTGTATTTAAATCTTTGATCCTTTATAATTTTTCTATATGGTGCGAAGGGTCTAACTCCATTCCTTTGTATGTGGATATCCAGTTCTCTTGACACAATCTGTTGAAAAGATTGTCTTTTCCACATTAATGGCCTGGGCACCCTTGTTGAAAATCAATTAACCATAGATGTAAAGGTTTATTTCTGGACTTTCAACGTTATTCTGTTGACCTATATGCCTCTCCTTATGTCGATACTACACTGTTTTGATATCTGTAGCTTTGTAGTAAGTTTTGAAACTGGGAAGTGTGACTCCTCCAGCTTTGTTCTTTTTTAATATTGTTTTATCTACTTGGAGTCCCTTGAAATTCCACATGAATTTGAGAATCAGCTTTTCCGTTTCTGAAAAAATAGCCACTGGGCTTTCAATAGGGACTGCATTGAATTTACAGATCACTCAGGGGAGTGCTGCCACTGGAATATTAAATATTCCAATTCATGAACACAGGATGTCTTTCCATTTGTTTAGTCTTGTTTATTTCTTTCAGCAGTGTTTTGTGGTTTTCAGGGTATATGTCTTGCATCTTTTTGGTTAACGTTATTCTCAAGTATTTTTATTCATTTTGGTGTTATTCCAAATACAATTGTTTTTTAAACTTCTTTTTTAGATTGTTCACGGTTAGTGTATAGAAATACGACTGAGTTTTGGGTGTTGATCTTGTACCCTGCAACTTTGCTGAATGTATTAGCGCTAAGAGGGTTTTTTTTTTTTCTCGTAGATCCTTTAGGATTTTTCTATACATAGGATTATGTATTTTCTATACATAGGGTTTTTCTTATAGACTCATTAGGCTTTTTCAATACATAGGATTATGTCAAATACTTCTTCCTTTTGAATTTGGATATTTATTTCTCCTTGTGATTGCTCTGCCTAGAACGTCCAGTACAGTGTTAAATGGAAGCAGTGAAAGTGGTATCCTTGTCTTGTTCCTGATTTAAAGGGAGAAGTTTTCAATCTTTCACCATTGAGTTAGCTGCGAGTTTTTCACCCATGGTTTTAATTAATCATGTTAAAGATGTTGCCTTATGTTCCTAGTTTTTTTGTGTGTGTTTTTTTTTAACATAAATTTTGTCAAAGGTTTTCTTCCGCATCAATTGGGATGATAATGTGGGTTTTGTTTACTCTATCAAGGTGGTGTATTAGATCGATTTTCACGTGTTGAACTATCTTTGTATTTCTGGGATCCCACTTTAACGTGCTATTATATTTGGTTTCCTAGTATTTTGCTGAAGATGTTTGCATCTGTATTCATCAGAGATATGGGTCTGTAGTTTTTTTTTCTTGTGATGTCTTTGTCTGGCTTTAGTATAAAGGTCCTCAATGAATGAGTTGAGAAGTGTTCCTTCCTCTTCTATTTTGTGAATGAATTTGAGAAGAATTGGGGTTAATTCTTTAAATATTTTGTAGAATTCACCAGTGAATCCATCTAATCGAGGGTTTTTCTTTGTTGGGGGGTTTTTGTTTACAGATTTAGTCTCTTTGCTAGTTATAAGTATATTCAGATTTTCTATTTCTTCTTGAGTCAGTTTTGTTTAGTATTCATGACTACTTGAGGTTCAGAACACTTTCCTGGAAAAAAAAAAAGTATATATGAAATATATTACATATACCCGAGTACATGGAAAGAATGATCACTTTCCTGGATCAATGTTGTATTAGAATTTTTTTACTTTCAAGAATTAACTCTAGAACCATGTTACTTAGAAATAAGAAGGAAAATACTACAGGAATCAATTAAAAGGAGTAAAAGCAATTGACCCCAGGAAAGAAAGGGGCAGAGGAATGCTATTTTTCTGAAGAAATATAGCAACACAATTCGACTCTTTGTAAAAATAAACAAATAAACAAACAAATAATTAAGCAACGTAAAGGGAGTTCTACAACCAGGCTGCCTAGATCAAAATCCCACCTCTGCCATTCGGTAGCCATGTAACTATGGAGAAGTTTAAGATGCTTGATCTCTCCGAGCCTCAGTCTTTCCATTTGCAAAATGGGAATGGCAATAGTACCCATCACATAAAGGTTCTACAGGAACCAGAGGAATCAGTGAATGTAAAGGGCTCAGCTGGGGAGTGTCCTGTAAATAGAAGTTTCCTGCTTCTATCATGAAGCTCTCCCAGACCAACCTCACTTTCCTTCTGGCTAACCCAGAGCTGCCTGGCCACTCTGGAGACCCCTCCCTTTGTGCTACTGACTGTCTGCTTGACCTCGGGCATGTCTCTTCTGCCAGGATACTTGGAAGGTGGTTTCAGAAGGGCCCTAAACTTAACCAGCTCCCCCAGGCTCAGACTGGCCCTGTCCTAGACTCCAACCCCTCCCCCTGGGGGTCATGGCTTTGTTTTCTTCTAAAGACCCAAGATTTCCAAACTCTGTGGTTGCCTTGCCTAGCTAAAAGGGGAAGAAGGGGATCAGCCCAAGGAGGAGGAGGAGGAAGAGGAAAACAAGAGAAACAGCCAGTACAGCAGAGAGGAACGTATGCCCAGTGGTCCTGGTCACTACGGAGCTAGCGCTGAGACTCCAGGGCCTTGCCCACCCCTCTGCCTTGCATCATCCTGCTGCCTCCCCACTGAGGCCATGGGCCCAAGGGCTCTGCTGGTCCTGCTGGTGGCCACAGCTTGGCATGGTAAGACCAGGGACTCTGGGGGTTGGGGGGGGGGTACAGAAATGAGGGACACAGGCGGCCCCTGTGCAAGGACTCTGTAAACCCCTGCTCCTCACGGGTGTCCCCACTCTGTGCCTGCATCTCTCCCAGCCTGGACTACAGGTTTGCAGGTATCTGCTTTGGAAAGGCAGTGGAGGAAAAGAGGGTATGGGTGGGGTGGAACCAGCCCAGCCAGGGCTGTGGATCCATTCCAGCTAAGATGTTGGCTCACCATGTGTCCTGAACAAGCCCCTGATGCTCTCAGGGCTGCTGTGTCCTCATCTATCGAAAGGCAGGTGTTGGGGGCAGTGGTGAACTAGACTAAAACGATGCTTTTCAAACTTTGCTATGCATACAGATTACCTGGGGATCTTGTCACAATGCACATCCTGACTCAGTGGGTCCCAGGTACAACGTGAGATTCTGCACTTCTAACAAGCTCCTAGGAGAGGCCAAAGCTGCTGGTCCAGACCTATGCCTAGTAGGGAGGCCCTAGAGAGCTCCTGATGGCTCTGCCAATTCTGCCAGCCCATGAGCCATGAGAGTAGGCAGGACCCAACTTGGAAAGGCCAGAGGGGGGAGGGTCATTCCTCCAGAGGCTTGGGGAAGGGGCTGGAAGGAGAGATAAGAGGTTACCCTCTCTGGCCCAGGGCTCAGGTGAGGTGAATTTGGGAGGAGATGAGGGAGGGCCTGGGTGGGGGAGGGCAGTGAGGGACTCCCTGGCCAGAACCCTCCCAGACATAGGCTGCTACCTTGCCTCCAACTCACTGGTAGAGCCACACTGGTAAGAATCTCCTTCCCAGGAGGGTGCCTAACTGGAGGCGAGGGACTGGCGGCCTGGCTTGTAGCTACAGTTCTATTTGATCACATGCTTATTTGGAGGTATCTTGGGCGAGGATAGGGCTGGAGTAGGGTGGGAAGGCAGCATCAGCTCTGGCCTCCTCACAGTTCTGGGGCTGCAGGATCCTGGGGAGGAGGTACGTCTAGTCCCCGATGAGGAGATGGCTCACCCCACTGAAGGTCTTTTTCTGGCCCAACGTCTCTGGGCTTGAGTGTGTCTGGTTGTTTTTGTTTTTTTTAATTGAGATGTAAATTACTTGCAGTAGAATGTACAGATTCTTAAATATACAGCCTGATGAGGTTTGACAAACATATACGTTTGTGTACCCACCATCCCAATTAAGATAAAACTATTCCCCTCTCTCTAGAAATTTCCATGGGTTTTATTTCACTGCCTTGTCCTGTCTTCATGCCCAGAATTTGTCCGTGGAACCCTGTTGGGGGTGGGGAGGTTGTCCAGCCTCCAGACCCAGAAGAAGGAAAAGATGGGAGGCAGCAAGCTGGAAGCCTCAGCTTTTAGCCCAACAGACCAGTCATGAGTGAGTGGCGGGTGAGGGCTGCTGTGAGGGAGTCAAGGGCCAGGCTCTGAACACCCTAGAGATGGTTAGAGGCTCCTTAAGATCCCGGTCTGATGAGGGGGCTACGTGCCAGGCCTTGGAGTGCCATGTGTGTGTGGGTTGAGGGAGAGGAATGGAAGTTGGGGGACACCCTGGGAGCTGAGATGAGAGACAGGCACAGAAGGGGACCTTGGTCAGTGTCTGCCAAGCCCCAGCCCCCAGCCCAAGGAGGACTGGCCTGAGCAGGCTCTCCCCACTGGCCAAGCCAGCAGGGGGAAGTTAGGGGCAGAAGTTGAGGGTGTCAGCCTTGCTCTGCATGAATATCCAGGACAACAGGACAAGACAAAACAGGACACATTTCTCTGACCACATTTCCAGGAAGCCGAGACAGCCACTAGAGAGACAGGGCAGGGGAGGGGAAGGGAGAAGGTGCCTATGAGACCAGGCGGGTGCAGAAGGGGACCACAGCAAGAATCACAGAATCCGAGATCGCCGATGGTACGGTCACAGACTGACCTTTAAAGGTTCAAAACGTTAGATATAGAGTGTCAGGACCAGAAGGGGGGTTAGAAATGTCTCCACTGAAGCAGTAGTCCAGGCCACCAGCAGTTGACTGAGACAAGGACTGGTATTACCTCATCGAATCCTCCCAAGACCTCAGAGGTGGAAACGGACTAATCCCATTGGATGGAACAGTAGCTGAGGGTCAGAGAGGATAAGTGACCTACCCAGCATCAGGGAGAACCAAGTTTCAGACCCAGGGGGTGTGACCCCATAGTCCAAGCTCTCACCTGCAGTAAAACCCCGGGGTGGGGGTCGCCGCACTGCTGTGGCTGTAATGGGGCAGCACCAGCTCTGTTGGGATTTGGGGATACCCTGCCAGAAATGGCACCTGCCCCTCTCCCTGGTGGTCACATGGCCCAGGAGGGATAAAATACCCCCGGGTGTCGGGCTTGGCAGAATTCACCAGTTCGCTCAATTCTTCATGCTGATCAGAGGCTCAGGCAGAGAGGCAACCCGCGCCTCTGATGGGTATAAAATCAAAACAGAACTTGAGTCATCCTGAAATAATTTGACAGAGAAGATCTTTCCAATTCTGAAGTCTGTGGTGGGGATGGGGTGGAAATAACCATGTGAGGGACTTTCGTGCAGGACAGTGAGACACCCTGAATTCAGCCAATTCCCTGGGGGGAGGAGTGTCCCTGTCCCTGTCCCTGTCACTAGAGTAGAGGGGTCAGATTCATGGGGAGCACCCAGTTGGTCAGTGGGAGAGCCAGGCCCTGCAACCCAGAATGTTCCAGTGTGCGGCAGGCGGCACTCCCTCTCCTGGGGGTCTCGCCCCTGGAGAGGGGACAGTAGCCAGGAGGGCCAGGAAACAGAAGTGAGAGCGTCCGTGGGGGGAAGGGCTGCAGGCTGAGCGGAAACCGGGGGCCGGGCTGGACGCCAGCAATGTGCTTCCGCCCACACAGGCTCAGGGGCGCCTGGCAGCCCCCCCAAGGCCTTGAATCAGCTCTCACTTCCCTCCTTTGTCCCTATTTTCAGCCCTGGAAAAATGCTGACACTGCAGAGGCAGCGGGCCTTCTTCCCGGAGGGCCTGATATGGGCTGCAAGTTCTCTTTTCTCCTTCAAGCAAATTTTCCTTAAAAGAGATTGGCTTCCTAGTAAACAGAGCAGTGCTGGGGTGCTGGGCTGGACTGCTGACCAATCCTTACTATTTATTTGGTGACAGGTGAGGTCCAAAAGGCTTTCCATGCATTTAAACTTCCCGGCATCCCAATAAATGGGTACAAAGTATTGCCTCCATTTTATAGGCGGGGCAACTGAGGCACAGAGCCTCTGAACCATCCCCCTGTGCTGCAGACCAGATGTCCAATGGTGGGAGCGGGCATAACAGAAGACTCTCAGAACCCTTCTAACACTGCTGGGCTGAGATCCTATGACCCTTTTCTTCTTTCCCATATAGATTAAGTCGGAGGACTTTGCCATGAACATTCCATCCGTTTGTCTTTTCCTTTGCTTGTTTGAGTCCCCTGCTTGGAGCCAGGTCCTGGGCTTGGCACAAGGGATACGGCCCGCTTTGTCCATGGGGCCGAAGGGGTCAACCCCTGGGGAGGCTGGGAAGACTGAGGCAGGAGTCTGGGGGAGACCCCGTGGGACAGCAGGTGACTAGAAGCTGAGAAAGCTCCCAGTCTCCGTTTCTCAGAGGAGGGGGCTGCTGGACATCAAGCCATCCCCAAGCAGGTTTGAGGTGGGGGTGGGGGTGGGGGGGGGGGGGCTGAGCACATGACAGAGGGGACAGGGACTTGTGTAAGGTGATTCCAAATCACAGCTGAATGCTAGCACTCGCACCACCCCTGCCAGGGCACTCCCCATCTCAGAGGCCAGGATCATCAGACCAGGAAGCGTCTCCTCAGGCCTCACTTCTGTCTATTTGCCACCCCCCAACCCCAGCTCAAGGGGTCCCAGTGATACAGCCCAGCGGCCCTGAGCTGGTCGTGGAGCCAGGCACAACAGTGACCCTGCGATGTGTGGGCAACGGCAGCGTGGAATGGGACGGCCCCATCTCCCCGCACTGGAACCTGGACCTCGATCCCCCCAGCAGCATCCTGACCACGAATAATGCCACCTTCCAAAACACGGGGACCTATCACTGCACTGAGCCTGGAAACCCCCAGGGGGGCAATGCCACCATCCACCTCTATGTCAAAGGTGAGGACTCTGAACCCACCCCCAAGAGGCCTGGCCCAACAGGTCCCACTGGGAATGGGTGGGAGGGCTGGGCCCTAATATTCACAGCCATAAGAAGCCAGTTCCACGTGTACTGAGTGCCTGCCATTAACAAAAACCTGTGCAGTCCTTCCAGTTTGATGTAGTCCTCATAATAACCCTGTGAGGTAGGCTCCATGATTACAGCCATTTTCCAGAGGCTGGTGGGGTTGAGTCATTTGCCCACAGTCACACAGCATCAAGTAATGGGCTGAACCTGGCTCCAGTGTCCCCACTCTAAAGTACCGGCTGAGCTTCTCTGGTATTGTGTGACCTCAGGCAAACGATCAGCTTCTCTGAGCCTCCCTGTCCCCAGGGTTCAGGGACCACTCGGCCTGGTGGAGGGAGGACAGTTGTAACCCTGTATCCCCTCTGCCCCAGACCCTGCTCGGCCTTGGAAGGTGCTGGCCCAGGAAGTGACAGTGTTGGAAGGTCAGGATGCGTTGCTGCCCTGCCTGCTTACTGACCCAGCGTTGGAGGCAGGCGTCTCACTGGTGCGGGTGCGTGGCCGGCCCGTCTTGCGCCAAACCAACTATTCCTTCTCGCCCTGGCATGGCTTCACCATCCACAAGGCCAAGTTCATTGAGAATCACGTCTACCAATGCAGCGCGCAAGTAGACGGCAGGACGGTAACATCGATGGGCATCTGGCTTAAAGTGCAGAAAGGTGCGTGGGGCCGGGAGGGCCAGAGAGCCGGCAGACGTACGAGCTGCGACAGGGCCCGGGCCTGATGGAGAGTAACGGGGTGCCCCCTTCTTGGGCTTCTTCCTTCCAATTGTACCATGGTCGCCCATGGGGCACCTGCTGGGAAGTGACCTCAGCTCATGAGACACGCTATGCAGATGGTCTCACAAGGTGATGGAGGAGAGGGTGTGTGTGGGACGGGAGGCTCTCTGAGAGGGTGCCATTTTATTCGAGCTGAACTATGAATGATGGGGAGCAGGTGGCTGTGCGAAGCTGTGCCTCGGCAGAGGAAACAGCAGGTACAAAGCCATGAGGTGGGAACAGGCCCTGAATGTTCCGGGAACAGGAGGGCCCAAAGCGGCCCCACACCCTCAGACATGGATTTCCCACTCGGTGCCGGCCTGGTGCCAGGTGCTGGGCACACGCAGGAAGGGTGGGGAGCTGAGTGCTGGGGAGGTGGGCGTGGGCACACAGGAAGGCTCTCACTGTGGGGGTGACACTGGTGTGGTGAAATTTCACTCCTTTCCCCCTTGCCCTGGCTAGGCTGATGGACTGGATTCTGGTTTCTGGAACGACTGGTGTGAGTAACAGGCTCGACACCTGGGCTTGAGACAGGAATCAGGTCCCTGCAATGAGGGCCAGAGTAATAGTGGCATGGTTGGCCCAAAGCCCTGGGGTTTTAAGGCCATGAAACCTGTTCAGGAAGTCACAGGACCCCACTATGTGGACAGAGGAAGTCCTTAGGTCTCTTTCCCTGCACTCCATCTGGCAGGGCCCTGGAGCCTGGTGACCTTGGATGAGTCCCTTAGTGTCTCTGGACCTTGCGAAACTGGATTCGATCTTCTTCCAATGACAGCAATAGCCATGAACTTTAATTCAACACCTGCTCTATATCAGGCACTGTCCTGGCCGCTGGGGATGTCGCCTTTGGGGATTTGACATCTTTCCAGGAGAAACAGACTAGAGAGCAAATAACGTTTCAACTGGGATGAACAAGAAACCAAGCCGGAGAAAGCTGGATGTGTGTGGGGTGGGGTGAGGTGAATTCAGCTGACTGGTCACAGACGGCTTCTCTGAGCGAAAGATCTGAAGGAAGAGAGCGGCCACCCACTCGCAGCGTTGAAGGGAAAGCTCCGGGAGGGCGGGCGAGTGTACAGTGTGTGAGGTGGGAAGGCCGGTGCGGCTGCAGGGTGGTGAGCACCAGGCGGCAGGCGCTCAGCGGTCAGTAATGGGCCCGGGCTTGTATCCCGAGAGTAGTGGGAAGCCGCCCGATACTGGCCCAGGACACAGACGTGACGCAATCTACATTCTTAAGAGCTCACTTGGGCTGCTGTGAGGCATCTGGGTTGTACAGGGGTCAGAGGGGGAGTGGGGGCCTTCCAAGTGGCTGTTGCAGGAATCCAAAGCAGAAAACGGGGTGACACTGGGGAGAGGTGAGGTCATGAAGGGAAGTGGACTTCAGAGAGTCTGTACAAAAGACAGGATTTGCTGTCTGGGGCCTCAAGGCTGATCCTCCACCCCCAGGATTTGGGATGGGAGCATGGTGGGGGCCCCAGCCAGTAGCCTGGCCCTGAGCAGAGCAACGGCTCAGGCCTGGGTGTTCATGGGTTGCTTCCCTTGGCCTCAGACATCTCCGGACCTGCGACCTTGACATTGGAGCCTGCAGAGCTGGTGCGGATTCAAGGAGAGGCTGCCCAGATCGTGTGCTCAGCCAGCAACATTGATGTTAACTTTGACGTCTCCCTCCGTCATGGAGACACCAAGGTCAGTCCCTGGGGAGACAGCAGGGTGAAATGTGCCCACCCTGCCAGCACACCAGGCCTGGCAGGACCGAGCCCAGCCTCGTTGGGAGCTGGCTCTCTAGACTGAGGGCATGGGCCAGGCCCAGAGAGGGGAGTGCACCCGTTGCTCATCAACAGCTGATTCAGGACCAGGATTCAGGCTCATGTCATTGAATCTTGTAGGGGAAGGGAGGTGGTACTCTACCCCCTTGACCCATGACCTTTGCCCCAGCCTGTTGACAAGAGCCAGAGGTCAGTTCATTTCTGACTTAGCAAGGGGTTCCTAGGCCACCTTGAAGCCCAGGAATATAAAGGTGAGAGGGAAGCAGAGGGAGTAAAAGGGAATGGTTTGGGGCTGCATCTAAGAGCCCCTTCCTGTCCCACTGTGCCTATATTGTGCCAAGCACAACTCTACCCCCATTTACGTGTAATAGTTCATTGTTCTTCACTACAACCCTAGGAGCAGGGGCCAGTGTTAGTGCCATTTTACAGATGAAGAAACTGAGGCTCAGAGTTCAGTCCCTTGCCCAAGAAAAGGCAGATAGTAATCTTTAAAGGCTGAGGATTTGAACCTAGAGTTTTCTAATCCCTCAACAACCCTGGTATAGCATTTCTATTCCTTCTGGCTACAGCTCACAATCTCTCAACAATCTGACTTCCATGATAACCGTTACCAAAAAGTCCTGACTCTCAACCTCGATCACGTGAGCTTCCAAGATGCTGGCAACTACTCCTGCACGGCCACCAATGCCTGGGGCAACCACTCCGCCTCCATGGTCTTCCGGGTGGTAGGTGAGCATTAGGGTGATGGGGGAGGGTTGACAGGGATCCTGAGGTGAGGGGGTGTATAAGGGGATTGGGAAGGAGGGGGCTGATGGTGGAGAATGAGGAGACGCTGTTAAGAACACCTGCGCTAGATTTCCCTTATCTTGGGCCTGGCTAGGAAGCCACACCTCTGGAGTCCTTCCCAGATCCTCCCCCAGAATCCCTTGCTTCCTCCCTGGAGCTCCTACAGTGCATTACTGCATTTTGTTTTGTGATCGGTGTCCAGGAGGGACATACTTTGCGGCTCACTCCCTCATTCATTCCTTCATGCCTGCAACACTCACGTCAGATGGACACAGGAGCAGACAATGCTCACCCAGTGTGATCAGGCAGGAAGTACGGGGTGTCCTGGGAACACCAAGGGGGTCCCCCAATCCTGGCTTGGACAGTGTGGCCTAAGCTAGGCCCAAAAGAATGGAGGTAGGTTAGCTAGGTAGAAGGGTGGGAAAGGAAGAGGAACCACACCGCCTATGTCAGGCCCAAAGGTAAAGGGAGCGGAGGGCATTTCAGGCATCAAAAGAAGTTGACAATGGCAGGGATGTGGAGGCGTGTGACAAGTGGCCAAGGAGGCGCAGAGATGGAGGCAGTATCCAGCCAGTAAAATGGGTGCGTAGTTTGCATCATATCCGGTTGGAAGTCATTGAGAGCTTTAGAGGAGAATGGAGGGATCAGGCTGCGTGGTGGGGTGCTTCGTGGCGGCCGGGAGTCCACAATCCCAGGCAGCACTCCAAGCTGACCCTGCTAACAACCAGCAGCTTGCTCCACTGCAAAATGGGATACTAACGGTATGAGCAGGAACTGCCTCAGAGGTTTGTTGTGAGAATTAAGTGAATCTGTATATATACCCTGGTACAGAGTAAATGCTGCCTAAGTGTGCACAGGAGATGTTATCTGACAAGGCCAGTCTGACGCCTTGTGCACTGGATGGGAGATCAGAGGCTGGAGAAGCAAAGGTCAAGACAGGCTGAGTCATTTGGGTCTGGCCATGACTCGTGTATTAAACGAGGGATGGAGGGGAGAGAAGCATGACAGTCACCACCATGATGGCACCTGCACTAGGCTAGATGCACAGTAGACGTGACCTCTGCTGTGGGCCCCACTCTGTGCTGGGAGCTGTGGGGGGTAAAGGAGGAGAGGAGCACAAAGAATTGTTCCCCAGTTAAGAGTTCTAATCCTATGTGTTTTCTAGTGCACGTCTATAGTAGTCACTCAATAAACGTTGTGTCCATGAACACTTCTGGTCAGACAGTGTTCTGGATGCTGAGGATACAGTTGCAAAGACACAGAGACCCTTGCCCACATGAAGTTTGTGCTTTAGTTGGGAAAAGACAGCAATGAGCAAAATAAATCCTGAAAACCAAATCAATTCTATAGGGTTGCTATTTAAAATCGGGTGGTCACCCCCTCTCTCTCTGCCCCTCCCCCACTTGTGCTCTCTCAAAAATGAATAAACGTAAAAAATAATAATAAAAAAAGGGGCACCCGGGCGGCTCAGTCGGTTAAGTGTCTGGCTTTGGCTCAGGTCATGATCTCACAGTTTGTGGGTTTGAGCCCCATGTCGGGCTCTGTGCTGACAGCTCGGAGCCTGGAGGCTGCTTCGGATTCTGTGTCTCCCTCTGTCTCTTCCTCTCCCTGACTCATGCTCTATTTCTGTCTCTCAAAAATGAATAAACGTTAAAAAAGAATTTTAAATTGGGTAGTCATCAAGGAAGGTCTCACTGAGAAACTGACACTTGAGCAATGACTTGAAGTTGGGGAAGGGGTAAGCCATGCAGATATCCTGCAGAACAGAGCTCCAGGCAGACGGCAAGCACTGTCCTTAAGGCAGGACTGTGCTCACCACGCGCAAGGCACAGGTCAGCCGGTGTGGCTGGCGCAGAGTTCGTGAGGAAGAGTGGCACAAGGTGAAGTCAAAGAGGGAGGGGGCAAGGTGGCAGATTCCACAGGGCTCGGCTCGGTAAGCCAATGTAAGGACTTGGGCTTTTCCCCTTGAGAAAGATGGGGTGCCCATTGGTGGGTTTGAGTAAAGGAATGTGACACTTACTCTCACCCACTTTGTTGAGGGTGGAAATGGAGGGGGGGTGGGCAGTTAGGAGGCTACTGCAGTCACCGAAGCTAGGGGTTACGGTGGCTTGATAAGGGTGGTGCTGAAGGAGGTGAGAGGATGGATGCAGGATGGATAGATAGACGTTCTCTGTAGGAGAGAGAAGACGAAAGCCTCACCCAGGAAGCTCACAGATTAGTTGGATAGAAAAGATGACCAGCCGAAGGGAGAAGCAGATGCGCAAAGTAGTGTTGATGTGGTACGTCATGAATGTGTCGTCTAGAAGGGTGGCAGGAGTCCAGAGGAGGGAGAGCTCCCTGTGGCCTGGAGTGGTGGGTGGAGACCCCCTGATGGGGAGGAGCCTTGAAGGATGAGAAGGATCTAAGTAAAAAAAAAGGAAGAGGACAGTGTTCCTGGCAGAGAAAGTGGCTTGAACAAAACCTCCAAGCTTGGCTGGAATGACTGCGGTGTGGTGTGTTCATGGGATGTTAGGAGACCCAGATGGGTGGGGTGGAGCATTGTGTGTGTGTGTGTGTGTGTGTGTGTGTGTGTAGGAAGAGGGGAGACAGCTAGATGGGCCTGAGGAGGAGAATTGATTGAAGAGAGCCTTAAACGCATATCTGTATAGTGGAGGTGATGGGGACCCATAGGGGCTTTGGAGCAGGTACATCACAGGGTAGAAGAGTGAATATTAGATTTCACGGAGCTGAGTAAGGAGAGGAGCCCCTGTATATCATCTAGCCCAGAGCATTTTGCAAAGTCTTGGGGGATTTAAGAAAGCATTTCAGGGGCTTCCATTAGAGGCATGGAGAAGCTGAGTACATGGGGATTCTTGCCATAGCTCCTCTGCCTGAGATTCAACCACGGCAACTTGATTTTAATTCACGCAAGATTTAATTAGAAGAAACTAGTCAGGACTCTTTCAGGCACAGGTAACAGAAACCAACTTAAGCTGGCCTAATCACGGGGATTTTCATCAGCCTTATCGCTAAAAAGCCCATGGATATGAGCTTCGGGTAAATTGGATCTAGTTGCTTCTAGTTGTCTCTCAACTCTCAGCTGTAGATTTTTCTTGTGGGACCCCTAGCAGCATCAGGCTTGACAACCCGAGTGGAATTAGGGCTTCTCCTTTCTCAGAGCTCCAACAAAACTCATGGAAATAAGTGTCATGGACCCATGGGCACAAGTGCCTACCCCAAACCACTCACTGGTGTAAAGGGGGCATCACCTTGACTGGCTGGCCTGAGTCACATGCCCGCTTAGAGCTGGATGTGGAAGCCTCGCTGCCTGAACTATTACCAGGAGAAGGGGAAATAGGTGAGGGCATCTGAAAAAAACAGCAGATTTTTATGTTTTTGCTACTGAAAAAGTTTCAAAAAGTTACAACAACACAAATATACTCAATCTCTTTGTTATACAAATAAGGAGGCAGAGGTAGCAAGGAGAATAGACATTTGCCCAGGTTCTCCCAGGGACTCAGTGAAGAGAAGAGTTTGGGCTTCTATGGGGCAGTGGTAAGAAGGAAGATGTCAGAGGGAAAGTTTTGGTTAGAGGTGGGGGCTATGTGCCTGGCACATAGTAGGCACTCAGGAAGGGTCCAGCTGAATGGCTGAATGAATGGGTAGATCACCAGTGAACAAACCAACTGAGACATCTTCCCACTAATGCCAGATCTTTATGTGTTACGCTTTCCAGAGAGTGCCTACTTGAACTTGACCTCTGAGCAGAGTCTCCTCCAGGAGGTGACTGTGGGTGAGAAGGTTGATCTCCAAGTCAAGGTGGAGGCCTACCCAGGCCTAGAAAGTTTTAACTGGACCTATCTGGGACCCTTCTCTGACTACCAGGACAAGCTCGATTTTGTCACCATCAAGGACACATACAGGTACCACCTATCAGCTCCCATCTGGAGAGCCCCACATCCAGAAGGGGAATGCTTCCGCCAGGAGGCAGGACACTGACTGGGTCACGTCTCAACCTTGCTGGTGACCTTGAGTAAACCCCTTCCCCTTTCTCTGTCTCACTTTCCCTGATCTTAGAACCTCAATATCGATCATCTGTGTTTGAGATTGAAATCAAATTGGCTTGCCCCTCTGTCCCACATCCTTGGGAGATCCAATGCCCTCCTCAAGAGCTCTACCATTTCTTGGGGGTGTGCACTCTCCTGCTCACTCAAGAACTCTTAATCTCATTCTCTTCTTTTGCGGCCGATCCAAATACAGAAGACCACTGCTCCATGATTTCTACTAAACACACTCGTAATAAGGACTGCACAGGGACTCTGCCACATACATGGGTTTGGGGGGTAGAGAGAATTCACATCACATGATCACGTATACATCAAAAGTTCTTGAAAGGCCTGTGGTGGCCCGCTTCTGAGAATTTCTCACTAGCTATTCTTGTCCACAGGCTCAAAACTCTTCTCACAAAGTGCCATCTCACTGTATCTCCTCTTTTCTCCCATCTCTCCATTTCCAGACTCTTGCTTCTCCCGCAAACACATGTTAGAAGTCCCTTTTTCCTGTCTCCTTACGTCCTCAGGGTGTTACTTTCCCATCCAAAGTGGCCTCGCCAGCGTAGACTTCTACACAAGAGAGTCTCCTCCACGGGAGAAACACCATGGCACGTGTTAAGACGATAGCTGCTTCACCCGCTTCTATTTGAACGAGAGTCCAGCGTTCAAGGACAGCAAGCGTGCGCTGTGCATGCAACCGCTTCCCCTCCCACACTCTTGATAGATATCTCTAATTCTAATCCATTTTTGAACTCTTTCCCTCAGGGTCCAAATGCAGCCTCGGAGTCTTTCTTGACACAGTCCCAAACAGTATTTTTATTATAACTGACTCAGGCAAGGAAATGTTTTTACCATCCCCTGGGGTAGATAATCCTTCAGCCGTCTTCCAACTCCAGAACTCTCTGGGGTTCTCTTTCTAGCTGCTGAAGCCCAGACCTCATTAAATCCTGGACTCCTGCTTTCCAGTTGTCAGAATCAGCACAGAACGAAATGTTCAACAGAACAAAAATGTTTCCTTGTCCTCATTTTTCTCTTCTCAGTTTCCTTCTCATCCATTCTGGTCAGGATTTCGAGCCTCCCCTTGTCTAAAGCAGAAGTTCTGAATCTGGAGCCTATAGACCCCTGGGAGGGGGACAGTCCAGGGACAAGTGAAACATTGGTCCATAAGCAACAGGGACATTGTGGAAAGAAACCATGGAGCTCCCCCAAAACGCAGTAGCATGGGGCCATCCAGCACAGGGCAGATAACCCGGGGCACCAAACAGCCACCAAACTTAGCTCATGTGATGGATATGTTCATAACGGTGACTTTGAGTCCGGCAAAAAGAAGTTAAATTCTTTCAGCTTACCAAGCAGATGAGTACAGGGGTTCTGGACACCAAAGTTCTGGCTGGAAGAGATTGCCCTTTGCATACCATGGGTTTTAGTCTAGTATGATTTATAATTAGATGCTATAATGTATTTTTAAACAACTTATTTATTACCTAAATTATGCACGTCCATTATGGACAAATGCCAAAATAGGGCTTAAGAAAAGAATAAAACAAAAAATTACCTGGAATCAGCTGAGGATAACTGACATTCTTCTCATTTGCTTCCAGGTCTTTTTCTGCAGCAAAGGGCACCATTAAACTGCGTACCTACAATGACTCGGGCTCTGTGTCAAGCACCCTGAATACATGTCCCTTTAATCCTCAGGCCAAATCTGTGCATTAATTACCATCAGTGTTGCCCTCACAGAAAAGGAAACGGAGGGTCAGAGAGGGCGAGTACTTCTCTAAGATCACACAGCTAAGAAATAACAGCCCCAGGACTTGAGCCCTGGTTGCTGTAGCCCCATGGCTACATCCTGCCTCTCGTCCCTCTCACGGTCCCTCCTGGCAGGGCTGGTGCTTTAGAGATAGCAGCTAATGTGCCTTCCAGGGTCGGCACCTCACAGACATCATTTCTACTAAACCTCAGAACAAAACCACTTCATAAATGAGAGAAGAAATTAAGGGAATTGGGTTGGTTTTCCCATGTCTCAACGGCACTCAGCCTGGGGACCTGGCTCACCCAAGGCCTTTGTGCCCTGGACGCTTTACGAAAAATAAAACAAAGCCCTTTAGGGAGGTTGTCTGAGCCCACTGTCCTGCAGGGGCCATACCAGGACTGGGGTTCACGCCAGACAGCCTGCCCCTTTCATGCAGGTACACCTCGACCCTCTCCCTGCCTCGCCTGAAGCGCTCGGAGGCCGGTCGCTACTCCTTCTTGGCCCGAAACGCTGGAGGCCAGAATGCCCTGACCTTTGAGCTCACCCTGCGATGTGAGTGATGGAGCGGGGGCTGGGCACTAAGGTCCCTGGGGCTTGCAGGTGGGGGTGATGGAGGGATAGCAGCTCAGTGCAGGGTGGTCACACAGGGGAGTTGGGGCCTCTGGGGCTGATCCCTCCCTCTACCGCTCCTCTCTTTCTCCTCAGACCCCCCGGAGGTAAGGGTCACGATGACCCTCATCAATGGCTCAGACACACTGCTCTGTGAAGCCTCCGGGTACCCCCAGCCCAGTGTGACGTGGCTGCAGTGCAGGAGCCACACCGATAGGTAAGTGGCTCTGCTTACCTTCTTCACCCCGGGCTGCAGAGCCAAGGGGGGCTGGGCATCCCAAAGCTCTAAGCCACACTCTGCTCTTGCCAGGTGTGATGAGTCTGCAGGGCTGATCCTAGAGGACTCACACTCTGAGGTCCTGAGCCAAGTACCCTTCCACGAGGTGATCGTCCATAGCCTGCTGGCCATCGGGACCTTGGAACACAACAGGACATATGAGTGTAGAGCCTTCAACAGCGTGGGGAACAGCTCCCAGACCTTCTGGCCCATCTCTATAGGTGAGCCTTTGCCCCTGCCAGCCCATGGTGGGAGGCGGGCTCGGGAAACTGCCCCAGCCCCCTGGAGGCCAGGGCCAGAGTGCCAGAGTGGAGCAGATCCCAGACCCATCGTGTTCCACCTCTTGGGGTCTGATTCCAGGCGCCTCCTGACCAAAGGTCTCCTGAAGAGGCCAGGTGGAGGAGTCTGGACCGCATGGGACTAGACACAGGGAGGAGAAGGGCAAAGGGCAGCAAGCTGTGAGGCCCAGAAAGAAAGCAGCCTGGAGCGTGGCCTCGTCTGGCCCCTCCGCTCATCTTCCAACTCACTCACTAATTCACAAGTATGGATATTTGGCATCTGCTATGTGCCCAGCACTCACTCGGGTGAGCAGTGCCTCCATGGGGCTTAGAGCCTGGTGACAGAGACAGGCAACAAGTGAACACAGTCCATCCCCACACCAGGGCCAGCCTTGACAGCCTTCTCCATCCCTCTTGGACTCTTCTCCCTCCAGAGACACAGCCCCGTCCATTCAGGGCCACTGTCGGAGGGTGGGGCTGATGGCCAGCACTGGGCACAGATGCAGGCTGTGTCCATTTAGAGGAAGGGGTGCCTTTCTCTGTGTCGCACAAAGGCTCCAGGTGTCTGGGTCTGAGAGGCCCAGAGCCGTAGAGACCCACAGCACCTTCCGACTTCCTACAGCCAGGTTTCAGCACCACTGTGTGGCAAGCCCCGGCGAGACCCTCTGGGCAGACGGACAGAGTGGGAGCCTCGGACTGGCTCAGAGGTGGCCCCTCAGGTGCCTTGGGGCAGCTGCGACCAGGGCCAGATTCCACGTGCAGCTGCCCGTGGCTGCTCTGTCTCACTGCTGGTGGTCATATATTAAAAAGACCATACTGACATTTCACTGAATGCTTACCCTGTGCCAGGCATTGTGCTAAGCACCTTACAGTCATTATCTCAGCGAGCTCACATGACCCCAGGAGGTTGGCACTATTTTCCTTCCCACTTAGGAGATGATGAACCTGAGGCTTAGGGAGAAGTCACACACGTTCAATGTCACACACCTCCTAAGTGGCAGAGGTGAGATCTGGCCTCAGAACCACGCTGGTGTTGATGTGGAAAATGGAAGTTACGTTCTTCAAACGCATTGAAAGAACTAAGGTTATTGGTCTGGGAAGAAGAGAGCCAGTGGCCACGAGCCAGGCTTTCAGACCCTTAGAAGGGCTGTGTGGTTCCAAAGGGCCCTCGAGGAAGCAGCAGGGAAATGCTGGGAAGGCAGAGTTCAGTCTAACCTCCAGGTCTGTCTGTCTGAGCTGCCCAAAGGCGTAGGAGCTGAACACCCATCACTAGTGTGTGTGTGTGTGTGTGTGTGTGTGTGTGTGCACGCGCGTGCGCGTGTGGAAGCCACAGCCAGTACTAAGCCAGCCTGCTGCAGAGGCTCCTTGCACTGGCAGGAGTGGGTACTGCATGACCTGAGGGGTTCCCCAGCCACAGACGCTGTGACTTCGGGCAGGGTTTGGGGCAAGGCATGAGCAGAACTGGAGAGGCCGTCCTCCCCGCCCCTGGCTGGGGGAGGGTCTACAGGAAGGCTTTGCGAGGGTCTGGGGCTTCTGGGGGAGAAGACTGTTCAGTCAACAGGCATTTACTGAGCACCTACTGTGCTCCAGGCAGTGCAGTGGCCTGCTCTCAGTGGTGGCGGAGGGTCCTGAAGGTCCCCTCTGCCGGCTCCCTCCTCTGCTCTCCCCTTCCAGGAGCCCACACGCAGCTCCCCGACGAGCTGCTCTTCACGCCCGTGCTGCTCACTTGCATGTCCATCATGGCCTTGTTGCTGCTGCTGCTCTTGCTGCTTTTGTACAAGTATAAGCAGGTGAGCCTGGGCAGGGTGGCGGGGTGGGGAGCCAGGCGCCTGGTGGCCTGGGGGAGTGTCACCGGGTTGCAAGGATCTAGCCTTTAGCCCCCGCACACCCAGTCGTTCTGTCACCCATTCAGCCAGCCGCTCTTCAGCGGGCGCCAACTGTATGCGAACGTGCGTGGCTTGGTGCCAAGTGAGCCCAAACTCAGAGCCTCTGAGGCTCTTGCCTCATAGGGTTGACCGTCTAGAGCAGGAGATGGCTGCAAGTCAAATAACCGGAAAAGACAGGGTATGGATTACAGAGCTTAATGCCCTCAACAATGGCAGCATGTAGATAGCATCACTAACCCAATCTTACAGAGTTGGAAGCTGAGGTTCTGAGAGGTTTAGACAGTGCTCTAGTCTACAGCCAGTCAGTGGCAGAGGCTGGGTTTTAAAAAAAAACATGTTTTTTAACCATCATGTGAAACACTGAATCATCTTATCTTTCCCTCACAACAACCTGGAAGCAGGGAGTGTAGCAGCCAGCATTTTACAGTAAGGAAACTGGGGGTTGGCAAGGTTGAAGAATCTGCCCGAGGGTCCCAGGTGCCTCCCACATGCCAGCCCGAGGCCTCTGCCACCTTGCCTAGCTGCCTTCCTACACAAAAGATGGTGGCCACTGCAATAGATACTGAGGCCTGTGGGAGGTCAGAGGTAGAAGGATCTCTTCTGTTGGTGAGGAAGGGAGCCTGCTTGGAGGAGGTGGTTGGCATGGGTGGGACAGACCTTGGAGAATGGGGGTGGGGGGTGTGCAGCAGGGGGAGACAAGGCTCAGGGAAAGGGTATCTCCAGGGAAGGGTAATGTGTGCAAAGGGGAGGGAGGGGGGAAAGACAAAGGCGAGTTCTGAAAATGCTGGCCCCTGGAAGAGGGAGGAGGCAGGTGGGGCAGGTTGAGGGGTCCAAGAAGTTGGACCCCATCCTGTAGGCTCAGAGCCATCCGTGGGTTTGAACAAGGGAGCAATGTGATTTAGGGGTGAATAACCACCTGGTGGGCCTCCTCTGCTGCCTTCTCTTCCCCACCTCGGGGGTTTTAGTATGAGAAGAGGGCTTGGAGTAGGCAGTGTGGACAGGATATTGGGGCACCCTGGGGGCCATGGGGTCAGCTCTCATGCTCATGCCAGCACCCAGCAAATGAAGGCCTCAGGTTAAGACTTCAGGGATCTGCGTCCAGCTCCAAAACTGTTTTGCCATGAGACCTTGGCTGACTCACTGCCCACTCTGGTCCTCAGTTTCCCCACCTGTACCATGGTAATGTCTTCTTCCTTTGACATTCCAAGAGCCTCCTGAGAGTCTGGGGTTGGGAGTTGGATAGATGTGGGTTCTGTCTCTGCCAGTCTCCAGCTATTACAACTCTGGGGAAGTTGGGAGTGTCTCTGTCTCTGTTTCTCCAATGTGAAATGGGGTTAATAATGGTGGCCACCCTACCAGGCTGTGGTGAGGATTCAACAACGGAATGTAGGTAGGGGACTTAGCAGGGTGCTGGGCACAGACAGAGCTCAGGACGGAGGCTGCCCGCCCTCGTCCCAGGAGGAAGCTGACTGGGGAACCTGAGTTAGCTCACGCATCTTGGGACTGGAGGGGTGTCTGAGGTTGGGCATCTCCTTGACTACACACACACAGCGGGCCCTGCTCGCCCACCTCTATGGACAGGACTTAACTCACTCTTGTGGCCGCCTGTTCCTTCTCTGAGCAGCTCTGATTATTGTCAACTTCTTCCTTATACGGAGCTGAAAACTGCTCCCAGTGCCCCACAGAGCTGCCTCCTCAGCCCATGACACCCCTGCTGAGATTCCAGAGAAGGGTCCAGTTCCCTCTCCAGCCCTTTCTACCTTGAGCTGTCCAGCGCCCTTGGCCAGTGTTGGTTTGAGGGCACCTTATCTTCTCTCCATGGAACCATTTTTGGAATGTGGAAACACCTCATTTCCCATCCAGGAAACTCAGCTGCCCCCTGAGCCCATCCAAGGCCAAGAAAAGGAGGGCATCCCATGAGACAAGACCTTGAGGGGTCAAGATGGCCTTGGCCTTGCCTCAGGGCCTTCCACCCAATTCCCCTCTGCTTTGCCCCATGGGGTTCTGAGATTTGCCTCTGCACTGAGAATTCAGCCTGGACTAAGGGGTGGCTCTAGCTGGGGGTGGGGGGAAGGGCTGTTTCTGCCTCAGGGCTGAGTCATCGCCTTTCTGGCCCCAGCCAGACCACAGAGGGGCCAAAGGGGGAGGAGGAAAGGTCAGGAGTCAGCAGGCTGGTAGGAGGCACTCAAAGAGGAAAGGATGAGGTAGGGAGGAGTGCAAGCTGGGATTCTGGAGTCAGAACCGACCTCTGGGGACTGGAGGCCTATTGGGGCTGGACAGGAGGGTCTCCAAGGTTTCCAGTGGGACATGTTGAGGTCACTACCTTCCTAAGACAGAGACCATCCAACAGCCCAGAAACAGCAGGCCTAGACAGGGAGGGCCACAGGACTTTGATGTCTCCCTGCCCATCTCAGTCGCCAAGGGGCAGTGGGGGTGAGCCTGGGCCTGGGCCCGCCGCGAGGAATAAGAAACATGGAGCACACTGAGTGTTCAGCTTGGCTGAACGCAGCTCACAGGGGTGCTCAAGGAGCACTCCCTACTCTCTTTGGAACTACTCCCGTTAGCTCTCCCTCCGAGGAGACCCTCTACATAGAAGCCCTGGGGAGCCAAGGTGGCACAGAAGCAGAGGAAGGGATAGGGATGCCTGAGGTGTGGCGGGGAGAGAGCTGTGTCTTCCTCCTGGTAGAGTCTGGGATTCAGAGATCTGTGAGATCCAGCCAGACAACCTCTTCCTCCTGTGATCCCCCTCCCTTTCCCCAATATCCCCTGCCTGGCTGGGGGTGGGGAAGGGAAAGCAGCTCTGGGGAGGGGGCTGACTCAGGCCCAGCTGCATAGGCCAGAAGAAGGAGAAGTGGTGAGGAGGAAAAACAGCTTTGGCCACAGAAGCCCCCTGGGGACGGAAGTGGCCAGGGGAGGTCAAAGAATCCCTTCCCGGCTTTCTCTCCATGTTTTGGTTTGGGGAGGCACCCACATGCAGGGCCTGAATCCTCTGTGCCTCAGGAGGTTCCTCCTTTTGTCCCGTTTCAGACTCTCCTCCCAAGTCACAGCATGGATGTTAAGTTTAGCTATAGTCTCTCTCCTGAATCAGAACCTGGAAGTTCTTCCTTATGTCTAACTGCAGTCTCGTCTCCCAAACTACCATCTGGAAGCTCTCCCTTACAGCTATCTGGAGTCTTTTCTCTTAACCTGATGCAACTTGCAGCCACAGGTTGCCTTCCTCCCCAACACCCACTCACATACCCTTTAGCTCCCCTGGGCTGGGTGACCCGAGAAGGAGTCCAGCGGCTAAGCACAGCCCAGCTGGTCCTTGTCCCCTAGGGCTGACCGGAAAGAGGTGGACTGCTGACCCAAGGCCTCAGTGTCCTCCACCGCCCAAGCCCAGCTTCCACTTTCCACCTAAAGCCCATCTTCCATCAGCACTTCTCCTGGGCACCACCCCCTGGCATGATGCCCCCAAGCAGCTGCCACCCTGGGCAGGAAAGAGAGAGGCAGTCACTCCTCCTCCTAGATCTGGCTCTGCCCTCTCCCTCTCCCTCTAGCTTAAAACAAACACAGTGCAAAGTCTGTGTAAAGACCGGCGTCAAGCCCTCGAGGGCTTCTCATTGCAGCTAGGAGGGAATCCACTCATCCCAGAGCTCAAGACCTTCCTGTCTCTGGAACAGCCCTCACTTCCCTCCAGCCACACGGGCACCGGCCAGTCCCTCGGACTTGCCAGGACTTTGCCCACCTGCAGGCCAATGCATCTGCTATTGACTTTACCTGCAAAGTGCTTCGTCTGCCAGTCACCTGGCTGGTTCCTCCTCAGGCCTTCCCTCCCCTACACCTTCAGTTGCACCTGGCTCTCTCTGTTCCATCATTTTGCTTTATTTTCTTCACGGCACTAGTTGAAAATGTCCTTTATTTATTTATTTATTTATTTATTTATTTATTTATTTGTCTATTTATCTATTTATCTATTTAATTTGAGTTGAATGCCTGTCTTAGCCCCCTGAATGCAAACGCCACAGGGGCAGGGCTTTCTCTTCTTTAATTCTGAATCCGTGGCGTCTGGCACAAATAGGAGTTTGGTGAAATATTTGTCTGGAAATGTTATTCAGCCTTAGAAAGGCAGGAAATTCTGACACACGGGGGAGCCTTGAAGACATTATACTAAGTGAAATAAGCCAGTCACAAAAGGACACATACTGTGTGATTCCAACTAAATGAGGTACTTAGAGTAGGCAGATTCAAGGGATACGTGGCCCGGGGCTCAGGGGAGGTAGGAAAGGGGAGCTGCTTAATGAGTAAGGAGTTTTAGTTGTGCAAGGTGAAAAGAATTCTGGAGACTGGTTGCATAACAATGGGAATGAACATTACTGAAATGTACACTCAAATAATGAGAATGAGAAATTTGAGATGATAAATTTTCTGTTGTATGCATCTTGCCACAATTAAAAATAAACCCAGACACTATTTGGATGGGAGGATGGGGGGATGGATGCATGGACGGACGGACATACTTCAAGGTCCTCCCACCCTCCTGGCTCGAGAATTACCAAGTTATCAAAGCTGTCAAGGCTCTCAGAGGTGACCCTGCTCACATCTTTCAGTGCACAGGTGGGGAAAACCAAGGCTTAGAGAAAGGCAGGTCACATGGTGAGGCCAAACCAGTCAAGGACGGGGCTCTCAGTGCCTTGGACATGGGATGACCCGGGCCCTCTCACCACATCTCAGGCCACCCCTGCCTCCTCCCACCATGCCTTGGGACTGTCCACACCCCCTGCTCTTGGGGGTTGGGGATGAGATCCCACATCTGCCTGCAGTCCTGGTTGACTTTCCCCCCTCTTCCTCTGCAGAAGCCCAAGTACCAGGTGCGCTGGAAGATCATTGAGAGCTACGAGGGCAACAGCTACACCTTCATCGACCCCACCCAGCTGCCCTACAATGAGAAGTGGGAGTTCCCCCGAAACAACCTGCAGTTTGGTGAGATGAGGTCTTGGCACCCATCACGCATACATTGCAGGAGCCTATGTATGAGCCCTTTGTCGGTGGGGACCTAAGGAGACTCTGTGTGTGTGTGTGTGTACATGTGTGTGTGTGTGGCAGGTAAGACTCTTGGAGCCGGTGCCTTCGGGAAGGTGGTAGAGGCCACAGCCTTTGGTCTGGGCAAGGAAGATGCCGTCCTGAAGGTGGCTGTGAAGATGCTGAAGTGTGAGTAAGGGGCAGGGGCTTCGGGAATCTGGGGGAGCGGGTAGGAGCCCATGTACCTTGGGGAGGGGCTGCCCTGCCATGAGAGACACATTTTTGGCCTATGACAGCCTGGGGGACAGGGCCTGGGATTGGGGGCAAGGACTCTTGGCTTCTTGAGTGAGCCCCAGCCTCCCCTTAGCTCCTGGGTGTGGAGGGGCTCTTTGGAGCCCCAAAGAGGCTAGGGTGCACAGAGGCCACCCTGGGCCACGGCCTGGCCACAGCTTGGCTGCCTGCCACTCGAGAGCAGCTCAGTGACAGGCCATCTCTCCTCTCTCCCTCCCTAACTCCTATCTGTGTGCCCGCATTTCTCCTCTTCCCTCTTTTGGTCACTGGTCACTCTGGGGCCCTGGGTACGCCCTGCTTGCTCTCCTGGGTGTCTCCCATCTGTCTGTGTGGCTCTGTATGTCCTGCCCTTCCCCATCTATGGGACCTGTGGCTCCATCTCCCAGCCACTGCTCATGCAGATGAGAAGGAGGCCCTCATGTCAGAACTGAAGATCATGAGTCACCTGGGCCAACACGAGAACATAGTCAACCTTCTGGGAGCCTGTACCCACGGAGGTGAGGGGTCCTGGCAGGCATCGGGGCCCATGGCCACCCCACCCCATCTTCCCATCTCCCCCAAGTTCTGGAAGGATCCCTATCTATCTCAGCATTCCTCAAATCCCCACACCAGGTGCCTGGATGGGTCAGAAGCTGTTTATGAATGATAGATAGTTCTGGGAGCTCTGATCAGTGGCTCTCAGACTTTGGTGGGTATCAGAGTCAGCCAGAGAGGGGAATAAGAGTGCAGGTCCCCAGGCCCTGCTGCAGGGAGTCTGATTCCGGGGGTCCGGAGGGAAGATCCCACCCAAAGACACTTGGACATTCACCACAGGGTCCACAGAGGTGCCCCAGGGCCTTGACCTCTACGGAACTGTCACAGATATCCTTTGAAGAAGGAATTCTACTACGGTTTTTTGAGATTCCTCTGCTTTAGACAGATGGGGTTACTGAGGCAAAGGAAGCAGAAAAAGCTGCTCACAGTCAGTCAGGATTAGAACTCAGGGCTCTTGAATCCCCATTCCAGGGTATCCTGTTGCCCTACCCCATGTCTGTTCACACGGGGGTGGGGAGGATAAGGAGTGCACTTACCCCACTCTCTTGGCTGCTCTAGGCCCTGTTCTGGTCATCACTGAGTACTGTTGCTACGGCGACCTGCTCAACTTCCTGCGAAGGCAGGCTGAGGCCATGCTGGGCCCCAGCCTGAGTGTGGGCCAGGACCCCGAGGCAGGCGCTGGCTACAAGAACATCCACCTGGAGAAGAAATATGTTCGCAGGTAGTACCCTGGCAAAGGACAGGAAAGAGGCTGGGACTGGGAGGAAGCCCCAGGGTCTGTCCCTAAAGTGAACTCAGGCTTCGGTGGCTGTGTGGCCCTCACGTTCCACGGGGAGTAGTCACCCCAGCTTCTGTGGGCTAACTCAGTTTTTCTACTACTTATTTCTGTCATCCAACAAATAATTGAGGACCTACTATGTTCTAGGAGCATGTTGGGCAAAGATGGGTGACTCATAGTCTGGTGGAGACAGGCGTTAATGGTATCATCACTTGAATGTACGTAAAAGGTCAGCCAAGATCCGTTCAGGGCTCTAGCAAGAGATGGGCAGATCTTGGGGGTAATGGCCCTGTTTTTCCCATGCCGTCAGGGGCTGCAGAGCACCTGGACAGAGTCTGTTCGTTGTTGGCTGAGAAGGGGCAAAACAGTCTGTGGCCAGGTCCCTGATGTACTTGGGCCTCGGTTTCTCCAGGCAAGCCATTGGGGGATTGAGCCTCTCAGAGACTTTCCGTCTCCGTTATTCTGTACTGCTGTGATTCCTGGAAGCCACTCAGAGACAAATGGACAAAGCCACATGGGGAACCAGAGAGAGGAAGTGGCCAGTTTCATGTCACACATGAGTCAGGGGCAGAGGCGGAGCCTGGGCTCGGATTCTGCTCCCTTGACTCCTGGTCCAGTGCTCACCTGAGCCACAGTGGTGTCCTGGAAGTCTCAGTCTTGGGGGTTGTGGGGCCTCAGGGCCAGGCTGCTGAGACAGGATCAGAACAAGAAGGGTGTACAATGAACCCCTATTTTAGCCACTTTCAGCTGCCAAGCCTGGGGAGGCAAAAGGGGAAGGAGGCCATTTAACTCCATCCAGTATCCTCGAATAGGAGGGCTGGCAGGATCTGCTTCCTCTTCTGATTCTCTGACACCCCTCTGAAAGGGCGGCTCACACTGGGCCTCTGCAGGCTAGAACCTCAGGCCAGGTCAAATAAAAATGAGAACTAAAGTGAAGTATTAACTTCTTATCTTCAAATGTGCAGATGGGGAAAGGATTCATACAGTGGGGTCACTTCAAGGGCAAATGGCATGGGAACCAATCCTGCCAACGGGTTCCCAGGCTAGAAGTATAGTTTCTAGACCAGGGGAGGGGATGGTTTTGCCACGGTCAGAGCATAGATAAGACACTCCCTTCTCTTTCTGGGAACACTAGAGTATGGGCATGGTCAAGGTGCGCATCTCCATCGCAGAGGGGACAGGAAAGGGAGACGGCCAGAAATCACACCTGTTAGAATACTAGAAACAGTAGTGGCTATTCAATCTAGAGAAGTGCTTCTCCAACCTACCTACGACTGAAAGCCTATGCTCACAGCCATCACCTAAGAGCTGTTAGAGACACAGCTCGGGCCCGCCAGACCTGCTGAATCAGAATCAGCATTTAGATGAGACTGCCCAGGTGACTCCTACACTCATGAATTACAGTTTAGGAAGCCCTCCTCTAGACCAGAGGCCTCCGCTCAGGCTGCACACAGGAACTGCCTGGAGAGGTTTCAAAGTGTGAATGACTGGGTTTCACCCCTAATTTCTGAGGTGTTCTGGGCATGGGGAGAGTTGACAACTCCCCAGGTGGTTGAATGTGAAGCTGGCCAGTGGTGAGAGCCACTGTCCAGGCGGGGAAGGCTCAAAGAAGGGGCCCTAGAATATCCTCAAATCCCTGCAGGGCTGTTATGGGAAAAGGGAGCCTACTTCTGTGTGGCCCTTGAGGGCAGAGCAAGGACCAGCAGGAGGAAAATCCCAGGGGCAGACTGGCATTAGGAAAAGTGCAGAACTTTGTAATAGGCAGAGAGCTGCCCAAAGACAGAACAAATTGTAAGCTTCCTCCCTGGGATGGCCAAGCAGGGATCAATGATCCCTTACACAGAATGTGGTGGCAGTTGGGGTTGGGGGGGTTCCTTGTCAGAAAGGGATGTTCGAGTTGACCTTGAGGTCCCTGCCCTTCCCTGCTGATTGGAGAGGACACGGGGAGCTGGAGGCCAAGGCCCGTGCTGGTTAGTATAGCAATGGGGACCTACCCACCCCCACATCCTTTTTCCTATATAGAGACAGCGGTTTCTCCAGTCAGGGTGTAGACACCTATGTGGAGATGAGGCCTGTCTCCACTTCTTCTTCAAACGACTCCTTCTCTGAAGAAGGTGAGGAGGCGCTGGGTGGCAGGTGCGGAGGGCGGAGGACAGGGGCCGCTGGGGGCTGGGGTGTGGTGGGGCTGCCCTGACACCTCTCCCCACACCAGACCTGGGCAAGGAGGACGGGAGGCCACTGGAGCTACGGGACCTGCTCCACTTCTCGAGCCAGGTGGCCCAGGGGATGGCCTTCCTTGCCTCTAAGAACGTGAGTTGGAAACTGGGTCCAAATGTGGTCATCCAGGGAGGTGGGAGGTGGCTGAACCCCCACATCTCCCGTGAGGCTGGGTGATTAAGGATGAAGGGGAGGAAAGGGGAGCACGTGGTGAAGACAAGGAGGAGCCAGGGTGCCAGAGAGCAAGTGGGCAGCTGCCACACAGCCTCTAGGGGTGAGTGGGAGAAACCCATGCCTGAAGAGTTCCTCAAACTCAGGACGGTGAGGGCCCCAGCCTGAGCAGACCTGTTTCCCTGGGGTGCAGCAGGCCACGGAGGACCCCGTTTCCAAGAACAGGCCTTATTCCTTCAGTTTTGGTCAACAGCGTGAACAAGACGACTATGTCCTCTTGTGAAGCACACGGTCTCATGGGGCCGATAAAGGAAGCTCCCTGAGTTGTCGTGAGGGTAGGAGATATGTGTACAATATGCCCAACTCAGGAGGTTCCCAGCAGGTGGGGGCTGTGACCGCCCCCCTCACAGCAGATTTGGGAGGGCAAAACAGGGTTACGGTGTGTGCAGATGCTTAGGGAAGAGCCTGGCACGGTCGGGCCCTGAAGGGGCAGCTGCTATTATCAGCAGCCGGTGGGGTCAGAGGCTGTTTCCAGCACCAGGGCTCATACCTGCTGAGCATAAGCGGGTCGCCTGGCTCTGAGTCAGCTCCCACTGCTCAGGCCCAGTGGGCCACAGTGATGGTGGTTTCTAAACACCCAACTTTCCAGCCATATGAAACTTCCTCAGACCTGGATCTTGGTAGCAGGTAGGGATGGGAGCCAGGGTACAGGACCAAAACTGATGCTCACTCCCTCGACGAGGAGCCCAAGGCATTCTGGGGGGACCCTGGCTGTTCCCCCTGCACCTCAGGCTCAAGTGGGGGATGGGCCGAGACTAACTCTGCAAGTACTTTCTGTCAGTGCATCCACCGGGACGTGGCGGCCCGAAACGTCCTGCTGACCAGTGGGCGTGTGGCCAAGATTGGGGACTTCGGGCTGGCTAGGGACATCATGAATGACTCCAACTACATCGTCAAGGGCAATGTGAGTGCTGGGGAGGGTGGGCCGGGCTGGGGAGGGGGCAGTGAGCCGGGGTCCGAGGTGACCGGGGTCTTCTGTGCCAGGCCCGCCTGCCTGTGAAGTGGATGGCTCCGGAGAGCATCTTTGACTGTGTCTACACGGTTCAGAGCGACGTCTGGTCCTATGGCATCTTGCTCTGGGAAATCTTCTCACTCGGTAAGCCACTGGGCCAGTGCAGGCTCAGCCTGGGGCTGACCCGTGTTTGGTTACCATGGTGTCCTATACCTCATGAAGGATGCCAGCCAAGAGTGTTTGCTGCCCAGGGCAGAGGAAAGGCTGGTGGGAGTGAAGTGACGGGCAAAGCGTCTGAAAACCAAGCAGTGCAGCTCCCGTGTGGGCCGGGCAGATGCTCCATGCTGCCAGGCATTCCTTCTGGGCTGTTCCTTCATCTGCCTGCCGGTGCAGTTGCTGCTTCCTCAGATGAAGTTTTCCCTCCTTGTCTTAAGTGTGCACATCTCACTTCTGGAGTGCTAGGCACAGAGACTTGGGCTAAGCCCTTCAGCGAGCTCCTGTAACCTTTTATTCCAAGCCTGTGCTGGAATTCTTTGTGTGGTGTGATGAGGCCGGGGTGAATTTCACTGAAATTCCCAAATTTCACTGAAGCCTATGCCTACTGTAACTCTTATGTAGGTGTGGGTGTGGGGGCAGGTGAACGTGAGCCCCGAGCATGGGCTCCTACGTGCTCTTGGCCTTTGCAGGGCTGAACCCCTACCCTGGCATCCTGGTGAACAGCAAGTTCTACAAACTGGTGAAGGATGGATACCAAATGGCCCAGCCTGCATTTGCCCCAAAGAACATGTAAGTGAGGGGCCCCAGGGAGAAGAGAGGACTCCCCAGGCTTTGGCTGAAGGGGATGGAAAGGTGTGTGGTCCTAGTCTCTCCCTGTCCACAGTGTTCCAGGGCCAGGCTTCATCTCCCCCCCAGTGGGCCAAAACAAGCCCATTTTAGGGAGTGCGGGATTTCCGCTGGTTTCCAAGTAGCTGTTCTCAGAGGTCTCTTAAATGGGACTGGTGCTAACTCAAATGATAGACTTTGAAGTCAGACTCTATTATTATGTCGAGGCAGACTCTTCTCATTTCTTATCTTGGCTCTCTGTGGTGTCAGCCACTCCTTCACTGTGTAACCAGCCAGCCTGCAATGCAGCCTCCCAACCACCTCGCTACAGCTGGCCCACCAAGAATTGCCACCTCCCTACCCTCGCCACGGCCTTTCCGTGGGCCGGCAGGCCGTGAACTCGCCCAGCACACCTTTCCCCAGCCACTCTCGACACAGCCGCTCCCGCGTCTGGCCAGGCACTTGTGGCCGGCTCACTGCCATGTTCGTCTTTTGTTACAGTCATCTCAGCCCACCTCTCAGACCTACCTGCAGGCAGCGGGAGTGCCCCTTCTCAGTTCTAGGAGCCTGGGCAAGATAGCATCTCTGAGTTTTTTCTCCCCTCAGCTGTCAAATGGGCGTGATGAAAATAGCTTCCAAGGGTTACTGGGGAGATTAAATGAGATAATGTATATCAAGGACTTAGCACAGGCCTTGTGTCAGGCACACTTTTCACTAGGTTTCAGGACCTCTGCTGGGCAAGACTGTAAGGGTGTGTGTGCATGTGCCCACGTGTGCATGTGTGCATATTGGATCCCCAGACCCACGGGCAGCTTCTGTCCTACCTTAGATATAGCATCATGCAGGCCTGCTGGGCCCTGGAGCCCACCCGCAGACCCACGTTCCAGCAGATCTGCTCCCTCCTCCAGAAGCAGGCCCAAGAGGACAGGAGAGTGCCGGTGAGTGGGGCTGGCCTCAGGATGGGTGGCTGGCTCCAGCAGGGCCGGGCTGGGCCTGAGAGGTCAGGACTGACCACCCCTGACTCTCCCACCCTCAGAACTACACCAACTTGCCAAGCAGCAGCAGCAGCAGCAGCAGCAGCAGCAGCAGCAGCAGCAGCAGCTGCCGCACTGGCAGTGGCGGTGGCAGCAGTAGTGAGCCCGAGGAGGAGAGCTCTAGCGAGCACCTGGCCTGCTGTGAGCAGGGGGATATCGCCCAGCCCCTGCTGCAGCCCAACAACTACCAGTTCTGCTGAGGGGACAACAGGGAAGCGCCGCTTTCCCCTTCCTCCAAGCTTCAACTCCTCCGTGGATGGGGCACCACGGGGAGAACCTACAGACTCTGCCCTTGGTCATTTCACTCAACAGCCCAGCCCAGCTCTGAAACTCAGGAATGTGAGATCCACGGGGGTCTCGGGAGGACCCCGCTTCCAGGGCCTGGGCCATCACTGCCAATCAGGGGCTAGGGCTGAGCCCCCCACCCCGCCCACTGTTCTCAATGCTATGGCCTCATGTTTGCTATGCCGACTGGGAGAACCCCCAGCTCACTCTCTTAACCTTGTTCTGACTTCCAGGAACCCCTTTCCCTAACTCGCTTGTCTCACTGGAAATGGACTGATTTTATGGCCATGAAGTGCCCTAACATTGAGAAGACAAGGCTCCTTAGGCCTTGGCAGAGGACCCCCCCTGTAGCCAAGTGAAACGGCAAGAGCAGACAGGTGCTCAGAGACTGTGCCTGGCCCAGTGCCTCAGAGCAGGGGGGGGGGGGGGGGCTCTTTTGTAAGAATGAACTGTACCTCCTAGTCCCTGCCCTTTGGCCTTCTCTCTACAGCCCCACCCTCCCTGGATCTGGTCCCTAGAACGAGCCAGGTGGCAGCTAAAAGTTCGGGGTTCTGCCCCCCCCCCCTGTCGTTCTGAGCTGGAAGGCAGGGGACCCGTGTGGCTGGCCACACCAAGCAAGCAGCACACACTCCGACAAGCTGACTCCTCTTAACTAACAGTCACGCTGCGGGACATCTCTGTCATTAAACTAACAGCATTAACACAGCTGGCCTCTGGTTCTTTGTGCCACACGAGGGCCTGCGGATTCCCTGGGACCTCCTTCCATCCTTCTTCATGTCCAGTGACCAGCTCAGCACCTTGGTCGTTCAACCACACTGTGCCCCACACAAGGAGCGTGGAATTGATTCTTGCTTCACCAAAACAGATAATTTAATAAATTTTATTCTTGGCAGGGGAAGGAGGGGAAAAAAGCCACCTACTCCACTCCTCTCAATAAATTAAATAACACACGGCCAATTCCCGTGCCCTAAGCAAACCTTAGGCACTTGAGCCAGTCCCGCTGTTTCCTTATGGCCCAGTCTGCTTCCCCTTCACAGAAGGGAGTTTTTCCTACTGCCGCCAGGTTATGTCATGCCAGTGGGCCACATCCCTTCTGTGGTGAGGATCCAGGGCCCAGAAAGGATGTGGGGTGCAGCAGCAGTGGCCAGGGAAAGGAGGAAGGGGGTCCTCTTCCTTAAAGCTCAGGGCAGAGAAGACAGTCCTGGAAGAGAGCGGTGGCTGTTTCTCCTTCCTCAGCTTCCCCCAAATCTGGGTGCAGGAAGAGTAGGAAGGAAATGCATCCCTCCTCTGGGAAAATCAAGAGCCCAAAGGGACCCCTAGAGCTAATGAGGCCCCAAAGGCCCCCAAGTCAAAGGCAACAGGCTAAAAGGAAGTTGTGTGGCCACAGGGGCTGGAAAGAGCGTTCCCTGGGGTGGGAAGAGCTACCTCAGTGGCCTCCCCCCACGGAAGGCCGGACTCCGCTTCAGCCCACCCCAGGACCTCGACCCAGACCCGCAGCAGGCCCCAGGGAAGCCATCCGCTACCAGCATTCCCTCAGCCTCCGTTCCCCTCTGTTGAACATCCTAGTCCCCTAAGTGCTCTCTGGGGCTAGTAAGGAGTGTCCTGGTGCTTCTCCTGACCCCCAGGAGATTGAGAACCATGGCTCCCGTGCCCCACCATGCTCAGGAAAGGGAAGCTCTTTGGTCAGTCCCAGCATCAGAGGCCTCCCCAAAGGTGAACATTCCCGCCGGTTCCCTGGATGGATCTGCCTCGGGCAAGGGCCTCACTATGGCTTGAGATGGTGCAGTCCCTGTCCCGGTGCAAGAGCCTGGCTTATACTGTCACTGCAGCCACCTCCTCTTCCTCACCCTCTTCCTCAGCCTCTGTCTTGATCTGAGCAACCCCAAGGCGGTAGAGGGTGTCGCGGATGACCACCTCGCCAGGCTGGCAGCTCTGCACGATGTCATGGATCTGCCGGTTGACGATTTCGCGGCTGGTGAGGAAGTCCATGAGGCGGTTATAGAGGTAATAGTGGGTGGCATTGTCAAAGGCAATGGGCCGCTGGCGGACACTGTTTGGTTTGCTGTCTGCAATGGAGGCCAGGATGGCTGCGTAGGGTGCTAACTCAGGGCATAGGGCTGAAGAGTGGTGCCCGGTACTGGGGTCACCAAGACTGGACTGTGTGTCTATATGGACGATGTGCCGTGCGGCAGTCTTGGTGGCTGGGTGCTGGACAGAGTGCTCAGCCTCCATCACGTCCACAGTATAATGCTGGTCCAAGAGCTCTGGGCAGGATACGCTCTAGAGGAGAGAGAAGAAACCACTCTGACATGAGGGAATGACTGAGGCAGAAGCTGTGTGGTGGGGGAGAATGAAGGCTGTGGGGTCAGTCAGCCCAGTAAACCCTCACGTCTCCACATATGCCTACATCTCCTGGGGCAAGTCCCCTCTCTTCTTCCTCAGTGCCTCTGTCTCCTCATGAGGACGGGGACAGCAACAGAGGCCACCTCCCAGAACAGATGTTGGATTACCTGAGCTGTTATCACTTACTACTGTGCCTAGTCAATTCAGGCTGGGGCTGCGGGGAGTGGGGAGAAGGGGGCCCTTGCTGAGGCTCAGTCGCCTTTCGGCAGTGCCCAGCACAAGCTCGCAGAGCCAGTGAGTCCCAGGGAATAAGGAAAAGATGAATGATGACAATGATGTCCCCCTTTTTCCTGTTGCCGGTCCTAACATGTCTTCCAGCAAAGGGCACATGTGTCTGGTAAGAATCACTGCCTGGTTCAAAGCACCAAGAAGCAGAGACAAGGGCTCTGCCTCTAATCTGCTTTTGTGACACTGGATAAGTCCACCTCCCCTCTCTGGACCTTACTCTACCCTTTTAGTAAGAAGAGTAGATTGGATACGACCGGTGTTTTCTAAGCCTCTGTACCTCTAGATCATAACAGGTATGCCATGCGGTATATTCGTGGTCAAATCCAACACCTGGCTGGTCTGGGTCTTTAGTACACCAACACGCATGATGTCTCCAAAAAGCGGCAATTTTCTAGGCTTATCTGGAGGGCAACTCCTTTGACTCCAAAATATCTGTGTTTGGGACATCCTGGGCACTCCTCAGTGACATGCTGTGGCCTCACATGTACAGGGGTTGGTCAGTAAAAATTTGTGGAGTACATGCTGGTTCAGAGCATCAAGACAAAATAGTAGTGGAGACAAAGGATGCCGGAGACGGTTCCCGTAAGGCCTTCCCAAAGAACCAGGAGGTGAAACATGGTGAGTCTGCGGGATTTATTCCAGTTCCTCAGAAGGGAACTCACCACAGGTGGCTCCGCAGGACTAGAGAAGCAGCCCTGGTTCCTCCCCCACATCTGGTTGGTCAGCTCTGGGTAGCAGAGGTCAGCACACAGGGCCACTGGTGTGGCC
Organism: Panthera leo; assembly: GCF_018350215.1. Lineage (NCBI taxonomy): Eukaryota > Metazoa > Chordata > Mammalia > Carnivora > Felidae > Panthera > Panthera leo. Next base: position 196,330,456 of record NC_056679.1, read on the forward strand.
ATGTCTACCACGTAGACAGGTGGCCAATGGCGGGAAGAGACCAGCAGATCCACATGGTCGCGGGCACTTTCGCCCCGCACGAGATACTTGGAGCCACAGATCACCTGGGCAGGGAGATGGGAGGACACAGCACAGCCAATCAGCAGACAGACTGAGTTGAGTCTTCACTGCCTTCTTCCCAGGAATAATCAGGTTTTGTGACTAAAGCCATGGCCGTCCTGCCAGAGCCCGTCACATCCTGCTTCCTACTTCTGTCCCTAATTGAAGTTGTTAGTTCGTCCCCGACTTCCTGAGAGAATAGCTGGGACCATTTGGTCTTCAACTGAGGCTGAGAGGCCCCAAGGGCATCTGCTCTAAACCCCACCCTCCACACTAACAAGCACTGTCAAGTCCAGTGGCTCCGATTCCCAGCCACACAGCACCAGCAGCTAACAGCTGGTTCAAGATGGAGGTTCCAGGGCCCCACTCCAAACCTAAGGAATTAACCTCTGGGGGTGGGGCCTGAGCATCTGTATTTTGAGCAGCTCTCCAGCAGACCCGGATATGCTGCCCAATGTTAACCAGGAAACATCTCCACCAACAGGGCCCCCCGCCCCCAGATGCCATTTCATTGCTGAAGAGCTCTGTGTACAGTGGGGAATCCTGCATCTGCCTCCACCTCCCTACCTTCACCCCTACCAGTCCTGGCTATCACCTCCTAGTAACCCTGCTCGCCTATCACAGCCCTGAGCTCTGCAGCTCTCACAGCCCTGTGTGGTCAAATGCTTCCCACGAGACAGTCCCCAGTCACATGAGCACAGTCCTCTGAGCAGGCTCTGTTCTGCCAGGGAGAGGCATCAAGTCTGCCCTTCAGACGCAGCTTTTGTCAAAGAAGCTGATAATCGGATTCTCTGTGGCTAGCCAGTCGCCACGTCCGCTCACACACCTGAATTAACTGAAGGCTGTGCTGGCAATCTCTGCCCTGTTTAAGTACTTGTTCAAGGGGTTTTCAACCCCAGCGTCTTCCTTGGCCAGCTTTGTCATATGGCGCGCAACCTTCCCAGAGTCATCCCAGTGTCTACCCTGTTCAGGCTCTACAGACATAAGGCGTGCTCTTCTTAAACCAAAATCTGAACTACGGCCTCCCCAGTTCCCACTCAGAACTGTCCAGTGGGCCCTTCATCACTCTCAGAAGGAAACCCAGACTGCTGCTGTGGCCTACAAAGCTCTACATGATCTGGCCTCTGGTGACCCTTCCAACCTTCCTCCTCTGGGCTCACTAGGCTTCCCCACTCAGGACTTAGCGGTCAACCCCTCCCTCTGCTGGAACATTACTTCCACAGCTTATCACTGGCTGCTCCAGACAGCAGGTCCCTCTCTGTTATCTTCTATCTCAGGTCTCGTCTAGTTCCTTCAGAGCTAGCGCCATATGCCATGGTGGCTTTATTTCCCCTCTAGAATGAGGTCATCTAGTGGAGGAATGACATCTTCGGCGCTCACCTCTGAATCCTCAACAGCTATGCAGGGCCAGCATGTGGAAAGGGGATTAATCCTCACTGGTGACGATGCAGGCTCCCTTCCTAGTGCAAATGCTGGCACTGACCCCTAAGGAGCTACTCCGCAGGCTGCCCAGTGACCTAAGCGCCAGCTCCCACAGGATGAGCTGGATCAACCAGATTCCCTGTGTGGACAATCTGGTGTGGACAAATTCACAGTATCTTTCTTATCCTCTTACCTGATGGGGGCACACCTTGTAGATTTTACCCCCTGTGAGATGAGGTGGGGGCTGTCTAACTCTGGTTCCATTCTGTACAGATTCATAGAGGGCCAACAAGGAGAAGCAGAGCTGTTCCTGGAGCAAGACAAGATTAAAAACAGAGCAGTAAATGCTAAGGGACCAGGCCTGGTGTGCAGCACCAAATGCTCACTTCAATATCCAAAGCAAAAGAATAAACTGTCAAGGCCAGAGTGGGCCTTGGAGCCTCCCTAGCCCAAAGTCCTCTGAGGGCCGTGAAAGGACCAGGTCACAGACAGAGCCAGCCAGAATGACCAAAGTGCCAGACTCTTGAAGCCTGGAGTCTTCCTACTTTTTACAGGGCAGGGAATGCTTCAAAAAAAGCTAATATTTGAGTCTGAACTTGAAGAAAGCGTAACATTTTCAACAGCATATTAGTATAAAAAAAAGGAAATAATACATGCATAAAACACACACATTCACATATACGTGTGCACGCACGCACACATGCATACACACACTGTCTCTCTTCATGCATGTAACAGCATTCATTTTCTAAGAGCCAGGAGAGGTGATAACCACATACTGCAAAGTGCCTCCCTTACAACAATTTCATGGGTTGGTAGTTTGGTTATTTCCACTTTGTAAACCAGGAAAATGAGGCTGAGAAACGTAGGGGAGCTTATCCAAGATCACGCCCAGTAAGTGGGAGAGCCAGGATTCCTGACCCCAGAGTCTGGGCCCACAGAGGAACTGACTGGAGGCAAAGGCCTCCCATTCCTGTTATGCTCTGGCTGTGGACCACATCCCAGGCCTCCCTGACTGCCCGCACCTTCTGTCTGGTGAAGGCACTTGTCACGGGTGCTCATCTCTTTGCCCAGAAAGGGCAGCCAGCCTGCTCGCAAAGTCCCTATCTGCACTGGCACCCCCGACACTCACCTTGGAGTCTTCTGTCCCAAAGGGGATGCCACACTGCCTCAGCAGGTGCCGTAGCTCCTCCTCACTGTAGGAGCCAATCTCCTCAAGCTTGCAGGTGCCCTCGTGGAGTAGCCTCACCAAGGCACTGCCATGGCCTGCAAGAGACAGCCCTGTTAAAGGGGGGGTGGGGGGGCTGCTGCCAGCCAACAGAGGTCACGGGTAGCCCCTCATGTGTGAGGATGAGAAGCGGGGCGGGGGAGACGAGGCCTAAGTACAGCAGGCGGTGGAAGCAGGCTCTGCCCCAAGCACTGCCCCGGGTGCTGGAGGAGGTGGACTCAAAGAAGGTCTTATAACTTCTGGAGATATTTGAAGTCTCTCAGAACCGGCTTTCTACCCTTGAACATGTAGGGAAGAGATTCAGTAGAGTGCCCTCAAAGAACCCCAAAATGGGTATTTAAGAATCAAGATCTCAGATGCTTACCACAAGGGCAGCAGCAGATGAGCAGTAGCGCTCATTTCAAGAACACTCTCTGTACATTGTGTTCCTGAACCTGCCTGGCCAACAGAGAACTATGTGGAGGTCTTAGAAAAGAAAACCAGTTTCTGGGTCTTGAAACAGTAAACATGAGGTGAGACCTCAGCAACTAATGTTAGGAAGCACTGTTTGAGAACCAGCCGATCACAACGTATTAAAATACTTTTAAGATCATCTGAGGTCACGTCCAGAATTTAAAAAATGAAATAAAATAGGAAATGTATTCCACTTGGTAAGGAAAAGTACTGTTTTGTGAAAGTTGGCTGGCAGCTCTCCAAAATTCTGCACCATGACTTTAATCTCTAGGGAATTTTGTCACAGATTGTCACTATCTTTCTCCAAAGAGCCCTCTAGGTGAGCCTGCCCATCGCACCGCCCCCGCCCCCCACTTATGCTGTCTGGCCATGAAAATGTTCCAGACTCTGGACTGGGCCCTCCCCTGACCTGAGTCAGGTGATCTCACCAGGTACTGGCTGCACATCCAGGTTTTTGTCTTTCTCAGTGTTGACGACCACAGCTCCTCTCATGAGCGGTGGAAAGAAGGGGGCAATAACAGACGCATCAAACTTGGTGATAGGGATGCTGGCAGGGAAGGCCACCTGCTCAATCACCTCTGTCTCCATTGTGGCCCAAAAGTCCTCCACGTTTACCTCACTAGGGCCCAAGAACTCGGGCCAGGTGAACTAAAAGATAAGGATAAAAATGATCAAACTGTAGGAGCCACAGAGTATTAGCAACAGAACAGCCCCCCTTCTTGATACACTCCGGACAACAAAAGTGGGGGGCGGGGGGGGCGCATCTGACGGCCATGCACGGCCAGGGGACCCCCAGATCTGACATCTTAGTACCCAACTGCCTTTTGGCTGCATTCCTCTCTCCCATACTACAGCACTCCCCAACACCCGAACAATCCTATGTCCCTTCTGCATCCATCTATAGTCCAGTCCTCTCCCTGACTCGCAAGGAAAGGGGGACTACCACTGACTACCCGCTATGTGCTGGACACTGATTACTGCTCTGTAAGTCTGGGAGTCTGTCTGAGGTGACACTAGTGCAGTAAGGGGCAGAGTAAGAATGCGAACAAAGGTCCAGTTCCAAAGCCTAAGCCTTGTGTTCCTGCCACCCAGGGCGCTAGTGCACGCTGCGAGCAAAGAGCACAGATGTCCCACCACACTTTACAGCTACTGAGCCCACCCTCTCCACAAAACAAGGGGATGAGAAATGCCAGCTGACTGTGCTGCTGTGTGTGCAAACTGATGTGGTGACTGTCATCAGTCCAGACGGTCTTCCTCTATACAGTCCCTGAGGGGAGAGGCCACCAGACAGTCTCCTCAGGGACAAATGCAAATTTAAGTTCTGTTCAGTAACTTCTTGTTCCACTTCCCTGACATCAGAAGAGCCTCCACCTGCTTCCCCCACACATCCGTCACACCACCCTGCACACACAAAAGGGAGAATAAAGGAAGTCCTGGTCTCTAGAAAGAAATACCCAGTACCACAGAAGAGAAGAGATGCCTATACTGAGAGTGAAGGGAATTCTACGCCATTCTCTGAGAAAAAGCCTTGATCTGACAAAGCAGGTACCAGGCAGGTCTACGAGACTTAAGCTCTGCAGGGAGGTGGGCATCTGTTTACTTCTGGAAACCAAATGGTCTCCGAAGCCAGATGTGTTTAAAAACAAAAAACAAGAACAAGAACAACAACAACAACAACAACAACAAAAATTGGAGCTCAGCGTCCCAGGAGTGAGCACAGCAGTGCTTACAAACTCAGACTCCGGAGTCAGACAGCCAACACCAAAGTCCAGTTCTACCCCTCCTGGCAGGGTGAGCTTGGACAAAACCCCTGGGCTTCGGTCCCTTCATCTATAAAAATCTCACAGGCTTGGAGAACTAAGTCCTATAATAAAGCACTGAGCAGAGCCAAAGAACTTGGCAAACGCAGTAACATGCTCAATAAACCCTAGCTGCATTACTATTAACACTACACTATATATAATACCATGAGATGAACAGATCCGAGGAAGTTTGGCAATAGCCTCTTGATGACATAACACACAACAGCAAAATTTTTTTTATAGTTTACTTTATCTACAAACAACACTTACAGGACTCCAGGAAGCACTATGCTTACGTTCATATGTCTTGTTATGTACCACCATCCTTCAAAGGAATACGTAATCAAAATATATCCTTTTTTTTTTTTTTTTTTTTTTTTAATTGGGAAGAAACAGAGGCATGTGCATTAAATCCCTAATAGGCTCAGCTGGCCATGCCAAAATGCACCCAAGCTTTTCTCGAGAGGGCCCGCACCCACCCCTGGTAGAGAACAGATGAGCTGAAGGTCCAGTGCCTCAACAGACACTTCACGTTGCAAGTTCAGGGATGGGGAGCTCACACCCCACCACTACGCTACTGCTAGCCTACTCACAGGCATGCAGACCAGACCTCTCAGCATGATCGTGGGAGAGAGTTCAGGAACCTATGGGATTTTTTGAAACACCACGTAACCAGGTTAAGAAAAATTCCTATTCTTCTCAGTTTACTAAGAGTTTTATCAGAAATTGGGGTTGGGGCGCCTGGGCGGCTCAGTCAGTTAAGCGGCTGACTTTGGTTCAGGTCATGATCTCGCGGTGTGTGGGTTCGAGCCCCGCATCGGGCTCTGTGCTGACAGCTCAGAGCCTGGAGCCTGCTTCAGATTCTGTATCACCCTCTCTCTCTGCCCCTCCCCCACTCATGCTCTGTCTCTCTCTCAAAAATAAATAAACATTAAAAAATATAAAAATATAAAAAAAGAAGAAACTGGTGTTAAATAATAATGAAAGCCTTTTTTACATCTAATGAAATAATCATATGGGTTTCTACCTTTTACCTGTACGGCAGCAAATTACATTAGTATATTTTCTAACGTTGAAACAATCTTGGTTTCCCGGGATAAGCTTAGTCATGATGTGTTACTCTACTCACTGTTATTATCCCATAGAGAGCACTGTGTCATCTATATTCATGAATACAATCAGCTCCGATTTGTTCTTATAGTAAATGGCTGGTTTTATTTTCAAGGTTATTTGGTCTTATACAATGAGGTGGAGAAATACATCTGCTTTTACCATTCTCTGATCAGAATCATAGATTTCTTGAAGATGTTAGAATTAAGGTATAAAACCCATCTGAGTTTGGTATTACCTCTGCGAACGCTTTTTATTTAAGGACCTAAGTCCCCGATCAGGTCATTCTTTTCCATACTTTCTTTCCATGGCTCTCCATCTCACTTGGTGTAAGTCTTCACAGGGGCCCATGTGCCCCCGTGGAGTCTGGCCTCCCGCAGCCTCCTGAACTCACACATCCCACCACTCTCTCCACCGCTCTCCACCAGCCTCCTTGCCATTCCTCAACCAGGCAGAGGAAGCCCACCTCAGACCATGTTTTGCTGCTCTCTCTGCCTGGAATATTCCTCCCCTGAGAGCTACGTGGGCTTCAGATCTCTCCTCAAATGCCACCATATCAGAGACGCCTCCCCCTACTACCCTCTAGAAAACAGGAATCCTGCTCTCCACCAAACTGCTCTCTTCTCCTCACCTGCTTTACTGTCACTATGCTACTTTTAATTACTACTTACTACATATAATATAGACATTGATATAACATACAATTATTAACAATGTTTGTTTCCTGTTAAATTCTCAAATTTGGGGATTTCCCACATTCCCAAAGCAGGATTCGAGCCCCATGAGCACAGGAACTTTATAGGTTTTTTTACTGCCATGTCCCAAGTGTCTAAAAAGTGTACCTGGTTCATGTTTAATAAGTTTGTTGGCAAGTAACAAATGCCATAATTTCCATCCAGCCTTCCTTAGATAAAAAAGCCACTCCCCTCTCTCAGGCAGGACTAGAGCCATCTGTTCCTGGGACAGCATGAAGGAAGGTGGCTGCCGAAGCGTGAGGACAGTTCTAAAGGCGGCAGGAGATACTTACTTCCACACTCTTCAGTGCCAACACATTTTCTTCATTCCTCTGGGCCATTTCCACTTTGGGAGCCACACCACAGATGCCACAGATCATGTCATTGTAGTCTCGGACAGTGAGGCACTCGAAAGCCCAATAGCCATTGCACAGCAGCTCCTGCAGCTGGCTCAGCTCCTCCAAGGTGAGGGTCTTTTCTGCAAGGAGAGCAAGAGTTCTGAGAAGTCACGGCAAAAGACCGTGAGGCCACTGGGCATGAGCCAATGGCCAGCAAGAACAGCAACTCTGCAAGACTGCTTCTCCCCTAAGAACACCCCGGGGTCAAGCACCCTGGCCCTAAGGGCTCGGGTGGCAACCCCAAAGGGCAATTCCAATCAGAGATGTAACCACCTCGCACTAAGTACCTACTAGGCACTAAACACAGTGCAAACAACTTCAAATACGTTACTCATTTAACTCTCACATCTTTATGAAATAAAAGCTATTCTCATCCTCATTTTACAACTGGAGAAACTGAGGCACAGAGAATAACTTGCTCAAAAATACACTGCCACTAAGTAGCAGTGCCAAGACTCAAACACAAGCCTGTTTGACCCCAGAACCTCTGCAGTACTCTATCTGACCTCCTAGCAAGCAAGGTGCAAGGGAACAGAAACCTGCAGGGATAGGAAGGGAAAAGCAACAACAGAGAGAAGGAAAGCAAGGGGGAAAATAATTGCTAATAATAAGGAGGGTGGTCACCACCCTCAGGTCTCAACATGAGCCCTGGGAATGGTAGCAGACCTCCAGAAGCTATGTACTCAGAGTGAGTCTGATCAACATGCAGTGAGGCCTTGTCTACCCATATGATCAGAGGATGAACTTCTAAAGAGTCAGCTTAACCTCGTGCTGGGGGTCCCTGGCTGGATGGAAAGACTCATTCTTCCCAAAGTTAATTTGGCATTCGCAAAATTCAAAAGGAGGAGAGTTCCAGGGAAGTCAAGAATGTCTCCTTTCCGAACTATCAGATTCTTCTGCAAGATGATTCTTTCAACCGAAGCCCAGTGCTGAAAATTCCCAGGGAACTCAGAACTAGCATGGAAAAGGGAGAACGACAACCTGTACCTGTCTGCTCCTGCACTGACTTCAGAACAGTGCTGACGGACACTCTGGGGTCCTCCCCCAACTTGATCTGGTTTCGGATTGCAAACAGCAAGTCCAGGCTCACTAGTAGCTTGTTCCCCACATTAAAGAGACCTGCAGAGTTAAAAAGAAGCAACACAGAAACTCATGTTAAAACATCTACAACGGCAAAAAATTAGAAACAAACTAAATGTCCAGCAATAGCATAAGAGCTAAATTAATTATGGTACATTTCTCAAATAGAAAATTATGCATTAGAAGGAATAAGGTAAACCTAAATGCTCTGACATGGGAGCCATCCATAATACACAGTTAAATGAAAAAAGCACGCAATTAAATGTGTAGAGAATGTTTTCATAAAAACAGAAACCCCTCCCTGTGGCCCAGCTCAGTCTTCATTACCAGCGGGGCTGCCCTTCCTCTACTTCTCAACAGCCACACTGTGGGGGAAGGCCAGGAGTACCCTCTAGCCCAGGGATGTAACAAAAACTATAAAATCATCCCTAACAAAATCCGAAGATGAAAGACTCAGAAAAATTTAAATGCAATCAACTGAAGACAAATAAAAGAGGGTGATTTTATATTTGCACAAAACATAAAGCATGAATTTGCACAAAAGCAAGTTCTAGAATATGTGTTCTCATTACAGAAGGGTATAAAGGAGTGGGGAAGGCTTTTCCGAGCATGATACCAAAGGCTGAAACCATAAAGGAGAATACCAAATCTGGTTACATAAAAATTAAAACAAAAAGAAAAAAAACCAAAAAACCAAAAACACCTTTGTGTCCCAAAACAAAACAAAACAAAACCCAAATTAACCACAATTAAAAGACAACTGATAAACTGGGGAATAACTCTGTCAACAACAAAACATTCAAATGAAGGATGGAAACAAAAGAAATTCACAAAAGAGATTTAAGAAAAAACAACATACAATCCTCTTAAGAATCAAAGAAATGCAACAAATTAGGAAATGATACACCAGTTTTTACCTATCAAATTGGCAAAACTTTAAAAAATTATAATACCAATCTGCAAAAAGTTCCTAAAGCTGATAAGGAAATTTAGCAAGGTCACTGGCTAAAAACTCAATAGACAAAACCCAACGGTATTTCTACACTAACACTGAACAGTCAGAAATTGAAACCATGTCATTCAGAATTGAACAAAATGAAATACTTAACAAAATATGTGCAGGATCTACATGCTGAAAACTACGAAACACTGATGAAAGAAATAAAAGAAACCCTAATAAGACAGATTGACATGTTTATGGATTGGAAGACTCAATATTTTTAAGCGTGTTAAACTTTCAAATTGATCTATAGATTCAATGTAATGCCAATTAAAATTCCAGTAGGACTCTGCAGATACTGAGAAGCTGATTCTAAAATTTACATGGAAATGCAAAGGAGGGGCACCTGGGTGGCTCAGTCTGTTGAGTGTCCAACTCTTCATTTCGGCTCAGGTCATGATCTCATGGTAAGTGGGTTTGAGCCCAGAGCTCTGTGCTGACAGTGCGGAGCCTGCTTTGAATTCTCCCTCCCTCTGCCCCTCCCCAACTGGCACGCGCTCTCTCTCAAAATAAAAATTAAAAAAATAATTAAAAAAAAAAAAGAAAAAAAAGGAAATGCAAAGGAACTAAAATAGCCAAAACAACTAGAAAGAACAAGGTTGGAGGACTCACACTAACTGATTTTAAGACCCACTATCCAGCTGTAGTAATCAAGACCAGTGTGGTAATGGCAAAGGGACAGACAACATAAAACAACGAAAGAGAACAGAGAACAGAAATAAACCCACACATATGATCAACTGTTTTTCAACAAAGAAGCAAAGGCAATTCAATGGAGAAAAGACTACCTTTCAACAAATGGTGGTACAACTGGATGTCCACAGGCAAAAAAAAAAAAAAAAAAAAGGAAGAACTCAATCTGGGCCTCACACGTTATACTCACACTTTATATAAAAATTAACTCAAAATGAATTACAAACTTAAATGTAATCCATAAACTTATAAAAATTAGAAGAAAACACAGAAAAATATATATGGTCTTCACCGACGTAGAGAGACCGTAGACTGCAAAAAGCGTAATCCCTAAAAGAAACAACTGATGAAGTAGTCTTTGTCATAATTAAGAACTTCTGCTCTGTGGATGATTTCTTTAAGAGAATGAAAAATCAAGCCAAAAACCATGAGAAAACACTTGTAAATCACTTATCTGACAAAGGACTTATGGGTCCAGAATTATAAAGAATTTAACAGTAAGAAAACAAACAATCTACTCCAACAGACCAAAGATGGAACAGATACTTCACCAAAGACGACATGTGGATGGCAAATAAACCCATGAAAAGATGCTCAACATCACTAGTCATTGAGGAGACACAAATTAAAACCACGAAGAAATACCACTACACATAGCCATCAGAACGGCTAGAAAAACACGAACAAAAAAACCCTCTCATTCCCTGTTGGACATAATGCAAAATGGTACAAACATTTAAGTAAACAGTTTGGCAATTCCTTTACAAAAATAAAGATACACTTAGCATATGGCCCAGCAGTCTGACTCCTCGGTATTCATCCAAAAGATGAAAATTTGTTTACACAAAAGCCCGTACATGAGTGTTCATAGCAGCTCTATTCAAAAGTGCCCAAAACTGGTAACACACAAATGTCCTTCAAAAAGTGAACAGATAAACTAACTGTGGTACTTCACACAATGCAAAACTACTCAACAAGAAGGAGGAACAAACTGCCGATACATGCAACAATGTGGATGACTTTCAAAGGCATGATGTTTAACGAAAGAAGCCAGACTCACTTAAGATACTGCATACATTGTGTATCAACTACACTGAAAAGAATTTTAATCTTTGAAACATATTTTTAAAAAATACTACATACCATGATTGGATTAAATGACATTCTAGAAAGATGGAGCTATAGGAATGAAGAAGAGATCAGATGGCTGCTAGAGGTCAGGGGTGATTACACACAGGAGGAATGTTTTAGGCCATGGAACTGTCCTATATACGGATTGTGGTGGCAGGTACACAACTCGGTGCACCTGTCAGAACTCATGTGACTGTACGACAATGAAGTAAATGTTATTGTTGATGTAAATTTAAAATTAAAGCTAAAATCAAAAATATATATAATCCTAGGTACTACTGACCCAGATAGACTGCAGGGAAATAGCACTCTCATTATCTACTCGCAAAAGCATAAAATAATACAAACTCAGCTGGGCAATTCAAGACATTGAGAGCGTGAATACAAAACAAGGCAGTGTAAGGCTCTGAAGAGGAGGAGAATAAATCACAAATACTCTAATCTTTGGCACTCAAGTGTATGTATGAAATTCAAATTCCAAATTCTTACAACGGTGGTACATGGTGAATGTTTCCACAAATGTCTGATGCTGATGAACATACAGGGAGAATGGGTGAACACGCAGCAATTCCGTTTTGAGCACTTGTCCAAAGGAAATAATTAAGGCTATACACAAAGAGTTAATTATAAAGAGAATTCTAAAATGGAGTCCCATACACTCTCTAAAAATGGTCATGTATTTCCCCACTTGCTGGCACAGGAAGATGCCCATGGTACACTGCCAAACTTAAAAAGAATATTCCGGGGCATGTGGGTGGCTCCGTCGGTTAAGCATCTAACTCTTTTTTAAAAAATTTGTTTTTTAATGTTTTTAATTATTTATTTTTGAGAGAGACAGAGACAGAATGTGAGTGGGTTAGGGGCAGAGAGAGGGAGACACAGAATCGGAAGCAGGCTCCAGGCTCTAAGCTGTCAGCACAGAGCCCGATGCGGGGCTCGAAGTCACGAGCCATGAGATCATGACCTGAACCGAAGTCAGACGCTCAACCGACTGAGCCACGCAGGTGCCCCAAGCATCTAACTCTTGATTTTGGTTCACGTCACAATCTCATGGTCATGAGATCAAGCCCCGTGTGAAGCTTGCTTGGGATTCTTTCACCCCCTCTGTTCCTCTCCCCCACTCAGGCTCACGCTTTCTCGCTCTCAAAATAAGTAAACATAAAAAAAATAAAAAGAATATCCCAAAACGATATCCAGCACGACCCCACTTTTGCTGAAAGAAAAACCATAAACCCATAAATCCCATATTCCCTTTTATTTTCTTCTTTGTACCTGTCAGCATTTTCTATTTTTTTCCCACAATGAAGATCTGTTATTTAAAAATTAACTTTGTCTAAAGATCCAAGATACAAGAGCCCTAATATAAGAGCCCAGAAGTAATCTTCTGGCACCAAGACATCCACGAGAAAAAATCCCCTCTTTCTCAGAAGCCACATCTGAGGGAAGGTGCAGTGCTCAAAGAACCAGAGGTCTGACCAACAGAGGCTGTTCCCAAGCCTGTTTTGGGGCCCTCTGAAGGAAGAAAGGCTGATACCACCTGCATAGATGTCCGTGAAGCTGTGCAGGGCCAGACAATGACACCCACCTGCATAGATGTCCGTGAAGCTGTGCAGGGCCAGACAATGAGGGTTCAGACACATCTTCACCTGGGCAGTCACCACCTGTAGCCGGCTGGCTGTCAGCAGCCAGCACTCCTGGGGCCCGGCCAGGGAGCTAGTACCAAAACATCACCGACAGAAAAACATAAAGGAAATCAACTTATGCAGTTCCAGGGCTCAGTGATCAACGGCAAAGGTCTCAAGATTTTAATGAAGTAGGCAAATGAAGATGCTGGAGCTCGTGTTCCAAGGTTTTCTAGGTGGGTGTCTGCTCTGGTGGCATGTGGTCTGTGGAATCACCCCTTAAGTTAATACTACTCTGGATTCATTACCTACTTTAACCAATGCTCCTGAACTCCCAAATCCAAGCACTGTGCCGGGCAGTCCAGATGTAAATGAAATCCTAACTTGGTGACAACTTTCAGGCATTTTCAATAGAAATAATGGATAATTACTAATCACTATGCTTTTACTTTAGGCAATTGAAAAAGCAAAGGAAACCTAAAAGAAGCAGATATAGCTTTACAGAAGTTTGGAAAAAGGGGCAAGATGGGCCAAGTAAGATATGGCAGCTAGGGACAGGGTAAATCTGAAAGGGGTGCTTACTTTTGTCCCCCTTTGAATAATGGGCTGCTACAGAGTAGGCACTGCGTGGACGGAGACTCATAATAATTCGACCAAGAGGTCTGCTCGATGGTGACCGTCTCTTCACTCACGTTGGACAGAATGAGTCGAGAGCTGTTGAGTTCGTGAATCAAGGCGAAGACCTCAGCCAGCTCAGACTCGTTCTCAGGAATCTGCAGGACTTTGCGCAGCAGCTGCAGAGTGGACTGGCGCTGGACCTCCCTCTGGGCCAGGCTCAGGGGCTCTGTGGCACTCAGCACATCTGGGAGCGGTGAGCTGACCTCCTGGGAGAGGAGCAGATTGAATGATCAGCAAACAGCCAGGGCACCGCCAGCCTTGGTCTAAAATGCTGAGAGGCTGCAAGCGGCAGAGGGATGGGCCCATCCGTGGCTGAGGGTAGGAAACCTAGTTTCCAAACCACCTCAGTTAGTAACTTGCTGCGTGACTCGAGGCAGGTGTTCTCTCTCTGGCACAAAGTTCTCTACCAGTAAAAGGAGAGGATTATACACATCACTCAGAAATGGTTTCAGAGGTAAGCTCCCATTCACCAGGTTTGGAGAATAACACACCCGGGTCTCAATCCTGGATATGCCACTTAATAGCCATACATTTGTGACCCAAATCAATCTACTGAATCTTTCTGAGCCTCAATTTTCTTATCTATGAAATGAAGGATGAAGTACCAGTAATCTCCTAGAGTTATCATGCAGAGTAAACAAAATATTGCAAGTAAAGCACTTAGCATAGTACCTGGTAGACAATGAAAGCTCTACAAATGGTAGTTTTGATATGTCACCAAATATCTGTACTACTTAAGGTATTTGTCTTTAACACTTTTATCTTCTGGGTACAAGGGAACTATTTCATATATCAATCAAAGGCTTTCAGGACTAAGGTCCTGAAATGCTCATTAAAAAATGGAGGTTCCTCCGAGATCCCTTGTATAAATGCAACAGGAATCACTCCCTCCCTCATGTTTCCAGAGTCCATCCTTTTACTGCAGAATTCATGTCTCACAGCTGGTGAGACTGTTCCCCTATTTTCGGTGAGTATAAGGTTCCCGTTTATTTGCTGATTCCCAAAACCAGCATGAGAGCACACTAAAGATTCTAATTCCTATTTGCTGGACATATAATATGTTGCTTTGCAGAAGTTAATTGCCTAATAACACGAAGAAACTTTCTATGAACTCTGCACACCTATAGCTCTCATCTCATTTATCTGTAGTTTGGCTACTTACCTTTCTCCCCCACGAGACTGTGTGTTCCTCAAGGGAAGGGACCATGTTCTATTTATCTTTGTATCTCCAAAGGCCTGACCTACAGTAGGCATTCAATGCATGCTTGCTGGAAGAAAAAGAACAACTGCAGAGAGCTGACTGACACTAGAATGAGTTGCCCTGGGAGACAGTGTGTTCCCAGCCCTGTCTATGTTGAACTATGGGCTGGAAGAGTAGCTGGCAGGGATACTATCCTTCTACTCTGAGCCACAGTGAAAGACAGGAATGAAGACCATTCCAGCCCAGAGTTCCTGCAGTCTTAATTACAGCCACCAGTGACAAACTGCGCAGGAAGCATATGGCCACCAGGGGGCTCCAGAGAGCATTACACACTAAGGTCCTTGGGTCTCAGACTAGTGTTTTAGTTTACAGAAAAACAGTAATTACATTTTATTTCTCTAAAACTTAGGAAGTTGAAAGGTGACAGAATGTCAGAAGGATACTGGAGGTAAGCAGCTATCAACCAAAGACAAAAGAATATAAAATTCCAAGAGTAGGATTTGAAATCAATTGGCTAGAAGTCCCTGAACAATTCCTGTCTGACCTTGAAAGTTAGGTCACCTCATCATCCTCGATCCAGGGAACCAACATCCATTTCCACACTGCAAACCACACCAATTGCTACAATCAAATAGGAGAAGGGAATGTTCAGAGCATCTACTTATACAGGACTCAATTCCATTCCATGATCATGATCAATACATTGAGTATGCACACTCTAAGGTCAGAAGGCATGGGGGAACAGATACACCTGTCCTAAAAGAGATTACGGTGTCACAGGGAGCTAAGACAGAGTCAAGGCAGAATATGGTCAACACTAAGTGAAGACCTCCTCTTTCTTCCCATTAAAGGCATAGAAGATCCAGGAAGCTCATTGCCAGCAGAGAGCAGCCAATGGAACAGAATGTGATGGAAGCTACGGACCCATTTTACATGCTATTTCAGGGATTTACAGATTATTTGAAGCTCAATTCTGAGTCTTCTCTGGGGTTCACGGCCCTGAAAATAAAATGTCCAGATACAATCTACCTGGCCCGCTTTTGTCACTAGAGAAACTAAAACTCCGAAGAGGGATGGCATCCAGCTGAGGGTCCTCCCAGCTGTCTCTCTATTCCCAGTCCCCACGTGTTTTCCACTAAGCCATCAGTGCCCACATACTTTAGTTCTATTTCCCTTTCTCACAAGGATAACCTCAGAACACCACCTCAAGTATGGAAACAAACCTGGGACCAGGGGGTGAGATTTATCTGCCAGGAGCTCCCCTGCCCTGCCCGCCATATCCATAGAAAACTTAGCTTGAAATGGTTCTCACCACCTGGGTAGTCCTGTCCATTCCCAAACCCACATATGCCTCCTTCCTGACACAACCTTCTAGCCCTCACAATGAATGAAGGACATTCAATGTGACCTCATCGCCTAAAAAACAAATTGTCTGGTCTAATGTTAAACATCTTCCACAATATGGCCACAATATGCCTTTCAAGCAGCTTATTTTGCATACTCCTCCCTATATATATATATATATACACCTTTCTTTTCTCGGTGATTAGAGCACCAGACTCCCTAGCGCTTCGCTTGTACCCATGCTTATCCTGGAGTATGGCATGCCTTCCTCTTCCATCCAAATCATTTCCACCCTGCAAAGTCCAGCTTAGATCTGGAGTGGCCAGACTCCACCTTGGATCCTGACCTGTTCTGTACGCCATCCTCTTTCCTCCCAAGGCAGATCAGGGAGATCTATCTTCTTACCTTCAACCCAGTCATTCCATCTGCTGCCTGAGGTACTGTAACGTTCTGTACACTTAAAGAAATTCACACGTGGAGGGGCGCCTGGATGGCTCAGTTGGTTAAGTGCCCGACTCTTGATTTCAACTCAGGTCATAATCTCACAGTTTGTGGGATCGAGTGTCATGCTGGGCTCTGCACTGACAGTGTGGACCCTGCTTGGGATTCTCTCTCCCTTTCCCTGACTAGAACATGCATGTACACACTCTCAAACATTAAAAAAAAAAAAAAAAAAAAAAAATTCACGTGTAAAGTCTGAGGACCTCTAAAAATACCCATTTTTTTCCTGGTTCTAATAAATAAAAAATGAGCCCTAATGGGGCAAATGGAATGTGTTTTATACTCCAAACAGTTTGGTCCAACTTCAGAGATTTGCCAAAATTGCTAGAAGTGAAGCTTTGTATTGAGCCAAAAGCTCTATAAGGAACCTGAGAGGCAGTGATCTAATCTACAAAGTCTTAGGACTGGCATTCTCTGTTTACCAAAATACTATTTACCAGTGCTCCACCAGGTCTCAGAACTAAAAGAATGTAACCCTTCCGTCCCTCTCTTCAAAATCCTATTTAAAGAAAAAACTTTTTTAAGTTTATTTAGTTTTTAGAGACAGGAGAGGGAGAGAGGGAGAGAGGCAGAAAGAGAGGCGCGGAAGAATCCCAAGCAGGCTCCGTGCAACCAGCAGGGGTCGAACTCATAAACTGTGAGATCATGACCTGACCTGAAATCAAGAGGGGATGCTTAACCAACTGAGCCACGAGGCACCCCTTAAGAATCCTCTGTAAAGCCTGTATTCCCATTCTCTTTGGTGAATGAACTCTTGATCCACTGGGCTAGAACGTTTTCCAATTCTCTCAACTTAATAATGAGGACAAGGAAGTCCAAAGAGAACGTCCAGAATTTAAAACTGGTTCCAGTTCTGGTGTTCTAATTATGATCATGTACCAAGAAATCATTTTATTTCTACTAAAACAGGTCCACTAACAAAGCCCAACACAAGGCTAGGGGATGTGTTTAGGGGAGGAACTCACAAGAGCCTTGGTGGTTTTCTCAGTCCGGTCTTTAGCAAGGTTAAAACCACAGCTGGGACAAATCCGTGGTTTATGTCGGTTGGTGTAGACGTAGTTACAAGAGGGATTCTTGCACTTTCCCCGACCTCTTGAAGTAGCGAGGCCCAAATCCTAAAAAAGTAAAACCAGTATTCAATTCCACAAAAGTTACACCTGGGCAGAGTCAAAAACCAGGATGACCAGCTATCAGTAAATCAGAGAAGAAAGTGACAATGGCAAAACCAGATTCAGACTAACTTCCAAAGAGCCTTGATGCAAGATCCTTACTCTGCGGTTACCTCCTTTCAATCTTAATACAGCCTGTATAATTTTGGCAAGTCCCTCCCCATTTGTGAAACAAGTGAGCTGACTCTTTAGTGTCAGAAATTCAAATGCCATGGAACACCTGCGTGGCTCAGTCAGCTAAGCGTCTGACTCCCGGTTTCAGTTCAGGTCATGATCTCATGGTTTGTGAGTTCAAGCCCCAGAACCAGCTCTGTGCTGTCAGTGCCGAGCCTGCTTGGGGCTGATTTCTCTCTCTCTCCCTCCCTTTCTCTTTCTCTTTCTCTTTCTCTCTCTCTTTCTCTCTCTCTCCCCCCACCCCCCCCCCCCCCACACACACACAATTTCACACATGCTCCTATATGTTCACTCACTCTCTCAAAAAAATAAATATTTGTAAAAAATGTTAGAAATTCAAATGCCCTCAGGGTCCAGGCTACTGGCAGAGAGAAGCAGGCCTATTCTAGGAGAAGGCTGAAGACTGTGGTGAACAAGCATCCACACCCTTCCTGAAGACAATCAGGACCTCTGGACTACCTAAGCTCAAATCTCTGGCATCTAGGCTCCTGTGACATGCTGCTATCTAATCAAAAAAGAGAAGGTCCTGGGAAGCTCCCCCAGATAGTAACCCTAGTGGCCTTCTGTAGTCAAAGGGATAGGGAGGTGACGGTATAGATGGCATGGAGAAGGTAGTAATTAGTCTCTGAGAAAAGAAACCTGAGCAGATATTCAGGATAAAGGAGATATTCTCCTTAAGGATCAGGCCAGTCTATGCACTAGTCCACCATACTGTCCTGTCTTGTTACTACAGAATCCCTAGCAGAGGGTCTGGCCAGAGCAGGCTCTCAGTAAATATTTTCTGAATGAAGGAATGAATGGTTCTGTACCTGCCTGCCTTTATCAGGTAAGAGTTTTTAAAAATCCAGCTGCTCTCTCAAAATCTGTGTATCTTACTCAATTCAGGCAGAGAACCTGCCAAAAGTTACCTGGCTAATCGGTATCTAAGGATCAATAAAATTAGAGAATGCTAGAAGCAAAAAGAGCCCCAACGTGGTATCTAAACTGATGCAGCATTTTACAGACGGTGAAAACTGAGGACCAGAGAAGCAAAGATGCCTGCTTGCCCCAAGTCATGTGCATGCTGGCAGCAGAGCCAGAACCACTTTGGGACTAAGTCCTTTGAGTGCTTATTCCACTGCTCCATGTGGCTTCCCCTGTAAAAGGATGACCCCAGAGTCCCACTCTGTTTGTTTACTGGGATGTTTATTGGGATGTTAATATATGCTGTGTTAAAAATAAAAGGTGATGAGGTGCCTGGGTCGCTCAGACAGTTAGGTGTCCAACTCCGGCTCAGGTCATGATCTCGCAGTCCGTGAGTTCGAGCCCCTGCAGTGCTGTGCTGACAGCTCAGAGCCTGGAGCCTGCTTGGGATTCTCTATCCCTCCCTCTCTCTGCCCCTCCCCCACTCCTGCTTTGTCTCTCTCAAAAACAAACAAACATTAAAAGATATATAAGGGGCGCCTGGGTGGCTCAGTCGGTTAAGCGGCCGACTTCGGCTTGGGTCATGGTCTCGTGGTCCGTGAATTCGAGCCCTGCGTTGGGCTCTGTGCTGACAGCTCAGAGCCTGGAGCCTGTTTCGGATTCTGTGTCTCCCTCTCTCTGACCCTCCCCCGTTATGCTTTGTCTCTCTGTCTCAAAAATAAATAAACGTTAAAAAAAATTTTTTTTTTTAAAAAGATATATAAAATAAGTAAATAAGGATAAAAATAAAAGGTGGGTGGGGAGGGAAAAGGTTTGTGGCAAACGCGAGGCTAAACAAAGATGCTTTACCACAGCACTTCTCAAATCCTTTAAGAGGCCAGTACTGACTGTGACTCTATTTTAAGGGGGAAAAATAGACCTTTCTCACACTTACCAGTGGATAACAGACTTTTGAGGCTAAAAGGTCCAAAGACTGTTGAATGCTACAGCTGGACTGGATTCTCATGTCCAATTACTCCAAGAAACATCCAGGTCTCAGCTGGCCTACACGCTATAGATCTCGCCTGCAAAACACCTAGCTAATTCACCCAGCAGCTACCATCTGGATCAGTGAAGGGATCTTCAGAACCAATGATCTATCCCTGACCCTACTCTCACTCCTAACTACCACTCCCCACCTCCCTCAGACTTCTACTCGCCCTCCACCTAAAACCAAAACCCATGTCCTTGTCAACCCATCACCTGGCCACACTTACCAGCGTTACAGTGCAGCTGTACTTGTATGGAGGAAACAGATCAGGCTTGACTTCTACAACTTTTACTTGTGACGTCCGACTGCCCGGGCCATTTGTTAGCTGTGGATCAGAACCAGTGATTTAGTGCTTTTCTATAAAACCTCACACTCCTGAGGGCCTGAGTCCTGAAAGAGCTTGAGGAAATAGTTTCCCAGGGAATTTGTAGAGCCACACTCCATGTGAGCTCTAGGATGCTAGTCAGCAGTCACCAGCCCGCCAAAAGTTTAAATGTCATTTTCAAGCCCAGGGTTGCCACATTCTTCTGTGCAGCTTCTAACACTGCATACCAGAAACACTGTGAATCAGATTTACAACTGCTACCAAGTGGGAAAAACTTATAATAGTCATATACCACACAAATATGTGGTTGAGTAATGTTGGCATAGAAAGAACTCGAAAAGATTGTTCACTAAAATGTCACAGGTTGAGAGGAAGATCGTGACTTTTTCCCCTTTCACCACTATCTATGAACTTTTCAAATGTTCTATACTATTAAAGAAAAAAAAGATGAAAACAGCATTAGTAATTATTCTGTAATACTGAATTTAAGTTGATATTCAGAACATATAATTTCATGTAACTTAACTGGCCTAAGACTAGCAAAAGGACTTGCAACTTTTAACAAATACCCAATGTTACCAGTCAAAAGGAAACTATTTACAGAGAAGACCGGGAGTTTACCCAAGTAAAGGGACTCTAAAGGCTGGAAATCTACAAAGCAGAAAAGCAGACTAGATCCTTCTAGATCTAAATCACACATGCATCCAGTGCTGACACCACATCTGGGTGACAGATCAGCCTTCAAAGTAAAAGCCAGTTGATACTCTATTTGGGGCAAATTTGGAACAAAGGGAGTTGCCTGGCAGAGCACCCTGCAAGGGAGAAGGCAGCCCGAGTTTCCTATTCCATTTTGGTCTAACAGGGTTTTTGAACTACAGGCCACAAAATCCACTGACAGGTCATGAAATTAATTTAATGAGTTGAAACCATTTCCATTTGCAAAATGGAAAATACCAAAATAACCACATATAGTAAGGGCATAGCTTCCTTATTCTTTTTATGTATACAGGTATGGATGTTTACTGGGCTGTGATGTAAAAATGTGTTATTGAGGGTCATGGCCCAAAAAAAGAGGTCTAGTAAAAAAATGCTCATTTAGGGAATTTTGATAGTAACTATTCTGGTCACATATGGATAAAAAAACAAAAAAAACCTCTATCATTAATATGAATGGACTGTACTGGCTACAAACTAGAACGTGAAGAGCCATGATTTTTGGTTTTAAAAAATTATATTAAAAAAATGCCCACAAACCTAGGAAAAGCCTCAGAGGCTGAATGGGCACAGAATGCCAATAGCAGTTAGTTCTGGGTGGCAGGATTACAAGAGACTGACTTTCTTTCTGCCTTACTGAATTCTCTGTATTTTCTACAACAACCGTGCGTTCATTTTTTCAAGAGGCTAAAGAAACAAGACAACTAAATGCAGTATCTAATCCTACAATGAACCCTGTACTAGAGTGCAAAAACGCTATAAAGAACATAACTGGGTAAAATTGTCGAAACTGGAATACAAATGACAGACTGAAGTATTGTATCAATGTTTCAGTAACAGAATATCCTTATTCTTAGAAAATGCACACTGAAATATTAAGAAGCAAAAGGCCATGTAACTTTCCCTTAAATTACATGTACTTTAGAAACATACATGAGCACAAATGATGAAACAAAATGGGTGATACCTTACCAATAAGCAACTATGAGTGAAAAGTACATGGGTACTTTCTTTGTACTGTCTTCACTCTTGCAATTATTTTCCTAAATTTTAAATTGTTTCTAAATTAAGGGACGCCTGGGTGGCTCAGTGGGTTAAGTATCCAACTTCAACTCAGGTCATGATCTCACAGTTCATGAGTTAGAGCCTTACATCGGACTCCTTGCTGAGGGTGCAGAGCGCCTGCTTGGGATTCTCTCTCTCCCCCTCTCTCTCTGTCCTTCTCTTTCTATCCCTTCTGCACACTCTCTCACAAAATAAATAAACTTAAAAAAATTATTTCCAAGTCAAAAGTTTAAACGTGCATTCGTTTTATAATAAGAAAAAAAGTAAGTAAAAATAAGTAACTCATTCATGCTCAACTTCATTCCAGAGGTCACTTTCCAATGTAATAGGCTTCTGCCTATGGCTCTGAGACACTAAATAGAAGCCCTGTTCTCGGAGCAGCAGGCCTGCCCCCAGGATGCCCTACCTCTGGAGAACAGGTCTTACCTTCACTTCGCTGCTGTGTGATGACTGTTGGATCGGCTGGCCCAGCTGCTTCAGCGTGCTTGGCTTCAGGCCACAAGTCCTCACAGAGGGGGTTTTATCTGAGACAATCAGAAGTCAAACTGGTGACTTAAATGCATTCAGAGTCCCCCTCATTCTCTCATCTCCATTCTCAACAACCCCACTGCTGTCCCCTTCCTATCTGACAGCTCCCCGCTCCCGGGTTTGTCCCAGCCCTTACCACTCAGGGGAAAGGCCTGCCTGGCCCTGGACAGTCCCATGCTGTTGCCTCGGCCCACATTAGATGGGGCTGGGAGAATTGCTCTCATGGGTCTTGCCGCAGCCAGTAATGAGGGCTTGCCCCGAGCTTTGCCCTTAAGCTCAGGGGCTCTGAGCCCAGGGGTGAGCGGGTCAACTCTGGAAAAAAAAAAAAAAAAAAAAAAAAAAAAAAAAGAAGGGAAACCTAAAAATTCTGGACCAAGTGGAAGAAACCAAAGCACAATCTCCAAATAGCATTTTAGCAGAAGGATAGTGTAGTAAACTCAGGGTAGATATTTCAGGGGTCATTACGAAGATAAATACAAAATAGTGCCCACTGTGAGGAATACAAACAGCTAGTGTAGTTATAATATCTGATCTGTCTCTAATTAGTATTTAAAGTATATCACTCTCCCAGATGAGGGAGGCTAAAACACCCGCAGAACAAAATCCACATTTTCTTGTAGCTCCAATGCTGAGCACAGAGTCTACATCACAGAAGGCTCTTGTCGAGTGACACGCTTGCCTAAAACGAACAGTCGAAACTACACAGCTTCATGCTCTAAAGATACAGAACCATCCCAAAGTATACTATAAATAAAAACAGGCAAGATGTAGAGATACATAAGTTATGCTACCATTTGTATAAAAAAAGGTAGGAAAAAATATATATACACATACACATATTTGTAGTATATGTCTAAAATTATCTCTGAAAACAGAAATTTGAGAAAACTGGTTGTCTGGAAAACGGAAATGGATGACTTAAGGATAGACTAGAAGAGATTTTTTTCAGTGTATATTCCTTATACCCTTTGAGTTTGAATCATGTGCATATATCTCCTAGTCAACAATAAACAATTTTAAATCAAATAATAGAAACCAGAATTTCTAAGCCTTGGCACTATTGACATTTTGGGCTGGGTAATTCTTTGTAGGAGCCTGTCCTGTGAATGTTTAGCAGTATCTCTGGCCTCTACCAACTAGATGCCTGCAGCACCCTTCTCCCCCACAGTTGTTAACAACCAAAAATGTCTCTAAACATTGCCACAATGTCCCCTGGGGACAAACTGCTCCCCATTGAGAACCACTAATATAAACAAATAAGGGCCTTTAGTTACAAGACCACAACTGCCTCTGGGAAGGGGCCACATGAAAAATGCAGTCAAGCCTTTAGGGAGGGCATGGGGAGGAAAAATAGCCCATATTTATGGACCATCTCCTATCTGCAATGCACTGGGCTATGCATGCTTCACACACAATCTAAAGTCTATGAGGTCAGCCATTAAGGATTAGATTTTTCTAATATCCAACTCAAGATTTTTCAGAGGAAAGAACGGGCATGAGGTGACTATGGTCACCAGAACTGGTGGAGGTCAAACAGAAGTCAGAGACAGATTACAACCAGAACTGAATTCTCTGATCACCAGGACAAGAATCTTTCTGTATCTTAATAAGGCTTCTCTTTCCAAATCTACTATCCAGGATTGGATACTAGCTTCTAACACTGGCCTCAGGCTGTACCAACAGGATCTTAGCAAGTGCTTCTGGGAAAATGACAAGAAGGGATGCACAGGAACGTGCCAGCAACGCACAGACAGCAGAGTGTAAGAGGAAAGTGTAAAAATCATTCTGTGGCTCTGGGCCTTAGTTTCCATAGCTCTAAAATAGGAAACATTAATTGGGCTCTGCTGCCTCTCTCAGTAATGCTAATAATGACATAAAACAAAACAAGGAACATTTCCCAACCTGCTATTCTAAAAACAATCCTATAACATATAAACACATTTACCCTGCAGGCTTTTTGGGAGCAGGGAGAGGACTGGAGGTGCTGGTCCTCTCAGCTGGTGGTGGTATGTCTGCTCCTGGACTGTCATTCTCAGTTGTCCCCAGAGAGACCTCAGGCGGCACACCATTCTTGACCACCGGCGTCTTCATGGCTGCCGTACCACGATTCCCAGGAGCTTCCTTGACCAAAACATGGGCATCTGAGATGATCACTTCCTCCCACTCATTCTCCTCACCCACTTCTCTCGGAGGAGCTACACTTAGGAGCTGGCTTACAGCTTCTGAGTTCTCCAGAGTCAGTTTGGAGGCATTTTCCTTAGAGGAGTTTTGCTCAGTGGTGACAGGCTGCTGATTTCTTTTAACCACCGAACCTTTGGAGGAGACACCAGGAGCCAATTCCACTTTGACTTTGGCTGGCTTTTCCTAAAAAAAATAAGAATGCCTGTAGGCATTTGGCATTTTACAGTGGACAACACATCACAAATCTTTTCTCGTTCGCTCCTCACAACAACAACGTATGGGCAACAGACTAGGAAACTGAGACCCAGAGGCAGGAACAGGCTAATGTCAGGTGTCAAGACAAAGCTGGCCAGAATCCAAGTCTTCAGACTTCAGGTCCCCTTCACTACAATATTCAACACCCAGGTTAGCATACAGCTGTTCTAACAAATTTCTTATTGATAGCCTCTTTAGGTTTCAGCAAATGAAGTTGGCATTTTGAACCTGACCTTTGTTCAAAGCCTGCTTCTCTAGGTCTAGAAAGAAGCTGATACGTTGCCATATTTGGGCCCAGAAGTCCCAAGCTCTTTATCTTGGTGTTCCCTTTATCCCAATGCAGTCACATCTCACATGATGAGCCTCAAAAATTCCAATTCTGTTAGGGAAAACTCTATCTTTTGTCCCAGATTCTTTCAGGTGAGTCTTAAGGCTGGCTTACACACACGCCACAAACTTCTCACTCAGTCAAATTAACTCATACGTATATTAATTACTTACTAGAAAATATTCAAACTCACTATAAATCCCAGCCACTATTTCAGGTCAGCCTACTTGAAAAATTCCTTGGTGCCTTAGCTTTTATGCTGTGGAAATATACTATTATTTATACACACACATACGTACATACACATACGTTTACCTACATACACAAGCAATTTTTTTAAAACCGCGGTTGTCTCAGGAAGGTTCTTTTAACCCCATGTGAATAGTGAAAAGTGCTATAAGTGAAGAGATATAAACATAGAAGCTGGGTTCTATCTAGGTTGTGCTCCACATCTAATGACTTATGTCACCTCAGACAACCTTCACCTGAACTCTCTCACTTTGCTACCATGAAACAAGAGGGTCGGCCTCTCACCATTCGTCAACAGCAGTACAACAGTCTTTCGGGGGGCTCAATTCATGGTGCAGGATTCCCCTGCATGCTGCAGAAGTCTAGCATCTGTGGCTGATGTTATTACCGTTTAGTATTCTCTCCCAGTCACAGACTACCAAAACCCCTTCCACTTCCAAAGGGGCCTGGGCAGCACACTGCCTCTGGTTAAGAACCAACATAGATGACCTAAGAAATCTCCTGTAAAGCATTCTCCGATTCTAACACACAGTAAGTGTGACTTTATTAGACTTATTAGACTTTAATAAGTCCGTGAAGACAAGTTAAATACAGAGAAAAATTCCTAGTAAACTGCACTGAGCTTACTGACTGCTGGAGAGGGAAAAGTTGGTAGAAAAACAGGAGACAAGCTAAATCTCTGCAATGAAATCTCTGAGCAAAACACTGCCCACTAAGTAGGCTGTTGCAGATAAAAATTCTCTTCAGGGAGACTGAATAATTTAAGGAATCAGAGCAAAATAACTAGCTAATGAGCTCACATTTCCTTAACTCAGCCTACCCTTTTGAGATTTCACCTTCTTTCCAGATAGAAGGTAAATACCACCAGTTGCCTGCTCAGAGACCTCAATTACCACCATCAGAGAGCCAAAGGAGTGAGGCCTTGGGCTACAGAGCTTTATATACTATCTTTTGTTCCATCCAACTCATTGGGAACTGTGCCAAACGTTTCTTGGGCTAATTTTAGCCAGTATGAAACTCTGGAACAATACAAGAAAAGGTGAGTCATTTCCTGACAGGCATGAACACATTTGGAGCTTTTAGAAACTATTTATACTTGCAGCTTCAAAAATCAGAACTCCAGAAATCTTAAAATTCTGCAGCTAAACAGCATAGCAATGCCTGAGAAGTGTGATTTAGTGGAAAAGCACTGACATAATTAGCTACATGAACTTAACAAGTCACTTCTCTTGAATCTATCTTTCCTCAACTAGAGACTTGGAATTGAACTGCCTGATGACCAAAGTCACTTTTTTCCCTAAAATTCCAAGTGCACTGATGCTAAAATGTTACCCTTTTTCTTCTTACACTCACTCACTCTGATCCTATGAAATTCTGAAATCATAGTATTTACTCTTTACATGGCAATTCTATAAAAACCTCTGGAGAAAAGAATCTGACTTAACAAATCAACATGGGGGACAAGTACCTATGGGCGCCTGGGTGGCTCAATCGGTTAAGCGTCCAACTTCAACTCAGGTTGTGATTTCACAGTTCGTGGGTTTGAGCCCTGCATCAGGCTCTGTACTGATGGTTCAGAGCCTGAAACCTGCTTCAGATTCTGAGTCTCCCTTTCTCTCTGCTCCTCCCCTGCTCACACTCTGTCTCTGTCTCTCTCTCTCAAAAATAACCATTAAAAAAAAATTTTTTTTAAAAGATGGGGGACAAGTAGCTAATAAAAAAAATTTGATTTCACAATGTGAATTTGCTCTCAGAAAGAGAACCATGGCTCAAGTTATTTCAATCAAAGGAGGGAGAAAGACATAAATGAAAAAGAAAAAAAGAAAGCCAAACTAAAAACAGAACCTGAAGGAGACAAGGCTACAGGATGAGTTAGACTCTTCCATAAAAAAGCATCAGAAATAAGGTCATGTGACAAACCTGCTGTGCATCTGTGAAGAAGGGTCAAGGAGGAGTCCAACTACCCTATTCAATCTCCCTACTGCAGATGAGGAAGTACATTTTGGGGAGGATAATTAGGATGGGAGGAAACTGAATGGCTGCACAGCAGCACAAGACAGATGGTGAGCACAAGAAACTCAACAAAATCTGAAACACACAAGCACTGGGCCCTTCCTGCCCTGAGAACTGATAGTGTAAAAAGCAGTAATAGAGACTGTAATTCTATTACTGCCAATAATGATAGCAGTGACCTCTTGCTGAGGATTTAATCTATACTAGGAATGCACCATCCACTTTACAGGGATAATCTCATTTGATCCATCCAAAAACCCTAATGAGGTAGGCACTATTGTTAATCTCCATTTACAAATGAAAGAAAAACCAAATCAAGAATAGACATAAAATGACTTGCCCAAGATTATATAGCCAAAATCCTTGAGAGACAGAAGTTCAAACGGAGAAAAGCAGACTCCAGAAGTGTACTTTTTTTTCTTATCCTCCCAAAGACACTCTTCTCTCTCCTAACACTGGAAATTTCTAGGGTTTTAGGAACTCAGTGCCAGAAATCCGGTACAGAGATCACATGCCTCTTTCTTTCTTTCCCTTTAAAAGTTTATGTATTTATGCGTTTACTTATGTATTTATGTACGTATGTACATACATATATGGTCTCCACCCCCAATGTAGGGCTCAAACTCACGACCCCGAGATCAAGAGTTTCATGCTCTCCCAAATGAGCCAGCCAGGCACCCCCAGAAGTGTATTTTTAAGTATTAACTTATTCTGTCTCCTGGAATTAGTGATGCCCTGAACTCCCAACATTCAGCCAGAGGGCAAAAGTCACCATCCCAGTATTTTTCAGAGATGTTCTATGGAAACTGCCCCCAAGGAACTTAAAAGGTATGGCACTATAGAAGTTTTCTCTCTACAGATAAATGTGGACCCTGCTGAGCTAGACACCTAACAAACACAAACCTAGCCTAAGTTATTGTCACAAAAACAATGCTCTCTCTTTCCTTTTCTACCTACCCAAATTCCACTGATCCTTCAAGACCATCTCCTCTATATCCCATCCCGGACGATTCTAGTTCTTTTGACCCTAAACAATTTACAGTCTCATACAAAAATGTGACAAGTTATGTATGATTTATATAGTCAATGTGAAGTATAAAACAAGTAACAAAGCAATGTGTTGAACTGAACTTCACAGGGGCATAGCTCTGATGCTCATTTATTTATCAAGCATCAGTTACTTAGAAACAGAGACAGAAGTATACATTTGGAGAGTTAACTATGAAAGACCTAGATATCTGGTTAAGGACCTTTACTTTTAATAGCAGCTATAGGATACTGAAAGGACTTTGAGCTAAAAAGTGAGCAGATGTGAGCTACGCATCTGAATCACTAAGCAGTCAGTGTGGAGGGTGGATTGTTAAAAATTTAACAGGAAATGAATAAACTGACATAGTGTAGTCATTCATAGGAAGTTATAAAGCAATTAAAGATAATGGTCTTGAATATTTAATGGCATGATATGTGAAGTAAAAAAAAAAAAAAAGGTCAA
The DNA here is from genome assembly GCF_018350215.1 of Panthera leo. Lineage (NCBI taxonomy): Eukaryota > Metazoa > Chordata > Mammalia > Carnivora > Felidae > Panthera > Panthera leo. Next base: position 196,359,378 of record NC_056679.1, read on the forward strand.
GCTACAGAACTTGTGTATTCACAGAAAAAAGACTAGAAGAAGATACAACAAAATGTTAATAATGACTTTTCTTTGGATGGGGTAAGATTATGGATGACATTTTATGAAAATGACTTACTTGTATAGTCAGAAAGTAAAAACAAATATTTATTTTTTAAGTCCTTTGCTCTAAAGGGGAACAGGGAGCCTACTTTATGGGGTTTCCAAAGCAGCAATGGCCAATGGACCTTACCTTTGGGATCCACTTCCCTCCTAGGAAGTTACCACAGATAGGGCACTTAGGTGGTTTGTGCCTGGTGACGTAGGTAAAGGAGCAACCTGGGCTGGTGCATGTCCCATGGCCCCGGCGGGTGTATGTAGTGGTCTGTAAGGAAAAGAGTGGGTCAGAATCAACACCACAGTGCAAGCCCTCTCAGATCCTGAAGACCATTATAAGCACAAAACTGCCAGGAGGATACCAGTTTGTAGAAGAATAGCCAATTCGTGGTATCTTAAAAGGTCAGAATTGGAAAGGTTGTAAGATACAATTAGTTCACTTTTGAGAAATGAAGAAACTGGGTTCAAATGAGGAAAGACAGCTGCCTAGGATTACACAGGTATCAGAAGAACAGACAGCAATAACTGCTACTAATTAATGAAGCACCACACAGCGCTGAACGCTTTACCAATATCTCATTTAACGCTTTCCGCAATTCTATGAAGTAGGTATTTGTAACTACTGAGGTTCAGAGCAGTTAAATGCTTTACCTCAAGTTGTATAGTGAATCTAGGGCACACCTAGACTTAGAACCCAGAGGTCTTTGATTCTTGGTCCTAGATTCCTTCCACGCACTTGGCTGCACACTACAGCCCTAAATACTTCGAAGAATTTGCTTCCTCTTCATTCCTGTTAGTTAAAAATCAGAGAACCTAGGACTTAGGGTTCAGAGATATAAAAATAGAGTATGGCCACTTAAAAAAAAAAAAAGGGAATTTCAACAGAAATCAAGTCCTTTGATATGCAACTGAATTTAATTATCGGCATACGAATATATTCAGCTACTGGCTCTCACCATCTCCAATGATTTCCCTTTGAACAGAATGATTACAATGGGTTTTTATTTTCGGCTACAAATAGAAATTAGCCAAGCTCCATTTCTTGATTAATGCCGCAAAGGAGACATTTTCCTGTCAGATTTGTTGTGTCTTACAGATGTTTACTCAGATATTAGTCCCATTTTTCCTAGCCTGGCCAAAAAGCAAAAACCTCCCTTGGAGAAACACCAAGCTGCCACTAGGCTACCTGTGCCAGAATGCCTAGGGAAAAGGTGATTCTAATAGTAGCAAGTCAAGGTTGAGGGTGAAGTAGTGTGGTAAGAGGGAAAGAGACCGGGTTTCAAGTTCCAACTCCACTACTGACACACGGGATGACATGGGGGTAAGTCACCTTATCCCCTCTTCTGTAAAATCACCCGCCCTTCCTATTCTTCCTATTTCATGGATATCTCTTGAAAAACAAATGAGGTAAGAAATAAGGAAACATGTCACTCAGTAAACCGTAGAAGATTCTATAGGTTTGTGAGAAATTATTATTACTGGGATATAAAACTTCTCTGATCTTCACTCCGACTGTGGCTCCATACAGAATATTCATTCTGAATACCACCAGAAAGCAGAGTAAAAATTTAAGTTAGGTCAGTTCTATAAATAAATTCCCATGAACTTGGAAAGACTCCTAAACAGCAGCTTATAGAAAGAACTTTAGGGAAAAAATGCTAGTTTTCAAGGCTGGTGTTTCATTCTTAAGTATTATCTATAAAAGCTTTTCTGGAAGAGTCTGGCTGACACTTATTAAATTATGAGAGAATAACAATTTCCAGGAGAGCAAAGGCTCAGGCCTTTGAATTGGGTTGCAGGGGTTGTTCCTGTTTAAGATACAACTTTCTCATCTAAAAATATATTGTTTATCCAAGGTTTTAGAAGATAGACCGTGATAAGTTAAAATGTACAATATTAATCCTAAAAAGCCACCATAATAACTAATACAAAGTTAACGGCTAGTAAGCCAATAAAGGAGATAAAATGGATTCATCAAAAACATCCAATTCAAAGTAAAACAAAATACAACAGAATAAAAAAACAGTAAAATGACAAATTTAAACTTAAACATATAATTAATCACATTAAATGTATATGGCCCAAATACCACAATTAAAAAATAGAAGGTTCTGGGGCGCCTGGGTGGCGCAGTCGGTTAAGCGTCCGACTTCAGCCAGGTCACGATCTCGCGGTCCGTGAGTTCGAGCCCCGCGTCAGGCTCTGGGCTGATGGCTCGGAGCCTGGAGCCTGTTTCCGATTCTGTGTCTCCCTCTCTCTCTGCCCCTCCCCCGTTCATGCTCTGTCTCTCTCTGTCCCAAAAATAAATAAAAAAAAAAATTTAAAAAAAAAAAAAAAAAAAAAAGAAAAAATAGAAGGTTGTCATAAAGTCTTGCTCTTAGAGCCAAACTATATACTGCTGCAAAAAAAAAAAAAGTACTTTAAATACAAGATAAATAGGTTAAAAGTAAAATGCTGGAAAAAGATAAAACTTGCTAATAACAACAATGCAAAGAAAGCTCAATATTCAAATTTCAGACTGACAAGGCATCTGAGTGGCTCAGTTAAGCATCTGACTCTTGATTTCAGCTCAGGTCATGACCTCATGGTTCCTGAGATCGAGCCCTCTGTCAGGCTTCACGCTGACAGTGTGGGGCCTGCTTGGGATTCTCTCTCTCCCCCTCTTCCTCCCTACCCACCACTGCTCATGTGTGCACACACACACACTCTCTCTCTCTCTCAAAATAAATAAACATTAAAAAAAAGTAAATTTCAGAGCAGACAATATTGCCAGAGATAAAGAAGGTCATTTCATAATGATGAAGGGGTCAATTTACCAAGAAGACATAACAATCCTAAAGGTTTAAGTACTTAATAAAAAAAAGAGTCAACATATGACACAAAAATTAATAAAGATGGAAAAAGAAATAAATACTATTTATAGTGATAGGTGGATGTCTGTTCTTAATAACTGATAAAACAAGGCAACAGAAAATCATTAAGGATGTAAGAGTTGAATACTATCAATCAACGTGACCTAATCTGATATGTGTATAATATTCCACTCAAAAGCAAAATACGCATTCTTTTCAAGTGCACACAGAACATTTATCAAGACAAAACCATAACCTGGGCCATAAAATAAATCTCAATAAATTTAAAAGGATTCAGGTCTTACAAACTGCAAAGTTCTGACTATAATGGAATGAAATCAGAAATCAATAAAAGACAAGATATCTGAAAACTCCCAAATATTTGGAAAGCAAATAATATACTTTTAAATAACTTCTGGGTCAGGGCACCTGGGTCGCTCAGTCGGTTGAGCGTCTGACTTCGGCTCAGGTCATGATCTCGCAGTTGGCGAGTTCGAGCCCCGCGTCGGGCTCTGTGTTGACAGCTCGGAGCCTGGAGCCTGCTTCAGATTCTGTGTCGCCCTTTCTCTGCCCCTCCCCCGCTCATGCTCTGTCTCAAAAATAAATAAACATTAAAAAAACTTTTAAGTAACTTCTGGGTCAAAGAATAAGTTAGAAGTATTTTGAACAAAATGAAAATGAAAGTATATCAAAATTTGTGGGATGCCACTAAAGTAGTGCTTAGAGGGAAACTTATAGCACTAAGCACCTATATTAGAAAAAAAAGGTCTCAAATCAATGACCTCAGCTTCTATCTTAAGAAACTAAAAAAGAATAAATGAAGCCCAAAGTAAGAAGAAAGATAATAAAGACCTGGGCAAAAATCAGTGAAACAGAACATAGAAAAAACAATAGAGAAAATCAATGAAACTAAAAGCTGGTTCTTTGAAGGTCAATAAAATTGATAACCTCTAGTCAGGCTTGGGGGGGGGGGGGGGGCGCGGGGCGGAGAGAGAGAGAGAGAGAGACCCAAATTTATGCTACCAGCGATGAGAGAAGTAAAAGCAATAGAATCTATAGATATTAGAAGGATAAGCATTCTTCAGCATTTTGAACACAGAATTACCACATGATCCAGCAATTCCACTCTTAGGTATATACCCAAAACAACTGAAATCAAGGACTCAAGCAGACACTTATCCACTAAAGTTCATAGGAGCAATATTCACAACAGCCGAAAGGTGAAAACACACCAGATGTCCATCAATGTTTAAGAATGGATAAAGAAAATATAGCGTATACACACAATGGAATATCATTCAGCCATAAAAAAGAATGAAATTCTGATATACGGTATAAGATAGGTGAACCTTGACAACATTATGCTAAGTGAAAAAAGGAGAGACCATGAGGACAATATTTGCATGACTCCAATTATATGAGGTACCTAAACCATGCAAATTCAGAGACAGAAAGTAAAACGGAGGTTACCAGGGGCCGTGGGAGGGAAGAAAGGAGAGTTATAGTTTAATAGGTACAAGGTTTCTGTTTGGGATGATGAAACTTCTGGAAATAGATACTGGTAATGACTCCACAACAATGTCAATATACTTAATGACACCGAATTATACCCTTAAAAATGGATAAAATGATAAATTTTATGTTATGCCTACTTTACCACAGTTTAAAAAAAAAATAAAGGAATGTTTCGAACAATTTTACATCAATAAATTTCACAACTTATATGAGATGAACAAATTCCCTGAAAGACAAACTACCAAAGCTCACTCAAAAACAGATAATTTAGGGGTGCCTGGGTGGCTCAGTCGGGTGAGCATCTGACTCTTGATTTCCGCTCAGGTCACGATCTCAGAGCCCAAATCAGACTCTGCACTGAGCATGGGGCCTGTTTGGGATTCTCTCTCTCTCTCTCTCTGTCCCTCTTCCCCACTCATGGACGCGCTATCAAAATAAACAAACATTTAAAAAAATAATCGAAATAGTCCTATACATATTTTAAAAATTGGACTTGCAGTTAAAAATCTTCCCACAAAGAAGTCTCCAGGTCCAGAATGACTTCACCAGCAATTACCAAATGTTTAAAGAAGAAATAATGCCAATACTATACAAACTCTTCTAGAAAAATGAAGAGGAAAAAGTACTTCCTAGCTCTATTAGGTAAGCATTACCCTGATACTAAAGCCAGATAAGCAATATACAAGAAAATTAGAGACCAACATCCTTCGTGAATATAGACACAAAATTTCTGCGCAAAACTTCAGCAAAACAAATCCAACTATATGCTGGAAGAATAACACCTCAATGCCAAGTGGGGTTTATTCCAGGAATGTAGGGTTGGTTTAACATTTGAAAAACAATGAAATTAACCACGTTAACAAACTAAAAAAGAAAATTCCTACAACCATCTCAACAAACATAGGAAAAACATTTGACACAATCCAACATCCATTCCTGATAAAAGCTCCCAGCAAATTAGGAATATAAGAGAACTTCTTAAATTTGATTAGGGTATCTTTGAAAAACCTGTAACTAATATTACACCTAGTGGTGAAAGACTGAATGCTTTCCTCCTAAGACAAGGAACAAGACAAAGATATCTGCTCTCACCATTTCTATTCAATTGTACTGGAGGTCCTAGACAGGGTGATAAGAAATAAGGAATCCAGATCAGAAAGGAGGAAATAAAACTGTCCTTATTCACAGACAACATGATCATCTATGTAGAAAATGCAACAGAGACTACAAAAAGGCTACCAGGAAACATGAGTTTAACAAAGTTGCAAAATACAAATTTAATATACAAAAAAATCAATTATATTATCATATATTAGTAGTGAACAATCAGATACTGAAAACAGTTTTGGAGTGCCTGGGTGGCTCAGTCAGTTAAGTGTCTGACTCTTGATTTCGGCTCAGGTCATGATCTTGCAGTTTTGTGAGCTTGAACCCCACGTTGGGCTCTGTGCTGACAGCACAGAGCCTGCTTGGGATTCTCTCTCTCCTTCTCTCTGCTCCTCCCTCACTCTCGCTGTCTCTCTCAAAATAAATAGGTAAACTTTAAAAAAAAAAAGAAAGAAAAAAAGCTTTGGAATAACATTACAATAGCATAAAAAAACATGAAATATTTAGGGATAAATCTCAGCCCATATGCTGCAGTATGTGATGGAAAATAACATTAACTGAGAATCAAAAGACTAGGGTCCTGGTTCTGGCTTGTTTTGCAGCCCAGTGGTTTTGAATACTTAGGAGAACAAGTCCTTTCTCTTCTCTGGCCCTTTTTTCTAATCGGCACAGTAATAAGATTGAATCAGATCAGTGGCCCCTCAATTTTTCTATATCATGTATGCTTCTGAGAATTTGGAAAGAGGTACTGAACCTATCCTAGGTAAATGCTCTTAAGAAGAAAAGTTCGTATGTAACTTGAGGAGTTTAAGGGTCCTGCAGCACCCCATTCACAGACCCTCCCCATACCCCTCTGCCCAGTAAATACCTGGACCAGATAATTTGAGTTTGCCAGTGGTACTACTGTCTTAACGTTACTAGGACTTTTACAGAACTACCTGGAAGAGAATTCTTATGGAGCGCTAATCTCCATCAGCTCCCCACACACTGACCAGTTTGATGGAGGTGGGGTTCTCCACAACTGAGTAGGCAGGAAGAGGCAACATGATGAACTGCGTGGCTGGCGCAGAGGAGCTACTCTCACTGGGATCCTGTGGGCACACGGAGAGAAGGACGGTTTTACTGAGATGGAATAAAGAACAAACACCCAGGGCCACCCACAACACTGAAAGACTGATCAAGTCCAATAACAACAATGTGCTTGCCCAAAAAAACGAATCTATGATCATCTCAAAACTTTAATTTAGAATAAAGAGAAAACTGTTACTGCAGAGAATGTGCTATCCTCATTTCACAGATGAGAAAACTGAGGTTCTAACAGACTTAGGATTCCTAAAATCACATAAGCACTTAGTGAAAGAATCCAACTCTTCTGACCCTGTCACATGTTCTTAACACCCTATCAATCTGCCTTAAGCAGGCAGGTGGCATGCTTCATTATCATAAATAGCACTGAGGCAACAAACAAAATGGACTTAGGCCTACCATAGATTCCTCCGCAAGGGGGTACCTGCTCTCCTCTCATACATGTAGGCCATCCTACATTCCTCTCAGCCTAAGCAGAACTCCTACTCTCTAAGGATGCCACACTACCCAGGGTAATAGGGGGGAGCCACGCAGTGGGATCACTGAAGCTGCTCTTTCCCCTCAGCTGGGCATGACACTTATGCCACTGGAGAGACTCCTCTGAACTGTAAGTCCCATTGATCTGGCCTTAAGTAGAGCTTCCTTTTTCCTACACACTCTATGCCCAGGAAGACCATCTGAAAACTCTCCTCAACAGTTCAAGGTACTATTGTGTTTGCCAAAACAATCTTCAGGGAACATAAAATCCTAACAGCTTGACAGATCCTGGCTTCGATTCATGGATAGCCCGTATCATTTAAATGCTGTTAATGTACCTCTGGACTATCTCATGTGAAGAAAACCCTAGCTATCATGGGCAAGAGGAGTTGGTAAGAGTGCCTAAGAAACTGAAGAGAACTTTAGAGTAAGCCCAGGGGCAAAAAGGTTCAAGAGGACTGTAGTCCTACTAGAAGTCCACACCAGTACTCTTCACTACCACTGCATGGCACTTGCTGCCTTTGTAGGAATTTCAGATAAAGCAAAAGAGACATCAGTACCAAAGTCACTTACCCTCATGACAGTTACCACTGACATGCTCTCCCCAACCTGGGGGTGGGGCACAGCCAGGCTTCCGGTGGGGAGGTCTGGTGAGCCGTTCACTAAGGTCTCTTCAATCACCAGGCTTGTCTGGTATGGTTGGTGGCTCTCTCCTACCTCCAGGGAAGCCTCCTCCAGGAGCACATCCTGGCTGAGGATCTCTGAGGTAGCGATCTCTTGTACAGCACCTGGCTGGGCAAGGGCTCCCACCTCCTCAGCTAGGGCCTCCACAGCCAGGCACTGCTCTGCCATGCCTGCATGGCTGGGCACTGCCTCCGGGGCAGCACTGGACACAAGAGATGGCCCTTTAGGGGATATCTGGTTCTGGGCCACACAAAGCTCTAGCTGAGGGCAGTTCCGATCCTCCTGTAGGCTGCTCTTGGGGATGATGATGTAATCTGAGCGGGGGAGGATCTTGCGGAAACCTGGGATGTCCGGAACCACAGCAGTCAGTGCAGAGAGCTTAGAGTTCTGAGGATGAGTAAGCCAGGAAGGGGAAGACAAGCAGAGATAAATGGCATGAGACCGCATGGACATACATGTATGATGATTTCCCCCCCCCCCGTAAAAGGGTACCAGAAAGACTCCTCTCTTGACCCCAAGACTTAGTTAGGGTCAGCCTCCGTCAAGAGCAGTGTCACCCTCATCTGAATCACAGTTTCACCAATGTAGCTTACTTGCTCAGTCACACAGGAGACAGATAGATAAAATAGATCAGACTCTGAAAGGGCACTGATCTTGGCATTTGAAACTGTGAGCTGGAATCCCAGATCTGCATAGTTTTGAGCAAATACTTTCCACTTTTTAGGTCTTGCTGCCCCATCTATAAAATGAAGAAGCTGAATTTAGCTATTTATGAGTTCTTCCCAGCTCTGGTACTTTAGGATTCCAAAGTGGCAGAAGATTGAAACATGAGAATGTACGATATTCAGTAAAATCCCAAAAAGCCTAAAATACAAGTCAACAGGTCAAACTGGAACTCAAGGCAGCAAGCAAGGATTCTGATAACACTGGTTTCTCCCAGACTTACAAAGATGAACCGATCACATCATGAGACAAAGTGATGGGGATATCTGACAAGGACCTGACTATACTGGTGGGGGTGGGGGAGTGGGCCAGATAGAAATATGAACACTGACTAGGATCTTAAAGTTTAGAAAACACTTTCCCGACCTTAAAAACAACACTATTAAGTTGGGTACTATTATTATTCCTACCAAAACTTAGGGAGGTAAATTTTCTTAAAATACAAAATTAGAAAGTAACAAAGCTAGGACTCTAAGCCAGCTCTTCTAAGGAGCAAGGAAACCAGGTATTAAAAGCACAACCCTTCATGGCTAATTGGTACCCAAGAAAAAGATGCTTTTGTTTTCTTTTTTCAAATTAAACTGAAAGTTACCCAATAAGTAAAACAGAAAAGTTCAAAGTCAACAGTTAAGTGAGAACTGAAATTAAATGGAAATAATTTCAGATGCATCTTTTAAAAGGAACACTAAGTCCATTACAAAAGGATCCTTAAATAAATCAAAAGCAAGAAGTCGATGAGACTACTTAAGGTACAAAGGAAGCACTCAGAGATGAAAGTTAAAAGAAGCACTCAGATGAAACATAAAAGCAGACAGGCCAAATCCTTTATGGAGCCTTTACTGGAGAGATAATGGAGAAATGACATTCTCAAGTCACCCTTTGAAGCAGACAGGTCAGGAGAACAAGATTAAGTGGTAGCAAATGCAAAGAATGATCTGGACTTAATCAACAAATCCGAGCACAGAGAAACCAGGCCGGCCTGAATGACGCTGGAACCACGGGTCTTGCCACTTGGCAAGACACTGGAAGGGCTGCCGAGACGCCGAGCTGCCACAAAGTCTCTGACAGGCTTTCAAAGTATGCAGGCAGGAGGGTCTCACCTTCACACCAGGCAACATGGGAGAGTTCAAACACAGCACCTAAAGCCTTCCCCAGTCTTGGCACGTTCAGATGCTCATGAAATACCACCTTTTCTTATTATGTGGCCACTGGACACTTAACCTAGTAAAGAGTGATATTTATTGACCAAGGCAGTGTGTGCCAAGGACTCAGCTAGATGCTTTATGTTATATATTTTAAACACTGTAAGCAGTTACTATTACTCCCCATTTTATAAATGAGGAAACTAACACTCAAAGATTAAGTGATTCTTCCAAGGTCACAGCTAGTTAATATCAGAGATAATCTATTCATGTTCTTGGCAGTAGTGGCAGAGATGACGGTAAATATATAAAATCCCATGTGGATACTGCAGATGATTTACTTAAAAAAAAAAAATTTAAAGTCTTAATAAGGACAAGGGGTGCCTGGATGGCTCAGTCCAACTCTTGATTTCAGCTCAGGTCATGATCTCACAGTTCGTGAGTTTGAGCCCCACGTTAGGCTCTGCCCTGACAGTGCAGAACCTGCTTCGGATTCTGTTTCCTTCTCTCTGTGGCTCTGCCCTGCTCACTCTCCATCTCTCTCTCTCTCAAAATAAATAAACAAGCATTTAAAAACAAATTTTTTTTTTAAAGTCTTCATAAGGACCTATATTACTGTCTACCTTTAAATGCTATTATCACTCTGGGAATAGGGAAAATTTTCTCGTATCAGGGCAAAAGGTTGCTGAATTTATAATGGGGAAACCACAGGGGTATATGCACTTAATTCCTAAATTCCACTTTCTATCTCCAACAGGAATTGTCTCCCAGATTATTTATAAACAAATCATCTAAAGGAGGGGATACAAAGTGGTATCTCCAAGACCATAGATAGCACAAAACTCTTCCAGAAGAGGAATGCCAAGCCAATAAGGACAACATAATCTAAATGGCATTGGCAGACGGCTCCACTAAGGGAAAACACAACCTCTTCTGCTGTAACACAGTTGTTGCATTCCTGAAGAACCTTTGCTCTATATTATCGAAAAAGAAAGTAGAGACAATGTTTCAACTGAAAAAAAGAGTTAAGGTTAACCCTGCAGTAACAAGGATATTTTTCCTGCAGGAATTTGTTAAAAACAAACAAAACAGAACAAAAAACAGCCCTGGGGCACCCGGGTGGCTCAGATGGTTGAACATCCAGACTCTTTAATTTTGGCATAGGTCATGGGATCAAGCCCCACACTGGGCTCCACACTGAGCATGGAGCTTGCTTAAGATTTTCTCTTTTCTTTTCTTTTGAGCCTGCTTAAGATTTTCTCTTTCCTTTCTTTCTTTCTCCCTTTGCCCCTCTCACCTACTTGTGCTCTCTAGCTCTTTCTCTTAAAAAAGAGTAAAAACAAACAAAAATAAGCCAGCCCTATTAATAGTTGCCAGTGTGTTTTGTTACTGTGAACTAGAAATACACAATGGCTGATAGGCACAAACTGGAAGGCACTCTAGAATATTCTTTAATTCAAGCCTCAGTCTCCTCCATCATCTTCAGCTTTAACCTTGCATTTCTGCTTCTGGCACAGTGCACAACCACCAGCGGGTAACAGAAGAATGTGACATTATACAAAGCAGCTATATCTACTTCTAAACTCTGCAAGCCCAACTGCTGATTATGTTATAACTGATAGCAACCAGCACGACACATATTCATTACGTTCAATGAGTAACATGAACACTGTGCAGGAGAAATGCCTAAATAAGCTACTACATGAAGACAAAACTTGGGGCACCTGGGTGGCTCAGTCGGTTAAGCATCCAACTCTTGGTTTCAGCTCAGGTCTTGATCTCACTGTTCGTGGGACTGAGCCCTGTGCTGAGCTCTGCGCTGATAGCACAAAGTCTGCTTGGGATTCATTCCCCACCCCCCCAGCCCCTCCCTTGCACGTGCATGCTCTCTCTCTCAAAATAAATGAATAGACCTTAAAAAAGAAAAACTAAAAAAAGATAAAACGGACTCAAAGTTTTCCCAAGAAAAGGAAACAGGAGAATAGGAGGCTGGTCTTCCCAAGGCCTTCACCATTAACCCAGTGGAGAAATTAGTTGGAAAACAAAATTACTTACAGGATCCAAACCTTCTTTCTCTAGTTTGGCTTTCTCCAGATAATAACTCCTCTCAGCCACACTCAGGAGCCTCCAACTTTCACTAATCTTCTTATTGATCTCGGATTGAGGGAGGTGGGGGAGCTCCTGCTGCACTTTCAAGTAGATGTCGTAATAGTAGAGAAGATAAGCCGACCTAAAGGAAGCAGTGACTTCTTCAGATTTTCCCTCATTCAACCAGTAAATACTGCAGTGTTAGGGTTTGACAGTAAAGAGGCAAAAACCCAGCTTTTTATTTCAAAGGATTTAACCAAACAGGGACTGAAGCAAACAAACATTTAAGTAACAGCCCCAGATGGTGTACAGGTTTCTCCCGCCAGAAAGCTGGAAGCAGAAGCTTGTCTGATTCACTTTTCAATGGACCGCATTTTCTACAGGAATGACTGGCTTTAAAGGCCAGTATGAGCAAAGATATACAAGTGCCCTGTCACTCCTCTCTCAGGGAAAGGTTACTTAGGGGGCTGATCGCAATCTGGTTATCACTCACATGCTTTACTCCTCTACACAGCCTCTGGCCATCTCACTGGTGAACAGCACCTCCCCAGAGTTGAGAAAGGGAAGTAAATTAACCACCAAAGTAACCTGAAACTGGTACCTTCAGCAAGAAGTTTGGAGTGTTTAGTTAAGAGGGAGATTAGAGCTACAGTATGGATAGTCTTTATAGACATCGCTGATACTGTTTATGATTCTGTATTTTTATTAATGCCCGATTTTAAATGCTTCAGTATCGACAATGACAATAATAAATAACACAGTTCATTTGTACATAGCTTCCACCATTTGTATGGTACAATTTCCAGTGACAGGAAAACATGATCATAATCTGGCCAGGAATGGCAATTGCTGGTATCACTTCCTACTTCCCATCCCCTTCTCCCCACAACACCACACCCGTTCAATAACAGACATGGCACTCTCAAAGAATCTGGACACAGCCCAAGGTCTTCCTCAACACAGTTTTCCAAGCAGCTTGTGTTTATAAATGTCAGCTACCTAAAGGTGTTGGCTAACCTGGGTTTCTTGGCCTTTTCTCCATGTATTTTATACTTTTTCTTCTTCTTGGGTGGCCCAGGAGAGGTGTAACAGTAGGCTTCCTCAATTTCCTCCATCACAACAGTTACCTCAGTACCATCATATGATGCATCCATGGCTAGAGCAAAGGCAAACACAAACAAGTTTCAAGAATCTATCCTAAAAAGGACAGCAGGCACTTGATCCAATGATCCCCTATCTCTGCCAGGCCCTTAAGGTTCAGTCATTTCCCAAACTCAGCAGATCCTAGGAAGCACTGGGAGGAGGAGGGGGGGCGGAGCACTTAACAAGCATACAGATTCCAGGGTTCCACCTCAGCTTTTCAGAATCCAAAATCTCCAGAGGGTATGGAAATCTGCATGCTTAACAAGTGTCCCAGGTGATTCCTCTGACTAGGCAAATTTAGGATCACTAGCTTAGACAGCCCATTTGCTTATAATCATTCATGGGACGTAATAATTCTTCAACTCAAAGAATAGCCCCCACATTATAAGAATTCCATATGGTAACAGGTAAAAAGAATACTTAGCCAGGAGTCAGAAGTTCTGGACCCTCTCTCATGTTTCATTACCTTAAGCAAACTGCTTCAATGATTCATTCAGACACGCAGTAAGTGGCTGTATGTAATAGATTTCTTTACACTCTGCCAGCTTGTGTGACTTTGAGCAGGTAGGTCCTTCAGCTAGTTCAGGTTCGAGTCTTTCACATATAAAAAGAAAGATGTCTCATCCACCTTTGCTACAGATTTACAGTGATAAGGCTCAAAGGATACCATAGAAGTAAGTCTATTTGAGAATAGTCAAGTGCTACACAAAATAAAGGGTTCATTAGTAAAGATTAATAATCTGTGGTTTCATGACATGCCTAAGGCCACCACACCCAAATAGGGACTTAACAGATTTTTTTTTTTTTTTTTAATTGAAAAAGCCAACTCTCTGAGCCTTCTTTCATTATACTACACTGCTCCCCATCTCCACTGGCAATCCTCTAAACCAGCACTGTTCAATACACTTTCTGCAAATGATGGGAATGTTCTGTATCTGTGCTCTCCAATACGGCTACTAAGCACCTGAAATATGACTAGTATGATTAAGGAACCAAATTAATTTGGTTTTGTTTAACTGTAATGAATTTAAATTAGCCACATATATGGCTAGAGTATTGGACAGCTTAGGTTTAAACGGCAATCTGACAGACCAACATTACCGTCCCGCCTAAGAAACAGAAAATCTATGAACAGATTTTGCTATTAAAAGAAAGGCACAAAAAAACCTGAAGGACGAGTTCAAGAAGAGCTAGTATATTTGTGGCCACAAGAGCTAGTATATCTGTGGCCACGTTCTTAGTAGGAGTTTTACCCAAAAGACTCCATCCTTAGAGGGAGAAAGGTTTCCAGAAACCACTTCAATTTTATGAGACAGAAATGATACACTGTTGTTGCTCCTGAAAATCTGTCAGAAGAGAACTTAGGTTTCTGGGAGGAGGGAGTCGGAGCAGAAAACACAGGAGACATCTGTGTATTACAAAGCCCACTCACATCTCATTTAAACCTCACTCCACAAATGACGAGGTTACCTGGTTAAGGTATAACGAGAAAAAGAGCACTGCATGTTGAGCAGCGCACGAAGACCTGGCTTCAAGGCTCAACTCTAACCATGTGATCTCAGACAAGTCGATACTCCACCCCGAATTTCAGTTGTTCCTTATGTGAGATGAAAAAGCTGAAACAGGTAAGCTGCTAAATTTGGGGAAGGCAAGAATACCTTTGAGAATGCTATGAAAGCTAAAAACCCTCCCCTAGAAAATGCAGACAATGTGTCACCTGTAACTTTAAAGACACCCCCAGTCAAAAACACATTATTCCCAAGGTTCTTTCTCATTCTGTGTCACTTTAATGATTTCCCTTCCCATTAAAACAAATAAACCCTGCATTCTGTCACAGTGCAACCCAGGAAGAGAATATAACCCACAACTTGGTTGGGTAAGTTAACAGGCCAGTGCCTTCACAGGATAAGGGTAGCTAGAATTCAAATCAAGGCTATGTAGGTACTGTCCTTTTTTTGCCCTTAATCAATCGACTTTTCAGCCCTTGAGAGTCTTGCAAAGAAAAGCAGTAACTGCAGGAAAGCATCTGTAAAGAATGCCATATAAGGTTTTAGCACCCAGAGCAAAAACAATTTAGGAAACAGAGTCATTACAACCACCTTGGGGTGGGGGCAGGAATAGATTGCCCTGGGTTTTTGCTTGTTTGACTACCCCATTTTAACCTGGGTCCAAGATGATTTTCAGACCCTAGGCCTCAATACACCAGTGCAAAAAAAGACAGGATAATATAAAGGTTAAAACCAAGGGCTCTAGAAGGCAAAAGATCAGGATTCTAAGTTACCCATTTTAACGGCATCCACACAGAGCTCTATGACCTTGAGAAACCTACTTACTCTCTCAGCCTCGCTGTTCTCATCTGTAAAACAGGATTAAGGGCAATACGTGAAATCTGAGACACTTTGTTCTTTCAGATGCTCCTCATAACCTCACGAGATGGCCTTTGACGGTTCGACTAGGGGCCATGGCTTGCCTTTGAGCTAGTTCTTTCCCCTCTCGGGGTCTCAGACGTCCCTTCCGAATGCGGAAGAACACTAAGGCTTACTGCTGCTATTCTGTGGAAGTGGCAACAGGGCTCAGAGAGCCGCAGGACCCGACTCGAGGTGGCCCAGCGGGTCGGTGGCACAGTGCAGCGAGGTGCTCGAGGGCGGGACTTACCCGGAGGAGCGTGCACGCCGCGCGGCTCACATTCCCGGAGGCGTCCGGCCCGAGGGCTCGACGAGGGGGCTGGCCGGCGCACTCGCGCTCCCCGCTGTCGGCGAGAAGCGGCTCCAGTCGTGACAGCGGCAACAAGGAAGTGGAGGCGAGGGCTCGCGCGCGCATCCCGGGGGCTGGAGGAGCCCCGGCCCCGCGGCCCCGCCCGGCGACACACGGCGCGGAGTCGCGACAGGTCCTCTCGCTCCCCCTCCTCGGAGTCGCGATATGAGTTCGTGGAAGGCGGGTACGGGAGCACAGGTTCGCTCCGCAGGCTCTTCACCGACGCCTGCCGAGGGCCCCGGGGGTCAAGCCCCGGGGAACCCGAGGAAGACAGCAGGGACGCGGGCGTCGCCGCAGCACCGGTTCCGCGGCGGCGGCGGCGGCGGCAGCAGCGGCAGCAGCACACCTCGGATCGCCAGGGAGACCCTTCCCGGCGGCCCTCGCGGCGCGCCGGAAGCGGCCACCTGCGCGTGACTGCGTGCGGCCCTTTGCGCAAGCGCAACAGTCCACCCCTAGTCGAGAGGCGGGCCCATAGGAACTCCTTAGAGGCTTAGAGGGGGCTTGGTAAGGCGGACGGACTGCTTCCGGCTAGAAGTTCCGGGAGGAGGAGGAAGCTGCGGCCGCCCGCGGTGGGACGCCGGGGCCGCTTAGCCCTCGGGCGTTGCCGTAGGGCGCTCAGGTAACTGGGGCGGGGCTGTGCCGAGCGTGAGAGGTCGAGGCCACGCCTCACCTCTCAAAGCCACGTCGGGCCCTCCGGAGCCCCAGCACCTCCCTTTCAGCACGGTGTTCAAGGCCTGACCCCAGCCTTGCCCAGTCTGTCCCTGCTTTTTCAGGATAGGATTCTTACCTGTTAGTGCCGCATCAAGCTGGCCTTCTCACCCGGGTGATCTCCCCCAATCCGTCCTTCCGCCCCACACACAGTTATGATAGTGAATTCCTGAAGTGAAACCTAGCTGAATGACCCAAGTGGAGACGGTCTGGAATCAGACAAGAATGGTATACTATTTTCCCGCCAGTGTCACAGAATGTTCCACATTTGTACAAGTCCCTGCACGACCCTCACTGTCTTGCAGATGTATTTCCAATCTGCATACTTTTCTCCATGTACCACTGTCACCAACATCCTGGTCACCATTGTTTCCTCCTGGACTGATGCAGTCTCTTCCCACCTCCTCTCCTGTAGCTCTGCCAACTGCTCTCCACACAACAGGCGGAATGATCTTTTTGCACTGTTAAGTCTGATTCGGTCACTTTCTGCTTAAGATCACTTAGTGTCTTTTCATTCACTTAGAATAAAATTCAAACTTAGCTTGACCTACGAGACTTTGGCTTGGCTCTTGCTTCATTCTCTTTGCGTGTCTCCTCTCAATACTGGTAGTTCCCAGAACAGGGTATGTAGCACTCTACAAGTGTTCAGAACACTGACTTCGCGCTGAGTCTCCCAGGAGTTGAATCCCAGTCCTGTCTGTGTAAGCTGTGTAAAGCATGCAAAGTAACAAGTTACGTTTATGAAGTAGATCGTCAGTAATTGGTTTCCATCTCCTCGGTAATCAGTTCTCATCTCAGTAAATGGTACCACCATCCATGGGATTGCTCAGTGCTCCAGCCAGAAATCTGGGAGTTACCTTTTGACTCCCCCTGCGCCTCACATGCAGTCCATCAGCAAGATCTACAAAAACATAGACCCAAACTGACTATTTCTCACCATATCCACTATTCTTGTAATCCCAGTCACCATTCTCTCACTTTGGGACTCACACAGCAGCCTCCTAACTAGTCTCCCCTGCTTTTTTTCTGACCCCCTTCAGTTCCATTCTTTACCTAACAGTCATCTTTCTCCTCACTTAAAATCCTCCAGTAGCTTCCCTTTACATTCAAATTAACATATCCCAACCGTCTGTGGCCTATTAGGCTAGCTTGCTTTCATCTTCAGAGTTAGGGCCACCTCTTGGGGAAATGATTTTAACCATCAGGTTCTCCACTTTGCAACCAAAGGACTCTCTAAAGCGCAAATCTGGGGCACCTGGGTGGCTCAGCCGGTTAAGCGTCTGACTCTTGATTTTGGCTCAGGTCATGATCTCACAGTTTGTGGGATCAAGCCCTGCGTAGGGCTCTGTGCTGACAGCATGGAGCCTGCTTGGGATTCTCTCTCTCTCTCTCTCTCTCTCTCTCTCTCTCTCTGCCATCCCCCGCTCACACTGGCTCTCTCTCTCAAAATAAATAAACATTTAAAAAATGCAAATATGATCATGTCATTCAAATAAACAGACCTCTCTGGCCTCTTATTGTCCCAGGATCAAGCTAGAATTTCTATGATTTGGCTCTTGCTTTCTTCTCCAGAGACTTTTTTTCCTGACCATGCCTTCTTGTTTTATATAGTACTTTATTGCCTTTACACCCATTTCCTTCTATTTCATGAATTCCTAGTTGTTTATACTTTAAGACCCAACATCAGTGGTTTCCTCTTTGAAGTGCACTGCCCATGCCCCACCCAGTTGATCATCTCCACTTCTGTGTTCTAGCTCATAGTACTCTGTAACCTCTTTTATAGTTTTCCATACACTGTAGTACTTGTCTTCTCTGAGTCCCTGGTGTGCTCCTCAATGGTGAGCACTGTGTTCCATCCATCTCTGTATGGCTGGCATCGAGCACAGTGCTTAGCACGTAGAGGATGCCAAGAATGAATAGATAAGTGTGGAGGTGGTGATAGAAGTCAGCGCTTGGAAAGTTGCAGTCACAGTAGAAGGTCACAGCCCCCTGTCTTGTGAGGACTCTCATGATAAACTGTCTGCACAGGCAATTAGCAAAACTGCTACTGCCTGATCATGTTTATTTTTTTCATAGCCATATCACACTCTATCATTCTCTTACTTATCTGTTCAGTTACTGTTGATCTTCCTCCACCATACTGTATATTCCATAAGGGCGGGGACCTTGACTGTGTTGTTCATCACGATATCCTTGCCACTTGGCACCGATAAATATTCACTAAATGAATGTGTGGCTACCACAAACATCCCCACAGTGAAAATCCTTCCAAGCCAAATAGGGGTAGAGCTTTGAAGATCTCATTTTGTTGGCATTTCAAGCAGGACTGTGGAGTAGAAGAAATGCCACGAATTCGGAATCAAGAAATCTGAGCTGTATGAACTTGGGTAGGCCCTTCTCTTGGCCTTAGTTTCTGTTTTTAAAATGAGTCAGAAAATAATCCCTTGAATTTATACAGCACACTGCTATTTACAAACCTCTTCACCGTCTATTGTTTCAATCTACTCTCCTATCAGAGCAGACATTATTATTATTTCTACAGAGGCTCGTAAAGTGTAAATGAACTAGATCCTCTGTAAGATCTCTTCTATTTCAAACACGCTACGAGTCTAAATAAGTAATCCCTACCAAAAGCAGTAGTATGAATCCCGTTTTCTCTTGATTTGGGCCTTATGTTATCATTTCCTAGTAGGATTTTGAAAAATCTGACCCATCGTTTAGGGGGATTCTGTGATCCGTGGTTCCCGACAGGTCCTCCATTTTGTCTCCTCAGCTTTCTACACTTGTGACAAAACAAGCCAGGAGGAGGGACACACACAGCCCTGGTAATTGTGGCCCGGCCCTCATTCTGCGGACATGGCAAACAAGGGGAACAAGAAACGTCGGCAGTTCTCCCTGGAGGAGAAAATGAAAGTCGTGGAAGCTGTAGACTCGGGAAAGAGGAAAGGCGATGTGGCAAAAGAATTCGGTATCACTCCTTCCACCTTGTCTACATTCTTAAAGGACCGCGCCAAGTTTGAAGAGAAGGTCCGGGAGGCATCCGTAGGACCCCAGCGGAAAAGGATGAGAAACGCTCTCTATGACGACATCGATAAGGCTGTTTTTGCTTGGTTTCGAGAAATCCATGCCAAAAACATTCTTGTGACTGGTTCTGTCATTCGGAAAAAAGCACTAAACTTGGCCAACATGCTTGGCTATGACAACTTTCAAGCAAGTGTGGGCTGGCTGAACAGATTTAGGGATCGCCACGGAATTGCTTTGAAAGCAGTCTGTAGAGAGGATAGTGACAGATTAATGAATGGTCTAGGAATAGATAAGGTTAACGAGTGGCATGCAGGGGAAATTATAAAACTGATTGCTGACTACAGCCCAGATGATATCTTTAATGCTGACGAGACAGGAGTGTTTTTCCAGTTGCTTCCCCAGCACACGCTTGCTGCTAAAGGGGACCATTGTAGAGGGGGCAAGAAAGCAAAGCAGCGGTTGACAGCACTCTTTTGTTGCAATGCTTCGGGGACTGAAAAAATGAGACCATTGATTGTTGGTAGGTCAGCCAACCCACGCTGTCTCAAGAATGTCCATTCCCTCCCTTGTGATTACCGAGCCAACCGGTGGGCATGGATGACGCAGGACCTGTTTAACGAGTGGCTGATGCAAGTGGATGCCAGGATGAAGCGGGCGGAACGCCGCATCCTCCTGCTGATTGACAACTGCTCGGCTCACAACATGCTGCCACGCTTGGAAAGGATTCAGGTGGGGTACCTGCCCTCCAACTGTACTGCCGTTCTGCAGCCCCTGAATCTTGGCATAATTCACACCATGAAAGTGCTATATAGAAGCCACCTCCTGAAACAGATCCTCCTCAAGCGCCACAGCAGTGAGGATCAAGAAAAAGTGGACATGAGGCAGGCCATTGACATGATCGCTGCAGCATGGTGGTCAGTCAAGCAATCCACGGTGGTGAGATGCTGGCAGAAGGCGGGCATCATCCCTATGGAACTGACAGATTCCAGCCCAGAAGCAGCAGCCAGTGAACCAGAGATAGCCACTGAAGAGTTGTGGCACTCCGTGGCTATTGCCACCTGTGTCCCAAATGAAATAAATTTCCAGGACTTTGTCACTGCAGACGATGACCTTATCATCTCTCAAGATCTGATGGACACAGAGGTCATCCAGGGCATGGAGGCTGGTGAAAATACAGATGAAGCTGGAAGTGAGGATGAGGGAGAGGCATCTTCACCACAGCAGCCAAAAATCACCATCACAGAGGCCATCTCAAGTGTACAGAAACTCAGACAGTTCCTTTCCACTTGTGCAGGTGTTCCTGATGCCGTTTTTGGACAACTAAATGGCATAGATGAATATTTAATGAGAAAAGTGACACAAACTCTTGTTGACTCCAAAATTACAGATTTTCTCCAAACAAAATAATGTAGGAATTAACTGTCCCTTTTAAGTTAGAAAATGTAGTTTACAAGAATAAAGTGAGTTTTGTTTTTTTTTTAAAGATAGGATACGGAACTTAAATTTTAAGATTTTGATGACAACGTTCCAGTCCTCTGAAATAATCAGGAAACTTCCTTGAACGGTATTTGGAAATGAAATTTGACTACTATGTGTGTTATCTTTTGATTCATCAGATGGTTCCCCAAGTTGTCTGCACCTTAGGGTCTCTTGAAGATCTTCAAAAAAATTTGCAAAGCCCAGGCCTTATCCCAAACCAATTAAATCACCATCACTGGTGATGGGTCACAGGCATTAGTTTGTGGAGCTCCCCAGGTAATTCCGATGTGCAGAAAAGATTATTGGATTGGCCACAGGAAAGTCAAACACGCTGTGGGGCTAGAGCCAACTTTTTCCCAGTAAGTCTAGCTCAGTGTTTTCCAAATGTTAGCTCCCATTCTGTGCCCAAAGAATTAACAGGAGTCACCTAGCATATTGACACACCTTGTAATACTTGAGGCTTATTGCTTATAGGGAGCTGGGGCACAGGGGAATACGAGGTGCATTAAAGAGGAGATACAATACAAAGCAGGAGGCATGGTATAATATCAGAAAATCCTGCTAATCAGGATCACGGGAGAAAACATACGGCCCAGTGTACCTCTCACTTTCCAGACAAAGTGAGAGGGAAGTTTGTGGGAGCGAGGACATGTGTGACAGGGTTTGGCTCATTCTCTATTTGGATTATTTGCACTGTTCTCCACACCTGTGGATAATCCAGCCTGGACTTTATGATTAAGATGAAGGCACACTATGTTTACCTTTACTGAAATTACTTCACTTTCATTCCTTTATGTTTGTTCTTCGGAGATATCTGCTAGAGCTGAGTTGATTTTAAGTTATTTAGGACTGTATAAACTTACGACCACATTTATAATATTAAAGTTGCTTTCCCATAAAGAAGGATATTATTAATATCCTTGATAACCTTTATAACCCTGGTATCTATTCCTAATATGTGAGACATCTGTTTCATTTTTAGAAGGTATGTACAATACCTGTCAGTGTTGTCGGGTAGATTCCCCCCGTGCCCACCCCCTCCCCCGGCCTACACACACAGCTTAATTTTGTGGTTATTTCAAAAACCCATGGCAATTCAGTAATTTTTATTTCTGTAGTCATTTTAATTGAAACACATATAAAGCAGATTAATTATAGAAAGTATTGCTTCCATGTTGAACAAAACAACAACAATCACAAAAAAAATGCTTAAATGGATTTTTAAAACCTTGTTTTGGATAGTTTTCAACAAACTAGTATAATTAAAAGTACTATACATATTTAAAAATTTTTTTAATGTTTATTTATTTTTGAGAAAGACAGAGACAGAGTGTGAATGGGGAAGCGGCAGAAAGAAAGGGAGACAGAATCTGGAGCAGGCTCTAGGCTCCGAGCTGTCAGCACAGAGCCTGTTGCGGGGCTTGAACTCACAAACTGCGAGATCATGACCTGAGCCGAAGTTGGACGCTTAACCAACTGAACCACCCAGGTGCCCTGTTATTTAAAATTTTTTTAAATTTATTTATTTTTAGAGACAGAGGGAGAGAGAATCCCATGCAGGTCCATGCTGTCAGAACAGAGCCTGACATGGGGCTCAGTCACATGAACCATGAGATCATGACCTGAGCCAAGACCAGGAGTTGGACGCTTAACCAACTGAACCATCCAGGCGCCCCAAAAGCACTATACATATTTTTAAATCCTTAATACTTAGGAGAGGAAAACAGTGCCCTCTGGCTGAGTCCTGGGGTTCCATCTCACCGTCAGCACCTTACCTGTGGTCACCATTTTGTGTCAGGGTTACTGACATGATTTTGAGTTTCTTCCCTCACCTTTCTTCTCCTGAAGTCCACTTTGCACATGTCAGATCTATTGACATCATGCGATGGCCCCTGCCCACGTGTCTTTGGTGTCTCCTAAATGCCTTAAAAAAAAAAAAAAAATAGATCATTCAGTTGAGTTTTAGCACCCTCTAGAGTTAGCTACAGCCTATGTTTCTAGCTTGCTTGTTCCCTACAATTCAGTGTATGTGCTGCTCCTGGATAGGCCGTTTTCTTCCACTCCAACCCTATGTCTGCTGGTGTGCCTTTACCTGAATGCCTTGCCTTGCTCCCTACCTAGGTAGGCCCTGAACATAAGGCCCTTCAAGAACTAACTGGAGTCCTCTTTCTCCGAGCCTTTCTTGAGGAATTAAGCACCCTTCTGTCTCTCAAGTCCTTGGCACTTTTTGTCTCTAGCACTCAAACACTTAAATGTTTATCAGTGTTCTGTGGCTCTTTGACTAGACTGTAAACTCCATGGGAGCAGGGACCCTTGTAACCTTAATGGTGCCTAGCACTGCGCTAGGCATTCATAGGCACTTCAATAAACATTTGTGTATAAATTGATATACACGTGTAATGTGTCAATGCCACCTTTTAAAAAAGCTGTTTGAAGCATTGATTCTACCAGAAAATGACTTGAAGATAGGGCAGGGCTGTCCTGTATTTAAAAGAATTTGCAAAGGTTTTCCATGAGTATCTTTGCCTCAAATATATTATTCCAGGTTATCATCTGTTCTTTGATAATGAAGAATTTCAACTGTTTCCTTCCATATAAAGGTATTGCAGAATTTACACACACAAGACTTTGGTATGAAAGGCTTTTTTTTTTTTTTAATTTTTTTTTTTAATGTTTATTTATTTTTGAGACAGAAAGAGAGCATGAACGGGGGAGGGTCAGACAGAGAGGGAGACACAGAATCTGAAGCAGGCTCCAGGCTCTGAGCTGTCAGCACAGAGCCCGACGCGGGGCTCGAACCCACGGACCGTGAGATCATGACCTGAGCGAAGTCGGACGCTTAACCGACTGAGCCACCCAGGCGCCCCTGAAAGGCTTTATTTAAGTGCCTTGCATATAGTAGTATTGAGTAAATATGTGCTTAAACTTGTTTTAAAAAATAAGAAGAGAGAGAGGGGGCACCTGGGTGGCTCAACTGGTTAAGTGTCTGACTTCAGATCAGTCATGATCTCATGGTTTATGGGTTCAAACACCACATCGGGCTTTCTGCTGTCAGTGTAGAGCCTGCTTTGAATCCTCTGTCTCCCTCTCTCTCTGCCTCTCCCCCACTCTCTCTCTCTCAAAAATAAACATTTTTTTTAAATCTCACATTCTTGACTCTATGTATCACATGAATTAGATCCTATTAGATAGAAATCATACCTAAAGCAGAACTTTTGCGGTCTGGTTTACACTGGATAAACCTTTGATCCTGTTGGACATTAGGGTTTTTGTTTGATGCTTTGCTTTTTAAACTAAAAGAATCTAATATTATCCCTTTTGAGTCTGCTGTCTTCATCAGGCCATGATTTCTCCCTGACCCTCCTGTCCCTCGTCCTCAACTTGAGGATTTATTTTACCCCAGTTGACCAATCCACTCTGTAGGCCAATATTCTGGAACTAGGCACCTACCTCAGCCGAGCTGTTAAGAGGATAAAGTATACCTGGCCCAGACTATGTATTTTATAAATGCTATCTATGGTCATTAGTTTCCATCCCTATTCGGAACTTTACAGGTACTTTCTAGAGGCAGGGACCTCCCTTGCCAGACCTTTTTTTCACTAACAGATCTTGGGGTTTAGTGTTCCGGAACCACCCAGCCTAATCATTAGATAAAATTCAAGTTTTCTTTGTCCTGTTCTTAAGATGGGTTCTTTCATTAAAAAGGAAAGAAGCTAAGAATTATTGCCTATTATATGCCAAGAACCGTTTTACTCCTTATCATTTAATCTTTCCAGAAAATTGCAATGCAAAAGGACAAATAGGCTCAGATAATGTATTCCAAAGTTGCATACCTCTTAAACAATTGTTCCTACTACCAGAGGCCATAGTTCTTTGAAGTGGAATGTTGTGGCATATTCTGGCCACCAGAGGGCAGAGGAAGACTACATAATGGAAACATTTGGCCAATCGAAGTATCCTTAGAAGCGGCCATGTGTAATTTCCCTGACATGGCAGAGATTGAAAAGGACGACAAGGAGAGAAAAGACACAGGATGTGAGACTTGTTCGGGCAACTAAGAAATAACTGTGACTTGGACCACCTTGTGATCCAATCCATTGCACATCTACCCCTTCACCAGGGACTTTTTCCAACCATTGATAACCACAGGCCATGTAATTGACCCTGGACAGATAGACATGCTCTGCAAATGAGGCAATGTTAGAGAATTGACTATCCATCAAACATATCCATGCTTGTAATAGTCATACATTGGACCTTATACCCACTGCTGGCCATGAAGTCTCTAAGGATGAAATACATGGCCCTATCTTCGAGGAGTCCAGTTAGGAGAGGAGAGAGGAAAAAACAACAGAATGGTAAATGCCATTTTAGAGAATATACAGAGATGAAGCCCAAAGGGACACCCTGCATGAGAGAAGAGGAATTCAATGGGAAATTTTGCCAAGAGCAAGGGACATTTAGTAAGAAGTATTTGGAAAGACTAGTAAAAAGCTAGGCATATGGGGCTGGGAGGCAACTCCTGGTGGAAGGAACAGCATAACAAGAGCGTATATAACAGTATTTTTAAACGGCCCATTTGGGATCACCTAAGGTCAGAGGTTATGTCAAGCAAAGGGATGTATGGCAGGACAAGAGGTTGAAGATGTAAGCAAGGGCAAAGTTTTTTGTTTTTTTTTTTTAATGTTTATTTTTGAGAGAGAGAGACAGAGCATGAGTGGGGAAGGGCCAGAGAGAGAGGGAGACACAGAATCTGAAGCAGGCTCTAGGCTCTGAGCTGTCAGCATGGAGCGCGATGTGGAGCTTGAACCCATGAGCCATGAGATCATGACCTGAGCGATAGATGCTTAATGGACTGAACCACCCAGGTGCCCCAAGGGCAAAGTTTTTAAGGCCTTGTTGGCTACAGCATTAGTTCTGAACTTATTCTGAAAACACTAGAGAACCACTTAGAAATAGCAAAGGTCCTTTCTTTTTTTTTTTTTTAAGAAAATAATTGATAACTAGTGTGGAGGCTGAGTGGTGGAGAAATAGATTAGCTAGTCAGGCTGTGGCATAGTCCTGAAGATAAATGAACATTCAGGGCAAGAAAGAGATGTTGAAAGAGATGGATTTGGTGATTGAATTGAAGAGGAATATTCTAGGATTTCCCAGGTTTCTGGCTTGAGTTGCTGGGTCATGCCATGATCAAGCTAGGTCAACGGGAAAAGAGGAGTTTGAGGAGGTGTTGCATGTGACGTGCCTCTGGGCACCCAGGCACAGTTGTCCAATAACAGCTCTGGAGATTTATATATAGACAGGCTGACTGGTGTTCTATCTAGAAAGGCTGGAAATCGTGTTTGGCTGCCACCAGCATGCAGATAATAAAGCAACGGAAGCCATAGACGTGGATGTAGTCATCTGGAGTTTATAATGCAAAATGGTCATGACGTGGGGTCTGTGAACCAACCTTTTTAATAATGTGGATATTTTTACATGCACATGTGGTATTTCTCCAAGAGTCATACTTTCATCGGTCTCAATCAGATCTGAAAATTAAAAACGAGCAATGATGCTAAATGAGAGAAGAGACCAAGAACATGAGCACTGAAAGGACAGATGGGGAAGCAGAGCCCTCCAAGGCACCTGCAGAGATGCTACAGAGTGTGTGAGGCACTTCCCAAGGCTCTGCATGCCAGGTGCTGCGTGCAGACAGGGTGAGTACACAGGACAGCAAGACTGGAAGGGCCCTTAGACGACCATTCAGTCCAACTCCTTCATTCTGTGTATAAGGTGTCAGCCTCCACTTACTGACGGGGAAAATGTGGCGCAAAATTCACTTACTGAAATTCAGAGTTAGGACTAGTGAGACATTAGCCAGTTTGGGATTTTTGGATTCCAACATGGTACAGAGTAGTAGTCGTCAGGCAACATGAGAACTGGAAGAAGGTTCCTCAAGCAATCTAGTGCTCCTCCCCTCTTCACTGATGAAAAAATTGAGTCCCCAAAGGGTTAATGTACTCACTCAGGATCGCAAAGCAAAGACAAAAGAACTGGGTTTCTTTATGCATTATGGCTTTCTGTAAGGACAGATCCTCTTGTCATAGTTGGGAAAAATTAATGACCGGATGGATCCCTCTCCAAATGTAAAGAGATGGTATTTTAAAGATCACTGGTGACCTAAATGTATTTCTTAGTGAAGCAGTTAAATAATTTAGACACAGAGTAATATTTTATTAGCATTAACAATTTATTAGCAGAATGAAATGACACCTCTAGATCTCAACACGTACAGGATCTTACATAATAAACAACATGAACATATCCTTCCAGAAGAAAAACATCTGCTATTAACCAACTACCCCCCCCCCCCCCCCTGCAATAGACTGCAATCCATCAACTCATTCTCATCCCATAGAGGGTTAAGCATGATTTATATAGAATGGCATCAAGGCACTTGCTTTAATTAAAAACAGATATATGTGGTATAAAACATGTTCCCAAAAGTCATTAGCCTTGAACAATTGGGGAAAAAAAGGGCAGTATACTTTTTTAGGGAATAGACAAAACTGAGAATTTACGTTCATTCACCTGTCACCCTGATATTGTCTTGATTTGTATATAACATTGCAAAGGAGACAAAAAAAGGTAGCGTTGTATACAGATTGATTTGTTCCCACTAATTTTTGAGAAATCATGGTAGCATCAGAATTCAAATACTAATTCCCCAACTGATTTGAATGGAAAAGGCAAGAGCTTTTTGATTCCTAGCATCTTATTATTTTAGGGGTGAGGGACGGGAGGATGGGAGATGGGGAAAAGGGGGTGTGAACGTCCCTAAAATAAGTTAATGTAAAAAATTTTTTTCTAAGTTTATTTGAGAGAGAGAAAGATTGTGAGTGGGGGGAGGGGCAGAGAGAGAGGGAGAGAGAGAGAGAATCCCAAGCAGGCTCTGTGCTGTCAGTGCAGAGCCCAATGCAGGGCTCGATCCCACAAACCATGAGATCATGACCTGAGCCGAAATCAAAAGTCAGAGCTTAACTGACTGAGCTACCCACGTGCCCCGTAAAATAAGTCCATTAAAGCTGCAGTTAAAAATCCTTTCTGGCTAAGTCTGCTTGTCTATTTGCCAACTAAAAAACCTTCAGTTAGAAATTTTGCCATTGGTATTTTGTTTATATTGGATTAGATTATATTAATTACATTGTAAGTATTTGGCCTTTTTAAGAGCTATAATTCAAGTCCAAAAAAGGTACAATGCTCCAGTGCAGACTTGCAAACATTGTACCTCCAATGAACGCATTTGGTGTCCTTCATTATTCTAGTTTTCATAATTCAGGATCTCCTTATCTTGTGTCATTAAGAGAAAAATAAAATTCATATCAAAAAAATTCACTATTTAGTATATTGCTTATTTAACTTTCCCAACTGTATTGACTATGTTCACTTAAAAATTTTAGGTGCAAAACACTTTTAAAAAATAGTCCTTGTCAGGATAAAAATTACCTTATAAAAATAAATCTTCTCCTACTCCCACATCTAAATTCTCCATCCCTAAAGTTACTAATGTTTGTTTTTTAAAAACTAAAATGTACCTTTAACTTACAATATTTCAACAGTGTTTTACTTTAATCATAGGCTGTGATAACAAACCAGTAGGCTTATTATTTGGGCCTGTTCCATTATAATTTTCATTCTTGTTATTAGCACCTGATGATTCCAATCATGATTATCTAATAAAATCTTAGTACAAAAGGAAAAAAAAGCCAAATTAGTTCAAAGGCTAAAAGCTTTCTAGATCTGATTTCCTCTTCTTTGCAGTGTTTTAAACCCAGCTTCAAATTAAGGCATCACTAAAATAGAGAAAGAAAACAGATGCAAAAAATGAAAAACATCAAAGAACAGAAAAACTAAACGAAGTCTAAATCCTATTCATGGGATTTTTACCATGTCACTGGAATCATTCCCTGAATAGACCAGGAGTGTTCATGCCTCCTTGTTTGCCTCAGTTGCCGGTCTTCTGCTCAGACCTCAGTCCAGGCTCAGCTTAGCCCCTCCATAAACCCCTCCAAGTGTCCTGGGTGTTATCCTAGGAGGGTGACCATTATAGCCCATCTGCGAGATTTAGTACCATAGTTCTAGTACTTGGTGCAGGACCCTAGACTCCAGCACGGATCCTCAGTAAGTACTGAGATATTATCTACATTGCTGAAAAAAACAAAACAAAACCCTATAGCTCATCTGTAGCAATACACAAAGGAAAACAATCCTTAAGAACAATAACAAGCATCACAAAGCTCAAATTTATCACTGTAACTTCTGGACTAATTTAAGTTCCCAAGAAATTCATGGTTTTTCTCAGTTTCATATTAAGATCAGGGCTAAAAGCCAGACAATGCACTCTTCAGTGACCAACTGCTAAGAAAAATCCCCTTACAGAGAATTATTGTTCTGGTTAAAACATTTTCATTAGCATTAGACTAGTCTAATGAACTCATCTAACTTCTTGATACATGTTTAAAGATTACCATGTACCATACTGTAAATTTACCAACAAATTTTGGCTTCAATGACTACTACTGTTTAAAAGCTAAGTCAGACTATCAAAATTTGTTTTCCTTTGGTCCTATTAAACAAAACTTGTCAACTAGACATCTGTCACTTCTACCACCATCAGAGGCTATAGTCACTCAGTCTAGTGCTCCGGAGCAGGTCCACTGGGCCTTTGCCCCAGCCCTAGGGTACCACATGCTCCTCAGCTCTTTCTGCTTTGGTGAATCTACCCTCCCTTTCTCGTAACAGAACCCAGTTCCGACCTTGCTGTCAAAACTAAGGTGTGGCTCCTAATCCTGATCTCCCAAGGTCAGGACCAACCAGGGATTGGACTCCATTCAACTGAGTCCCTCTCCTTTCTCCCCCATTTGGTCAGAGATCGTCTTTTTTCGATGGTGTATTCCCTTCACTCCTCTTGACAGTTATCCTTACTCTTTCTGTTTTTAGCATACTCCCCCCTTCCAGTTTTTACTATCAAGAATGTACACATTACATTTCAATTACATGACCATTTTAAGATATTTAGAATTTTATACATTTGTCAATAAGCAATGAGAAAACACTTCATTTAGACTCTAAAGTTTAAGGTATGCAAGATATTTTTGTATCAATAAAGTATGTAAAGTATCAGTTATTGAACTCAAGGTCTAAGCCCTTGAGCAAGAAAGAAAATGAAAACAATAGTTTTGTTGGTGAACTAGATTTTGGTTTCGGATTTGATTTTTTTTAAACACTAGCAATCAACAATGTGTAAGTATAGGTGGGCCTCAACCAAAGCAGAGGATGGAGCTATAAATTCTAGTGAAATCTTAAGTGTTTTTGTAAGTAGCTACCAAAAGCAGAATCTCTTTGTTTGTTTGTTTGTTTGTTTGGGTAGGAGAGGAACAAACCAGAACACAATTCGAGAATTTGCTAATTGCATACAGCTCCATTAATTATTTATATCCACATGTGGACAGAAATGCCAGGTAAAAATCAGACCCTGTTATTCCTAAGGGATTCTCCAAATTCCGTGGACACTTTTCTTTGCTGTGCTAGTGTTTGCTAAATTACAGACAGGGTCGTCTTGAACATGTACTTATTTACTCTCTCACATGACATTAGACATCTATAATGGTCGGGATTCAAACCTGCCTTGAGGGAGGGAGAACAGGGATTAAAAACAAATAACCAACCAAGACACTGGAATTTTACTATTTCTATCCCTAAAACTGGGTAGAAAGGGCAAATATTGGCTGAAAGCAAACCAAAAAACCCCACAAATACAAACGGTAGTTAACATTTCTGAAATTCTAGACTTAAGTTCTAAAAGGATGTCAAAATTTAGTACTATTATATTTAATCATGAAATCAATCACCTCAAAGACAGAAATCCAACTTTTTACTGAGAAACTGCTTTGTTTTAACAACTGAAAGGCATTTTCCATGCAAATAGATGGACAGAGCTCCACCAATAGAAAAGCAATACTTGAAATTTATGGAGCCCAAAAGAAAGCTAAATATGTTTTAAAGTGTCCCACTCTAATAGATGCCCTACCCATAGGGTTTGGGTCTCACATTTAAATTGTTTAGAATGTAGTGCAGGTTAAAAAATGATTTGTGTTTTTGCAATTATTTTTCTTGCTTTAAATACTGTAGCTAAATGTTTTAACATCCTCTAAATTAGTCTCCTCGTCCTAACTTTGGAAAACCCGTATTTTTTCTTGTCTATCAAGGTCCACATACAGGACAATAAGCTTTCAATGCCAGACATTCTTGCTTTTCAAAAGGAACTATTCCTGGAGCCACAACCTGTGGCCAGCTGTCATAAATAATACACCCACAGAATCTGGGATGTTTCTAAATCCTCTTGCATAACAGCTTTAGGTGGCCCAAAGAGTTAAAAGCTGTCACTGTCATCCATATTTACTGGACATCAATAGGGTGCCTGACAGTGAGCATTAGCTTTGTTTTCACTAAAACATCCACCAATTAATTATTGATGTTCTTCTGGAAGCACGCTATCACTTCCATGCATTCTTTTCCATTGGTTACAATAAAATATTCTTGCAGAGTAAAGATGAACAGTACCTCCTACTTGAGAAAGACTGTCAATCCGCAGTGGACTCACTAAAATGCCAAGGGAAGGGGAAAAAAATTCACTGCTAAGTATACAAATTCCTAAGGGAAACTGTCAATCATTCCTTTTTGCAATCCATCCAACAGTTTGCCTCAAGCTCATTAAAAATGCCTTCTAGACTTGTGGAGTCGGCATTCTGCCTTCTACCTGGCAAGCTAGTTGCTGGTAATCCACAACAGTGTAAGACAGATTCCATGGGAAACAATGGATGAATGAAAGCTACACCAGAGCTTAATGGTAGAGAAATACTCAGAAACAGGGATTGATTGAGGTCACAGAAAAGACAGGGCAGATTCCTATTATTTTGGCTGATTATGAGCAAGAGCCCTTTGCTTATCCACTTACCCTAAACAAAAAGGCATGAATAAAAACATCAAGTGTATTACAGAGAATGCTGTAAGTAATATGAGGCTGGCTGGTAGGATTTCACAAGCCTGCCCAGCCATCCAGCTCCTAATAAGATAGTGCCCGTGGTTCCTTGCCTTAAGGCAAGGAATGGCGCTCTCGTATTAAAAGCCAGAGATCTTACTGCTGTCTAGGGAGTAAAGACTGGGAATGGAGAAACACAAGTAAGAACGAACCTGGTGCTCCAGAAGTCTCCCGACCTGCTGGTATAAGAGCAGGCACAACACTGTTTCCCTGCCTCCTTTCTACTCCCTCTCCAAAGAGCCATATCAAGCAGGCTCCAGCACTTCTCAGAATGTCAACGACAGCTTTACTTCCTGGAGAAGGAAGAATCCAAATGCGAATCTTCTAAAACACACGATGGTAATTAAGTTTGGGGGTCACTTTACAGTTCAATTCAATAGACATTTAATTCCAAGAATACCTCATATCTGCAAGAAAGCTTGAAACCATGGTATTTTCTTCTTTTTGATTCTGGTTGACTATAAGCTCTACTCTGCTGCATATGTGTAGATATCTACAAAGGCCATCAGCTTCAAAGGAATAATACCTAATCATTAGGTTAAAATTTCAAGTGTGCAACATTTTCTGCTGTGGAACTAGAAAGTGTTACACACTTCAAACCAACCTACTGGCTAGACATAAGTATTCTTTCCATCTACTTTCTCAATCACTGGAAGGACTTAGACCATTGGGAATACATACTCCTTTGTGATTCTGATATTCTTCTGCAAAAGCCATCGCTTCATAGACACTATAAAAGAGAAGGTTTTCTTCTTCCTTTTTGCAATACTCTCCGCAGGCCAGGGAATCCCTCACAGAGGGATTGCACTGAGCCAGCAGAACCTGGATGCCAATGGCTTCATAATCTCTACGAACTTCTTTCAGGGTGTGGATCCCTGCTGTATCTAAAAACTGTATTGCACTGCAGTCAATTACTATGGTATGGAGATCCAAAGGATCATGGGAAAGTTGCAGTGAAACTTCATCCTGGATTCCACTGAAAATCACTGTCTCCTTTGTGATCTTTGTCTTGGCAGCCTTCTTCTGAGCTGCCTTTACTAAGACTGGGTTGAGAGTTTTTTTGTATAAAGCAGATTTAAAACATTCTTTGTTTATGTAGTAGAGAGGGGCTACAAAACGGAATATCTTGACGCCTGGCTTTGTCTGAAGATTCTTATAAGCAGACATGGATTCAAAGATTTCGGACTCTTCCACCCAGCCAAGCAATGAAATCTTTGGCTTCTGTGTGCGGAGAATGACACAAAACATAGAAAAACAAACCCCAATAAGCAGGCCTATTTCAGTACTTATCAGTGCAGAGGACAGCATAGTGACAAACCAGATAACTGTATCCATTCTGCTAACCTTCCACATTTTGGGTAGATCCTTAAATTTACGTAGGGCTCCCCGGAGATTTACAATAGTGATCACACCAAGGACACTTTTCTGAAGAGAATAGAATAAAGGAGCAATTACCAGGAGGACCAACAAAAGAACCAAAGCTGTCACCACAGCAGAAAGCTGAGTTTGGCAGCCTGTTGATTCTTTAACCAAAGTCTTCGCAAGAGCCGCGCTAGTAGTAAAGCAGTGGAAGAAGGAAGGGATGATATTGCAAAAGCCAATGGCATACATTTCCTGATTAGCTCTGACTGTGTAGCCATGTTTCTTGGCAAACATCTCAGAAAGTGATACAGTGATAGCAAAACCAATGATAGAAATAGCTATTGCGTCTACAGCCAAACTGGGAATTAAGTTCCAGTCCGGTGCTTTGGGTGGCATAAACCCTGTGGGAATATGTCCAGCAATACTGCTATTGTATTTCTCGTGGAGTTTCCCAAAATGAGAAGCTAATGTGGCTGCCACGACGACAATGAGTTCGGTAGGAATTGGTGCCTTAAGCTTGGACTTGAAGTGCTCATTGAGTTCTTTGGTTGGCAAAAGAACCAAAAGGCACAAAAGGCTGGTGATGAGATCACAGATATTGGTCCTATGGATGTTTCTGAAGATATGTATCCAAGTAGTGATGAGCGAGCCCACACCATTACTCCGAGGAAGGCTGAGCCCAAGGAGGTACTTGGCCTGAGATGTAAGAATAGTGAAGGAGGCACCAGTGACAAATCCACTCAGCAAGGCATCTGAGAGGTAGACAGAAACAAAGCCCACTTGAAAGAAGCCCATCGCTACCTGGAAGGAAGGATATACAAGTGTTAAATATAAATGGAAAAGAGCTTCTAAATCCTCTAATATCCTGGCACTGCCTTGCATGGAGACATACATCAGAGCATCACAAAATGTCAGAGGTAGAAAAAAACACAATCATACATCAACCCTCTCATTTTACAAAGAGAGGGTTCATTTTACTGACACTCAGAGGGTTAAGCAACTGGTCCAAAGTCCCACTGTTCCTCAGCCTGGATAAGACAAGAACTTAGGATTCCTACCTTCTTGTACAATGTTTCTGAAATGTGAATAAAGTTCAGACCTCAAGAAAACAATTTCCACAAAAAATTACAAATTACAAAAACTCGAATTGGAAAAATTCTTCTAATGACAAGGGCATGTATTTCCATTAAATTATAAATCGTTACCATAAAAGTAAAGTTTTAATTAATAAAAAAATTTTGATTCACATCAAAATAGAATCACATTTAAATTATAGAACAGTCTTTAACCTCACGCTGAGAAACTATTCTCATTCAGTGTGTGTGTGCTTATGCCAAACTGCTTCCCATATTAATTCTGCATCGTCAAAGATACATTTTTACTTCTTTATTTTTTTCCTCTTCCCAATAATTCCTCAGAATTTCCCTGAGCCCTTCCTCATTCTTGGTGAGACATAATAACAAAAAAGCAAAACTGGACCCTGAAGAGCACCACTCTGCACAGCAGCCCCTTCTCTTCCTCTTTCCCAGGCACCAAACTAAGTGAGCTACTCTTCCCTTTCCCATATTGGAACCAGATGCCTATAATGGAGAAGAGGTTTAATGCTGGCATCGACTCCAAGATGCTAAAAGACAGGGGTGTGATGACAATGGTAGGTTTGTGGATTCTATGGGAGACCCAAGGAGAATTTAATTTGTAATCCTTTCTTCTGGCTAATCATATGAAATAGTGGTTCTCAACTTGTTCCCTAGCAGTCCACGGAAAGTGCTGTCTTTAGTGAGAGTCACTTACTAGAGCAACGATTCTAAAGTGGGGTTGGTGGCGGGGGGGGGGGGGGGCATCTATAGTTTGAAACCTCCTGCACTCCTCCCTCTGCCAACCCTCATCCTGTTACCCTCCTCCTGCTTGTTAGTGCTGACTCTGCCAATAAGGAACCACACACAATCTCAAGAAAACCCAGTGTTTCTCAACATGTAAAATTAAGGAGTTGTACTAGGTGATCTGAGGTCCCTTTCTGGTCTACATTTTGCAACCAAATAATTACAGTCTGGCTGACTGAAATTCACTGGTTCAGAGGCAGCCTAAGGTTGAGGAAAGAGAAGCAGCCTTATCTTCCATGTGGAGTCAAACTATGGTCTGAATTTTGGCTCTATCCCTCACATATCCTAAGCATTCAGTAAATGACAGCTTTAACTACTATGATCTCTGAGATCCCTTACAGATCTGAGATTTCATGTATGGTGAATTCTTTTGGTAGAAGCAACCACCCGTTCCATTGTTTCTTACCTGATAAACTCCAGCCATAAAGGTCACAGTGCTGCCAACTGCAATTGCATAGCAACTTCTGTCACATATCCAGTCTGATGTCTGGTTTAATAATGTGCTCCCATTTGAAACCATCCCTAAAGAAGGAGCAGTATGGGCAGTGTCATAGCCGGCTTTGTGTAGTTCTCGGTCAACTACCTCACCAATCATAAGGCACAATATTCCAAAAATGCCCACAGAGATGTGACGGGAGGTACCCAATAGGAAATAAATGATGCTGGCAAAAAAAGAGGTGTACAGACCATAGATAGGTTCTTGGCCAGCCAAGAGGGAATAAGCGATGGATTGGGGTACTAATAAGATGCCCACAATCAAGCCAGACATCACATCCCCTAAAATGTTTTTCTTCAGATCATACTTTGGGAGCCATCGCAAAACAGGAAGGAAACCAAAAATCACATTTTTGGCTTTGGTTGGACTGCACTGGCAAGTCCTCCGCAATTTTTTAATGACAAATTTCTTGAAGTTAGTATTTGATTTCTCTTGAGGCTCCATATGGATCCTACGATAAGGTGTGCATTGATCATTGGCTTCAAACTGCTTGAAGTCGGTACTTGATTCATTTGCAGGCTCCGGAGGGATGTTACACAGAGGGCCGTGTTGGTCATTTCCTTCAGATAAGTCAGTGAGTGACAGATCATGTTGCTCTTTACTTTCCAAAGACATTTCTGGAGATAGATGCTTCAGCCTCCTACCCCAAAGAAAAAACCAGGATTAACTGGTTAAGTAATTCTCAGTGCTCACACATTTTAACAGTCCTACTTGTCATCCATGAGAGTGAAGACGAGTTCAGTTCGGGGGTAGGTGTCTTATATTCACTTTCTTTAGTTAGTTGAGCCTCATATGTCTTGATCAGGGAAAACAAAAACAAACACAAAATATAGACCAAAAATAGCCAAGTCAGAGCAAATAATTGATTGGGTATAGGGCTTCCCCAAAGTAAAAACCATCAAGGATTCTTCCCCATCTCTGCCTGGCTCCCCCTGCACTTTTTTCCTCCAGAAAAGGTATCAGGGTGGCCTGTCTCCTACTATCACTATCTTCTTTCCAGGTTTTTCACTCCCAGGTATACTGCAAAACAGGATCTATTCTCAAAACTTTGCTGCTACCTGCAAGTCCCTGAAGCAAAGAAGATGGTCTTTTTTTTTTTCTTTTTGAATACACCATAAACTGTTTACCAGATACTTCACAAGTCAGTGTCTTTGTGTTAGCTGTTTGCTTAGCTTAGAATGGCCATCAACCTCTCTGCCCATCAAGATTCTAATCATTTTTACACCCAGTTAAACAACACTACCCTTTCTACAAAGCACCGACCAATCCCCTAGCCCAAGTGAATCACTATACTTCTATATCCCATAGTATTCTTCACTTTCATTATAGTACTAGTAATACTCTTGTGTTAGTTAACTAAGAGTCTCTCCAGCTCTTGGAGGAAAGGATATCTCACTCATCATTGTAATCACCAACAGGTGGATAGTAATTCCAAGATAGTAGGCTTACAAAATGTTTGAATGGATCAAAGAACAAATGAATACACACTTTATGACTGTGGCCAAACAGAGACAAAATATACTAGACAGAAGACTCAGAAAGTTTCCTGTTTTGGAATTGACAGAAAAATACACCCTTGCAAAGTAATCCACATTAATTTTGTTTGGATGAAGGGGCTATAGCTGATCCTCCCAATGAACAAGAGTAAAATAATAGTTACTTGATGGTCTCATTAAGTAGAAAAAGAAGAAAAGAACAGATTTAGATCACAACTTACCCTGAGCAAGTCAATCAGATTGGTGGATATACACAGCAGGTCTTCATTCCTCAATGCAACTGGTCTGTAACTCTCTTCTTACTTCCTACTCAGGTCAACCTAGTTTGAGTACATTTCTTAGGTCCTTTTATTTTGGAACAGCTCTTGGTGATTCCTGGGTCAAAGGGCTTTTCCAAACCTAAGATATGCAAAAGAGGCATAAGAAAAAAACTAAGAAAATCCAAATCTTGCCCTACATGGCTGCTATCCGGGAAGGAAAAAGATAAAAATTAATACTAGAAAGTACAAGAGTGATAGAAACTATAAGAAATAATTGAATTGAAATACTAAAAGTGAAAAAAAACAGTAATAGAGATGAAGAATGCCTCTGACAGGATCATCAACAGACTCGACAGAGCCAAAGAAAGAATCCATGAAATTGAGGATAGGTCAATAGAAATTACCCAAATTTAAAAAAAAAAGAGAAAAACAGATTTTTTTTTTTTTTAAATCAGTAACAACAATGTAAGAGAACATCCAAGAGCTATGGAAGATAGTAAACAATCTAACTCATGTGTACTTGGAATCCCAAAAGGAGAGGACAAAGAATGGACAGAAAAAATATTTGAAGACATAATGGCCAAGAATTTTCCCAAATTAAAGACAGACACCAAAGTACAGATCCAAGAATCTCAGAGAATACCAAAAACGACAAATATAGAAAGAAAAACCAAACAAAATCCCACACCTACACATATCATATTCAAGCTGCTGAAAACAAAGATAACAGCCTAAAAATGGCCAAATTAAAAACACACATTACATACAGAGGAATAAAGACAAAAATTACAGTGGACTTATTAGAAACATCAGAAGGTGACTGCGTAATACCTTTATCACAGAAAAATAGCTGTCAACCCAGAATTCTATACCTAGAGAAAATATCTTTTAGAAGATGAAGGAGAAACAAAGACTTTCTCAAACACTAAGAATATCCAGCAGACCAGCACTACCATGTATACATATACCAGACAGAAACTAGGGCTACACAAAACACAACAAAGAAATAAAGTCAAGGAATGGAACAAATGAAAATCAAGTCAAATCCATGTTTTAATTTAAAATATCTTAAACTGCTCTAAAAGGTAAACATCTAAGCTATGGTAGGAATGTATTTTGTTTATAGCATACGCAAAATAAAATGTATAAAAATAGCACAAAAAAATGGGTAATTGTTCGGAATTGTAAAGTCTTAAACTAGATGTGAAGTGATTCATTATTATTTGAAGGTAGGCTCTGATTAACGATGTATTTGTAAACCCAAGAGGAACCACTAAATTTTTTGAAAGGCATAAACGGTGAGATAATTGTGGAGATAAAATGAGATCGTAAAAAATTCTCAACCCAAAAGAAAACAAAAAAAGAGGGGGGGAAAAGGAGACCAAAAGTAGATGGAACACACTGAAAATAGCTGGCAGGATGTAGAGTTTAAAACAAACATAAAAATAATCATGTCAAATGTGAATGTTCTAAACGTGCCAATGAAAAGGTAGCCAGTGTCAGATTAGATTAAAAATTAAGACCCAACTATATGCTATCTATAAGAAACCCACTTTAAATATAGATAGATTATAAAAGTGAAAGGACTTGTCCAATGCAGTGATTTATTTAGCTTGTAAGTGACTGAGTCAGCTAATAAAATCCAGATTTTAGGACTCTAAGTATAGCTCTTTTTGAGCAAGGCACTATTCCTATCACCTATCTAATTAGCTTTCTCTAACCTCAGATAGTTCCAAACACTTTAGAATTCAGCTGCTCGACACATTCCAGTTTCACCTACCTGCTACCCCAAATGACCTGGACTGATACCTACAAATGTGTACCCAACTCTCCTTTTACTATACTCTTGGCCGTGGCCCTTTTCCACCTCGAACTCTCAAAAACTTAGGTATTCATTCACAAACAGTCCTAGAAGTAGAACTGACACAGCCATCAGTCTGAATCCAAAAGCCACGCATAGTCTCCTTTATCTATTCTACTCACCTCCTAAAACTCTCAACACTATTTTTTTTCCTTTTTCACACAGATTTTAAAACACAAAGCAACATAAAACTACATTAAAAATTATCTTACACTAAATGGTAGGTGTGACCTTCACACACAGTAAGCTCCTTGAGAGCAAGCTCCAGTCTAATTCATCTTTGTATCCCCCAACATGTCCAGGTATACGCTTTCCAAAATAGGAGCTAAAATATTTGCTAAGCAAATAACTCAAGTACAGGAAAAGTAGAATGCAAAGCAATATTTGTTTTCAAGTGGAAATATCTCCTTTGGAACATATTTTTCAAA
Organism: Panthera leo; assembly: GCF_018350215.1. Lineage (NCBI taxonomy): Eukaryota > Metazoa > Chordata > Mammalia > Carnivora > Felidae > Panthera > Panthera leo. The sequence continues at coordinate 196,399,119 of NC_056679.1, forward strand.
TACCCCTTTTCGCACAAAAATCCCCTCCCTTCCTTAAGCCAGTTACTGCTTTCAATTATAGTATTCATCAATTGCTTCATGGAAATTAAGACATGACAGTGTTTATCCTTGGAATGGAGCCTACAGCCAGACTTCCATTTTAAGGAGGCTGGAATACAAACTATACTTTCCATGAAGTTCAATAAAACACAAGTGTACCGTATCATCTGGGCCAGTTTCTCCCTTTATTAACATTGATAATCGAGAGTGAGAAAAGGAAAGGTTCAAGAGGAAAATACTTGAACCTTCCACATTACCTTGCAGGAATCACAGGGGAAGAAAAAAACAAAACGCTGAACAGTGCATTTACCTATGCATACATTAAAGTACAATGGTAGTTTGAGTAACACAAAAAGGAACGACATTTCTTCACTTTATTCTTTAGCTGCACACATACAGCTGTGACACCTAGAAAGCGGTGTGATCCAGGTGGCAGACAGGCAGCATTGACACAATTCCCGTGTGAATTACTGAGAGGCTAGAGCACTGGACTAGAAGAGAGGTTACATCCTTTCTGTATGAGCCTGATAGCAGTCAGCCAACTTCTTTTTGAAGATTTGGATAGAAGCAAACCAATGTCTGCTGTTGGTAATTACAGCACATACTTTTAACTAACAATGCATGTATAACAGTTCTGTAATTTGTGAAACTGAAGTGCCTTTTCAGAGGACAATCTTTTTCTTTTTTAATTTTTACTGTTTTTAATGCTTATTTTTGAGAGAGAGAGAGAGAGAGAGAGAGAGAGAGAGAAGCAGAGAGAGAAGGAGACACAGAATGCGAAGCAGGCTCCAGGCTCCAAGCTGTCAGCACAGAGCCCGACACAGGGCTCGAACCCACAAACCGTGAAATCATGACCTGAGCCGAAGTCGGACACCTCACCGACTGAGCCACCCAGGCGCCCCTTCTAAGCATCATAAGCTAACCACTGTGCTAGACACACTGCCTCAGAATCTAGACCCAAAACCAAGGGGTCAATCTTTCTTTCCTCTAACCTACTAATCGTATATATCATCCGTCAGTAAGTCCTGTCTGTGCTACCTCAAATATGATATCCACCTGCTCCCTACTGTCCAAAGTACCTGAACCTAATCACTTTTCACTCCCCTCCACCATCACATCTTATCTGGGCTACTCTAATGGCCTACAATACCTGAACCCTGCCTACCTCTCTACCCTCATTTCCTACTGGCCTTCTTGCTGTTCTGGAACACGCCAAGTTGATTCCCTTTCTAAGGTCTTTGCACTTGCTCAAGTTCTCTTTGCCTGTAATAATCACTCCCAGATCTTTGCAGGCTTTTTCTCATCCTTCAGGGCTCAGTCAGTGTATCATCCCCTTAGAGAGACATTCCTTGGCCATTGCAAATAAAATAATACTCCACTCCATCATTCTCTAAATCCTTACCTGGCTTTATTTCTTCATAGCACTTTCACAGGGACTTTTGAAATTATATAATGTATTTATACATTAAAAATACTATTATTTATAGTCTTTCTCATATCCACAGTACAAGAACAATACTTAGCACATAATAGATCAGTAAGTTCTTGCTAAAATGAATAAGAAACCCAGTTTCTACCAACAATCAAAGGACTAAGACAATTATAAACAGATAAGCTATAACACTCTACATGCCATTAACAGAGGTTTGGCGTATTCTGAGAGTGGAGGATGAGCTGTGGGCCAATGTGAACAAGTTGTAAGCAAGAAAGGAAAGGAAACTCAGGCAAGTAAAAGGTCACAGTTTAATCCAAGACCCAGGAAAAAGTCACCTAGAATGCCAATTCCTAGGGTGAAGCTGCAGGAGGTTAAGACTAGAGTGAAAGACTGGTTTCGTATTTGATCCCAAGAAGCCTAGATTTCATCCTGTAAGCTATGGCTGACAAAGGCATAAACTCCAAGGCAGGGCAGGGATGGGAGAGGCTTGACATTTCAGTGGTAGAACAAGACCGGAGACACTAAAGGAGATGGACAAATCCAAGACAGATCGTGAGGTGTGACACGCACAAGGAAGAATGATGTATAGGAACACGGAGGAGGAAACGAAAAGATAGGAGACAACAAAAAGTTTGACTTTAGGTTTCACAGGTTTGAAATTTCTATCAGATGTCCACATGAGGATGTCCAGTGAGCAACTGGAAATGGGGGTATCAGGCCCAAGAGAGAAGCCAAAACTGGAAAAATAAATGGGGAGAGGAGGAACATATTGCACATAAAGGAACATACTAGCACATAAATGGTACCTCATTTTTTCTCTGAACTCCCATTGTTTAGATGTTCAATGAACATTTGTTGGGGAGATGCTTTATCTTCCCAACTAGATTAAGAATTGTTCAAAGAGATGTTTTCTACTTTTTGTGTATTCTCACAATACCTAGCATAAAATCTGGCACACAGAAGGCACCTAATAAGTTGTTTGTTAATGGGTGGATTGGTTTTTATTATTATTATTTTAATGTTTATTTATTTTTGAGAGAGCGAGCAAGAGCATGTGCACAAGGGGGGGGGGAGGGGCAGAGAGAGAGGGAGACACAGAATCTGAAGCAGGCTCCAGGCTCTGAGCTGTCAGTACAGAGCCCGATGTGGGGCTCAAACCTACAAACCGTGAGATCATGACCTGAGCTGAAGTGGGATGCTTAACTGACCAAGCCACCCAGGCTCCCCAGTTGGTTTTTATTTTAAAAAGTTATTTTAACAAAAAGATTTCAAAAAGAACTAAATTTACTTTTAAAACCTAATTTTTGTTTCTCTGAAAGGTAATTGGTACCCTGCTGGTGGAAATGTAAAATGGTGTATCTTTTGAGAAAAACAGTCTGGTAGTTTCCTCTGTTAGAGAATCCTTATGTGACCCAGCAATTCCATTCCTAGATATATACACCCCAAAAATTAAAACCAGGGACTCAAATACTTGTATGCTACAGTTCATAACAGCATTGACTCACAACAGCCAAAAAGTGGAAACAACCTAAGTGTGCACCAACAGACGAATGGATAAACAAAGTGTGATATCAGCCATAAGATGGAATATTATCTAGCCTTTAAAATAAATGAAGTTCTGATACTCGTCACATACATCATGGATGAACTCTGAAACCACTATGAAGCCAGTCACAAAAGGACAAATAGTATATAATCCCACTTACATAAAGTATCTATAACAGGCAAATTTAGAAAGACAGAAAATAGATTAGAAATTACCAGGGACTGCAGGGAAGGAGTTATCGCTTAATGGTTACAGTTTCTGTTTCAAGTTTTGTTGTTGTTTTTTTTTAAGTTTATTCATTTATTTTAAAAAAGAGAGCACACGTGGGGGAGGGGCAGAGAGAGAGGGAGAGAGAATCCCAAGCAGGCTCCGCACTGTCGGTGTGCAGTCGAATGCGGGGCTCGAACTCAGGAACCTTGAGATCACGACCTGAGCTGAAGAACACCTACTGAGCCGCCCAGGTGTCCCGAGTTTTTTTGTTTTTTTTTTTTTTTAAGTTTATTTTAAGAGAGAGAGAAAGTGCACAGGCAGAGAGAGAGAGAGAGAGAGGGAGAGAGAGAGAATCCTGAGCAGGCTCCGCACCATCAGCGCAGAGCCTGGCAAGGGGCTCGAACTCACAAATCGGGAGATAAATGACTTGAGCCGAAATCAAGAGTTGGACACTCAACTGACTGAGCCACCCAGGCGCCCCTTAAGTTTTAAAAATAAAAGTCGTGACAGTTGCACAACACAGTGAATCGTACCTAATGCACTGAACTGCAAACTGAAAACGGTTAAAGTGGTCTATTTTACATGTTTAATATATATTTGAACATAAAACCAGGAGGAGAGGAAGCAGAGTATTAAAAGGCTCTTATACACAAAATGGTATAATAATGGCGAAGGTAGAGTGTGATAAATTAAGGATGCATACTATAAACCCTAATACAACTCCATTAATCACAGAGCTATGGCTAATAAACCAACAGAGGAGATAAAATGGAATCACAGAAAATAATACGAAACAATCCAAAAGAAAACAGAGAAGGGAAAATAAATCGCGACTCCATAAAATAACCGAGATCTAAAGTTTGTGGGAAACTTGAAGTCTTAACATTCACCTCATATTAATGTGAACAAGTCACCTACCAAAAGACTCTCTCTCTTCACTTACACAGAAAAATCTCAGTTACAACTAGGCTGTAACAGGTGTGGACTGTGCGGTTGGGAATCATTTTCCTGTACTCACACTGCTGGCAAGTAGTGGAACTGTGACGGGAAGCAAAGCCTGTGTGATTCACACGCACTCTGTCTCTCGACTGCTTCTTTTGAAACTTCTCAAACCTTCAGAAAAGTTGAAAGAATGATACGTGCAGCACAGTTCACCTATTAAACAATTTCACAATTCACCAATTGTCAACGTTTTGCTACGTCTGCACTTTTGCACCTCTACATCCACACCGGTTGGTTGCTTTGGAGTTTTGTCCCCAGACGTACTTCAGCCTTAAACACCTAACTGAACCCGTCGTTTTTTTTTTTTAACCACCATGCTGTGTTGCCTCTTTTTCAAAAGAAGCATTCATTAACAAGAGATCGAACCATGTGGATCACTCTTCGAAAATCTGCAATGACACCCCACCTCCTCCTGCATACGGTCTACAAAGTTTAGCACAGGCTTCTCTCTCTGAACGAGCTGAACCTGCCTTTCTTTTGCTTCCTTCCATGCTCTGGTGTTCTAGTCACCAATCTAGGAAAATATTAAGCATCCCTGGTTCCTCTGAGCCTTTCCTCATGTTGTTCACTCAATCTGGAATGCCTTTCCTTTCTATCTCCATTTATCTTGGTCCTTTTCCTAATCCTTTAAGGCCCACCTCAAACGCCACTATGACGTATTGTTTCTGGTATAAAGCCCAATCAATGTAAGACGAAAAACTAAAATACCAAAGAGGAAAATAACGTCATGTAAAACCACGATCAAATAATAGTTCCTTGAAGAGTAAGTCACAGCTTTCAAAAAGATTTCATATACACCTCCCACTTGCCTCCTCAACAGATCCGAGAACAGATTATGAGTCCTCTCCTCCAATATGAGAAAAACCAAAGTTGTAGTCACTGCCTCAACTAGTAGGACCAAAGTCTCAACCCTCGTTTTCCAATTTCCAAGGTTCCCTCTCTTTCCAAAATACCACCTGACCCCCCAGATTTGTTTCCTTGCTAAGAAGTCTTCGGGGCTAGTTCAAATTGCCATTTTGCGGCCAAGTGCTCAACTCATAGTTCTGAGTCTTATTAATTTTAATCAGTGAAGGTGGCAAAACTCTTGAAGCTGTTGGCACAACATTATTGAAGCAGGTTTGGCAGAGGATTAAGAATGAAATCAATTTTATCTTTCACATTACACACGTGCACTGGTAACGTTTTCATTTTCTTTTTTTCTGTCAGGAGCAACAATGTAAAATTTATCTCTGTAACTGTACTTTGGCCAGAATAATAATTCAGATCCCAGCGGAGAGTCAAACAGGCCAAGCAGGTTGTTCCTACCTCCGTCTCCTTTTGCTGGCCCTCTAACTAGAATGGTGCTCGGGGCTGTGTTCATAGCTTTCCCTCTTGCTTCTTTTAGGTTTCCGCTCAAATACTACCCTAGGCAGTTCCTTCCCAGACACAACACATAATACAGCATCACTGCCGCCACCACGCCTCCCTCCCTCATCCCTGCCCTGTACTCCTGTCCCCCTTACTTTGCTTTATTTTTCTCCATGGCCCTTCTTACCATCTCATACTTTTATTTATTTATTTATTTAGTTAGTTAGTTAGTTAGTTAGTTAGTTAACTTTTGGTTAATTGTCTTTCTCATCAGTGCAGTAATTTGCTCTTTGGTTCACAGCTGTTATCTCCAGGGTCTTGAACCATGCTAGCACCTAATAAGTGCTTAACAAATATTTGTTGAGTGAATGGAGAAATGACACTTGAACAGCTATGTAGTAAAGAAAAAGGAGTGACCTCTCTCTCTCTCTCCGCCTCCATGCGCCATAACGAAGTTTATGTCATGAAATTTCAGTGTGGCAAGCATCTGCTTGGGGGGGGGGGGGTCTATGCTCACTAAAAGAGAAGTCAATGATCAAAATCCTCACCCCTTGTGAATCCAATCTGGACCTCTCCCCAGCCCTGAATGTGTTATCTCTAGATCTACCCCTGGGAGGCAGCATATTATAGTTCAGTGATATTCAAGTGCGGTTTCTCAGGCAAATCCAGGGATGAGATCCAAGACTGAATCCCTGGAGACTCAGAGCCAGTGAGGTAAGGGCCCTACTAGGAGAATCACTGGATATGTCCTGGAGTTGAACAGATCTCTATTCAGATCCCAGCCACACTATTCAACAACTGTATGGCACGGGTGAAAAACTTCCTTTTACTCAGCATCATTTTCTCACCTGTAAAATGGGGATAACATTATCTAACTTGCAGGGCTGTTGTAAAGGTAGTACAAGTACCCAGCACAGTGCCTGGCACATAGCATTTGTTCAATAAACGACAGTTACTAGTCTGTCCTTCGAGATTCTTGACGGGGGAAAAAAAATGGGCTTCTGTCTTCCAGTAGGTTTGGCTTTCCTTTTCTCTCTTGATTTTCAAAAACAAGAACTTCTGCTTAACCCAATACTGGATATCACACTGGTTCCAGATTTGACATAAAGAGCCCTAGAGAAAAGGAGGGGGGTGGAAAAAAAGGTACTAGAATGGGTGCCAGAAAGTTTAAGTCCTGAATGCTCCCAACTCAGGTGGTCCCCAATCCGTGCAAAAAAAAAAAAAAAAAAAAAAAAAAAGGACTCAGCCTTATATTCTATGAGTTTGGGAGAGGTGGGTACAAGTCCCAGCTCTGCAAATGACATGCTGTATAATTTCAGGAGAGGACCTGGCCCTCCCTCTCTGTGTCCTTTCAGTGTTCCCAACTATCCAGTGAAAGATTACAACTTAGTCTATGAGTCTCGAAGTACAGTCCCTGATTTGTACTTAACCAGATGTGTGGTTTTAAAAACCAAGATAATGAGGTCCTCTCCCGTGTCCAAGCCTGGTTCCCCATCTGTCCAAGGGTGGGACGCTGGGTGGTGGCGGCGGCTCCTATCTCCTAGGTCTTTCTCCCAGTTTTCCGAGTTTCAGACGCCTAGACGAGGGCTCCAACACAAGAGCAGCATGGCTATCTACGAGGTGCGGGGCATCCGCGTGATGTGGGGTGGAAGGTGGGTAGCCCTGAGGCCGAGGAGTGGGGTCGGAATCGCCGCAACGAGAGTCGGGGGCTTTCACCCTGCTCCGGGTCTGCGGACCGAGGGTACAACCCTGACGCACACCCACCTACAACGGCCTGGCCACGACGCCCACGTCGACCGTTGGTCCGGGCTTCCTGCCACCACGTCTCCGGCACAGGCCAGAACGACCCTAAGAGGGGCCCGCTGACCGCGTGGAGGCCGGCACCGCCCGGTTCCCCCTTCTCGCGTCCCCTCCCCTCTTCTCACCTCTAGGTCCCTGGCCTCCCTGTGCGACGAGGCTCCGCGGCACGTCCTGCGCCGTGGCGAGGCTGAGGGGACACAGCAGCGCCTGCAGAGGTAGCCCGGTCCCGGGCCGGCCTCCCTTTAACCGGCCCGTCCCCTTCCCCGCCCATCGCCCGGCCCCCGAGGAAGGCGGGGCCCCACCGGGCGGGACCGCGGAGAGCGGCCTGGAAGCACCGGTGGAGAGGTGCGGAAGACCCAGCCAGTATGACTGCCCGGACGGTGGCAGTCACGTGGCCCCGCGGGCGAGCGACGCGGCCGCCAGCCAATGACGCGGCCCGGACCGCGGGGGTGCCGCCCCCTGGCTGTTTTCCTCCTCACGATTGGCTGCCCGGCAGGGCCGCGAGTCCCTGGTTCTTCGGGAGGTTCCTTCTCCGCTGGGGGCTGTGAGGAATTATCAGCGGTTTTGCACCTGAACCCTGAAAGCGTAGCAAGGAAAAGGTGTCCGGAGAGACCCGGAAGCTTTCGGTCTAGAGTGGTTAAGTGTTCTGCCTTTTCGAGCTGGAAGGTCTTTATCACTGATCCCTTGGGACCCTGTCCCCTCCCACTCTCCCTTTGTAGACGTGGAATGAAGATCCTAAATGGGGAAAGGTCAGCTGGAAAGTTAGGGGCTTTACCATTAGTGTAACCTACTCTCCACTGAAGGTCCCAATTAGCCAGAGACGCCTTTTAAGATGTGAATAAAAATGTAAAAATAAATATGAGACGTAATTCCAACTTCGCTTAAAATCCTCAGTGGCTTTTCTTGACGTTATAGATAAAATTAAATTCCTCCCTACGCTTTCGAGGACCTGAATGTTCTGGACCGGCGCCTTTCTTACCTGGCATCCGTCCCTCTCTCTCTGCTCTCCACCCATCCTGGCCTCCTTTGCCAGCCAAGCTTGTTCTCTTTCGGGACCGACCACTGGTTCCTGCTGCCTGGTTTCTTTCTTGTCTCAGGTCTCAGTTTAAATTCCCACTCTCTCTCCCCTACCCTTCCAGTCACATCTGAACGTGTCATCCTGATTTAATTACCTGCCCCGTAACTGGGCGCTATCTGACGTCAAATATATGTTTATTCATTCTCTCTTGTTTATAGCCTGCGGGGGTTCGCTGGACAGGAGTGGAAGGTCAAGAGCACCTGTGAAAGAAGCAAAAACGGTTAACTTCCTTTCCTTCCCTTTCCAATGAACCTCTTCACACTAATTTTAAGGAACTCCCTTTCTTGCCTAGAGATGATCCTCAAGTTTCTGTCAACCATCAGATTCAGAGCTTCCAGAAGTCACAAGTCATATGGGGAATCAGAACACCTGGGTTTACTCCTGATGCTGTCCCTTGTGACTGGAGATAAGTCAATGGACATCAAAGGTAGTTAATGCCTGCCCCCTTCCTGCCAGACGCACCTGATGTGTCCTTCCTTCCCAGTCGTGGCCAGGGTCAAGTAAGACAGTGGGTGTAAGGTACTTTGTCACTCCCTATAGGCTGCAGAACATACGATGGCAACAGATGCTGATTTCTGGATGTATATTTCTGGATGCACAAAACTCTTCACATTCATTATTTAATCCTTAGAGCAGCTTTCAAGGAGATGCTATATTATGATTCTCCCTTTATAGGTAAGGAAACCAGACTCAGAGATGTTAGGTGACTAGCCCAAGGTCCCAGTTAATAAGTGACAGTAATATGATTTTGTCCCAGTTACACCTGACTGCAAAGCCCACTCTTAACCCCTACATCCACCGTATTGTCAAACGTAAGAGTACACCTTGCATCCTTGCATGTAACAGACACCAGTAAAACCTGGTTTAATATAACAACAACTATCATTTTCTTTCTCTTATTCCATACATTTTAGTTTTTAAATAGTATGCATTTTTTTCTTTTTCTTTTTTTTAAATGTTTATTTATTTTTGAGAGAGACAGAGCATGCAAGCCGGGGAGGGGCAGAGAGAGAGGGGACAGAGGATCTGAATCGGACTCTGGGCTGACAGCTGAGAGCCGGATGCAGGGCTCAAACTCATGAACCGTGAGATCCTGATCTGAGCTGAAGTCAGATGCTCAACCGACTGAGCCACCCAGGTGCCCCTAAAACAGTATACGTTTCTTTTTTAAGTTTATTTATTTGTTTTGGGGGGGAGGAGGGGCACAGAAGGAGAGAGAGAGAGAATCCAAGCAAGATCCGAGCTGGCACAGAGCCCAGTGCAGGGCTTAATCTCATGTTACGTGAGATCGTGACCTGAGCTGAAATCAAGAGTCGACACTCAACCAACTAAACCACCCAGGCACCCCACATTCCATCCATTTTAATTTACATTACAGGTGAGGAAACTGAGGATCACGGTATTAGGTTACTCAGCAAGGTCACGCAACTGACAAGTAGTGGATTTTGAGGTGGAACGGTGGGGGATTTCCGAACTGAGAGCTGCCTGATGCCAAAACCCAAGAACATATGGCTATGACCCAGTGCAAGGAGAAGATGCTAGTGAGGAAGCTTTAGGACAGTCATTGGTGCCTCTCTCCCTTCCAGTTCAGCATCTCAGACTGCTATTTAATGTTGTGGCCCTCTCTGCCTCCCCACATACACATCCCCAGGGGCTCCATGGAACTGGACTTTGGTCTGCTACTCCTACCATAGTTCATCAGTGCTCTACTACTCTGCAGCAGGAGTCTAAGAAGTGAAACAGATCACCAAATCCCTACTAATCTGCTTTTCCTCAGTAACAGCAGTTCAGCCGCCCAGGCAGCCAGAACCCAGGTCTCTTTACCCCTCCCATGCGAGTCTGGGCATTTCCCCTCCTGTTGGTCTCAGGGTTCACAGAGGTGCTAGCAGCTGGAAGGTCACGTATAATAGCCATTATTCTATCCCAAACTGCTTTCCAAAGAGTAACTAAAGTGGGGGTTGTTGTGGGCCAGCAAATAAGTCATTTCTGGTGAGCAGCCACTTCAGGATTTGCCTCCTCAGTGCTTTCTGACCAGCCACACTTCCCAGGTGGGACAGGTCACTTGCTCTGAGGCCTTGCTCTAGTGGGCCCCAAACTGACTCCCATCATTGGAGAGGCTATTCCCGATTTGCTATTTATTTTCACTGCGATGGGTGTTGTACCTTTTTTTTTTTTTTTAATTTGATTGTCCTTGGAAACAGGTAACATGTACACATAAATAAATTCAAAAAATCAAAGAGTTTTCAATGAAAAGTAATTCTCCCACACTAGCCATTCTTTACCCCGCTGTTCCTTCTGGGGGCAGACACGGCACCAGTTTCCTGTGTTACCTTCTGGTTATTCTATAGCAGCAGTTTCTAAATCTGCCTGCACATCAGAATCTCCTGGAGAACCTTTAAAAGATAACAAGTAGTATTCCATACTACTTGGCAGTGAGAAAGAATGAAATCATGCCATTTGCAGCAATGTGGATGGAACTGGAAGGTATTATGCTAAGTGAAATAAGTCAATCAGAGAAAGACAGATATCATATATTTTCACTCATTTGTGGATCTTAAGAAACTTAACAGACGACCATGGGGGAAGCGAAGGGGAAAAATAATTACAGAGAGGGAGGGAGGCAAACCATAAGAGACTCTTAAATACAGAGAACAAACTGAGGGTGGATGGAGGTGGGGAGAAGGGAAAATGGGTGATGGGCATTGAGGAGGGCACTTGTTGGGATAAGCACTGGGTGTTCTATGTAAAGGATGAACCATGGGAATCTATCCCAAAAACCAAGAGCACACTTTATACACTGTATGTTAGCCAATTGGACAATAAATTATATTAAAAAAATAAAAATAAAAAAATAATAAAAGATAACAATGTTTGGATCCCAGGAGATTCTAATGCACACAGAGGGTTGGCAAACCAGTGATCTATGCGTTTTCAAGACCAAATCTCTTTAAACAAAAGGGGCCTACAATATACACATTTTGCACCTTTTAGAAATTAATACGATACATTGAAGACTATTCTGTATCAGTGCATCAAGAGATCCTTTCTTTTTTTTTTTTCTTTTCTATTTTTTTAATTTACATCCAAGTTAGTTAGCATATAGTGCAACAATGATTTCAGGAGTAGATTCCTTAATTCCCCTTACCCATTTAGCCCACCCCCCCCAAAGTCCCTCCAATAGTAACCCTCTGTTTGTTCTCCATATTTAAGAGTCTCTTATGTTTTGTTCCCCTCCCTGTTTTTATATTATTTTTGCTTCCTTTCCCTTATGTCAAGAGATGCTTTCTGGCTGTCTATTGCTGAGTAACAAATCGGTCAAAACTTAGTGGCTTAAAATAATAAGCCACTCGGGGCGCCTGGGTGGCGCAGTCGGTTAAGCGTCCGACTTCAGCCAGGTCACGATCTCGCGGTCCGTGAGTTCGAGCCCCGCGTCAGGCTCTGGGCTGATGGCTCGGAGCCTGGAGCCTGTTTCCGATTCTGTGTCTCCCTCTCTCTCTGCCCCTCCCCCGTTCATGCTCTGTCTCTCTCTGTCCCAAAAATAAATAAAAAATGTTGAAAAAATAATAAGTCACTTATTGTGGCTTAAAATAATAATCATTTTGTTAAATCATACAGTTGCTGTGGATCAGGAATTTGGTAAGAGCTGAACTGGATGGTCTCTTATGGACCTATAGTCAGATGGCGGCCAGATTGGAGAAAGTGCACGGGGATGAAGCAAATGAAGGACGTCTGGACGTCTTCATGGAGTCTCAGGACCTCTCCTTGTGGGCTCTCTGTGTGGGCTAGCCTGGGTTTCTTCACACCACAGCGGTCTCAGGGCAGTCTGTGCTTAAATGACAGCTAAAGGCTTCAAGAGCCAGTGTTACAGCGAATAAAGAGAATGCTGTACAGCCTTTTACAATCTAGCCTCGAAAGCCACATAGCTTCACTTCTATTGCACTTGGTTGGTTGAAAGTCATAAAAGCCTGGCCAATTTCAAGGTGGGGGTGGGCAATAGACCCCAAGTCTCCATGGGAGAAGTGTCAAAGTCACATTGTAAGAAGGACATGCGGGATGGGAAATATCATCGTGGCTGTGTTTGGTCACAGCAGTTGAACAGTATTTCAATGTTTCATTCACTGTCGTTAATTTAAGCATTGAGGGACATTGTTGTTGTTTCCATTCTTCTAATTGTACAAATGGTGCTTTGACCTATTATAATGTTTTCCCTGTGCCCTCTATCCCCACTCCCTAGAAGGGGCTTGGTCTTTTGATCACTTGCCCCTCAGGGCCACTGTGTGGTACAACACGAAGTAACCATTCTCAGGCTCAGGAAGAGATCCCTTCCCACTTTGGGCCTCTGAGGAAAATTATGCTAAACTGTCCCAGATGAGGAAAGAATGGAGAACCAAGTGGTCGGGGGAAGGGAGATTTGAAAGCCTCCCCACAGCTGAGACATGGGCTAGGCTTTGCAGGATGCTTGAGTGGCAAGAATCTGGGCCTCTCTCTGCCCTGGGCAGGTAGGAAAGCCTCCCATATGGGTTGCCCTGGGAGGCTAAAGTCATAGCAAGGACTCCTGAACCCTTGTGAAGAGCAGAATGGTTGGCCTTTCAGGGGCCATACCAACTTGAACAAAGGGTACATTTATGGTAGTAGTGTGAACAAAAGGCCAGAGGGTTGTTTTCTGTCTGTATCGAGTTAAAACAACATACCTTCACATGAACCTGGGGTGGGACAGCAGTCACAATAGTTACCAGGATTTAATATCTTGCCAGCACTGTGGGATGGGGACTTGGAACATATAACATTTGATTTGGAGAAAGAAAAGAAATGTGATTCTTAACCAAGATGAAGGAGCACAAGTCACTCTTAGTACAAATATTTAGGTACAGAAAATGATCTGTTATTTGACTTTTTACAGTGATCACAAGCCCCAGAATCCCAGATTTGTTCTTCTGGGGATATGTGCTAGGTGCTATGGGAGAGGATCATTCAAAATAGAACATGATCTTTGCATTAAAATATTGACTTTTCCATTATATCTTTACTTAAATTCTTGAATTTTTGGATAGCCAAGACAATATCTTCAAGGATTAACAGTGAGGTTGTTTTGTCTTTCTGGGAAAGTTTTTTCTTAACAAGGTAAGAAAATAACCAAGAAAGTATGCAAAGATTTCACTATGCAAATATTCACTGGGAGTACCAAAAAATTAGAAATAGCCTAAATAACCAACGGTTGGAAATATGTTAAACAAATTATGGTACAGCCGCACAATGGAAGTCTATGAGCCATTAAAGAAGAGTATTCAATGGCACAGAAAGCTATTTACAAATTTTATTACACAAAAAAAATACATATTACATAGTCAGCTTTGTCATAAAAATTATATTTATATAAGTATAAAAGAAAGATGTACATCGAAATGTTTTCTCTGGGTGGTAACTCTTATGTTCTTTTTATTTGCCTGTATTTTCTCAATTTTCTACAACACCAAGATGTATAACATTATAAAGAGAAAAATAATAAAAGTTTTTGTTTAAAAAAATAGGAAAATAGACATATTTGCATTACTTCTGCTTTCTACAAATACCACTGCCTCATGCTTAGCTTATATTATCATTATTAAAGGTTACGTTTACTGAGAACTGGCCGTCAATGAAGTTCAATAGATACACTACCTCCAATCCTCACAACAGCTCTATAAAATAAGTATTATTGTTATCCACAATTTTCAAACGAGAAAACTGGGACCAAATGTTAAGTATTTTGCCAAATGTCAAAGTTTGTGAATGATAGAAAGAGGATTCAAACTCAACCCACGTTGGATCCAAAGCCCAGGTGCACTCTCCTGCCTGTTGCCCTGTCTACTGCTGTGGTCACAAGGCAGGTATTCACGACCTAACGTTATCGGTCTTTTCAGGAGTCCCCAGAGTTCCTAACCATTTTTGAGTTACAGATACCTTTCAGAATCTGAGCTTTAGGAAAATGCACAGACAGTTAAAATGCACATAGGACAAACTTTTACCAGGCTCATCCATTAACCCATCTTAGACCCTCAGAGTTCAAACAAGGAGAACATCACAGACTAGCCAAGCTTCAGGGACAGACCAACAGGTAAGCCAAGTAGTTGAATCAAGTTACTAAGCCAACACATGGCCGAACAATTTGGAACTGATAACAACTGTAGGTCAAGGGTAAGAACAAGTGAAACATGGGAATGAGCCAAGGTAAGTATAAATGAGGGTGGAGACCAACCAGGCTGTTCCAGCAGTTATAAGGATGGAGCCCGGGAACTGCCTTCCCTTCTGTGGCTTCACCTAGGACATGGAGTTTGACAAGCCAGGAGAGAAAAGGCCTTCAACCAGGAAATGGAGGCTCAGTCAACATTTGACACCAGTGAAATGTGAGGAAGGGGAATACTCAGTGCCAAGTTTCCTAGGGGGGCCCGATAACACGTGAATTACTCAGGCCTACACCACTCTTTCCCATGTCTCTCTTTCCCAGTCAGCCAGAAAGGAAAGTCTTCCACACTCTTCTTGCTTCTATGCCCACTCCCTTCTCTCCACTCTCCCCACCCCCATCCTAGACCCGTTCCTTTGCTCTGGGAAGATTGCAACCACCTCCTTACTGACTTACTAGCCCCAGATTCATCTTCCTAATGCTGGTGTTTGAAACCTCTTTGCCATGTCCTCAGCTTGCATACCTTCAATGACAGGGAGCACACTATCTTTAAGGTAATCCAGTTAATCTTTGAAAGTTATGCCCACTTAGTTAGCTAATGATGATTGGATAACTACTATTAAATTGAGCTGTATGAGATTGCCATTTGTGTAGGACAAAAATAGTCAAATAGGGGTAATTTCGTAGGGTTCAACTTAATATACCCTGGGTACATAGCTTTGCACTCTACTATATACTATCTCACTTAATCTCCCCAACAGTCCTGGCAAACCATAAGAGACTCATAAATACTGAGAACAAACTGAGGGTTGATGGGGAGTGGGAGGGAGGGTAGGGTGGGTGATGGGTATTGAGGAGGGCACCTGTTGGGATGAGCACTGGGTGTTGTATGGAAATTAATTTCACCATAAATTTCATTTAAAAAAAAAGCAAAATGAGGGCCAGGGGAAATTAAATAATTTACACAGATAGTAAATGACAGGCCCAGGTCTGAGTCCTGAACTCTACCTCTTAAGTGCTCTGGGTACTGCCTTCTTATAATAACCTCTACCTCTGTGCTACTCTCTGGGTCCCCCTTGAACAAACTGGCATGATCTCCACCCCCAACAGTCTTTCAGAGCTTCCTCCCAATCGAATGTCCCTGGTTCCTTTACTATTGCTATTAACAGGAAGGATGCACGATGGGGAGCCTATGGAGAACCTTCACCCAATGTTGGAATTTATGGCACTAATATGCTGACCATTCCTATTCCTTCCAAAAAACCACCTCACCAAACACCTTTCCACAAATGCTTCTCCTTGACCCAGTTGGTGCCTTGCTTTGTCCTATTTCTTTCCTTTATTCCCTCTTTTTACCTCCAAACTCGGAGCCTTAAAATCACCTATGGCCCCAGCAATTACACTGCTGGGTATATACCCACTACAGTTGAAAACATATGCCCATAAAGAGGAATTGAGTTTTGATACACGCTACAACGTGGGTGAACCTTGAAAACATCATGCTAAGTGAAAATAGTCTGGGCCACATATTGTATAGTTCCATCTATATAAAATGTCCAGAAGAGGTCAATCATTAGAGAGAGCAAATAGATTAGTGGTCACCAGGGGATGAGAAAGTAGATTAGTGGGGGTGTACCATAACAAACATACTAAAAACCACTGAACTCTACACTTTATACCCTTTACAAGGGTGAACTTTATGTTATATGAATTATATATCTCAATTCAAAATAATTCAAGTCACTTATGACTAGCGTCACCTGACTTTTCAAAACTTTTCAGTTTCTTCACCTGTGAAATGTGGACCTCGGAATAAAGATTATTCTAAATAAACAGTTCCAGCTAGTCTTTCTGGAGAATCCTTTAGGAAGGCTTATGATCAGGAACGGACAGGTCAGCCGTTCCTGGTCAGCCTTCCTCCACTCTGAGCCCATCTGGAATCATGGGTCCAGGCGTGTTGTAGATACAGTATTAGATGTTTTGTGGATAGGGAAATATTGCTTTGTGGATAAGGAAATCAACAAAGCCTTGTTGAGGACAGACTTTCTCAAGGTCACAGAATGAATCAGTGGCATTGCTGGGTCTACAGTCCTGTTTTCTTCTTTCTAGTAGTACATGTTCTTTTTTAGACTAGATTACACAGAAAAATCTTTCCTGACCCTACAGGTAGCCCCTCCTCCTAGTAAAAGAAGCTTCAGATTTCCTTCTGCTGATATTCTGAAATCAGGCCCATTTAGCAAGCATGCTAGGAGGTCACCTGCTGCGAATATCTGCTTATCTGTTCCTACCCAATAATTAGAACTGAAGTCTTTCAAAAGGCTTGGTTTCTTCATTCGGGCATATTGAAAAATGAGGTAAAAGTAGATTTCTTGTGGAACAGTGGCTTATATTCCCACCAGAACTAAGCCTGGTGGGTATATTATGGGAAAGCACATGGGCTGAGCTTTTGTGATTTTGAAAATAGATGAAGTTTTACTCCTATTCTCAAAGAGCTTGAGTTTGAGGAGAGTGCAGATGTGCAGAAGTAATACAGCCTAGAATAAAGAAACTCCCATCAGGATGGAAGGAAACCAATAGTTTGGGGATTCCAAATAGGAAAAGAGTCTAGTTGGGACATCAAAGTATCCATGGAGGGAATGGCATTGGGACTGGGTAGAAGGGACAGGCAGAGGGCACATAAAGAACAGAGGTGCAAAACCCAGAAAAAAAAGACAAACACTAGGGTTGAGCTTAGAGTCCTTGTAGAGAAATTGTGAAAAGCAAAGCAGAAACAGTATTGGGGCCACCTTCTGGAGATCTGTTAATGCCAGGATTAAGAAAAGTTGCTTACTTACTGAGGGGAGGAGGTGGTGTAAGAACGGTCTGATATACCCTGGTAGAGCCTTGGAGAGCAAAATTAGCATTATTTATCCAAACCCTTACAGAGCTATAAGCTCTTTGGGCCTGGGATCTCACTGCTAGGTATTTTTACTTAAAAATATAAGGATGTTCATTACAGCATTATTTACAATACTAGAAAATTATACAAACAACCTAAATATCTAACTGTAGAGCCATGGCTCTCAACAGAGATGATTTTGATCCCAGGGGACATTTAGAAATGTCTGGATTCATTTTTGGTTGTTACAACTTGAAGGAGAATTCTACTGGTGCCTAGTAGGTGGAGCCCAGGGGTGCCGCTAAATAAACATCCTACAATATATAAGACAGCCTCCACAACAAAGAATTACTGGCCCATATGTTGATAGTGCCAAGGTTGACAATATGTATGTATTTATATATACATAGACTTATAGATTTATATATAAATCTTTAAAATATATGTGAAATCTTATAAATAATATATATCTTAATATTTTCCTAGAGTGTATATGTGTGTGTATGTGTGTGTGTGTGTGTGTGTGTATTCCACATATTTAAAAATATCCAAAAAATATTGGCAATGATAGTATCTGGGATTACGTTTGATTTCAACTTTTTCCTTTGTGTCTTCTTGTATTTTCTAAGTTGTACTCAAGAATATATAAGAGTTTTGATTTTGTATTAGGGTTCTCTAGAGAATTGACTCATATGGTTATGGTCCCACAGTCTGCTGTTTGCAAACTGGAGAACCAGGAAAGCCATTGGTATAATTCAGTCTGAGTCCAAAGGCTGAGAACCAGGGGACCAACAGTGTAAGTCCTGGTCTGAATCTGAGGACCAAGGATGCCCATATCGAAGGGCAGGAGGAGGTGGATGTCCTAGTTCAGACAGAGGGCAAATTCATCCTTCATCCACCTTTTTGTTCTCTTCAGGCCCTCTGCGGATTCGATGATGCCAGCTGCACTGGTCTACCAATTCAAATGTCAATCTCTTCTAAAAACACCCTCATAGACACATCCAGAAGTAATGTTTTACCAGCTCTCTGGGTATCCTTTAGCCCCATCAAGTTGGCATATGAAATTAACCATCACAGACTTACAATTAAAACACTTTTTTACTGAGCATCAAGAATGTGGGGCAGCATCACAAGGCCTAGGGAATCAGCCCTGGCAGGTCCCGCCCTCATGGAAGTCACAGCAGAGATGTGAAGACAAACAAAAGACGAAGAAACAAAAAACAAACAAGATAATTTCTAACAGTAATAAATGCAATCGAAGAAATAAATAGGATGATGTGACGGGCAGGACCTGGGGAGGGCACATACTTGGGATAAGACAACGAGGCATGATTAGCGTGAGCTGACACCTTGAGGTCGAGAAGGAGGTGGTGTGCAGAGAGCTGGGAAAGAGCATTCCAGATAGAGGACTCACGTTATTTATGGTGAGGACGTTTGGAGAAATTCCGGTCGCTGCATGGCCCGCCAGACCAAGGGGCCACCTGTGTATACAGTGCGGAATGGACGCAATACCCCGAGAATTTATCACACGCTACAATAAAGGAAGTAATCTGCTTTCCATTAAAGTTCATTTGCAAAGTTCAAAGTGCCAGCAACAGTCTATTAGCCTGCATTCCACAGTGTTTACAACACAGAGACACCAGGTTCTCGCACCCACGTTCATGGAAATGAAAGCACATTTTCATCTCAGAAGGAGAATGTTCTCTTTCTCCCCAGGTGTCCTGGATGGAGGATACTTCAGTGAAGAGTCAGGTGTTTCAAGATTCAAAAAGAGCTGATAGCATCTAGACTGTTGTGTACATTTCTGACTGACAGTCCAAAAAGGTACGGATTGTAGCCAGAAAAACCACATTAAAGTGCCAAGAGAGGGGCACCTGGGTGGCTCAATTGGCTGAGCGTTGGCCCTCAGCTCAGATCATGATCTCACAGTTCGTGGGTTTGAGCCCCTCATCGGGCTCTGTGCTGACAGCTCAGCCTGGAGCCTGCTTCGGATTCTGTGTCTCCCTCTCTCTCTGTCCCTCCCCCACTCTCTCTCTCTCTGTCTCTCTTTCTCTCTCTCAAAACTAAGTAAGCATTAGAAAAATTAAAAATAAATAAAAATAAATAAAATTAAAGAATCGTTGAAGTCTAAGCCTGGGAAAGTGCAGCTTCTTAAATCGGGAGACCCGTAAGTGCCAGACTCACGATGTACACAGGGAAGCAGGCTGAATGGTGAGCATGTGCAGTGAGGCCATCCTGGGGAGGACCTGGGAACCAGGGCACAGAAGGGTGGGGTGAGGGGTCGGGGGATGGGAGCTGGGTGGGCAGTCCCTCTCAGCTCTAGCCATCCCTGCCAGGGAGGAAAGTGGGCACAGAGTTGCTGACTCTTCTGATTCTCCAAGAGAAGCTAAATAAATCTCCTAAACAGCAAATGCAGACTTCTGTGTCGAACGTTGCAGAAAAACACCCTACAGGGCAGAGAAAACACACCTACAGGAGCAGGTGTGCTGCCTGTGTGTAGGTGAAAACACACCTAGAGCAGGTGTCCCTGTGCTGTCTGTTGGCAGCCTCTGCTTCGGGGTTGTTTTTAGTTTTGCCCACCTCCTGCTCTGTTTAGAAATCCCTTCTCCGCTCGTAGGCCAAGGTGAAAAGGAAACTCTCACCTTCTCCCATCTGGGGCCTGGCAGCATCTGGAACACTGATCCTCATAATCCTTGTTCTCGGGAAATATTAATGATTTAATCTCCCGAGCTCCCTCCCTCCCTCACCTCTGCAGCCATACCAGCTGAAATACACGGGCCAGACCCACAGAAGCCCAGGTTGGAACAAAACGCTTCCTGACTCAGTTTTGCCACGGACCATCAAACCGCCCTGGGAAGGCCAGCTTCAGCCCTTCCACGCAAGCAGCCAGAGGGATTCCAGCCATGGGTGAGGTGACAGCAGAGGAGGTGGAGAAGTTCCTGGACTCGAATGTCAGCTTTGCCAAGCAGTACTACAACCTCCGCTACCGGGCCAAGGTCATCTCGGACATGCTGGGGGCCAAGGAGGCCGCGGTGGACTTCAGCAATTACCACTCGCTGAACAGCGTGGAGGAGAGTGAAATCATCTTTGACCTCCTGCGGGACTTCCAGGAGAATCTGCAGACCGAGAAATGCATCTTCAACGTCATGAAGAAGCTGTGCTTCCTTCTGCAGGCAGACCGCATGAGCCTGTTCATGTACAGGGTCCGAAACGGCATCGGGGAGCTGGCCACGCGGCTCTTCAATGTTCACAAGGATGCTGTCCTTGACGAATGCCTCGTGGTGCCCGACTCGGAGATCGTGTTCCCCCTGGATATGGGTGTGGTTGGTCACGTCGCACACTCTAAAAAGCTCACCAACGTCCTCAACACAGAAGAGGTACCCTCTTCCCACAAGAAGGAGGGCGGGGAGGCATTATTCCATGGAGTCCCGGTGGGTACAAGCGGGGCGGGGAGCTGCTGGCCATCCAGACTGGGCTGGTGATGGTTTGGCACTTCTCTTTATTTATCGGCTTATAACATTTTATTTTGGGGGGGAAAAAATCCAAACCTAACAGAAGAGTCTAAATACAGTACAAACAACTATCTACCTTTCATCCAAATGCATCAGTTGGTCATGCCTTGCCTCATTTGCTTTATCTCCATTTTTTTCGGACCCCTATGGGAGTCGACAGCTTGTACTGTATTTCCAGACATGCTGTGTATTTCCAGAACAGGGACGTTTCTCACATATGCACACCACGGTAACGAGATCCAGGAAATGTAAGCTTGATGCAATACCATCGTCTAATCAACAGTCCGTATTCAATTTTTGCCAGTTGCCTCAATTACACCCAAATAGCGCCAGCTCTTTAGTCCCCTCAAATCTGAAACAGTTTTTCAGACTGTGTTGGTTTCCATGACGCGGATGTTTTTGAAACATACAGGCCAAATACTTTGCAGAGATGTCCCTCCACTTGGGCCGATCTGTGTCTTCCTGATTAGAATCAGGTCGTGTGTTCCCATCAGGAGTAACATAGAGGGGACGTCGTGGTTATCTTTGCGCATTCCATCAGGGGACATTTGGTGGCAGCCTGCCTCGTTACTGGAAATGTTAACGGTACTGCTTGGTTAAGCCCTTGGCTCTCGTTTCATCTTTTTAAAAAATTTTAAGTTTATGCATTTATTTTGAGAGAGACAGAGACAGCACGAGTGGGGGAGGGGCAGAGAGAGAGAGAGAGAGAGAGAGAGAGGGAGAGAGAGAATCCCAAGCAGCCTCTGCGCTGTCAGGGCAGAGCCTGACCTGCGGCTCAAACTCATGAAACCGAGAGACCGTGACCTGAGCCGAAACCAAGAGTCGGATGCTTAACCCCCCTGAGCTGCCCAGGTGCCCCTTGGCTCTCACTTGTGAGTCCAGCCTTCTGTGAGATTCTACTGGCAGCTCTGATGTAGGCCTCTTTGATCACCGGGGACAGAGCACTTCACGCAGATCTCCCCATGGCCCTCTGCCCCAGGGCCAACTCCTACTTATCCTTTAGATCTCAGCCTAAAGGTCACTTCTTCATGGAGGCCCTCCCGTATCTCTCTGTTACAGGCTCCTTCCCCAAACCATTTTTCATAATAAGCCTGGGGGCCAGGGACCATGCCTGCCTTAATCTCCACTTTATCCCAGCAAATGTCTGGCACAAAGCAGATGCTCAGCAAATACTTGGCATAAAAGATTCACCATCAAGTAATTATGCTTAATTCCTTTAACACCTACCTTGCCCAAAACAATGTTTGCCCCGTGGGAGCAGGGCCCAAGTGGGTCTCACGTATTGCAGCACTGACCCGACCAGGAGCCTGTGTTCAATCATTTCTAAGATGCAGCCTGGACATTATGTGATTTTGCTCGCCTGACTTCTGGTCTTAGTTCAGATTAAGGGTCATAAGGTTAAAAGGGGACAGAGGGGGTCTCACAGATGATGTCATCTGACTGTCTCATTTAACGGATGAGGAGCCTAGAGCCATGAGAGCTTGAGAAGGGGCTTGTCCAAAGTCACCAAGGAGTTAGGGCAGAGCCAGGCCCTCCCATCCACAAATGCAGGAATTCAAACGGGTCATCTTGTTTTTAATGTTTATGTATTTATTTTGAGAGAAAGAGATAGATCAAGCGGGGGGGGGGGGGGGTGCAGAGAGAGAAGGAAAGAGTAAGAATCTCAAGCAGGCTCCACACTGTCAGCGCAGAGCCCGATGGAGGGCTTGACTTCACAAACTGTGAGATCATGACCTGAGCCCAAATCAAAAGTCAGATGTTCAACTAACTGAGCCACCCAGGCGCCCCAGGTCATCTTTTTTGACGTGGGTTCATTGACAAGATAAGAAGCACAGACTTTGGCCTCTGGGGCGATAGTTTTCTTGGAAATACACTGGGCTGGATCTCCCATGGGGTTCGTCTTTCCCTTGTTTCCCCTTGGACGTCCAAGGGTGGGGGTCGTGTTTCTGCCTCCAGGGGACTTTCAGCTGGACTGGGGACTGTTCTCCCTTCAACTCTCTCTAGACTTTCATTGTAGCCAACATAGATTGCCACGGTCTTCAGACGTAACTGATTATCCCTGTTTCACAGATGGTGGAACCAAAACCCAGAAAGGATGGGGCACCTGGGTGGCTGAGTCACTTAAGCATCTGACTCTTGCTCTCAGCTCAGGTCTTGATCTCAGGGTCATGAGTTGGGCTCTGGGTTGGGTGTGAAGCCTACTTAAAAACAAAAATCAAAACAAAGCAAAACATAACAACAACAACAATAACAAAAACACCCCAGAATGGTTAGTAAGTTGCTCAGAGCCACTCCGATAGAAAGTGGCAGAGCGGGTATTTGAATTCAGGCACTCTGGCCTTGTGCCCACACTCTTCACTGCTCAGCTATTCTCTTCTTCTTCCTTATCTACAAAATGAGGGCACTGGACTAGATGCTATTCACCACTGGTCATTTCAAATCGTATAGCAGAGAATAAAGAGGTTAAACTTTGAGGTCAGATCTGGATGTGAGTCATGACTCTGTGACTTTTTAAGAATCGTGCTTTGGCGTATTTTTGAGACTATCTGGGCTCACTTCCTAATTCATAAAATGGGACAGGAATACCGACTGCACAGTGTTGTCGTAGGATTAAAGGAGAGAATTATTTCTCATCTAGCAAGGTTCTTAGCACATTGTTATGGCTCCTACTGGCCGATCCTGCTCCTTATTGTTATTGTTATTATTTTGTTGTTGTTAAGGCTCTATTCTAAGGGAGGGATGCTGTACCAGGTCTGTGTGGGAGTTGGATAAGAAGGTCCTTCCGGAGCTTTCAGTTTAGATTCTGTTGGTGGGAAAAACAGAAGAGAGGCGCTAAGAGGTTCTGTAGATCCTGGTGTTAAGTGACTGAGGATTTAGGCAGATGCTCTGATGCTAACATATCCTTGTTGAAGAGTTGGCTGAGCCTCTGTGCTAAGGGATGGCCTGCTATTCCGCCCCCCCCCCCCCCCACTTTAAGCCCAAAGTTCACTATGCGAGTAATGCCTGCATTCCCCTGGGGCAAGCCTGGGGCAGTCTCCCTGGCTGGTGACTCAGCACCCTCAAAAAACTTGGGAAATGGCTACAATCAGTGGAGTTTTGAAATGTGAAACCATGAATGGAGAAGTTTCCCAGGGTTGTAATAAAATTCCCACGTCCTAGCAAATTCCTGCTCATACCCTGGGATATCCTCAGGAAGACTTGCCGTTAGGATTGCCAGATAAAATATAGGATTCCCAGTAAAATTTGAATTTAAAAATATTTTTTTTATTTTTTAAGTTGATTTTTTTATTTTGAATGAGAGAGAGAGAGATCATGTGAGCGTGCATGAGTGGGGATGGACAGAGAGAGAGGGAGAGAAAGAATCCCAAGCAAACTCTTGGCTGTCAGCACAGAGCCCGACTTGGGGCTCAAACTCACAAACCATGAGATCGTGACCTGAGCCAGAATCAAGAGTGGGATGCTTAGCCAACTGAGCCACCCAGGTGCCCCAAAATTTGAATTTTAGGTAAACAAAGAATAATATCTTAGTGTAAGTATGTACCATGCAATATTTAGGACATACTTATACTTTAAAAAGTATTTACTTGAAATTCAAATTTAACTAGGCATCTTGTATTTATTTGCTAAATCTGGCAACCTTACTAGCCCTTCAGTATTTGTGCGTGTTTTATTCTTTACCTTTTCTCCTTAGGAAAGCCCACAAGGCCTGCCTGTTCCTGTCTGGCTTATAAACCACTGGCCCCAGCACGTAGTCAGTGCCTGGGACAGAGTGGGTACTCATTACAGATTATTGCATGAATTAATAAATGATGACTCTTCCCAGTTGGCTATGATATTGTGATTTATAAAAAGAGATACTTACTTAGTCTTTGTCCTGGTTCCATACACAGAACTCTTAAGACTCTTATAATTCCTGAGTGATAGGAGCATCTGATACAGAGCTTCTAAATTCCTTGGAATTTCCTGACTGGTAGATGGTCTTTTGTTCTAACGAGATGACTCTTGGTGGGCTCCTGGATGGAGGCCAATCACCAGAAAGATCAAGCTATGATTAGCAACTTGGAACTTTCAGCTCCACCTCCCCATTCTCTGATGAGGGGAGAAGGTCTGGAAATGGAGCTAATCATCAGTCATGCAGATGTGACAAAGCCTCCATAAAAATCCCCCAAAGTACAGGGCTCAGAGAGTTTCTGGGTTGGTGAACACACGCATGTGCTGGGAGGGTGGTGCACCTCAACTCTAGGGGACAGAAGCGCCTGCTGTCAGGAAGGGTGCTTCATCTGACAGTATGTCTGTATCTTTTATTATATCCTTCATTATATCATAAACCTGTACATGTAAGTATTTCCCTGAGTTCTGTGAGCCATTCCAGCAAATTCCCAAACCCGAGGAGGGTGTCTTGGGACCCTGCTTTATAGCCAGTCAGAAGTATAAGTGACAAACTGGGACTTGTAATTGGCATCTGAAGCAGGGACAGTCCTGTGGGACTAAAGCCCTGTGGGGTCTGACACTGACTCCAGGAAGATTGAATTGAATTGTTGGACAGTCAGCTGGTGTCAGAGAACTGGTCAGATACACCTAGGTATCTGGTGTAAGAGTAGTGTAAGCATGGTACTAGTGTGAGAGGAAAGGAGAGTTTTTCCAAGACATGACAATTCCTATTTCTAAAGACTGCACCTGAGAGCACTGCCATTTCCAGAGACTCTCACAGCTGCCGTCCTTCCCTGCGTGTGAGACCCGGAACCCAGCATGCCACACCGGAAGGAAGCCTCGAGGAGGACCTGGTCCAACACTCCGATTTTACCAAAGGGCAAACTGAGGCTCAGAGTATCTTCAACTACTGATAATGTACTGATTGGCCCCTGAAGCCTCAGAGAACAAGTCCCTCCCTTCCATTCACCCATCCTGTGGGGACATCCTTCTCATTATGGTTTGAATTGTGGGTTCGTGTTTTACATATGCTCCCACTATACTGTGAGGACCTAATGAGGACAATCTCATCTTTCTTATTGGTCTTGGCATATCCAACACCTCTCCCAGAGCCTGTTCTCAGTAAATATGAGTAAATGAATGAATGCGCGAATCAGTCGATCGGTGTATCAATATATAGATCAATGAATGAATGGAGTGGCTGTGCCACTTACCAGCAAGGGAGTTTTCTGCAAAGCAGGGAAGGTTTGGGGGCACCTGGGTGGCTCAGCTGGTTAAGTGTCTGGCTCTTGATTTCAGCTCAGGTCATGGTCTCACTGTCATGAGATTGAGTCCTATGGCATTGAGCTCTGCATGGAGCCTGCTTAAGATTCTCTCTGGCGCACACGCACGTGCGCCGTGCTCAAAAACCAAAACAAAAACAAGGAAGGTGACAGATCTATGTGACAGGGCTGATGTGAGAGTTAATGAGATAATAGATGTTAAGTTGTCTGGCTCCTGGCTGAGGACATCATTATTGCTCAATAAACAGTAGATCTCACCATGGAATTGGCACTGTGAATGTTTGAAAAGAGGAACTGGGGTTTCCAAGAATGAGGGGTGTGCTCCCTGCTTGCAATGCATTTCACCCACCTGGTTCCTCTGAGGCTTCAGCTCTCAGCTTCACCTCCCTCGTTCACAGGGAGAAGCCTCCCTCGTTCACTGCTATAACCCGAGAGTCTAGAACAGGGCCTGGCATAAAGCACTCCATGAATGCTAACTGAATGAGTGAATGACTTTGGGCTTTCCCTAAGCTGGGCATCTGATTCCCGGGCTTTAGAGTAAACAGTTTGAGGGACATCTAGGTGGCTCAGTGGGTCAAGTGCCTGACTTTGGCTCAGGTCATGATCTCACCACTCGTGAGTTCGAGCCCTGCATCAGGCTCTGTGCTGACAGCTCAGAGACTGGAGCCTGCTTTGGATTCTGTGTCTCCCTGTTTCTCTACCCCTCCCCCGCTCGTGCTCTGTCTCTATATCTCTGTCTCTGTCTCTCTGTCAAAAATAAATAAACATTACACACATACACACACATACAGACACACACACACACACACACACACACACACACACACACAAAAGAACAGCTTGAGCTAAAAGTCTTCTAAGGCCCTCTCTGCTTCTGATAATCTGAGGTTCTGTGACACAGTTGTGTAGAACACTTCACATGCTGAATATATAAGGATGGCAATGATTGTGCGAACACCATCGGTTGGCAGCTGTATAATTCGGGAGAGAGTTCTGGGTCTCTCAATGGAAAAGAAAGTTCTGGTAGATTTAGTAAACATCTGTGTCAGATGCAGGTAAGACTCACGTATCGTTTTCCCTGATAGAAGTGAATATTGCAAGGCTGAACTGACTTCCTGAAATGAATCTGAGCATGCCCCACCAAGACCTGTGTTTAGAGATTTATCAGTGTCCTTAGAGAATGACATGGAAAACCCTTCATGGCTAATGCCTCTTTAGAGATTTTGCTTAATCCTCTGATGCTAATTCAAGTAGAGCCCTACAGCCTTCTCTTAATTCCTGTACCCTTTACCTGGTTTGAGACACCTTCATCGACAACAATGCCGTTGCCTGTTTGTCTAATCCCACTCCAACCGGGAGAAATCCACAGATGCACAGCATCACACTCTGAATTTCTCAGTCGTGGGAAAGTTTCTGCACACTCAATTCTAGAAAAGGGGTGGGAATCCGTTCTATGAAATACACTTCCTTCCTCAGAACAGCATGAACTGCATATCTGGGCTGGCTTGTGTCCCAAGCAACGCCTATGGTTGGAAAAACTCACAGTGCTACCAAGAAAGAGAAAGGTGGATTCTCTTGGATTTAAGATGACAGTTCAGGCTCTGTCTCCTCTTTCTGACCACATAGACCACACTGAACTGTGCTGGCCTCCCAAGCTGCTTTAGGGGTGGGGGCCTGGGGGTGTGTACTCCTTTGCACTCCCATAGCTTTGAGCCAAACCCTGTGTCATGTATTACTGTTATTGATTTGTCTGTGAGCCGGCCTGAGCCTTGGTCTCACTTGTGTCCCCAGCGCTCAGCATAAGGCCTGACACACCATGGGGCTTCCATTAAGACCTATGGAATGTGGATATCCATTGGACTCACTGTGTGGTGCTAGAACCGAATTGCTCAAAAAGCTAGAAGTACCAAATTCTTTTTGTTCAATGACCAGGACCCAGATCTAACCTTACCGAGGCTTCTCCTAAAGACAGCAAAGCTGAGGGCAAGGTTCCTTCTTGAGTCTCAGTTTCCCTTTGTGTAGAATGGGCCACTAGCGGTCCTCACCTCACAGGATTAAAGCGAGTTGAGGCAGATAAAGCATGTGATACCCGTTAGCAATTGTGGTTGTTAGACTCACTAAAGTCTTTTCCTCACTCAAGTTTCTATTTTGGGCTTACTTGCCATCACCTCAAGAGAGCCTTCTCTAACCCTCCCTCCCCAGGTGAAGTCAGTCCCCTCATCCTCGGGCCCTTGCAGGGCTTTGCTCACACCTCCCCCACAGCCCTTGGTAAGTTGTATCTCAGACTTTCTCCTACTCGATTTTGGAGGCCTCCAGGGCAGAAATCACCACTGATTGCTTTGCCCTTGCTGAAGGGGCATAGATGGAAATGTCTTCATTTTCTTGTCAACAAAATCATAGAGGCCCCCCCTCCTCCCACTCCCTACCACGGGCATATGGGGCTCTGGCCTGTTTTACTGTCTTTGTTCTTCCTCTGCCCACCCTTGCCTGTGTCTGCCTTCCTTCAGGATGAGCATTTCTGTGACTTCGTGGACATCCTCACAGAATACCAGACCAAGAACATCTTGGCTTCCCCCATAATGAATGGGAAGGACGTGGTGGCCGTACTCATGGCTGTGAATAAACTGAATGAGCCCCATTTCACCAAGAGAGATGAAGAGGTAAAAACGCTTTAGAAATTGCTGGGGTGGCCATGCGAGCGCATTCTTACAGCTTGTGAAGTCCCCTGAACCTTGCTATTTGGCCCAGACTTGGTTTTCTCATCTGTAAGACAAGGGGATTAGGCTGATGCCCTCTGAGGGAGACAGGACAGGGGTAATGGTTAGGATGTCGGGCCCTGGAGCCTGGGGTACAGGGGTAATTGTCCTGGCTCTGCTAATATTTAGCTGACTCAGTCAAGTTACTTAATTTCTTTACATCTCAGCTTTCTTATCTGTAAAATGGGCCTAATTTTATAGTATCCATCTCTCGGGGTACTTGTGATGAGCAGATAAGATAACATATACCTAAAATGACTTATCACAGGAACTGCAAACTCAATAAATAGTAGCAATTTTCCATTAATCCATCAACACTGACATTCTACATTCTATGAGCTTTACACTCTTACAATGCAACATTTCATGGGTCAGCATTCCATGATCCATCTACTCAAATGGCCTCTGATGCTTTTGAAATATTCAAATATTTGCTGATGGTAGAGGGGGCCAGAGGAGGGCTTTCTTCTCATCTAGTTCCCCTCACGCTGTTTGATTCCCAGATTCTTCTCAAGTACCTCAATTTTGCAAATATAATCATGAAGGTGTACCACCTGAGTTACCTGCACAACTGTGAGACTCGGCGTGGCCAGGTAAGGGGCGTGGCCAGGTAAGGGGTGTGGCTTAAGGGAATGGCCTGGACGCGTCCTTTTACTGAAGCATTGATGTGGTCAGACTAGAAAGGCAGTGGCAATAAAATTGCCTGGGAACCATCATAGTCTCTGCCCAGCATCCCTAGTGTTGATGAGGTGGCCGATGTTTGTAAAGCTGTATATGCACAATTTTCAAGTCAGGCAACTTAGATTTGAATCCTTGTTAAACCATTTACTAGCTCTAAGACCCTGAGTAAATCACTTACCCTGTCTGAGCTTTAGTCCCCCTCTTTGAAAAATGGGGGCAATATTGATTGGTTCCACCCTCAAAAGATTGTTGTCAATAGTAAATGA
Source organism: Panthera leo (assembly GCF_018350215.1). Classification (NCBI taxonomy): domain Eukaryota; kingdom Metazoa; phylum Chordata; class Mammalia; order Carnivora; family Felidae; genus Panthera; species Panthera leo. The sequence goes on from NC_056679.1 coordinate 196,429,042, forward strand.
GAAAATGCATGTGGAACATTTGTGTTCAATCCATGTTTGTTATTATCATTCTTACTAACGATCTCCGAAATAAAAGAAATGGAAAGAGTTGGACCCATTATAAGCTGGTCAGTTACTTCATCTCTCGGAACCTCAGTTTCTCCATCTGTAAAAGGAGGATAATTGTCCTGTCTCTGTCTCTGGGTTATTGTGAGCTGCTGCTTTGTGACTCAAAAAGTTTGACAATGTTTTCCTGTTTTGTTAAGATACTGCTGTGGTCTGGGAGCAAAGTCTTTGAAGAGCTTACGGATATCGAGCGGCAGTTCCACAAAGCCCTGTACACAGTCCGAGCCTTCCTCAACTGCGACAGATATTCTGTGGGGCTCTTAGACATGACCAAGCAGAAGGTGAGAAGGCTTCAGAACAGACATTTCCAAGAACAGGATCAATATACAGTGGGGCCCAGACTTGTGTCTCACATTCAGTTCACAGGGGAGAGGCAGGGAAGATGTGGATGGTTGTGAACAGGCTTTCATAGGTCTTTTGTGTTTTTTTTTTTATTTTTTTTTGATGTTTATTTATATGAGAGAGAGAGAGAGAGAGAGAGCAAGTGGGGGAGGGGCCGAGAGAGACCAAGACAGAATCTGAAGCAGGATACAGGCTCTGAGCTGTCAGCACAGAGACCAACGTGGGGCTCGAACCCATGAGCCACGAGATTGTGACCTGAGCTGAAGTCGGAAGCTTAACTGACTGAGCCACCCAGGTGCCCCTCACAGGTCTTTTATAGTGAAGAGTGGAGTACCAACCTTTAAAGTGGAAAAGTCAATCTAGGGCACAGGTGAGTGAAAACAACCTGGTCTTCCCTGGTCAGTTGGAAAAGAAAGCATGTGTGAGAAGGCTTGATGAGGAGGTAAAGGTGAGTGATAAAGAAGCTCTATGTAGGGTAAAAGCCAGAAAGAAGAAAGTTGCCAACTTCAGGAGTTCTCAGAGAATTCACACAAAGGTGGGTATAAACCTTCCCCATGGTTTATCAAGTGTATGGCCCACCTGAGCAGTTGAAGTGAAGGAAGTTACTGGGATCTGGTCCCTGGGAATGCTCTGGGGGCAGATCTGCAGAGACTAAGGAGGCAGAGGCTAAGAAAGCAGAACACAATATGGCTCCTACAATATTTTTCAGCGAGGTTTTTCCCAAACCAACTCCCCCGTTTTTCTTTCTCTACCTGTCGCCGCTTCCTGCAGCTAATCACTTTCTGCCTTGGAATAGAGTTCCAGCGTTATCTAGATTTGTGATTTCTTATCCCAAAGAGCCAAGGCCCAGGTTTCCTGTCGGTTTCATTTTGTAGGGCCTTGTGCTGAGTGGTGCGCTGATCTCTGCAGACCCTTCAAATAGTTGGTTTGATGATGAAATACACTGCAGAATCTGCGGTTGGATAAGACCTTAAGTCTAGTCCAGGGGCTCCCAGGCTTGAATCAGAATCTTCTGAGGAACTGTTTAATAAACACTAGGCCACATTTCCTGATACTCTTGCTTTTTTTTACTTAATATTTTCTGAACATCTTTCCATGTCAGTACATGTGGAATCTTGTTAATAAGGCTTTATGTTGAAGTATAACATACACACAGAGACAAGCACTAATTACAGGCAGTAGATCAATGAACATCCCTATGTAACCACCACCAAAATAAAGACATAGAACATTACTAAACCCTCAGAATCCCCTTGCTTATCCCTTTCCATTAATTTCCATACCCTCCTCCCTGAGGGTGACCACTACGGGACCTTTAATGCCACGTTAGTTTTGCCTACTCTTGAAGTTCCCATAAACAGAATCATACACTGGTAGGCATGTGGTATGATCTCATTTGGTCTTAAACATGAACTCTAATGACTGATGAGATTAGAGACTTTTCTTGTTTTTTGACCATGTGTATATCTTTAATAGAAGTGCCTATTCAAGTCTCTTTCCCATTTTTAAGAATTCTATTGTCTCTTTTAATCTTAGGATCTGTAGGTGTTCTTTACACATTCTAGATATGGGTTCTCTGTGGAATATACTCATTGCAAATATCTTTCCCCACTCTGTACTTTCATTTTCTTAATAGTATGTTTCAACTAATGAAAATTCTGAATTACAATGTAGTTTCATTTATCAATTTTTTTTAATGGTTATGATTTTTGTTCTTAAGAAACTTTTGCTGGCCCCAAGTTAATAAAGATATTCAGCTATGTTAACTCTCAAATTTTATTGTTTTAACTTTCACACACAGCTCTATAATCTACCTGGAAATTTTTTAATGTGCAGTGTGAGGTAGGGTCAATATTAACTTTTTCCATGTGGATATCCAATGGACCCAGCGCCATTTACTGAAAAGACCACTCGTTTTTCACTGTCCTATTGAAAATACCATCTTTCCCTAACATACCTCTATCATCTATCAAGTGTCCATATATATTGGATGCTTGAGTTTGAGATTTTGTTCAAGAAGGACTTCCCCAACCTTAATATTATAAAGATAATCTGAGATAATCTGATGTGCTTTGATTAATATATTTTAATCATTCATTCATTTTGAAATTATGAATGTGTCGGTATGAGGTAGGGATAACTTTTATCTCTCACTCCTTCCCCAGTTATAATCTATCCTTTCTCCACTGTTTTAAAATGCAGCCATTCTGATATGCTATTTTATCATATACCAGATTTCCATATACTCATGGATTTAGTATTCTGATTTTTGCTTTTAAAATAGTTTTGTATGTGGGGCGCCTGGGTGGCTCAGTCGGTAAACATCTGACCTCAGCTCAGGTCATGATCTCGTGGTTCGTGAGTTTGAGTCTCGTGTTGGGCTCTGTGCTGACAGCTCAGAGCCTGGAGCCTGCTTCGGATTCTGTGTCTCCCTCTCTCTTTGCTCCTTCCCCACTTGTGCTCTGTCTCTGTCTCTCAAAAATAAATAAATGTTAATAAATTTAAAAAAATTTAAAATAGTTCTGTATGTGATTCTGATGCACGTCAGCTATCTACTGATTTTAGGGAACTTCTGATTCTAGTACAAACATCCATTTAACTTTCACATACTCCTGAACCAAATATTTTGCCAATTATTGCCAAGTCCAGCAACAAGCCCTTTGATACACCTTCAGGAAGTAGCAAATGAATGAATTCATACAAATGAATGGTTCTTTCTTAATAAGAATTTCTGAGTCGTTGATTTCAAAAGGTGCCCAGTTCACACCTTAAAGGATCTGAACCCAGATATAGGCTGCTGTGTGTGGCTGTGTTCTGTTTCTTCTGAGCTCCCTCTCAAAAGGGAAAATGACACCTAAGCAAGAATATTCTTTTTTTTTTTTAAAGTTTATTTATTTATTTGAGGGAGAGAGACTGAGAGCAGGCGAGGGGCAGAGAGAGAGAGAGAGAGAGAGAGAGAGAGAAAGAGAGAGAGAGAAAGGGAATCCCCAGTAGGCTCCATGTGACAGATTGGAGCCTGATGTGGGGCTCAAAACTAATGTGAGATCATAACCTGACCTGAAATCAAGAGTTGGATGCTTAACCCCAGGCACGAATATTCTAACTTAGTCATCCCCAAAAGATGGAACAATCTAGCAATTAGAAATGGGCTGGTCTGCCTACAATCATTCAAATGACCTGCCTCACCCCCCCTTCTACCTCATCCCCCCCCAGGTAACTAAGCTCTTATCTGAGCTATTGACATTATGAAGAAGTCAATAAAGCCACTGAATTGTACATTTTACCTGGGTGAATTATATGGCATGTGAATCATATGTCAATAAAGCTGTTGAAAAATAAAAGAAAGAAGAAAGAGAAGAGAGAGAGAGAGATAAAGAGGGAGAAAGGCAAGCATAAATATGCCCCACTTTCCGCCCACCCCCTCGTTGATAGCTGCTGCTTCTCTGGGACAATCTTCAAAGCCACTCAGTGTTTGACACAGACAGTGTCAGCTCAATGCACTTGACTTTCTTCTGGGCTCTTCTAACATTTGTGTTCTTTCTCCATTCCAATGGATTCATTTTGGTCTTGCCCTGTCTACCTTACTATAGTTACTTGAGTACTTGATTGACCCCTCCAAGAGACAGCAAGTTCCCCCAGGGCATGAACTCTGTCTTATTCATCTCTGTGTATCTGGCAGCAAACACGTTATGGGGCTCAGGTAGACTCCCTATTGTATTTTCACCCAGAATTGAATGTCTTCCTGGTGTGTAGTCTAGACAAAGAGCCCAACTGGGCAGAAGCTTGAGGACACGGAGTTTGAATTTCATGTGGACTCTCTTCTGCTTGTCCTCTGCATGATAAACCACCAAGTTCAAACAAGAAAGAGCCAAGAGCAGAAGGGCTTAGCATCCTACCCACGATGACCTAGTGCTAATGGATCACTGTCCCTAGATGGCAATAGATGAATGAACAGAGAGGGCAATGAAGCATGGAGGCCTCCTCTGCGAGGCCCTGGCTCAGCCCCAGCCCAAGCTGTGTGGCTCCCTGTGCCTCAGGAAAGCCAGTAGACAAGTGGCAGAGAAGAACTCGCGCGGTGTCCCAGTTAGTTTCTTCTTCTGAGGCTGTGTGCCCATGCAGTGCCTTAGCTGGTCATTTCTCTCTTCCTTGACTGTATCTTTGCCGGTTGTCTTATGGGTCCTTTCTTGACGGATCCCTGATATGGGTCTCTTTGTGTATTAATGGCACCATTATTTTTTGGGAAAAAAAATTTTTTTTCCTGATTCCAAAAGCAACACATTTTATGACAGAAAAATTGCTAAATACAGTCTCACTACAATCACCCAGAGAAAACCAGTTGTTAGTGTTTTGTTGTGAATCCTTTGAGGGCATTTTCTATGTTTAGTTAAACATTGGGGTTATATGATCTCTATTTTTTGTCCCCTCACATATTTCACTCATCAGTGCAGCAAGGACACTTTTTTAATCAACATAAATATATATATGTATATGTATATATATATGCGTGTATATATATGTATATGTATGTGTACACACACACACACACACACACACACACACACACATACATTTGTAGCATTATTGTTAATAGATGTTCCATGATTCATTTAATAAGTCCCCTCTTATTAGACACTTAGGTTGTTTCCTAACTTTTCATTACTATAAATGAGGCTGCAGAGGACATTGTTTTAGCTAAACCTTCAGTCACATGCTTAGCATGTCTTTAAGATCAATTTCATAGACCTGGAGACCCCAGTTTCCCTCTCATGTCCCACTCCCACAACATGGGGAGTATAAGGGTGTTCCAACTCAGCTCCTATTTTTTGCTTAATGATTAGACAACCCTAGTTCATCAATATCTTGAAGCACAGACATGACTGACATCCCCTAACGCTAATGAATTTTGCACCCCTTCCAAGCTTAGGTTTCAGTGAGCTCTTCCCACCTTCTGAACTTCAACGATAGATGACTCACAGAGGTGGGTCCTCTTTTCTCAATCTCCTTTCCTTGACCTATTTTCAAGACGTGTAATTATTGTCTTTCTCATCCCTAGGAATTTTTTGACGTGTGGCCAGTCCTGATGGGTGAGGCTCCACCCTATTCTGGTCCCAGGACTCCGGATGGAAGGGTAAGTCTCTCTCTGGACTGTTTAGTATGATCTAACATTTAATGAAATGCAAATTTAAGGCACTGTAGAACCTGCTGACATTTCTTTATCACTTAGATATCTATCTTCTCTGGGTTGGGTCGTTTCCCCTTGAAGTTATGATAATTGTTCATAATTGCCACCACATCTTGTAACTTGCAAGGTATTTTTAATATCTTGCTGGAGTTCCATAGTAACCTGGTGGGATTGGCTAAGGAAGAATTAATATTCTCATTCCACAGATAAGGAAAGAGCTCCAGAAAGATCGAGCAACTTGCTTAAATATTCACCTAGCAAAAGTTTAGACTTGAAGACAATTTGAGCTGGAAATAACCTTAATATCTAATTGAGATTATACAAATTGGTAGCTGGCAGGTCATTTCCATCCAATAGATAAACCTGTTTGGCTGCGTACATTTAAAATTTTTCTTCTTACTTAAAAAGTTTTGATAGTTTAACATCTAAAAAAAATCAAGATATTTCCCATAAATACATAGATTCTCAGCTTCTTTTAAAAAAGTGGAAGATTAGCCAAAACTGGACCCACAGTCCCACATGGGTAAATTTTATTTTTTGAGATTTTATTTTTAAGTAATCTATATACCCAACATGGGGCTTGAACTCACAACCCTGAGATCAAGAATTGCATGGTCTGCCACTGAGCCAGCCAGGTCCCCCTCACAGGGTAAGTCTGATGGGAGCTGAGGGGCAGCTGTCTCCTTGGAACATGGCCAGAGCTCTCTAGTTTGCCAAAGTCCTCGCCATTCCCCTGGTGTACCCCTGCTCCCCAGTCCGCACTCATTTATGTTTCTATCAGGCCTCTCCAGGCACTTGAGTTTGTGAGCTCTGCTTGCATATCATTGCTTTCTTTCTTTTTTTTTTTTTTTTGACTTTTTAAAAAAAATTTAACTTAAATCCAAGTTCGTTAACATATAGTGTAATGATGGTTTCAGGAGTAGAATTAAATAATTCCTCACTTACATATAGCACCCTGTGCTCATCCCAACAAGTGTCCTCCTTAATTCTCATCACCCATTTGGCCCATCCCTCCACCCAACACCCCCCAGCAACCCTGCTTGTTCTCGGTACTTAAGAGTCTCTTATGGTTTGTCTTCCTCTCTCTTTTTATCTTATTTTTGCTTCCCTTCCCCTATGTTCATTTGTTTTGTTTCTTAAATTCCACATGTGAGTAAAGTCATATGGTATTTGCCTTTCTCTGACTTATGTTGCTTAGCATAATACACTCTAGTTCCATCCACGTTGTTGCAAATGGCAAGATTTCATTCTTGTTGATCACCGAGTAATATTCCATTGTATGTAAATACACACACACACACACACACACACACACACACACACACATATATATATGTATATATATATATACCACATCTTCTTTATCCATTCACCTGTTGATGGACATTTGGGCTCTTTCCATAATTTGGCATAAACAGAGAGAAGCTGATATGATGTATGTGGGGAGGACGAGATGAGGCAGGGCAACCAGATTTGTCACTCACACAGCCTGCAGAACCTATAGAAGGACAGGATGACCTTAGCTGAGGCCACATGGGATAAGTAAGCAGCAGAGTCAGGCCCTGAATTGAGTTTTAGTCTCATGCTCGTCCCACAGGATCTTTTAGCCTGTCTGAAATGGTGTATCAGTTTCTGTTAGGAGGCCTGATCCCACCCAGCCAACACTAATCCTACCCCAAATTAAAATGTGCGTGTACGCACGCACCCACGTGTGTGTGTGTGTGTGTGTGTGTGCACGTGTGTGAATGATAGACTTTATTTAGTTTTCATTCAAACTCCAGGAATTTGAAATTAACACCCTTGCCTATGAGCTTCCCGAACACACCAGAAAAGAGTGCCCCCTGGACATCTACATCATCTGCCCTGCTTCATCCAAAATAACCTTTCAACCTGCTGTTGTTCTGTGTCAAACTCCTCTTCCACCCACACAATGGCATGATTTCATTTGGGAAGACTGAGTCTTCAAGCATTACATCATGTGCTGCTGTCAGAAAATAACTCGGGGACCGTTTTCTTTTTAAGCTCAGCTCTTCGTGTTGGCACGGTTGACATGTCACCCCTGAGCTTTATCTCCAAGTCACCTGAGCTGGATTTGTATCTTCTGGAAATTTAGAAGTGGAGGAACTGGAATAGTGATCACCCTAGCTTTCAGACACCACCAACTTCCGTCAATTCTTCAGTCACTTGATCAACTTCTTGATCAATTCAAGAAGTTTTGGTTTCACTGAAGTGACCAGCACACTTATGGCTAAGACTTTCCTTTCCCAAAACCCTCCTACATCTCAGGTAGCAGGGGCTCAGTCCTTGTAAGAGTACAAGGTATTAGGTTGTGATGGAAAAGGTCAGAAGGCAAAGAACTACGGTTTTGGTTGGTTGGTAACCTGTAGGGTGAACTCGGTCAAAAAATCCTGTGGGTCCTCGATTTTCCCATCTATGAGGTACTGTCACTAAACTCATCTCCATAGTCAGTTCCAGGTCTAGGACACAGCTAGTGAGGGGACACACATAGGCCTGAACTGGGGCACAGAAACAACATGATAAGACTGGCCCAAAGTAAATCTTCTAGAAAGATTGGGCTTGGAAAGAACAAGCCTGAGTTCAGACCCCTGTTCCACCAGATAGTTGCGTGGCCTTGGGCAACCTCTCTAAGCCTCACCTTCCTCATCTGTAATGCCTGGATAATCCAAATGGCCGGCAGGACCATGGTGGCTAAAGCAAATCAAACACTGACATACACTAGGCATCCAATCATCATGGCTACCTGTGTTGAATCTTATTATCTGCAGGGTACTTTACCTGGAGTATGTTATTTACTCTTCTCAACAAGTTTATAAAGGAAGTATCATTATCCCCATTTCATGGTTGAAGAGATTGAAGTCAGGAAGGGTCACTTCATTTGCCTGAATTCAAACTCAGGGTGCTTTTCTTCCTGGTAACTCATTACAGCCATGCTTTTTAGCATTCCCTCTCACCTCGTAACGCCCTCACACTTTCTCTGCCACATTCACCTGAGAAATACAACTGTTGTCTGGACTTTGACCAATTAGCCTCCCCAAGTCACGGGTCTAAAGATCGCCAACAGCAGCTACACCTCACTTCATCTCCTTTTAAAAGTAAAATGTTGTACATGTGTGTGTTTTCGTTATTAAAAACATATACAGGCTAGTTAGACTTCACGGAAAAAAACAAAAAAAAATAGCACTCATTTAAAAACTGGTATATTTCCACGGAGGATAATTTTGCTATGGCTGTATTTGTGGCTCTCTCAAAGACCCTTGTGTTAAAGCCTTCGCTGCTCAGGTGGTAGGTAACAAAAGAGCTCATTGACGGCTCAGTTTTGACTTTCCAACGGCTGGTGAATTCTTAACATGAATATGTTGCTTGAAGGCAACTCAGCTGAGCTCCAGTGCGTGAAAACAGCTCTATTTACCTAAAGCACACTGATCTTTTTGTTGCTTTCTGTGAAAGCAAATTGATTCTTCCGTGGGCTTTAGAAAAAAAGTCCATTTCTACCCTTTCTGAAGGAGCCTTGTGGAGATCCATGGATAGGACAGCCTGGGCGGCCCAGGGAGCCCACAGCTTGCCTCTGTGAGCAGGAAGCAGCCCACACCCGAGAACAGATGGCTTCAAACAAAGACCTGAGGAAGGTTGAGAAGGTCATAGAAGTTGACTTCCTTTTCCTCACAGGGGGACATTTAGCTACACCAAAGTCTCAGTAGATAAGGCGGCCATCTTTGCTTTCAGGAACTGCCTCCAGGGTACAACTTCACTTTAAAAAATATCCTTAGCACAATTTGTTTGCACTTATTGAAAAAGTAATACATGAGGGGCGCCTGGGCGGCTCAGTCGGTTCAGTCTCTGACTTGATTTCAGCTCAGGTCATGATCTCATGGTTCACGAGTTCAAGCCCCGCATCAGCTCTCCACTGACAGCATGAAGCCTGCTTGGGATTCTGTCTCTCTCCCTCTGTCTCTGCCCCCTCCCTGCTCTTACTCAATCTCTCAAAATACATAAGTAAACTTAAAAAAAAAAAAAAAAAGTAACACATGAGCTGATGAAAAGCTCACACATTACAAAAGGATATGCCACAGAAATCTAGCCTCCCCCGAGCTGGCCAGTGTGAGCAGTCTGTCCTTCCAGGAATGTCTACGGACACCCAGATACTCCTCGAATTCTACCACCAGCACCATCCTCAACAAATGGGATGATTCTGTTTTGTGCCTTCGTTTCTCAGCTTGGGATCTTCCCCTGTCAGCACAGATACAGCTACACTGTTCTGGAGACAGGCGACATATCTGCTGGAGGCAGGCACTCAATTTGGTTAGCCAGTCTCCTGATGATGACATTATGTTGTGTCCAGACTTTGGAAAGCAGTCTGGCTGAGGCCCCCGGATGGGGCAAACGATGTTTTGACCCCCATTTAGAAGTGTAACTGTAGGATTCATTCCCACACGTGGAATTGCTGGTTCAAAGAAGACGTGCACTGTAATCTACGAGGGATATGGCTACCCACCCAACAACAATCTTAGAAGCACAGTTGGGAAGAACTTTGGCGATCATCTAGTGTCAGTTTTAAAATGGTCTGAATGTCTTTAGACCCTCTCCACTTCCACAGTGGTTGCCGTGGCCAGGGAGTAATGGGGGAGAGGTACAGGAAAGGCCATGAGAGAGAACAAAGACAGATGCAGGATCTCCGGGTGCCCAGCTCTGCTTCCATCAGGGCAAATGGAAGAAGCACACACCGTCAGTTTTCCAGCTGGGGAAACTGAGCCCCCAAGAGAGCACACAGTAGACCCAAGACCAGAACGTGGCTCTTTTTGGGAGCCGCTGATCGGCATGAGCAGAGCCTCTCCCTCTGGAGCCTGAAGAAGATCAAGATCACCTGTCAACCAAATGGACATTCAGACACCCTTGACTGGATCAGGAATTTCTCTTTGTGGAGGTTCTGAGTCAGGAGACCAAGATAGGGCTTAGGTGTCTCCATTGAAATCTCTAGAGCAGGCACTGCAGGCAAGGAACACTTGTTGTTACTATTGTTGTTGTTTTAATTTCCAACCCATTTTGGATTGATACTTTTCAAAATGTGATAATGTATAACTAGAAAAAAATTTTTTTAAGACATATAAAATGTAAATCCCCTCCCCCTTTTCATTCGTGTCAACAGCCCTAACTTCACTCAGTCAAACTGCCATAAAAGTTTCTAAACACTCTCAATTTCTGTTTTTATCTCAGCATGGAAGGGTACCAAATAGTTTGCAGACAGTCCCAGTCCAGGGGCTATACTGTGAATAGCCCTGCCCTGGGTAAGAGTGATGCAGAGAGTAAAACACTGTTTTAGGTTAACATAAGGTTAAGTGGCATCACAGAAAGGGTCCTGAGCATAGGAGTCAAGGCTTAGCTTCTGGTCCTGGCTCACTGTCTACTATAAGTAAGTCCCTTCCTCTCTCTGGGTCTCAGTTTTCCCATTTGTAGAATGGTTTCTAACCTGCTCATCACAGGTGGGTGTTGAGAGGATCTAATAAGGTGATGGAATTTTCCCTGGAGAGCTAAGGGAAAGGAGCCATGTGCCAATATCCCATTACATGTTAGGAAGTCATGTGACTGAACACACCTACTTTAGAGAATGGGAGTTCTCATGGTGCAAGGAGGTGTGAGGGATGGAAGAGGTGGAAAGTGAGTTGGGGGGCACGAAGCAAGATTGGGAAGACAGGTCTGGAAGAGCTGACACAGCAAAGAGAGCAGCTGAGTGATGGGTGTGAAGGAGAAAAGGGGGCCGTGACTGTGGAGCTGAGCCCTGCAGGGATGGCTGAGTTGAGACAGGAGTCTCCTTCCCACCTCCTTCTCTCCCTGGACTCCAGAAAGCAGTCTTTCACTCTTTGTCCTTGTACTTAACCCCCAGCTCCCTTTGGAACCGCTTCCTATCCCTCTTTCCCAGATCCCAGCCCCTGCCTGGCCACCCTGAACTGGTTCCAAGGTTAAGCATGCTGAATCATGAGTCAGCTGAGGACAGTGAGCTCAGGGGCAGCTGGGCTACGCCCTTAGAGGGCCAGGCTGGTGTTTCTAGAAAACCACAGGGCATATGGTTGAAAACAAGCCTTGTCTCATGGACACACTCAAGCTGAAGTTTTGTCTCTGGCTGTCAAGTTATATATTTCTTTATCTCTTTTGCCTAGGAAATCAACTTTTACAAGGTCATTGACTACATCCTGCATGGCAAAGAAGACATCAAAGTAATCCCGTAAGTTTCTTCAAAACATATAGAATTGTAGGCACATTATCAATATCTATAGATACTCATTCCAAGACCAACACTAAAGCAAACCCAAGAAGGCCACGCACTTGGTTAGAGACAGGTAGAACAGTAAGGAGACGGTGTGGAAGAGTGGAAAGACCACACAGGTTGGGAAAAAAGGCTGGATTTTGAATCAGCTTCTGGTAGTTCCAGTCCCAGGCGTCAGTTCTCCATCTACAGAATGCGACCGTGGGATCTGATCAGAGATTTCCAGTGGTTTTCTGTGGAGGCACATCTGGGGCCCATACAGGAGGGTGAGGCAAAGGCAAGAAGCTGGTAAGGAAAGCAACTCAGTCCCCAAGGAAAGTTTATTCTCTATTGTCCTCTCTTGCCTGGCCTTGGAGGATAATGGATAATGAGAAGGAAAGAACTCCCAGAGGGCAATGCCTCCACCTCCCTGTAAGTGGTAAGGACTCAAAGGCCGTTTTAAGATTCTAACAGTCAAGAACCTTAAAAAGGTAAAAGCTTGTACTTTTTTGGTCAGTAGTTCACTACCAAAACTTAGCTGCCTTGTTATCCATTTGAGTCCTCTCTGTGTGCTAAGAGGCACGACCCACAGTTCTGTCTTGAAACCGGCTCACTTTCTCACTGAATGGCAGACATCTTCGGTCAAAATCAGACCCTGTGGGATTTACCGTAGATCACCTTAACCCTTAAACAAGTGGGTGCAAAAGGTCACAATGGAGTCCATCCTGGTCGCTAGGTTGAATTATAATAATCCTGTCACTCAGATAACCCAGTTCTTGGGTTTACCTTTGACTGGTTGGGGATGAGACACTGCTTCAAGGTCTTGAGTTTCTGGGTTTTCTCTGCTCATTCCTGTTTGCGTAAAAACTGATTGTTTCCTAAGCTTATCCCTTTCTTTTGCTGTTGTTGTCTCAACCTTATCAAATGCGTACTCTTTTTTTTTAAGTTTATTTATTTATTTTGAGAGAGGCAGAGATAGCATAAATGGCAGAGAGAGAAGGAGTCAGAGAACCCCAAGCAGGTTCCGCACTGTGAAAGAACTGTCAGCGTGGAGTCCCACACATGGCTTGAATTCATGAGACCATGAGATCATGACCCGAGCCGAAACCAAGAGTTGGATGCTTAACTGACTGAGCCACCCAGGTGCCCCTCAAATGCATACTCTTCAACCACTCTGTATTCTGACTCCTTTTCTAGAGGTATAAGTTTATTAAACTCATTATCTGTGTTATAAGTTACCACAGGTCATAGTCTTCCCCCCGTGTTGTACCAGTGTTCATCAAGCATCATATCCTTCTAGCTTTTGAAAACATTCACTTTGCTACCTTCCACCCAGTACCTAAGCTAAGTCACATATTTTAGGCTCTTTGTTATGGCAGCACCCTGTTTCTGATAACAATTTTTGTATCAAGATAGGCCAGGCTATGTTATGGTAACAAAACCTTAAGACCTTAGTTGTATAAACAGTAAAAATTTGTTTATCATCCCACTACATGTAAATTGAGGTTGGTGGGTGTGAGGTTGGTTGGTGGAGTATCATGCATGGATTGTAGTCGGGCAGGGACCACAGCTGATAGAGCAGCCACCATTTTGAACCTTGGGAGGTTGACTAACTTGCCAGAAGGAAGCTGGAACAGGACAAAACAGATACTAACTCTTAAACATCCCTTTGGAAGTGGCCCCCTTCACTTCTTTTCACATTTCATTGGCCAAAGCTAGCGTATGGCTGCACCTAACTTCAAGCAGACAGAGAATGCAACCCTCTTGTGTGCCCAGGAGTGAGAGCCAGAATACTTGCAAATATCCTGACTACCAAAGTATGTGCCATCTAAACTAAGAGAGGGGAAAACTGAATAGTAAGTGAATGGCTAATCAAACCAAAAGAAGACAAAGTAAGGTTTAGAAAGAACATAGAACAGGTGGAAAAAAAGTAAAAAGTTCACATTAAGATAATATTTAAATCAAAATATACCAATAATTACTTTAAATATGAGTCAGTTAAATGTCCCAGTTGAATGACAAAGATTGCCAACCTGGATAAGAGAGAAATCTATATTTCATTGGTTCCAAGATGTATAGTTTTCTACTTTTTGACATTTCTGAAACAGAATCAATGACACTGTATAATTGCTATCAGCCGGATGGCAGTCATGATGTAGTTGTTATTGACTGTCTATGCATGAACTTGGCCATGACCATTCATATTGCTGGGACTTCAGCTGAGTTATGTGCACTGTTGGTTTTACCCATATTGAATTTAATTGCCATATAAAGTAACTAAAAGAGAGTATATACTATAACACAGCACTGAAACAAAAAGTTGTTTTGAATGGCACAAAAAGATAAGAAAAGGTGTGGAATATAAAAATCTGTTTCTAAATTCTAAAAGAGGGGCGCCTGGGTGGCTCAGTCAGTTAAGCATCCAACTTTGTCTCAGGTCATGATCTCACAGTTCATGAGTTCGAGCCCCACATCGGGCTGTCTACTGTCAGCCCAGAGCCCACTTCAGATCCTCTGTCCCCCTCGCTCTCTGCCCCTCCCCCTACTCAACTAGAAGCTAGAAGGCCAAAGGCCCTGTGTAGTCCAGAGGTGGCACAGGAGGAGCAGGTTTGAGAGGGGGCTGGAGGGGCAGACAGAAGCTGTCTATCACAACAATGAAATGTGAAAAGAAGTGAAGGGGGCCACTTCCAAAGGGATGTTTAAGAGTTAGTATCTTGTCTTTTCTCTCTCTCTCTCTTTCTCTCAAAAATAAATAAACACTAAAAATAAATAAATTAATGAATTCTAAAAGAGGTCTGTTGATATTAATAAAGTAATAATTACAAGTTCAAACTGCATTATGTTTCAGATTAAGTGGCAGCATTTTACCTTTCTCAGTTTCCATGTAAGAAATGGTCTGTCAAGGAACGTTTGGCTTTCTAGATATGAAGAAATACTATATATCCTGTTTATAAGAGATCTACCTAAAAGATAAGAATACTGAGAGGTTGACAGTAAAAGAATGAAAAAAATATATACCATGCAAATGCTAATAGAAAAAGCTGATATAACTCTATTAATATCAGGTAAAATTAGACATTATGACAAAGAGCATAAGTAGAGATATAGGTAGTCACTTCTTAATGATAAAGGGGTTAATTCATCTGGTTATTACAGGAAGATATTATAATTCTTAATTTGTATACACTTAATAACACAGCCTCAAAAAAAAAAAAAAAGCAAAGCTGACAGAAATATAAGAATGTATAGACAAATCCATGTTTGCTAATTGATAGGAGGATCAGACTAAAACAGATATAGAATATTCAAATAACATAATTAAACTTAATCTAATGGATCTGTCTATCTATCTATCTATCTATCTATCTATCTATCTATAGATAGAGAGAGAGAGAGAGAGAGAACAAACATGGCACCCCATCCCCCAAATTATAGGATACTTATTCTTTTCAAGCATACATGTGACATTTACAATAACTGGTGATATAATGGGCCACAAAGTAAACTTCATGTATTTCAAAAGATTGAAATAATATATGGAATGTCCCCTGGTCACAATAAAGATATTCTAGAATCCAATAACAAAAAGCTAATTAGAATAATCTTCATATGCAACTAGGGAAGCTAGAAATACCCTTCTGAAAAGAAGGAATCACTTGCAAATAACTCATGGGTAAAAGAATAAATCAGTGGAAATTAGTATAACTTCTGAACTGAAAAACAACAAAGACGCTACACACCAAAACCTATGTGATGCAATGAAATCATGCTTAAAGGAAAATTTACAGCTTTAAGTATACATGTTAGAAAAGAACAAAAGCTGAAAAAGTAATGAATTATGTAGCCACCTGTATAGGTCAGCGTCCCAACAAATAGTAGGTGTCACGTTCAAATTAGGATAATTCCAAGGAGGGCTTATTTACAAAGGGGCAATTACAGGGGTGCGGGTGCAATGAAGAAAACCACAAGAGAATGTACTAGTAGTGATGTTTTTACAAGCACTCCTGGCCCCATAAAGAGTTTTCTAGAACTTGGACAAAGAAGGGGTCCTGTAGAACAGACCACCTTGAGAGAAGCATTGCCCTTTAGTCAAGGAACAGAGCAAGCCCAAAGCAACCTTGCCAGTGGGGGCCCAGGGAAATAAATAATCTGACCTCACTGTTCTATCTTCCTCTAGTCTTTGGTCAGGTCTCCCCACTGGGCCAAACTCAACTAGAAGCTAGAAGGCCAAAGGCCCTATGTAGTCCAGAGGTGGCACAGGAGGAGCAGGTTTGAGAGGGGGCTGGAGGGGCAGACAGAAGCCGTCTATCAAAACATCTCAAGAAATTAACAACAAACCCAAAGAATAAAGATAAGCCCAGAAATTAATAAAATATAAAAAGATAAATAATGAACAAATGCCAAAAGTTGGTTCCTTGAACAGATTCATGTGACTGACAAATTTCTGGCAAGACTGAACAAGAAAAATAGAGAGAACATCAAATGAGTTGTGTCAGAAATTAAACTGAGAATAACCACAGTAACACAAACATTAAAAAGACAAGAGGATAATTTGCCAAAAATACTTTAAATTTTGGGGCGCCTGGGTGGCGCAGTCGGTTAAGCGTCCGACTTCAGCCAGGTCACGATCTCGCGGTCTGTGAGTTCGAGCCCCGCGTCAGGCTCTGGGCTGATGGCTCGGAGCCTGGAGCCTGTTTCCGATTCTGTGTCTCCCTCTCTCTCTGCCCCTCCCCCGTTCATGCTCTGTCTCTCTCTGTCCCAAAAATAAAAATAAAAAACGTTGAAAAAAATTAATTAAAAAAATACTTTAAATTTAGATGAGACAGGCAAATCCCTGGAAAAGGAAAACCTACTAAATGCAAATCAAGAAGAAATAGAAAGCCATAATAGTCTTAGAGCAGTAAAATAAATCAAAACCTTCCCACAAAGACACTCCAGGCTCAGATGCCTTCAGGGGTGAGTTCTACAAAATATTTAAGGAAGAAATAATGCAATCCTCATGCAAATCATCCAGAAGAATAGAAAAAGAAGTGGGTGATATAAGCTTGACAACAAAACCCAGCAAGGGCTATGTAAAAAAGGAATATTCAGATTAAGCTCACTTGTGGACATAGATGCAAATATCCTAAACGAATTTTAGCAACCAAGGAATGAATAAGCCACAGGGATAAAAGGTACAGCATGGGGAATATAGTTAATGGTATTGCAATAGTGCTGTAGACAGATGATACACTTGTGGTAAGTGGGGTATAACGTATAAAGTTGTCAAACCACTCTGCTGTATGCCTGAAACTAATGGAATCTTGTGTGTTGGCTACACTTCGATAAAAAAATAATTACTTTTTAAAATTTTAAGCAAATAATAACTACAAGGGATTCTATATCATGACCCAATTGGGTTTAACCCAGGAAGGCAGGGTTGGTTTTTAACATTCGAAACATCCATCAATACAGGTGGCTACCTTAAGAGAAACATGATATAATTATCTCCATAGAGAACTTTCTTGGCTTTCTAAAGAGAATTAAAACAAATTTTTTTTAAGTTTTATTTATTTATTTTGAGAGAAAGGGAGAGAGAGCATGTGTGTGTGTGAGCAGGGGAGGGGCAGAGACAGAGGAAGAGAGAGAATCCCAAGCAGGCTCCACACTGTCAGCGCAGATCCCAACGCGGGGCTCTATCTCACGAACCATGATATCATGACCTGAGCTGAAACCAAGAGTTGGGCACTCAACCAACTGAGCCCCCCAGCCGCCCCCCACCCTCACCCTGCAAAGAGAATTTTTTTTTAATGTTTGAAAATACTAAGTATCAACAGAGACATGGAAGAAAGGAAAAGTCTAATAAACTGCTGTATCCTCTAGAGTATACTCTGTTGTACTAGAAACAACCACTTCTGAAAAGTTTGGCTTTATCTAGCAAACTTGAAGACATGCACATCTTATAACTCAGTATTTCTATCTCCTAGGTACACAACATACAGAACCGAGAGCAGATATACATCAGACTGTTCATACATCATTGTTCACATTAACCCTAAGCGGAGGGAAAGTGCCATCCGTCATTGAATGGATACTTGGTGCTATCGTTTTACAAGAAAAAAACTGTAGTCAGTAAAACAAATGGATTACAGCGACATGAAAAAGAGACCAAATGAAATAATAGACCCCGTAGGATTCCAGCCACATGAAACTGAAAAACAGGCAGAATTAAACTAGAGGTTACTAGAAAGCATACTTAGGTAGTAAAACTCTACAGAAAAGCAAGAGTGTAACTAATCATGTCAGAACAATGGTTACCTTTGGAGTCAGGGAGAGGGCTGCCATTGGCAGGGACAGGTCAGGGACTTCCAAGGTGCTGACAAGGTTGTTCTTGACCTGGGTGTGGTTTTATGGATGTTCACTTCAGAATGATTCATGAAGATTTTAATGTGTTTCTCCATGTTTGTATTTTTTTCTCACAACAAACAAGCATAATCTTACAATAAATAAAAGATAATAATACTGGGGCCCCTGGGTGGCTCGGTCGGTTGAGCATCCGACTTCCCCTCAGGTCGTGATCTCACGGTTCTTGAGTTTGACCCCACGTTGGGCTCTGTGCTGACAGCTTGGAGCCTGGAACCTGCTTCAGATCCTGTGTCTCCCTCTCTCTCTGCCCCACCCCTGCTTACACTCTGTCTCTCAAAAATGAATAAATGTTAAAAAAAGTTTTTAAAAAGATAATAATATCAAAAATAGTAATATTATTGTGAGGGATAAATCAATATGTAAAGCACCCAGCTTAGTGCTTGGTACATGGTAGGAGTTCACCATAGATGTGTTTCCTCTCTCTCTCTCTCTCTCTCTCTCTCTCTCTCTCTCTCTCTCTCTCTCTCGATGGTATTAAGCTACCTCTCTCTGTATAAGTATTAATGGAAACGATGGGCTTCTTTTTGCTCAGCAGTCAATAACAATATGCTGAATGAATCTTGTCCTTTTTCTTGGATCGTCAAACTCAGCATGCACTTATAAAATGTTGTATTCATCAGGCTTTTTTCCATGTCTAAATTTGAATAGTAAGATGCTTAGATAAGATTTGGGGGTCATTGAGGCGTAGTGAATGTAAGCAGGGACTGGGACCCCCCAAGAGAGTAGAGGGGGGACAAGACCCAGATTCAAGGGTTTAGTCCAACTGTCCCTATATCAAAAGTTACCAGTTGTCTTTGGCCTTTACAGGAACCCACCTCCTGATCATTGGGCTTTAGTAAGCGGTCTCCCCACTTATGTTGCCCAGAATGGCCTGGTAAGTAATGCACCTTTGAAGGGGGAGGGTCTTGAATCATTGGAAGTGTAAAAGGATTTCAGATCGAGAGAGTAGGAAACACGGCGGGAAGTGAGTCTCTAAAAGCCTGAGTCTCATTCCTCAGTTCGCTTGACCCTTGGTGCACATCACCCCATATTTGAGCCCGGTCACCCCTCTTTAGCCTTCCCCAGGCACACGCTACACAACGCTGCTCCTGTAGCGAGAAGTTTACTTGTTGAACATTTTCAATGTACCAGGCACTGCAATTGGCTCTGGGGATGGAAAGACAGATGCACCAGATACAGTTTCTGTTCTGAAGCTCGTAATCAACTGGGGAGATATTTTAAACAGATTCTTCTACTCCAGTGTGATAAGGGCACAATAGAGATATACCAGAAGCACAGGGTAGGGGGCGTCTAAACCAGCCTTTTCTTCCTAGAGTGTCGGTCTGAGTTGAGTTTTAAAATAAATAGGTCTTAGGCAGATAAGAGCAGGAAAGGGGATTCAGGTGGAGGCAGCGACGTGAGCAAACACGGGCCTGGAGGTTTGAACAGCAAGGTGTATGCAGTTGAGTGTGGCTGGAGTATTAGGTTTGAGATAGGAAGGCTTCAACAGATGAGCCTCGTGAGGGAAAGAAGCGCCAGACAGCAGTGGCCTTGGATGCCAGGTCACGGGATGGGACTTCAACCTATAGGCACTGAGTTTTTAAGCAAGAGATTGACACGGTCAATTTCCATTTTAAAAAGATAACTCTGAGAGCTCCATGGAAGAGAGATCTGAAGATATTAAGAGGCAGAGCAAAAAGCACATCCTTACAAGCAAGAGAAGACGGGCATCTCAAGAAAGGCACAGGCAGCGAGGAGTGCTCTCGTTAGCAGCAACAGCCAGTGAGGGCCTACGAGCCGCGCAGTAAATAAATTTGCTCATTCAATACGCACGCAGGTCTGACAGAGACAAGATGAAGAGAGGGAGACCAGGGCCCAGATCTAATATCAGGAGGGTAAAGTTGGCAGGACTTCGTGATCATGGGCAGAGAGGGAGAGAGAGAGAAGGGTCAGGGCTAATCTCAGGCTTCTGGACTGGATAAGCAGTGCTGACCAGAGGGTTGGATGCGAGGTGATAAGGTCAGTTTCAGACAAGATGACACGGAGACGTTTTTAGGCAGCAAATGTCCAGTGGGCAGCTGAAGAGATGACTCTGAAGCTGTGGAGAGGGAGGAGAGTTGGAGACAGGGGACTTGAAAGACATCAGGACCAGATGGTTCTGGAAACCATGTGTGTGGATGAAGTCACCAGGGAGAGTGAGAGGGACCTGGGGCGGGATGCTGTTGGGTGCCAGCATTTAAAGACTAAAGAGGAGCATGTGAAGGCTAGAAGGAGGGTTCGGAGGTATCTGGAGACCCAGACGGGAGTAGGTGTCATGGAAACCGAGGAAGTAAAGCGATTCAACAAGGAGAGAGACGGCCAAGCAGCAAAAGCGATCTAGTGAGATAAGAACTGAAAACCCTATCGAGTTTGGCAATTAGGTCACTGGCGGCCCTGATGAGAGCGGGTTTGGTGGTGAGGCAGAGGTGGAAGCTGGCATGGGGTCTGCGGAGGGGTGGATGGATGATAAGCAGGTAGAGAATCACAAAAGAAAAGAAGAGAAAAAAGCCTGGGTGGGTTGCTACTGGGACCGTGTTTGGGTGAAGAGAGATTTCACGTTCAAGGATGGGAGAGACTCAAGCAAGCTCATGGCTGAGGGAAGGAGCCCTCAGAGAGGTCAGGGGTCAGGGGAGAACAATGGCAACTGATGGAAATGGTCCAAAGAGAGGCCAGAGGGATGCGGCAATAGGTAAGCAGCTCTTGAACAGGAGCAGAGACAGACAGCTCACCCTCTGAGACCACATGATGGTCATGGCCAATGGGACAGGCAGGGTCACTTCAAATCCTTTGGGTGCCTTTTTGAGAACTTGGAAAACGCATGCCTTCTCAGTGGGTGCAAAGAGAAAGACTAGGGGCGTCTCTCTGCAAGTCAAGAACAAGCTGGAGTTTAACTCCCAGGCAGCCCTTCAGTGGTGGGCTTTTGTGCAGTGTGCACACCATGCAACTGTACACAGTTGCCCCAAGGGCAGGGCTCTGGAGGGGTGAGGTACGTCCCATCCATATGGTAGGGTTAACTAGTTCAATTTTCAGGAGACGAATGTGGCAATATAAAACCAGAGCTACAACACTTTTATTTCTCATTCTACTTTGGGGTTTATGACCCCAGAAAAAAACTCTTTCCTTAACAAAACAAACAATACCAAACCCAAATGTAACGGACTGAAAGATGCTTAGAGTAGCATTACTTATATTAATAGTAACAAAAACGGGATACCACCCAAACATTCAGCAAAAGGGGGACAAGCAAATGAGCTACTCTGCAGCTGTTAACAATGACAAATTGTAGCCTTAATTTCTTTCAAAGCTTAGAAATGACTGAGGAAGCAAATGGCAAGAACTAATGTTGGTCCAGGTAGCTTTTCTGTCCAATAACCTCAGTTAATCATTCAAAGCCATCTTGAACATGTGTACCTAATGAAAAGAATGTGAACGCCTTGGGCAAGGACATAGCATTTCTGAAAGCAGGGCTTCACTAGGTATTGCTATCGCGACTAATCACAGCTCTATTATTCCTCCTCGTGGCTTTTAGATTTGCAACATCATGAATGCGCCTGCGGAGGACTTTTTCGAATTCCAGGCAAGTCATTTTTTGTTTGATCTCTTAGTCATATGATGTTTTTCCCCCCAAGAGGAGTAGAATACATTAAAATCCGTCTATTTATTGGGAGGCAGTCTCGATAAAGTGAAAATGTGGATGGAAAAAAGTCATGTGCCCATGGAAGTGGGGAGAGAGCTAGTTTGGTAAATTCCAAGGTCCCGTTTGGTTTTAATGTTCACACCCTTTGCTTTCTGGCCTCAGGACCTTTGTTTATGGTGTTCCCCTACCCCCCAACTATCGTGTCCTGCCCAAATCCTCTCTGCCCTTCAATACAACCTCAAACGCTATGAAACTCCCATGGAGTTTTATTCTGTTTCTTCTGTTTCATTTCTGTCTCCTTGGGCTTTTCACGGAACGTTGTTTAACACTCCATTTGATTTTGCCCGTCTTTTCTACGAATGTTTATGAAGGGCACCCTCTGTGCCAGGAATTGACACAGTGCTACACTGGCTGCCATAGTGGACCAGGCAGACATGGTCATTATCTCAAGAGGGCTCATGATTATATGGGGAGAAAGGCCATGGAGTGCTGGTCACAGGACAGAGGGACAGAGGAAGGGATCTCTCTGGAGACCTGACTTAATCTGGAATTAATCAAGGAATAATAATTGAGAAATTATGTTTGGGCAGCAAAGAAAGGGGAGAAGACTGCAGGAGGGAGAGGGCTTGTTGGAAGGACCTACAGTAGACCAATGGATTTGAGTCAGAGGCAGATCAGAAAGTGCCAAGAGGGGGTGCCTGGGTGGCTCAGTCGGTTGAGTGTCCGACTTCGGCTCAGGTCACGATCTCGCGGTCCGTGAGTTCGAGCCCCGCGTCAGGCTCTGGGCTGATGGCTCAGAGCCTGGAGCCTGCTTCCGATTCTGTGTCTCCCTCTCTCTCTGCCCCTCCCCCGTTCATGCTCTGTCTCTCTCTGTCTCAAAAATAAATAAATGTTAAAAAAAAAAATTAAAAAAAAAAAAAAAAAAAAAAAAAAAGAAAGTGCCAAGAGGAGATTCTAGAGAAGTAGACTAAGGCCAGATGACACATGGCCTGGAAAACCATGCCGGGGAGTTCTCTCCTACTATATTTCCCTTCCTTATCTTTTATTACCCTTCCTTGATTTCAGATTAACTCTCCTCAGCAAAATATCAGCTTCCTTTGGCCAATGGTTGGGCCTTATCTTTCTTGATATTTCCAGCTCCTGTAAATATTTGTTGAGGTTAGCACACTCGATATAAGAAAAACAAATCATTAGCAATCAGGAACTAACTAAGAAGAAAATAAAAATGTCTCTTAGAAAAATTCATGAATTATTTTTTTACTCCTTGAAGAGCATGTTGAAAGAGCTTCGTGAGACTATCCTTCCAAAGCTAAAGTTGCACATCTTGGTTTAGGGTTTTGACTGTGACCATGGGACAAGCCCAAACTGTTGTCACGTGTTGCTAACCTGATGATATCCGTACAGAACTTGGTCTCTACTCAATTAATTGCACGTACCCACATGAAAAAATAAAATCTGATCTCAACTTTAGATTCTAGTCTTCTTCCTCCAACTCATTCTCTACAAAGTAGTTTGAGTAGTTTTGGAAACATGGGTTGCATCAAGTACCTTCTCTGCTTAAGAAATTTTAATGTTTTCTCATTTCACTTTCAATAATAAGCTGTCTCCTTATCATGGCCTTCAGAAGGAAGAACTTCCCCAAAGGTTAAGTAGAGAGCCGGGGGTGGGGGGGGGTGGGGGGGGGGGAGGCAGACCTAGAACTCATGTTTCCTGACCAATAGCCCCTTGCTCTTTGGGCCGTAATCTGCACCCCTCGGGAGTCATTTTTTCACCAGGTGCTGACTTCCAGCGTTACTGAAATCATCACCACTTTCGTTGTTGTCGTGGTCATTGTCCTCGTCATCATCTCACCACCTTAAGAATCTTGGAACTTTCTGGGGCCCCTGGGTGGCTCAGTCAGTTAAGCGTCCGACTTCGGCTCAGGCCATGATTTTGCGGATCATGAGTTCGAGCCCTGCGTGGGGCTCTGTGCTGACAGCTCAGAGCCTGGAACCTGCTTTGGGTTCTGTGTGTCTCTCTCTCTTTGCTCCTTGCCTCCTTGTGCTCTGTCTCTGTCTCTGTCTCTCTCTCTCAAAAATAAATAAACATTAAAATAAAAAAAGAATCTTGGAACTTTCAAACTAGAAGACTCTCCAAGTATAGGAAGCCTTCCTTGATTTCCTTCCCTTCTCTGGTTCCCCCAGTATCATAACAAACTCCCCACGTGTAGTGCAGTTGCCCCTTGACCTTCTAGATTACAAGCAACCTGAGGACAACCTTTGTGCCTTATTCGCCTTGTTTTATTTTCAGCTTCTAGGTCAGTTTCTTGCACGTTATAAAATGTCTGATATTTTATGAATTGGCAGAAAAAGAGTCTAGAAATTACCTCGTCCAGTCATCCTCTTGTTATAAATGATGAAAATGAGGCTCTGACAGATGGAAAATGACTCACAAAGGGCACCTTGAGATTAAGCAAGAAATTTCACCTCCGTTTTCTCGTATGTTCCGCGAGGCACATATTCTTGCTACCGTCCCCATCTACAGATGAGGAAACTGAGACCCACCGAGATAAAATGACATGCCAAGAGTAACAGAAAGTCACGTCAAGAGTCAAGAGTCAAGAGCTAAACAAACAAACAAAACCTTTAATTGTGGCGTTGTTAAGCACATTCCGGCACTTGGTGGCTTGAGAGAAAGAGAGAGAGAGAGAGAGAGAGAGACTGTATCTGCGAATAATCAGAAGCAGGTGAAACACTCTAGACAACTTTAATCTGTTGCCAAAATAGACAGGTGAAAAACAAAGCACCGAGAGGAGCCAAAGGTTTTGTTTACACAGCTACAATCTGATTCGATAAGCTTGTTGCCCACCTACCCGCAGAGTCCCTAGCTGTTTTGCAGTTTTCATTTTGTACGTATTACATGGAAAGCACAGGCACTTTTTAAATATACCTAAATAGCCTGTGCGGCAGAAAGTCTGAAAGTTGTGATGCCCAGAGTCACGTGAACTACATTGCCTGTTTAAACACATCTGAACCCCTTTGATTATCTTTAGTTTCCTCTCTTTTGCACATGTTGTTGATAATGAGCAGACCGAATTATTGTTCCCTTGTCCTTTTCTGACTGCTACTTCTTTTTCTTTAAGTTTATTTATTTATTTTGAGAGAGACAGAGACGGCGCTAGTGAGGGAGGGGCAGAGAGAGAGGGAGACAGAGAATCCCAAGCGGGCTCCACACCGTCAGCACAGAGCCCGATGCGGGGCTCGAACTCACGAAACCGTGAGACCGTGACCTGAGCTGAAACCAAGAGCCCGACGCTTAACCGACTGAACCACCGGGCGCCCCTCTGACCGCCATTTCTAGGCCCAGTTCTGTCCAGACTTCTGAATGAAAGGTCCTCCCGAGCAACAAATGTGTAACCCACTCTGGCTTCTCTTGCAGAAAGAGCCTCTGGATGAGTCCGGATGGATGATCAAGAATGTCCTTTCTATGCCAATTGTGAACAAGAAGGAAGAGATTGTTGGGGTGGCCACGTTTTACAATCGCAAAGATGGGAAACCCTTTGATGAGATGGATGAGACCCTCATGGAGGTATGGTTTGCAGGAGGCCTTTGCTGTGGGGTTTCCGAGGTGGCTTGTTGCAAGCGTGCTGGGGGACCCTCACCCCTTGTAGCCGCTCCCCCGACTCTGCCTCAACGTCTGCTTTCTTCGCCCTCACTTCCGCGTTGCCCGTGTCGTCAGAGAAATCCACACTCCCCTTAAAACCACTTTGAATTAACAAACTTCACCTTTCAGCGTTTTTAGGATCACAGTCAAAATGAGAATACCTCCTGCCCCCACACAGGCCCAACACGTTCCCCTTGTGCGAAGGTATTAGGTGCTTGATGTGTGTTGGTGCTTTATTAGAAAGCGCGTTCTTGTCCATCGTTTTCTCTTACCCTCACAACATCTCTTTGAGGAGGGCAGCGCCCAGCTTATCGAACCCACCTCACGGCCGAGGAAATGGAACCTTCAAGCCTTGGCCTCAACTGCAGAGGCAGGATCAGGCCTGGGTGTTCTGCCTCTGACTCTGCTTTTTCCTTCCTTGCAGTCTTTGGCTCAGTTCCTGGGCTGGTCCGTCTTAAATCCCGACACCTATGAGTCAATGAACAAACTTGAAAACAGGAAGGACATTTTCCAGGACATGGTAAAATACCACGTGAAGTGTGACAACGAAGAGATCCAGACAATCCTGGTGGGTAAAGCTCTTCTATTGTTTCTGCTCTAGCAGCCACCGCATCCTGGAGATGTGGCCAGAGCAATACTAAAGCTCCATGAAGCCAGAGACAGGTAGGCTTGCCTTCCACAGGGATGCCCCTGGCCCCTCACGTCGGATGGATGGATGGATCCATGCATATCAGAAAGTCACACAAAATGGCTGCCCTGCGTGGCTTGGGGACAGCTGTCCCTCACGCATCACCTCAGTCGTAGGGCCAGATCTTGGCTTCACAGCTCTAGAAATTCCATTTTTCACTGTGCTGAGGGCTGATTTGGTAGGAGAGATAGAGTCGCCCAACCACAGCCTCTACTCTGAGAGGAATCTCTATCTGACAGCCCAGTGGACGATGGTCAGTTTCTCAGAGACTCCCTCTAGGGGGTTGACTCATGTAGAAACCCAATCAGATCACAGAGGAGTCGGGTGAGCAAAGAAGTATGACAGAAGGAGTTGGAGGTTAGCAGGCACTCCTCACATAGTTTAACCACGTTGCAGTTTATGAGGCAATTTTACACTTATAATATTATTTGACGCTCACAATGGCCCACTAAGGTGGGCAGGGTAAGGGTTTCTATCCCCACTGTAGATATGAAGAAACTGAGGCCCCCAAGGGGGAAGTAACTTGTCCCCTAATCACCCAGGGGACATTAAATAGGTCTCACTCATTAAATAGGTCTCACTCAACCTTTGTCCGAATAATGAGCAAATTCTCTACCACTCTTATGAATGGACTGCCTTGTCAGGTAGTGAGCACCCTGTCAAGAGAGGCATCCAAGTAGAGGCTGGATGTGAATTTACCAGGGATGCTATAGAGGAGAGTCCTGCCTGGGGTAGGAAATTGGATGAGGCGCTTTCAAAGATACGTGGGAATTAGTGATTCATCATTACTGGGATTTTGTTCTCAAAAAGACCACGATCTTAGAAGTAAACTGAGTTAGCCAAATGGCATTGGATAGGATGCCCAGCTAAGCTCCCAAGACCTTGCTTATAGACCTCACCAGTTGAAACAAGACAGGCCAATGTTTTCAGAAGTGATTTCTTAAGCTGGGAACCTATCACAACATCTTTGATAATTTCATCTCAATAACTGATACATTCAAAGGAGAAAACATCTAGTGTGGATGAATTGACTCACAATTCGCTTGTCTCAGTTCATGACTTCAGCCAAGTGATGGGTATGTGGGCACTACGCAAGCATAGCTTCAGTGAACCAGTTAATCAGAAACAAGCAACTGGGTCCAGGTCCCCACCCCCGCCACCCCCACCCCCACCCCCACCCGGCCTCCTCTGGCACGTGCATGGCGCAACAGGCCCAGGGAAGGAAGAAATTTGCCTTGAGTCACGCAGCCAGAAGAAAAGCCAGAACCATGAACAAGACCTTCTGACTCCAAGTCAGTAATAATAACGACAAGAATATCAGCAACCACATCATTTAATTCTAGTGCTTACGATGTGCCTAGTAGCACTGCACCAAATGACTTACATGCATGATTTAGTTTAGTTGCATGCTTTGTGTATGAATTGGAGGAAAGGGAATGGAAATGGAAAGCGGAGGGATATGGAGACCCCAGATATAGCAACTGATTTTTTTTTCTCTCTCTATTTTGGGCCCCGGCAGAAAACCAGAGAGGTGTACGGGAAGGAGCCATGGGAATGTGAGGAAGAGGAACTCGCTGAGATCCTGGTGAGCAGGGCAGGGCAGCGCTGGCCCTCGCGTGTGACTCTTGCAGGGTGCGCCCTGAGCATGCGCGTGGTGGGGGGCTGTCTCTGCAAAGCAGGACCCTTGTCACTCTGCTCTGATCCTCCCGGCAGACGCAGGATGGGGACGGGGCTGGGTGGGGGAGAGACCCAGGAACGCTTCATGTGCTCCGACCACTTGCCTCTGTTCCTTACCCAGCAAGGAGAGCTGCCAGATGCGGAGAAATATGAAATTAATAAATTCCACTTCAGCGACTTGCCCCTGACAGAGCTGGAGCTAGTGAAATGTGGGATACAGATGTACTATGAGCTCAAAGTGGTAGATAAATTTCACATTCCTCAGGAGGTAAGGTCGAAATAAACCTCTCTGATTTCCTTTTTTCTTTTCTTGCTTGCTTTTTTTTTTTCTTTAACTCAATCTGTAAAGCCTCAAAAACAGTGCGCCCTCAGCTTGTAGGATTTAAAGCATTAGTCATGTTGCACAGATGAGTCATGTATCAGAAAAGAGACCTACAGTTCCTCTGAACTGTGGTGTTTTGGGGGCATTGCTTCTTGAGGTGGGTTGTAAGGCAGTGAATTCTGAGGCTGTGAATCAATGGCTACTTATAATCAAACAAAGGTGGGAAAGGCGGGTCAAACCAGTTCAAACAGAACTCTTCCCCTGCAGGATTCCTTTCAGTGTGCTGGGAATCTAGGTGGTTGGGGGAGGGACAGTGAAGGTGGGGCTGGGGTGTGTTCCCTGCAGAATTTCCCGGATTTGTTTGATTAAAACAGTGGTTCTCAAAGTGCTGCCCCAAACCGCATCGGCACCACCTGAGAATGTATCAGCGCCAATTCTCTCTCTCTCTCTTTTTTTTTAATGTTTATTTATTAATGAGAGAGAGAGAGAGCACAAGCAGGGGAGGAGCAGAGAGGGAGAGAGGGAGGGAGACACAGAATCCGAAGCAGGCTCCAGGCTGAGCTGTCAGCACAGAGCCCAACACGGGGCTTGAACTCACGAACCGTGAGATGGTGACCTGAGCAGAAGTTGGAAGCTTAACCGTACTGAGCCATCCAGGGGCCCCAGTAGCACAAATTCTTACACACATACGCACACACACACTATCTCCCAGTTCTAATGAACCAGAAATTGTGTGTTTTAACAAGCCTTCTGGGTGATTCTGATGGGCACTCAAGTTGGAGACCTACTGATTTAGAGACTCCTTTTGTTTTCCTCTCGGGTAAAGCTCCTGACAGCATCTCCCAGGACAGTAGCTCTCCCGGGGCACAGTGTGGGAAACATTGATGAAGGTTAACTAGTGGAGTAAGTGGAGTGACTTACATCTACCTGGTTTCATAACGACATCCATTTTCCTAGGATTTAGCAGCTTGCAAAGTGCTCTCATGGCAGGACTGCAGCTATTGCTGGCCCGCTCCTGTCCAGTGTGGGGGCTGGAGGACCTCCCTCAGGAGGCGGGAACCCAGAACTCACTGCTGGAGGACCTTCCTCAGGAGGCGGGGCCCCAGACCTCACTTCTTGGGCCCTCCCTCAGGAGGTGGGACCCCAGGCCTCACTGCTGGGGAGACTCCCTCAGGAGGCGGGGCTCCAGACCTCACTCTTGCGCGTGTGTTCGCAGGCGCTGGTGCGATTCATGTACTCGCTGAGTAAGGGCTACCGCAGGATCACCTACCACAACTGGCGGCACGGCTTCAACGTGGGGCAGACCATGTTCTCCTTGCTGGTGGTACGGAGGCGGTGGGATGGCAGCAGGATGGTGGCAGCTGGGGCTCCCGTCACACCAGACGACATCTGCACCTCCGCCCAGTGGCCGCAGCATTGCTCTTGATTTGTTGCTTTTTAAAACTGATGCAAAAAGAGTACATGCTTAGCATCTATGAATTCCGAGCACAGAGAATCGTGTAAAATAAAAAGCGAAGGAAAGCTGCAGGCTAACCCCAACCCCAGTCCAGTTATTTAGAGAGAACCATGGCACAACTCCTTCCGCGTTTTCTTCTAGAAGCATCGAGATGTATTTTTACACAGACACACACACTCACACGCACACACGATTTATTTTATTTACAGCCAATTGAATAATAATATCCTTTAAAATGCTTTTTTCATTTGAAAAAATATAAGCATATCAATCCCATTCTTCGTATGTTTAATGTGCTATTGCGGTAAAATATACATGACAGGAGACTTACCATTTAAACAACTTTTACGTGTACAGATCAGTCAGTGGTATTAACCACGTTCCCAGTGTTGTGCAAACATCACCACAATCCACCTCTAGAATTTTTCATCTTCCCAAACAGAAACTCTGTCCCCATGAAACCACCACTCCCTGTTCCCCACTCCCTGCCCCTGGTGACCTCTTTTCTCCTTTCTGTCTCTATGAATTTGACTACCCTAAGTACCTCAGGTAAGTAATCTCGTACAGTATTAGGCTTTTTGTGTCTGACTTCTTTCACCCAGCATAATGTTTTCGAGGCTTCTCCACGATAGAATTTTATGGCCGCATAGTATCCTATATTGTTCAGATATACCATAATTTCTGTGCCCAGCCCCCTGTTGTTAGACACAGGGGTGGTCTTTGATCATTCACGGTTACAGACACTGCCCCAGCGTCCTTGGATGGACGTGCCTATGTGTACCTGTGTCAGCCGTTTTGGCTCAGACGGTTCAGAGATATTTCATGTAAAAGTGTGTCCCATTCAGATTGTGATGCAAATCTCTGCCCTTGTCCAGCCCCACTCATCCGCATTTCTTCTCTCATGGCTGGAACGGTCAGGCCAGAGTAAGCACTGGGGCCTGGAGGCAGGGATTCTGGCCAGGCCACCACAGAAGGTGACAGTGATACCACAGAGACTTGATTTATTTCTTAAAGTCACAGAGTCAGCATCACGTCTCGTGAGCTCTTCCCCACCCTTTAGTCTAACACCCAGCATAAACAAGAAGTATGTGAGGGAGGATTCTCCTGGGCTGTGCTTAAACTATAGACCGGTTTGGATGGTTTACTTTGCCAGTCCGGGCATGTTCAAAAACTGTCTGGATCCTAAAACCTGACAGTTGTGATTTCTCAACAACCATCTAGTCCAATGCCCTCCTCCTACAGTGTGCAGATTGGGATACTGAGGACCAGGGGGAGATGGGACCATGTAAGGTCATTCAGGAGTAAGGTGACCAGCCATCTTCATTTGCCTGGGACTGTTCCAGTTAGAGCATGGAAAGTCCCACATCCCAGAAAAACCCCCAGTCCCAGCCAAACATCTGGTCGTGCTGTTGTGCCAGGGGGAGAGTCAAGGTTACGCCTGTGTTTCTAAGCACCAGGCCCTGGCCCTCACACCTGCTCTGCTCCCCACCCCTGCAAGAAAGGAGTAAGTGGCACCCTCTGATTACTCTTCCAGACGGGAAAGCTGAAGCGGTACTTCACGGACCTAGAGGCTTTGGCCATGGTCACCGCTGCCTTCTGCCATGACATTGACCACAGAGGCACCAACAACCTCTACCAGATGAAGTGAGTTGGCCCTTACTGCCCGCCCCCTCTACCTCCCACTCCTGGGATTCATTACCCAGATCTGAAAGGCTCTCAGACAGACTGACTCACTGGCTAAGGGGGAGTCCCACAGTTCACAGCTTCCTTCTTCCTCCTGCCGTTCTTCCTCCTGCGTAAACTCCTGTGATAGACAGAATAATGACCCCTAAATATGTCCATGCCCCAATGCCTGGATCCTGGGACTATGTTGCCTTGTATTCAAAAGGGACTTCACAGGAGTGATTAAAGATCTTAAAATATAGGGGTTATCCTGGATTATCCCAGTGGGCCCCATGTAGTTAGAAAAGTCCTTATAAGAGGGAGACAGAAGGTCAGAGATAGAGAGGATGCTTCTCCTCAGAGAGGAGAAGGATGGGCCACAGCCAAGCAATATAGGTGGCCTCTACAAGCTAGGAGGCAAGGGGAACAGATTGTCCCCTACAGACTCCAGAAGGAAAGTAGCTCTGTGGATGCATCTTACTCTGAACTCCAGAGCTGTAAGATAGTAGATCCTTATTGTTTGAAGCCAATAAATTTATAGTAATTTGTTATAGTGGTAATATATTAAACTCCCTCCCTCTCCTCCTTCCCCAGCTGCTGAACTCATTCAAGCCCAAATGTTACGAATATGAACTGATGCTGGTTCATTCATTCACTTTGTATTTTGTAATGCTCCTAGTGTGAGTGTGGTAGGCCCTAGGAGGTAGGCAAAGGAGGTACCATGGCAGCAAAACAGACCTAGCCCCTGTCCTCATTGAGCTTACACTCCAGACAGCCTCTGAAACGTGGTCCTTGAACCACGGCCTTGGCGGACCTTCACGACCACCGTGTAGGCTGGGTAGAGCAGGGACTAGTGTTATGCTCATATTATGGATGAGGAAACAGAGGATCGGCCCGGGGCCCACAGCCTATAAATCATAAATAGACGCTAGAACAGTCCAATCTGAGGCTAGAGATTGTGTGTACATTTTACCTTGCGGGAAGCTAAGTACTGAGCTCAGTGCTTGCACTTAGTAAGCACTCAACAAATATTTAATGAATAAAACATGCATAAACACATTGCTTGTGGGAATTCAATGGCTTCCCCTAAGACTCCGAGTATCACGTCTAGGACTTGGTGACCTTTAAAGTACGGCCCAGTGCCAATGTCATGGATGATTACAGGGAATCCATAAATCCCTGAAACTGCATGGGGTATTCTGTATGTTTGTGCTTTGGGGGCACACACTATTCAACAGACCGTAACTGAAAGAGGCTCGGAATCAGTTGTGGAGAAAACTAAAGCCTGAGACTTAGGAGACCTGATGCGGTCTCGCTGTGTGACCAGCTCTTTCTCATTTCTGGCCTTCAGCCTCTCTGCCTGCAGAATTAGGAGGGGATGGGACTGGATGATGTGCTCAACCTCCTTCTTGGCCCTTCCGTGCTGATTCTGTGTGTGTGTGTCTCTCTCTCTCTTTCTCTCCCATTCAGATCCCAGAATCCACTGGCCAAGCTCCATGGGTCCTCCATCTTGGAAAGACACCACTTGGAGTTTGGCAAAACGTTGCTGAGAGATGAGGTAGGATGGGTGGGGGCCCTCTGCGTTGGCTGCCGTGAGCCCCCATTTCACAAGAAGCCTCCGTGTGGCCAAGCAGCACTCTTCCCATTGGCCTGGGCTGCCTCTCCAAACAGCTGGGGTCATCATCAGTAGTTGCGTGGCTGGCCCGCCAGCATCACATCTCTTCTATGATTTTCTCTTTAGAGCCTGAATATCTTTCAAAACCTCAATCGCAGGCAGCACGAGCATGCAATCCACATGATGGACATTGCAATCATCGCCACAGACCTTGCCCTGTATTTCAAGTTGGTATTTCTTTCCTTTTTAAGAACAAGAATAACAATAACAATGAACGTGATAATAACAAACACCGTAGTTCTAACTCATTTAACATGTACTGTGTGCCGGGCGCAACACTTGTGCTATGGAACATTAACTCTGAGTACATCCCCGGGAGTTCGGTGTTATGACCCCCATTGTATCCACGGGACACTGAAATCTAGGGAAAGAGATTTGCTGAGTGAGATCAGGCAACAAATTGGTGACAGGGTCTGGGTTAGAACCTAGGTGTTGATTCTCAGGCCTTGGTTCGTTAAACCTTTTGTTGTTGTTGTTGTTGTTAATTACGTTGCTTTAATAAGCCTCTGTCTGAAACAGCCAGTGTTAGAAGCCGGGGTGTTGCCTTATTCTGAGATGAGCTCCTTCAACAAACCGGTCTATTTTGCAGGAAGAGGACAATGTTCCAAAAGATCGTGGATCAGTCTAAGACATATGAAACTGAACAGGAGTGGACACAGTACATGATGCTGGAGCAGACCCGGAAGGAAATTGTTATGTGAGTTAAGATGGGGCTTAAACCCTGGTTTTCTTTTCTTTCTTTCTTTTTTTTTAAATGTTCATTTTTGAGAGAGAGAGAGAGCAAAAGTGCACACATGTGCACATGGGATGGGGGGAGGAGCAGAGAGAGAGCGAGACAGAGGATCTGAAACAGCGCAGACCCCTAGGTGCGGCTGGAACTAACTAACCAACCATGAGGTCATGACCCGAGCTGAAGTTGGACCCTTAACCAACTGAGCCAACCAGGCACCCCAAACCCTGATTTTCTGAAGTCCAGGGTCCTAAAGTGGGATGCTGCACTGACAGGGCAAGGCCTGGGGTCAAGAGAGCCCTGGCACACTTCCATTTAGGAGACCTCCAACCCAGGAAAAAACTGAAGCTTTGCCAAGACAGAATTGCAGATATTATGGTGCGTGTTTAATTTTTGCACTAAAATACAAACCAATGTATTTTATTAACAATATTTTGTATTTTATAACAAAATATTATTGTTTTATTTCTCTGTATAGAAAAAGCATCACATTTGAAGTATTTCTATCATAAGAGTCAGAATTTTGGTAGTAAGGTGATATTAACTTTAAAGGTTTTGATAAAACACCAAGCATTATACCAATGATGATTTGAGTGATATCTATGTGTCAATAAAAATATGTAGGCTTAGGGTCACCTGGGTGGCTCAGTCAGTTGAGTGTCGACTTCAGCTCCGATCGCGATCTCACGGTTTGTGAGTTCGAGCCCCGCGTCGGGCTTTGTGCTGACAGCTCAGAGCCTGAAGCCTGCTTTGGGTTCTGTGTCTCCTCCTCTCTCTGCCCCTCCCATGCTCATGCTCTGTCTCTCTCTGTCTCTCAGTAATAAATAAACGTTAAAATCTTTTTTAATATGCTGACAATTTTTTTTTGCATTCCTTTATATATGGCAATGTCCTGCAATATAACTCTGCTATTCACACATCAGGTACATGATTTATGTCAGATTTATAGTGCCTGGTTGGCATGAAGTCTGGTAATGGGACTCACATTTAAGTTTTCTAATGAATGCCTTCTTTCAATTCCCTCCGTGTGCCTCTGTGAGTCACCTCAAATGATGTTGGGGTGAGAAGTGTAAATTTGAAGCCTCTTGTGATGATGTGGCCCAAGCCAAATGATCCCCTGGCTCCCGTGTGATGAGTCCTAGGTGTCGATGGTCAGGGAACACAAGGCTTGACCAGTTCGCAAGGAAGTATCAGGCTTTATCCCCAGATGCCCCTGTGGAGATGAGGCTTGATTAAATCACAAATGTTGCAAGACGCTAAAACAGAGAAGAGGGGGCTGCTGGGACAGGCTCAGGGAGGAGGGGCAAATCGCAAGTTGTCCTTCCCTCAGCCTTGCAGCTGTCCAACCAGGCAGATCCGTTGATCTTGGGGATCTGTGTGACCTGTTCCCAGTGACCAAGGGGGCACCCTCAGGCTATGGTTGCTCCCAGGAGCTGCCCGACTGGACATTTCAAAGTGGCGCCGCAGAAAAATTGAACAAATGGAAAGAACACCCTGTTCTCGGTTAGGGGCACTTAATATTAAATGTGGTCTATTCTCCCTAATTAATTATTCACTTAGGGCGATTCCAAGGAAAATACATCTACTTTATTTGGGGGATCATTAGGAAGCAATTTCAAAATTCTTATTGAAAAATAAGTATGTAAGAATGACCAAAAAATTCTGAAACAGAAGAGTAATGATAGGAACCAGAAGGACTAAAGGCAGTTCAGTCCTAGGCATTAGTAAGACAGGTCCACGGGGCAGATTCTGAAGACCATGCCTGTGTTAGAAGTGATCTTTTACCAGTGAAGAAAGGGACAAGTTCATAAATGACGTTGGGACCGTAAGGCAGTCTGATGGGTTTTTTCCTCCCTTTCTTGGTGAAATGGACACCCAGACTGAGTGTCCTACCGAGTTCACTCAATTCTGACACTGTCTGTATGGAGGTAGCGTTAGAGCCCACAGGTTAAGGGCCAGTCCCACAAAGACTGCCCCCATCTGACACCAACTGCAGGTCAAGGTTGCTACCTCTGCTCTGACCACCTGGCTATAAATCGGAGGTTCCCATGACCCCCTCCTTGGGTTCTATTAATTTGCTAGAGCAGCCCACAGGACTCGGAGAAACATTTGCTAATATCTGTCAGTTGATGATAAAGGATATTATAAAGGATACAGAAAAACAGCCAAAGAGATACACGGAGCGAGGTCCAGAAAGGTCACTAACCCAGGAGCTTCTGTCTCTATGGAACTGAGGTGCTCCACCAACCTGGAGGCTCAGAAAATTGCATTGTCCAAGTTTTATAGAGTCAGTCTATCGTTCCCTTACCCCCACCCTTTCACAGAGGTTGATGGGTGGGGCTGAAAGTTCCAGGCCTCCATTTGCTTGGATTTGCTAGTGTCCAGTCCCACCTGAGCCTGTCTAGGGACCCCACACTAAATCATGGTCATTAACCTAAACCCACAGTGGGCTCTCTATAAAGGACACTCCTGTCACTTGGGAAATTCCAAGAGTTTGGGAAGCTTTGTTCCAGGAACCAGAAACAAAGACCAATGCAATTTTGTATTATACCACAGGTGATCACAAGCCTGGATCGCTATCTCACTCCCATAGCAAAATAAGTTCCAGATGAATCAAGGATTGTAAAATAATGAGAAAACAAACCCAAAAAATGAGCGGGGGGGAAGCATGGTAGAATTAAAAGGAACAATTTCAGAGTGAGCTTTCCAAAGTGTGACGTGAAAGTCAGAAGTCATAAATAGATTGATAAATTCAACTACATAAAAATGAGGGGTTTCTGCACAACACACGCAAGAATGCACAGCCGATGTCAGAATGCAAGCGGTGAGCTGGGGAAATACATCTGACGAAACTGCTGACAGAAGAAGAGTTCATTTCCTTAGGAAACACAGTGTTCATACGATTCAAGAAAAAGACTAATCCATTAGAAAAGTGGGCACAAGGCTCGCTTTCCCGAGACATTTCCCAGCAAAGGAATTAACAGAGGGAAATAAACATGAAAAGGTGATGACCTTACTCCTAATCAGAGACATGCAAAATAAAACCACAGCGACCTATAATTTTTCACCCTTCCTACTGGCAAAGAATGAAAACGTCTGCTAGCACACCGTGCTGGACCCAGTGAGAGGCACCGGGCAGTCCGATTCCCTGGTGGGAGCGTAAACAGAGGCAGCCTCTGTGGAGGGCACTTCCTGTCAATGTGTAAATGCTCAGCCTCTGGCCCAGCAAGTCCACGTGCAGGGTTGCACCCTCCAGACAGTCTCCCACACGTGTGCCAGCCGTGTGTGCCTTTGTACACAGCTCCTCACTGCAGCACTATTTTTAATCATGGAGAAGACTGGAAACAAATAACCACTGATGGGGGAACGGGTTAACCACGTGACAGTACTTTTATACAAATGGGATGTCATACAGACGTTACCAAGAATGATAGGGAGGGTTTCCAAGACCCAATATTTAATTTTGTTTTAAAGGGGGTGGTGGGGTGCCTGGGTGGCTCAGTCGGTTAAGTGTCTGACTTCAGCTCAGGTCATGATCTCACGGTTTGTGAGTTCGAGCCCCAAGTCGGGCTCTCTGCTGTCAACGCAGAGCCTGCTTCAGATCCTCTGTCCCCCTCTCGCTGCCCGTCCCCCTTTCTCTCAAAAA
Organism: Panthera leo; assembly: GCF_018350215.1. Taxonomy (NCBI): domain Eukaryota; kingdom Metazoa; phylum Chordata; class Mammalia; order Carnivora; family Felidae; genus Panthera; species Panthera leo. Next base: position 196,466,488 of record NC_056679.1, read on the forward strand.
TAAATAAACATTAAAAATTATAATAATAATATTTTCAGAAGGGGGTGGTACCTGGGTGGCTCAGTCGGTTAACTCTTGATTTCAGCTCAGGGCATGATCCCAGGGTCATGGGATGGAGTTCCTTGTTGGGCTTCACGCTGGGTATGGATCCTGCTTAAGATTCTCTCTCTCTCTCTCTCTCTCTCTCTCTCTCTCTCTCTCTCTCTCTCTCCCTGTCTCCCCCTCAGCCCATCTCCCCAACTCATCCTCTCCCTCTCTCCCTTCAAAACAAAAAAAAAAGGCCAGAGACAGGACTTCACTGATTGCAAAAGCCAAGGTAGTTTTAATTGGAAGTCTTCAAACTGAGGTACATGAACCACTCCTACCCTCACTCCCAGCCCAAAGCCTTCCAAGAATTACAGGGGCTCTGATGGCCTCAAGGGAGTCAGCACTCTCTTTCTTAATATTATCTTCCTAAGAAAGCCCCGGAGGTGAAACACTGTCAGTTCTCTTACTCTTCTCCCTCTTTACAAAATAAAGTCATGCGTATTCGGGTTGGAAAAGCAAATCAGATTCTTTCTAACAAAAACAAGTCTGATCTGCTTGCTTTAGTGGACAGTAACTGACAGGCATTTCCAATTATGTTATGTGGCAAACATTTCCTTAAGTTCAATGAGTCAAATCTGCAGCTTCTAAGTTTTGAGGAGAACAGTTAAGACCTGTTATAGGATGGGGGGCACTTGGGTGGCTCAGTCAGTTAAGCATCCGACTTCAGCTCAGGATATGATCTCATGGTTTGTGGGTTCAAGCCCTGCATTGGGCTCCGTGCTGATCGCTCAGAGCCTGGAGCCTGCTTCAGATTCTGTGTGTGTCTCTCTCTCTGTCCTTCCCCATTTGTACTCTGTCTCTCTCTCAAAAATAAACATTAAAGGGGCACCTGAGTGGCTCAGTCGGTTAAGCGTCCGACTCCGGCTCAGGTCATAATCTCGCGGTTTGTCAGTTTGAGCCCCGCATCCGGCTCTGTGCTGGCAGCTCAGAGCCTGGAGCCTGCTCTGGGTTCTCTCTCTATGCCCTCCCTTGCTCATGCTCTGTCTCTCTGTCTGTCTCTCTCAAAAATAAATAAACATTAAAAATTAAAAAAAAAACATTTAAAAAGTTTAAAAAAACTTGTTATAGGATAAAAGCACTTTATAAAAAATATAACACTGGAAGATATATTTGTTTGTTTATTTTTTTTAAGTTTATTGATTTTTGAAGGGGAGAGAGACAGAACATGAGCGAGGGAAGAGCAGAGAGAGAGGGAGACACAGAATCCGAAGCAGGCTCTAGGCTTGGAGCCATCAGCACAGAGCCCGACGCAGGGCTTGAACTCACGAACCGCGAGATCATGACCTGAGCCAAAGTCAGACGTTTAACTGACTCAGCCACCCAGGTGCCCCTGGAAGATACATTTAAATTAATAATGTTTTAATTGACCTCACCCATTCTGAGTATCTTGGCTTAACCAGAATGCCTCAGAGAAAGTGCCAGCGGTGTGATTAATAGTCATAACGAGGAGCCTTTGTGAAATCTTAATGGCATGCTTCCCAGAAATTGACGAAGTGAATGATTCTAAGGTTTGCTTCAAACAAAACTGAAGGAGAACCGAATTGAATTGTCAGCTGATAGATCATTCAGAATAATGATCACAGTATACTTTTTTTCACAGTTGATCTGAAAGAATTGGGTGACATCACTGTAACAAAACTTCCAGTCCCACGGCTTCTGATTACTTGCGTCTATAAAAATTAAAAAAATTGGCATAAAACACATGCTAAGTCCTATCTTAGTCTGGCAATAAGAAACATTCATTAACTGATGTTCCAAAAATAGCCCCATCCCGTCTCATTAAGAGATGAATTCCCAAAAAAATTTACTTCGAGCATTTAATAATTATTTCTAAGGCCAGGTAATATGTTTTGTTGTATTGATTAGTTGTGTAATACAATAGATTTTAAAAAGGTTTTAATACTTGAAGGCCTATGGTCAAAGAAAATATCTCCAGTGATATCATTCCAATTAATGGGCACATTTGGTTGCAGATTAAGTATGAAATGGTGGTCCGTGAAAGACTTCGTGTATTTACATGCTTGAGAGTCTTTCATTGGTATGCATATATACACATATACATGCAGACACATATATACTTGCATATACACACGTACATATACACACATGCATAAAATATTAGGATAAAATCTGTGAGTGCAGTCAAGGGGAAATACAAGCTTATGGTGAAAAGGAAAGATGTAAAACCCCAGACTCTTAAAGAAAAGCTTGTTCGTGTATTTTTAAAAAAATTTTTTTAATGTTTTATTATTTATTTTTGAGAGAGAGGGGGGGCAGAGAGAGAGAGAGACACACAGGATCTGAAGCAGCTCCAGGCTCTGAGCGGTCAGCACAGAGCCTGACACAGGGCTCTAACTCATGAACTAAGAGATCACGATCTGAGCTAAAGTCAGATGCTTAACTGACTGAGCCACCCAGGTGTGCCATTGTTTGTGTATTTTTAAGTGGATCATGGGCTGATGGTTGATACGAAACTACGAGGCCCTTTAGATTCCTCTGTATTTAAAGAATGATGTAACAATTTCATTCTAAAATGCCAATATTTACAATGTGCTGCAAATTAGACCCTTTGCAAATATTTAAGCTCATGATGAAATAGTCATCAACTTAAAAACGCATAAGAAAGTAAGCAGTTTCCAAAATCCTTCAGGTAGGCACCGAGTAGAATGTTTGAAGACTTGTAAAGCAGGGTTTCTCAACCTTACGGTTAGTTATGAACACTATTGACGTCTGAAGACAACTCTGTGTCGCAAAGAGCTGTGCATTGTGGGATGTTTAACAGCATCCCTGATCTCTCTCTACTAGATGCCCATGGCAACCTCCTCTTTAGCTGCGATACACAAAAATATCTCCGAACATTGCCAAATAACCCCTAGGGACAAAAATAGTCCCTGACCAAAAGCCACAGCTCTGAAGCAGACTTGGGGTCCATACATGACATATAATTAGAGCTTCATACCTGGGTAGAGTGTGGCTGTTACACGAAGGGCTTCGGCACCAGGGTTCAAGTCTCAGCTCTCTCACTCATTGCTTAGTGTGACTTTGCAGAGGTAACTTCGCCTCTCTGTGGCTCAGTTTCCTCATCTGCTCAAAGAGCGTGAAGGACCCTACCTCATAACCCTCGCTTATGGATTATCATGGGGGCTGAGCTGGGGCATGGAGTGCTGTGCTGTTCTGCTCACAGCATGCAGTGGTGTTGGGAGCTTACTGTGGTTTGATAAGATGTATGTACTTGTCTTTGTACCCAGTTCCCCGACACAGAGCTCTAAAATCCTTGGAATTCTCCGAGTGGTAAGAGCGATAGGAGCGTCTTTTGTTCTAATGAGGTGACTCTGGGTGGGATCTGGAGGGCTTCAAGATGGGGGCTGATCACCAGAAAGACCAAGCCATGAATAGAAGCTTGGAACTTTCAGCCCCACCCCCAGTCTCTGGGGAGAACAGAGAGACTGGAGATTGAGTTAGTTACCGATGGCCAGTGCTTATAGGATAAAAACCTCCGCAGAAACCTCTGGACAAAAGAACGCAAAGAGCTACAGGGTTGCTGAACACATGGAGGTGCTGGGAGGGTGACAAGTCTGAAGAGGGTGTGGAAACTTTGCATGCGCCCCACCCCCACCCCATACCTTCTCCCAGGCCTCTTTTCCATTGGCTATACCGGAAGTGTATCCTTCATCATGAACTGGTAAATATAAGAGTTTCCCTGAATTTTGTGAGCTGTCCCAGCAAATTTTTGAATCTGAAGGCGGTGTTTGTGGGAGCCCCCGACTTTGTACCCTCGTTGGACAGAAGCGTGCGAGGTAACTTGGGGATGTGATACTTGTGACTGACTTCTGAAGTGAGGGCAGTCTTGTGGGGACTGAGCCCTTAACCGCCTGGAGTCTGACAGTTCACGTCAGGATTGAACTGTGGGACACGAAGTTGGTGTCAGAATTGTTTGTGGTGAGGAAAAAACTCAATGCTCCCCCCACCCCCAAGTGCCTTGATTACCTTGGAGGGCTCCTATGCTCCCGCCCCCTCTAGTCTGAGGTCCACACCTAACCCCTTGACACATCCTAAACCAACTGACTTCCTCCAGCTGCACAACTAGTTCTGAGGCCACCCTACTTGGGTAGGTTTACTTTGGGCCGAGGTGTTAAAGTGACTCCAGACTGAGGGCACGACCGCCCGTTCTTCATGAAAGTCTTTCCCTCTCCCCCGAATTTCCGGTTTCACTCCTCGCAGCCTGACCAAACCATGAGTTGGGAGGGCTTCGGGGTCCTCTCTAGTGCTGGGGTGTGAGAGCTGCCCGCCTGTTTTCATTCCCCTCGTGAGCTAAAGGGCCTCGTACGTGTTTAAATATGTGGGGGGAACGAATCAAAAGAAGAAGACTATTTCCTGACAGATAAAAAGTGTAAGGAGTTCAAATTTCAGAAACCATAAATAACACTTGCTTTTTCCACAGAGGGCCACATAATGACTTCGGTGGGTCCTAGGCACTGTTGCCTCCGTGGCTTTTTCCACCATTAAAATAAGTTTTTAAGGGGCGCCTGGGTAGCTCCGTTGGTTAAGTGTCCAACTTTAACTCAGGTCGTGATCTCATGGTCCAGGAGTTTGAGCCCCAGGTTGGGCTCTGTGCTGACAGCGCAGAGCCTGGAGCCTGCTTCAGATTCTGTCTCCCTTTCTCTGCCCCTCCCCCAAAAAATAAACGTTTAAAAAATTTTAAATAAGTTTTTAAAAAATGATATTTTAGGACTGTGTTGGTATAAAGACACATAATGCAGGTTGAATTCACTCTTACATATTCAGCATTATTGTATTTATTTTTTTTTTTCTTCTGGCTTTAAGAGAAATGAAAACTCTGGGCACCTGGGTGGCTCAGTCGGTTGGGGGGGTCCTACTTCGGCTCAGGTCATGATCCCCTGGTTCATGAGTTCGGGCCCCGTGTCAGGCTCTGTCCTGACAGCTCAGAGCCTGAAGCCTGTTTCAGATTCTGCGTCTCCCTCTCTCTGCCCCTCCCCCGCTCCTGTCTGTCTGTCGGTCTCTCTCTCTCTCTCTCAAAAAATAAGTAAACATTAAAAAAAAATTTTTTTAAGTAAAAGGAATTAAAATTCAAACATTTTCATGGGCCCCTAAAGTATCCTGGGCCCTAGGCACTCTGCCTTTACTTACCTATGGCCGCATTTGCATCACTATGCCAGAGCTGAGTAGTTGAAATAGAGCCCACGTGGTCTGCAAAACGGAAATCATTTACAAGCCGGCTCTCCGGCTAGTGTTTTACAGATGAGAGAGTGAGGACCTGGGAGACTGCGTGACTTACCTCGTGTCCCACGAGCGTTACTGGAGGGTCGAGGGCTGGAGCCTGCCACCTCCCCCTCTCCTGCACACCCACAGCTTTCCCAGGCTTCCTTAGGGGCTCCCCCGCAGGCCACGCCCTCCAGGCCAGGTGCAATTCCAGGAGTGTCTGAACACCTGGGCAGGGTGGGCTGGGATGCTTTCCAGGGCAGGGGCAGCCAGGGTCAGGGACAAGTGCCACTGGGCCGCACAGCAGAGCCGAAGGGACATTTTTGCCTGGAGGATGGACCCGGTGAGCAGGAGCTCGGCTTCTTTCCATCACCCCGCCCCACACACCTGCGCAACCCCAAACAAAACGGTTAATGTGATCAAGCTGATGCTAATGAAGATGAGGCCAATGTGTGCACTTGACAGAATCATCTTATGTGATGGCCACAGTCCCCCCAGGGTGAATATATGCCCTTGAACCGTGTGAAATCGCTGCCTTTTGATCGTGTTTGACCCACAAAGTCAGAATTTCATGGTCCCATCTAATACGATTTATCTCCCTTTACACGGGAACAGACAGACGCTCAAAGACATTAAGTCGAGAAGAGCTGAGATCGAGTTGCTCTGATTCCACAGCCCCACGTGGCTTTTTATAGACCGCTCTCCCGCCAACTCGACGCCCCCCTCCTCCTGAGGCCTGTCGCTTACCCAGAGGCTGAGGCCCACGTGTCTCCATACACAAAGCCTTCGTGACTTACTTGTGCTCTCTTCTCTGCGTGGTAGCCTCGCTGTCTTTTGCTCTCCCCCATCCTGACACCTCCCTCTTCCGGACTTTGCATGTCTCATCTATCCCCACCCCCTGTCCAGTTTACTTCTTAAATGCCTTATCTGGACACTTCCTTTTATTGCCACCTCTGTTTCTGGCCCTGGTCCTGTAGGCTTTCCTGGCTGGGCTCCCTGCCATGTCCCCGTCCCCTCCACACTAATGCCACAGCAATCCCTGTAAAATGCAAATCTGATTGCTTCACCCTTCTGTTCAAACTCTTTAGCGGCTTTTCCTGTTGCTGTAGGCATGAAGAGGGTCCCTCGCCAAGGCCCAGGATCTGCGGTCCCACCCTTGCTGTCTCTTGGGCCTCATCTTACCCTCTTTCCTGCTGCTTCTTTCCTCCCACCTTCTAGCTCTTTGAATGTGCCCGGCTTCCTTCCACCAGGGCCTTTGCACTGGCTGCTCTCTCCACCTGGAATGTGTTTCCGCACCTGCTTCTTTGCCAGATTCGCGGCTACGCTGCCTACAGACATCGGCTCTCCGGTCACTTCCTTGAGGAAGCCCTCCCTGCCTTTTCAGACCTATTCTCCTAGAATAGAATTCCTTTCTTTCAGAGCACCTGTTTGTTTACACGTTTACATTCGTTTGTGTGGCGAATGTGTGACTCCCCAACTTGTCTGTAAGGTCTCTGAGAGCAGGGACCCTGTGAACCAGCCCCCGCCTAGCCCCTGCATACCAGTACAGGGTGGATAGATGGAGGCTTCCTACCTTCTGGGGAGCAGGGAACTACCTCCTGCAGGACACCCTGCCCTGTGGCGATCTCGCATACTCTCCACCACATCGCTGCTCGCTGTTCCCTCTCTTAGAGAACTCCTATGCACCCCTCAGGGCCCCGCTCCACCATCTTGCATGCCCCCTGAGCTAGGCCAGTTGCACTCACCTTTGGATATTTTTTTTTTCCTCTTCCACCTTGTACTTCTTTCTGCCATCTCACTTAGCATATTGTGATGACAGTTTTTTACTATCTTTTCTCTGAGTGACTGTGAGCTCTCTGCCAGCCTCTCTGGATGCCCAAAACCTAGCGCGGCACCTTGGCCCCACAGCACCTAAGGAGGTGGTGCTGAAGTGAATACAATGCCTTGTCTTTAGGGCACGAGGCTTTGGATTTGCTTCTCTGGTGCTCAGGTGGCCTCAGTCACCCCCCCCCCGCCCCTGCTCCCCCATTCCCAGGCACACAGTCTCTGTCTGTAAAACACTTAGGTTATGTTTCCCCAACTGTGGGAATGATATTCACATGATCTCTCCAGCCAGGGACAATAAACATCCCGTGCTCTCGGGACACCTAACCTCTGACGGGTAACAAGGAGCCAGTGACTCTCGTATGCGTGGCCGAACGTGCATTTGCTTGGCTTATTTGATGATAACACGTCTACAACACTTGATATTAAGCATAGGGTGCATATTTTGAAGCTATTCCAAAGTATAAAGGGGTTTCAAAGGAATGTATGCATTTCTGAAAGCTTAATTACTTAACGAGTTCCACGACTTTTGGAGGGTTTGCTTAATGAGACGTAATTAAACCTGTTAATATTTCATGAACGGCTCTTTATTGAGGTATAGCCGACACGCGCTGTTGCATTGGTGTCCGATGTACAACATAGCGATTTGACAGGTCTATAGCCTCTGCCCTGCTCCCTGCAATTATAGTCCCTGCCATCTGTCACCATACAGCACTGTTACAATACCATTGACCGTACTCCCTATGCTGCCCTTCATCCCCAGAGCTTACTCCATAACTGGAAGCCTGTATCTCCCACTCCCCTACACCCATTTTTGCCCATTCCGTCAGCCCCCCTCCTCTGGCAAGCATCAGATTGTTCCTTGAGTAATTCTGAAGGCTTCCCAGACCAGCTTCTGTAAAATATGCCAGATATAGCTGGTTACTTGTAAAATCGTCCAAATAGCAAGGGCGCCAGCCTTCTCCCCTCTCCCGCACCCCTGCCCACCGAGTCTCACCAGATCAGGCTGACCCTGCCAAGGTGGCTTTCCCAGCCAGCAGGCACGGCTGCAGACCAGGCCCACCTGCCCGAATCACTGCGGCAGATCCCCCCTCCTTCCTTCCCAACCTTTCCTTTCTGTTCCACCCTCCAGGTATTGCCAACCTGCCTGCCTACAGCACGGCTCTGAAGAGGCCACGGCTGGGCCCTCAGCCTTCAATAGCTCTCCATTGCTTATCGGCTACCGCTTACACTTCCCAGCTTGGAATGTAATGTCCACCCCACATGGCCCTGGATGCCCATCCCGGACGTTCATGCCACTCCGCCCCCATTCTCCGGGACACTTTCGCAAATTCCCTCCGTCTTCCAATGCTTTGTCCGTGTCCCTCCTTGTCTGTCTTATATTGTGCCTACCTAGATTATAATATTTGTCTTAACCTTCTTCCTATTCTTGTGAAACTCTTTTAGGAGTTTATCTTTCTTCTTCTTTTTCTAAATGTTTATTTATTTTTGAGAGAGAGTCAGATGGGGAGACGCAGAATCCGAAGCAGTCTCCAGGCTCTGAGCCGTCAGCACAGAGCCCGACGCGGGGCTTGAACGCACAAACCGCGAGGTCATAACCTGAGCTGAAGTCGGACGCTTAACCGACTGAGTCACCCAGGAGTCCCAAAGAGTTTAATTTTCAATCCTTTCCTTCTCTAATCCTTCCCTCTACTTCTTAAGACAAGGCTTCCTTGAAATGACTGATGTGGCACTTGGCATGCCGGGCGTTTTTAATGGGGGTGATCATCACCCCACCGAGGGCAAAAAGTGGTTCTTGGTGGAAGAGCAAAAAAACCTCAGATATTACAGTGATCTGTGACCCTCCAAACAGATATACAGTGTGTCCATGGTATTAACATTTCCTGCTGGAGGGAATACAGAAAAAATGTCTGAAAAGGCTCTCTGATGTGAACGGTGGAGAATGACCAGAAAAAGGTTGAGAAACGTCGGTCTCTCCTAAACAGGAGAGACAGAACTCCGAAGAGGTGCTGAGATCTAAATGAAATGGATGTTTTCAAAGGCCAAGAACTGTCTGTGTCACATCATAAAAACCCCATATACGTTCATGATAATCGCCAGTATCTATCGTGCACATGCCAGGTCCAGGCACTCTGCCAAGATTTACACACATGTTCTCAGGTGAGATCTCATGATCTCATTTAACCTTGCCCCCGTTTCATGTACCATTATTATTACAGATAAGGAAACTGAGGCTTAGAGAGGTTGGTTTAATTGCCCCATGCCAAACTCTTGGTAATTGACAGAGGCAGGATTTTAACCTCCGTCTGACTTCAAAGCCTGCCCTCCAGATGCCTCGCAGAAGTGAGCCCCTCACTCCTGGTGAGCCCTGGGAGCACTCTCCCGCACAGAGGGAGGAGAGACTGTTAAAATTAACCAGCGCTTGCAGCCTTTTTTTTTTTTTTTAATTTTTTTTTTTTAAGGTTTATTCATTTTTCAGAGACAGGGAGGGACACAGCCTCAGGGTGAGCGGGAAGGGGTAGAGAGGGAGACACAGAATCCGAAGCAGGTTCCAGGCTCTCAGCTGTCGGCACAGAGCCCGACGCAGGGCTCGAACTCACAGACCGCGAGATCGTGACCTGAGCCGAAGTCGGACGCCCAGCCGACTGAGCCACCCAGGTGCCCCGCTCTTCCAGCCTTCAATAGCTCTGGGCTGATGGATGGTGTCCTTGTGTCCAGGGCCATGATGATGACCGCCTGCGATCTCTCAGCCATCACCAAGCCTTGGGAGGTACAGAGTAAGGTATGGAGCCCTCCTGACCTGAGAGGAGGGGAGTCCCGGCATCACGACAGCAGCCGGTGCAGCTTGGACTCCAGCTCCAGAGGCGGCCCTGCTTTGTCTCCTCCTCCTCTGCCAGGACATGGAAGCCACTTTAGTGCCCTCTCCAGTGATGACAACAAAGGGGGTGGCGAGGCAGGGGTGGGGTTGAAGCGTTTGCTGAGCTGGAAATGGCCCCCAGGAGGGGTGGGAGCAGGGGCAGGAGGATGGGGGCTGCGGCTTGACTTTTTGGGGGGGTTGTCTGTTGCAGGTAGCTCTGCTGGTTGCTGCCGAATTCTGGGAACAAGGTGACCTGGAGCGCACAGTGCTGCAGCAGAACCCCATCGTGAGTAGGGGATGGGGCGTCAGCCTGATGTGGGGTGTGTGTGATCTCACCCTGACACACAGACGGGCCCCCTGACACAGACATGTGTGATCTTACCATAGAGATGATCTTTTCCTAATACACTGGTCGTCCAGGCATGGTCCCCAGGCCACCATCAAACCTCATTGCTAGGGAACATGTCAGAGATGCCAATTCCCGGCCCCCATCCTAGACCTACCGCAGCAGGAACTCTGGATGTGGGCTCAGCAGATGTGTGCCCTCCTAACCGACAAGCCCTCCTGAAGTCTGAGAACCCTGCTCTAATGTACTGGCTCACTCAGCCAGGTAGAGATTGACAAGTGAACCCCAAAACAGAGTTCCTTTCATTTCTCACAGTCCAGGGGACCACCTCCCCAGGCCCTGTTCTAACAGTCCAGAGCGTACAAGGGGAGGACCTGGTCAAGCTGAGCACCCATCCACGTTGAGAGCAGGTGTGGCAGGGACAGCCGGTGGGCTCCCCACCTGAGATGGGCGCCCCCCCCCATGAGAGGTTAGCCAAGTGAGGGCGGGGCTAGGAAGTAGAGGCGGGGTAGGAGGGAGAGACATTCTGGGGACAGAGCCGTTGATGGAGATGGGGGCGGGGGAAGCCTGTGGCAGAGCAGAGGGCACGCTGGGGCACCCACGTGAGGCTTGGACAGGGACTGAGGGGGAGTACAGGCAGTGAGGGTTGTGCAAGCCTCAGGGCGGGCAGGCAGGGAGCGTCCCAACCTGAGTAGCAGGGGGCCACCGGTTTGGATCTCTCTTTTTTCTTTCCCAGGTTTTCACATGTGGAGAGACCAGTGAAAGAACCCTAGAGACCCCACCAGCCAGGTTCAACTGCTAGTGAGAGTCAGCCATTCTCGTTTTATCTATGCCCCCAGCTCGGGCATTTTCTTATCTTTTGGCTGAAGTATTTTAAAGTAAATTCCAGATGTTATCACTTCTCCCCTAAATACTTCAGTTTGCCTCTCTGAGAGATAAGAAACTCACACACAGTATGCAAGCACATACACACACACACACACACACACACACACACACACACAGACACTACCATTATTACGCTCACAAAATTAGTAATAATTCTTTAAGGTCATCCAATCCTCAACCTCTGTTTATTTTCCCTGATCAAGTGAAAATAGTAATTAGGTTGATTTGTTCAAATCAGGATCCAGTCAAGGGACCACATTCCCTCCGGTTGTTATGTCTCTCGAATCTCTTTCAATACATAGCAATTTTCTCCTCTTTTTTTTTTTTTTTAAATATATACGTGGCATGTATTTATTTGTTGAAGACCGTGGGTCTTCTGTTGTGTAGTTGCCCACATTCTGGATTTGGTTGATTGCACCCTCATGGTGTTATTTAATATGTTCCTTTATCCCCATATTTCTTGCAAACTGCTAGTCAGATCTGGAAACTTGATGAGTTCAGGTTTAGTTGGGTGTTTTGTTTTGTTTTGCTTTGTTTTGTTGTGAATAAGAATGCTTCATAGGTAGGGGCGCCTGGGTGGCTCAGTTGGTTAAGCAGCTGACTTCAGCTCAGGTCATGATCTCACAGTTTGTGAGTTCGAGCCCCGCATCAGGCTCTGTGCTGGGAGCTCAGAGCCTGGAGCCTGTTTCAGATTCTGTGTCTCCCTCTCTCTGTTCCTCCCCCACTCACACTCTGTCTCTTTCTCAAAAATAAAGATTAAAAAATTAAAAAAAAAAAAAGAGAATGCTTCTTAGGTAGAGTAGGTCCTGGCATCATGCCAAGAGGAGCCGGGTACAGTTAACTCTTTCTCCTCCATGACAGCCCATGATGGACAGAAACAAGGCGGATGAACTCCCCAAGCTTCAGGTCGGCTTCATTGACTTTGTCTGCACCTTTGTCTACAAGGTAGGTCCTTTGCTTTCTCAGGCTCAGCAAGGTGTCCTTGATAAACCCAGGATTCCCAACAACATCAGGAATAATAAACCCTGGCAGGTGGGTGACCAGCGCGTGATAGTTTACAAAGAGCTTCTCATCTGCAATGGCATTTGGTCCTCAGGACGGTCCAACGGGGGTCTTGAGTGGTAATGTACCCAGGCCAGAGTCAGGAAAGGGGGGAGGCCATGGGATGCACGCCCTCCTAACTTCCCTGGTTGGTGGAAATGTGACAGGTCAAAGTAGCCCAATTGTCAAAAGACAATCTGGAATTTCTTTGAGCCGATGCTCACGGGTAAAGTCCTCCTCCTGGAAACCCACTGCTCCCAACTCTGTGTTATTTGTGCCACCACCCACCGCCCATTAGTCATTTTTATTTCGGCCATGTTACACATGAGGAGGCAGAGGTCAGAGATGAGAAATGACAGGGCCAGCATCACTGGAGGCGGCCTCGAGCCGGGACTAGAGCCGGATGCCTGACCCTGGTTTAGGGCTCTTTCTGCTGCACTAGGGAGAAGGGCACATGCTCTCAGAGCAGACAGGGGCCACTCTGTCATAACATGGCTAATTGGGGTGCTCCGAGCAACAAGGTAGAGTCGCCGTGCTCCCCACTATCATCAGCAATATTATTAAACCGGGTAGGTGAGGCTGAGTGCCCTCCGTGTGCTATCCCAGCCCTGCGAGGATGGCTGAGGCAGAGCTCTGTAGGTCACCACCCCGCGGTCACACAGTTTGTGGCAGAACTGGATCCAAACCCGGCAGCTCTGAGCACAGCCGACTCTGGCCGGAACTCCACGGTGGACCCTGGATTTGCTGTTCTCACCTTGAGCAAATCTACTCCATCAACCTGCACTTTGATTTCCTCACCTGAAAATCCCAGAGGGATGCATCCCGTTTTCCCACCTCCCAGGAGTATCTGGGGATCAATGGAGATAAAGCACTCCATAAACTGCAATGTATTGTGCTCAAGGCATTATTTGTATTCTTGGAGCTAAGAGACTTTCAGAATCCCTTTCGCAAATCCCAATTTCATTCAGCAAATGTTTTCTGGTGTCTTTATCCCCCAGACACTGTCTTTTCACCCCAGTGAACAAGGCGCCGCTGTCCCTGCCCTCTCCAAGTTCACGTCCCCTGGGGGAGACGGGCAAAGGGAGTCATTACAATGAAATGAAATGTGGAAGAGAGGCTTCTGGAGCTTCTAACAGGGGACTCTACTTACCCAGAGGGTTCAAAATGGTGAAGAGGAGAGGGCAGCAGATCTGGAGGGGTCCGGAAGCCAGGTGAAGGACATGGGGACTGCCACAGGAGGGTTTTAAGCAGGAGAGGGATGGACGGGCTCTTGCACTGCAGCCCTCCCCCCACCAGTATCAGCATCCCACCGCCCCAGGCAGCTCATTCCCATGCTGGGCATTCTCAGCCGAGCCTCCCCCTCGGCTGGACCCTGGGCCATGCCCCGCCCCCAATGCCAGAGGCTCTCTCTTTTCCAGGAATTCTCCCGTTTCCATGAGGAGATCACTCCCATGCTGGATGGGATCACCAACAACCGCAAGGAGTGGAAGGCGCTCGCGGATGAGTACGATGCCAAGATGAAGGCGTTGGAGGAGGAGAAGCAGAAGCAGCAGGCAGGCACGCAAGGTTTGTGGACAGGGGAGACGAGGAGCCCTGTCCCCACCCACTAAACACTCACAGCCTGGTCGCAGGGCCCCATACGTGTGGGCCCGTCCAGGCGTCCCCACCTCCTCTGATCGCTCTCATTCTGCATTTTGGGGCGCTGAGGCTTGCTGACATGAAGTACCATGGCCAAATCATACAGTTAGTAAGCGGCAGAGCCTAGTTCCCAAGACTGAACCTTCTACCAAGGATTTCCGGCTGCCCCCCAACCAGTGTAGGACAGATTCCAATTCCAGGGCTGTGGACATAGAGCCCTACCCAGGGGCAAGGGAGAAAACCTTTGAAGGAATTTTAGGGGCCCTATTTCTGACTGTCTGATGTTTGAGTAGTGTCTATACCAGCACGAGCCCTTTCTTGCACACACGGTGATGGAGGGCTCACTACCATGCATAACATCCTCATTCCGTATCAGTGTTAGAAAGCTCTTCCTTGAACCACAATTCTCCTTGTGGAAGCCTCCACCTGGCGGCCGCAGCCCTGCCTTCCAGAATCAAGTGGGATGTTTGCTCCAGCCCTTCCCAACTGAGAGCACATTCTCCCTCCCTCCAGTCATTTCTTTTACTGATTGTGTGGGTCCAGTTCCCTCGTGGGACATGACACGTAGTCCTGGCCCCCCTCTGACTTCCCTCCTCTGCACACCTGCCCCTCTGCCCACCTTGGTAACGCGGACACTGTCACGGCTCCAGTTCTGCTCGGGGCATCGTGGGGTGATTCCAACCTGGTGGCTGCAAATGTGGGGCTACCATTTACGTTTTGCAAGCCGTGCTGTCTGCACGGCCCCAGTGTCCTATACGTGACAGTCATCATAGATTTGTACGGTTATTACAATTTTCCAGAAATGGCAGTAAAGTGTCCGGAGGACGAGGCATCTTTTTCTCATTTGCAAATTATCTTTTGGGCTAGCGGCAGCTCTGTGCAAACTCGAAGCCTGCAGATGTCTTTTGTTTGGCCTGCATTCTGTTCGCGTGAATTTGCTGTCCGCGTTTTAAAACTGGGATATTTCCGATTTTGAACATCCAAATCTCCAACATTTCTTTAAGAAAAAAAAAAAAAAATATATATATATATATATATCAGTATTTGGCCACACCAGTCTGCTTTTCTGCAGGACAACGATTAGCTGGAGCTGAGTGGCAAATGCCCCCTTTAGACAGGATAGGGGATCGCTCTGGTTTGCCACCGCCTCGACACCACCCACTGCTGTCTCCCAGACAGCGTGCCGAGTGTTGGTGGGTCATTTATCATCACCATAGTGGTTCCCTTTTTCTTAGTGTAGAGAAACGGCCTTGGTTCCTCGGATTCTCCTGACACTTGGCTCGCCTTCTGCATGTGTGGTTGGTTACCTGTTGGCCTCCGAAAGCCCCCGAGTTTGCAACTCTTGGTCTAAACCAGGGCGAAAGGGAAGCGCGCGCCTCCTCTCACCAGGTGTATTCTCTTTCTTGTCCGCAGCGGCGGCGGGAAATCAGCCCGGGGGCAACCCCAGTCCAGCAGGGGGCGCACCAGCATCCAAGTCCTGCTGCATCCAGTAGCCCGGCCCGGCATCAGCTGACCAGAATGGTCCCACCCTCGTGGAAAGAGATTCCCCCAAGCCGGCAGAAACCCAAAAACCTTCTTGAGAAGTAAAAGAGTCCTAGGACTTGAAAGCGGAACGAGAATTTAGCTTACATCCTATCTAGTGGTTTTTCTTTCCATCATTTTTTTTTTTTCAGTTTTGAGTACTTTTCTCTTGCGAGAAAACCAATCATCCATCCTTTTCCATTTCTTTCGCATTTTTTCCCTTAGCTGAAGTCATTTTTCTTTTCAGCTTGATGGTGTTTTGTTTTTAAGTTTATTCATTTAAGTAATCTCTACACCCCATGTGGGACTCGAACTCACAACCCCGAGATCAAGGGTCTTCTGCTCTTCAGACTGCGCCAGCCAGGGGCCCCTTACCTTACCTGAAGTATTTACCAGCACATTTCAGACGTATCATTTCGCTCCTCTGTTACACATCTTTAAAAACATCTGGGCGTTTTCTAATATAACCCCATCATTATCACATGCAGCGAATGAACACCTCATATCAAGGGGTGGTCGATGCTGTGATGAGCTGTGCAGACCCTTTCCTGAAGAGTAAAGGACGTGCGGTCCCCACAGCTGTCCCTCGAAGATTCCCACAGCTGCAGGGAGATCCTTGACCCAAGGTCACGGCCTTCCCCAGATGGCCTACGCCCATGACAGACCTATGCCAGGTGTTAAGGCCTGGCCGTGTTGGCCCAACCCAGGACAACTCCACAGGGCCATTCCAGTTCCAGGACTCTCGGTGGGGTCACCACGGCCGTCGCCGGGGCTCCGTCACAGCTCGGCTTCTCCCTCTACCCATCCCCACTCCCTTCCCTGCCCCAGGTGTTGGTCCCGTGGGCACCCCTTAATAAACATCCTGCAAAGACCACTGCGGAGGCTGCTTTCTGGGGAACCCAACTGACCACACCCATCCTTCATTGCCTCTGCCCTGCTGTCGCACAAACGTCTTTATTAGCTGATTTGTCCAAACAAGTTTCACACGTTTAAGTTTTTTTTTTTTTTAAGTTTATTTATTTTGAGAGAGAGAGAGAGAGTGCAAGCAGGGTAGGGGCTGAGAGAGAGAGGGAGAAAGAGAATCCCAAGCAGGCTCCACGCTGTCAGCACAGAGCCCGATGCGGGGCTCAAACTCATGAACCGTGCGATCGTGGCCCGAGCTGAAATCAAGAGTGGGACACTTAACTGACTAAGCCACCCAGGTGCCCCACAAGTTTCACACTTTTCAAGTTTAGATGTCACTAGACAGGTGGGTCCTGAATCCTCATCTTTTAACTCTCAAGCTAGATGTTCTGCTTTCCAGAAGTTGACCCTCTCAGAGCAGCGGTCTTTAAAGAGACATGTCCCTAGGCAGGCCACATGTAGTGGTTAAGTGGCAGGGCAAAGAGGAGAGGTGTCACCCTGGAAGTACACACGCTGCTGCCGGTCCTGGCTTTATTCCTTGGGCAGGTTCCCTCCGTTCTTCTCAGCCTCAGCCCTCCCCGTCTGCCAACTGAGGGTCACAGTCCTCGCCACGCCTCTCACAGGGCTCTGGTTAGCACCAAGGGAACCACATATAAGGACTGCACCTTATGTTGAATTAAGTGCCTCCTGTGATGTCCTGGGTACTGTTCACGGTCCAATTTCATCCTCCCAACGCTACAGGGTAGAGACAATCACTAGCCCCATTTATCACAGGATGAAGACACTCAGAGAGGTTAAGAAACCTGCCCAAAGACGACCAGCTGGTACGAGATGGAGGTAAGACCCAAAGCCAGACAGCTGTCACCACCCTCCTGGCTTGTAACCCATTTTCCCTGCACCATCCTGCTTCTGACCATCAGCTCCTTTAAAACATAAGGGACCTGAGTTCACCTAGGCAATTCATCTTGCCTCATACTCAGGGAAACCAGGGGCCAAAGAGGTGGCTTGTCGAAGTTTGCACAACACAGACGTGGCAGAGTTGCGTCTCAAACGTAGGTCTCGAGCCTCTAAATCTTCCGGGCTATTTCTGGCACCACTGAATGCATCCTTGAGGGCATTATTTCCGTGACTCTGTGGCTTGGGGGCCTCCCTAGCTGTGTGTGCAGTCATCAGGCCATGGATAGGATCCACTCACGTGTCCATTCAGGAACTCCTGACTAATAGGGTTGGGCACCCTGCCATGAATAGAGAAGCAGCCCTGCTTTCCTGGATTTTACCATCCAGCAAGGGGGCGGCGACAGCTTCTGAGCGATCACGCACACGGAAAACCTCTCTAAAGACTAACTCAAGTCACAGAAGCCTGCTGCTAAGGGGAAACATCCCCATTCATTTGAATGGGAAATAATTGCGATGTGTTCCTTTCCGACTGCAGAAATCCAAACCGTTTCCAGATGGAGAAAATAAATCACCTCAAAACGAGAGCGAGTTTATGCAGGAAACAAACAACTTGAAACCAGTTTGCACATAACATAGAATGGAATGGCTGATTGTACTTGGTCTTGGGTACGTGTGATTTTCTTCACCAACGTCTCAACCCTTTGGGGGCACATCAATATCCACGGGTATCTTGCACTTAAACTGCACTTAAAACATAAAGTTAAGGGGCGCCTGGGTGGCTCAGTCGGTTAAGCGTCCGACTTCGGCTCAGGTCATGATCTCGCGGCTCGTGGGTTCGAGCCCCGTGTCGGGCTCTGTGCTGACAGCTCGGAGCCTGGAGCCTGCTTCCATTCTGTGTCTCCCTCTCTCTGCCCCTCCCCTCACTCGTGCTGTCTCCCTCTCCCTCAAAAATAACTAAACATTAAAAAATTATTAAAAAAGAATAAATAAAGGTAAAGCAGTTTTTGGGCAAAATAAAAGCAACCCCGAGAAAGCATGAAACGGAGGACATCCAAGACAGAGGGTCTTAGAAGATGCCGTTTCTTCACCGCCCTTGCTGGAAGTGAGCAAAGGAAAACATTTCAAACTCACCCAAATGAAGCACACAATTCGAGTCTGTTCTTCATATCCTCTGACCAGAAACTTTGTTTTAAACCAGAAACCGTACTGTTGTCGTCTGTCGGTGAGGGTTTTTGCTTGAAAACGTAATGTCAAAGTATCTCCTTCAGCATGTGTCATTAGTGAGCTTGTGTGGAAATGTTGATGCAGCCAGACAAGGAGGTCCTTGTTCAGAAAGCGGGAGAGCATTCTAAAAGTCCTGGCAAAAAGCTGGTCCTGGAATGACTGTTGTGGGAGACTGAGTCTGAATGGTTCATAAGAGCCAATAGCTGAATGGTTCAATGAAATGTGCTGTGAAGGAAGGAAACGTGAACCCAGAGAGTTTTGGGGGGCTTGGGGGGCACACCTGACCCCGGTCCTCTCTGAGAAAGCGACCCTGGAACTAGAATCCTTTTCCCATTTAGTGGCCAGGGTGTCCCTCAACGAGCACGCAAATAAAGACACATCTCACTGGGGCTGTGGGTGGTGTTTTCTTTTTAATCTCCATAGTGTATTTGTTCAGTTTATTTATAAGCAGATCACTTCACTATTTACAGTACATGAGCATAGAGATTCTACAGTTTTTGTGATGTAAACAATAACTCCATAGTAGGAGTCTGAGAAAAGAAGCCAGTTCTGAAGTATTTACAGACGTTAAAATAGAACTTTATACTCACGAAAGAATAATACATAGAGCAATTTGGTTAAATTATCTATGAAACTATAGAATCTGACAATGTACAAATACAGGAAAACAGTTTCTCATTTAGAAGGTGAGACAGATAAATCACACCGGAAATAAAATAGGGACCATGACAACCACAATAATTAAAAGCAAAGAAGGTTTCTTCCTTGCCTCTTACAGATAAAGTATTTATATAAATAAGGACACAACCCAACGAAATGGAAAAAATATATAAAAATCCTCTACCAATTAAAAAAAATAGCAAAACTAAAAACTCGATTCTCAATCATTAGCAGTGTCCTTTAAAAAATTAAAATTTAGCTTTCTATTATAAATAACAAAGCAGATGTGTCCCTCTGTGTAGGTGAAATTCTTGCACCTTTCTCAAGAAATGCATCAATGTAATTCCACACATACACACACACACAGGCGTGCACACGTGCAGACAGACAGACACGCACACACACACACACACACACAAATACACACCTATACGCACACACACAGCCTTGCGCTCACGCACCCCAGGCTGTAGTTACCTTGTTGAGCTTCCTAATAAATAATGCCCCCTACAGTAGTACCCCTGGGGATGCCCAAACCTGACAAGTTTAGCCATTCCCTGGTTTAACCCTGTCACAGAGCCGGGGAAAGCCCTGGCTCCCTATTGCTCAGAATTCTCTAGGCTGCATGGTCACACCAAGAGAAAAGGATTTGAGTCCAAGATTTGGAAATGCTGGAAGGGACCATAGGGACCACCTCGCCCAGTCGATTAAGGCTAGCTACAGACACAGTCTTTTAGAAACCTGGGGTCGGGGAGAGGGATCTTGAGTTGATTTCAACATTAGCAGCTGCCTCTGGAGGAAGCCGACGCTCAAAGCCAATGCTAATACCGTGGAACGAGGGGGTGGGTGTGAATTTCCAGAGCAGACGGCACCAAGCCAGACTTCTGGATGGTCATGGCCTCCAGAAACCATCCGGAAATCCAAGCGGTCCACCTCCCTGTCCCACTGACCACCGTGACCACACTCCCCTGGAGATTTCCAACCTGTTTCCATTGGAATCAGAACACCCCTCAAGAAACAAAGTTGGGGAGAGTTTATGACTTTTTATTCCTAACACAAAAACACTCGACAAGAGTTTGAAATACAAAACACAAACACAAACAAACAAACAAACAAAAAAACCTGTTTGGCTATTCAGTGGACCGTATCCAAGGCCATGGCCAGCCCCCTCCCCCCCCCCGCCCCGCCCCCCCAGTCTCCTCACACGCAACCTCTTTGCTTGTCCCGAGGGTACAGGGCGGGCCACCCAGCAGAGGTTCGCTTAACAAGGTCAGCAGCTGGGATGCCAGTATTGCAGTTACAGCAAACCCCTCCCGGGCACCCGGACACAGGGTCCACTCCTGTCTCCTTTGCCCACAGGATAACTAGTGTGCTTCTCGGTCTGTGCCAGAGTCTGCTAAGCGGTTGCTTCTGCAGTCTTCTGACTGGCGTAACACTGGGCTCTAAACACATAGACAGTTCACTCAGGCCATTACACAGAATTCCCAAAGTTGGTGTTGCACAGCAAGGGGGCCGAAAGGATTTATTTGCCTTCCATCTGGGAAGCTGGTGGGTACAGTCTTTGGCCACTAGAGGGCGACCAGACGTCGATAAGGCAAAGTGCTGAGGTGGAAGCCGACCAATCCCTTCAAAAGTCACCCATAAAGCAAGGCTGGCAAAGGGGAAGAAGAGGCTCTTTGAGGCTCCCTTGCAGGCTCCTTTGACAAAACACGCAGCACAGAGCGGGTTCTAGCTACATAAACACGTCTTTCGTGGCGTTGCTCTGCCCGGGGACTGACCACCTACAAAACCGTATTTTCCGCACCCCCCCGGGTGGGGCAGTCGGACCGCCCTGCTGCTTCCAGTTGTGCAAGGCATTCTGACGAAACAGAATATCTGAAAATCCGTCCCCCGAGGTCTCAAAGCCTCAGCCACCACTGCTGTATCACTAGAGAAACAAAAAGCAGAAGCTGCCCTAAACACATGCAGTGTGATCGATGCCTCCTGTCGCCCCGTATGTTTTACAATCATTTGAAGGAAACGTGTGAAAAGTGCCTAAGTTAAGCTCTTTTGAAAAAACAAGTGTATTGCTAGTATTGTCTGAGAGCAAGAGAGAAACAGCCAAGTGGTCACAACATTCGGATTAAAAGCTGTTCCGCGGGGACGATGACAACGAGGCTGATGGGGAGATGTGACATCGCCACCCAGCCAAGTCGGGGTTGAACTTCTCACCATCCCCACGAGAAACTATGGCTTAGATCTGTCCTGGGGAGCTGGCCTCCTCATACAAGGTAACTCAGCCAGGACCATGTGGGTTCGAGTCTGCTGCTGGTTGGTTACCTGGCAGAGAACTCGCACCCTGAACACGAGCTGGGCGCGGCCAGAGAATGGGATCCGGTTCACGGGTGAGTGATGGGTTCCTGACGCTCCCGGCTGGTAACCTGAGCCTAGCGGGTTCGAAAGGGACTTGAGTGCTCATTCCATCCAATAGTCTCATCCGTTAGATGAGGGAACAGAGGCCCCGGATCACACAGCAAGTAAGAAACATCAGGTTTCTCACTGAGATGGCTTATAGTTGAATGACTTGCTCTGTAAACCCATTTGATGTCAGCTGGGCTGTTTCAACTTTTTATACATATATAAAAATAGGTACCAAGATCTAAACTCACCATTCCCCATCTCTAGGGCCTCCAACAAAAGGGCCAGCAAAGGGCTGCCCTTTCCTGCTGCTATTTAGGAAGGCATCTCTCCCCTCCCTCATACCAGCCCCACTCCCGACCCCATCCCAATCCCTAGGAGAGTACCTCGCTCAAGCCAAAGGAGACCCATCTTTGCCAGCGTAGAAACATGGAGCCACGCTGAAGGGTTGTGGTTTTCTCAAAGTGCTTTTATTGGTTCAATGCAAAGTCAGCCTCTGCCTACTTCCTGGACGTCCTGCAGCCGGCTCCCAGGGGTCTCCCCACACCCAGCGTCTGTTTTGGGCCACGGGCACTCCTGTGGGCTTCCCAGCTCCCGAGCTCTCCCTCCATTTACCCTGTACTTCCGGACTCAGCAAACAGCCCCGGAGCCCTGTCTGCCCCGCGGGCAAACACCCCGGGGACTTGACTTGGGGACCGGCTTAAACATATTGCACATAAGCACTAGCTGCTTTCCTTCCGCCCCGGTGGGAAGGGGTGAGGGGGTCCCTCTTCTTTGGCCAACAAAACCATGAGGTTCACTTTATTTGCTACCGCACACGCGATTTCTTCCCTTAGATCTGAGGGTAGCTGCTAGATCTCAATGCTAAGAAAAACACTGCCATTTTGACGTGAGTCAGATCAACCAATCCTCCAGGGCTGATTCCGCTTCACAGCCGGGACGGCCCATCTCTCAAGCTTCAGGCTCAGCTGTGATTTCAACTGAACCCAAGGCTTGGGATGAGGTTCTCACCCGTCCATGCAGAAGGACCGTGTGTCAACGCCCTCCCTGCCGCCCCCAGCCGTCACTTGCACGGTGGCCTCGGCACGCATGTTGCACATGCCTAGAAGACACTGCTCTCAACACATCAACAAGCAGAGGCTTGATGCAACAAGTGACCTCTTACTGCATCTTTTCCTACGTCAGGACTTGGGCGCTGAGTGTTTGCAGCTCAGAGCTCTCCTCCCTTCCTCCTCCTGCCCCCAGAGCCCCGGAAGCCCTGCCTCTCCCCTGAGCACAGTCACCACGCAGCACTGCAAGACCTCACGGCGGATGCAGCCCCCTAACTCGTGCTCTTGGACCCGTTTCCTGGCTTGGGAGCAAGGTGTGAGGGGCTACGGGGGGTGGGGGCCTTCTCTGCACTCCATCCACTCATATTCTTTACCTCTTTGATGCATTTTCCTTCGGTCACCAGAACCCCCAAGCGTGAGGATTCTGATTCAGCCTTGTACCGACTGAGGAAGGAGATGGAAGAATTCCACTTAGCGGTTGGATCGGACATTTTTGCAAACACCAGCACAGCACAGGGACGGACAGTACAACCTGCCCGGCGTGGGCAGCTGTCGACACGGTCTACAGTAAGCTTTTATGGCAATCACATGTAAACATCATCCAGAGCAAATACGAGGACAGAGCTACGATGAGATGGTTGCCAAAAGCAGCTGCTCCCTCTGGATTACTCCTTAATGTGGTGGGCAAGAGACCAAGGTTGCCTAGTTTTCCTGGAGGAACCCCGGAGTCTCCTTGGTTAATAATACACAGCACCGAATGAGTCGTCCAGATAGAGGTTATCTGCGGGGTTGGTCATTTTTAGAAGAACTTGCAGCCTTTTGTGGACGGGATGGCAAGCAGAAACCCTGCGGGATGCTCTCGGCAGACATCCTCTCCCGCCAGCGGCCAGCCCTGACTTTAGGCACATTACCTCCCAACGCCGTGCGCAGATCTCTGCTCAGGCTCTGCTCAAGGGCCAGTATCTAAGTAACCTCAAGGGTCCTGTGTTAACCTGACTGGGAAGGGCAGCCTCGGCTGACCCAGAAGAGAGGAGAGAGAGAGACTGGTCTTGTATGTAGGAGCGGCTTAGGCAACCTCTAGGCCAACTCTTCCTGGTGCAGAAGGGTGGGGGAGGGACTCTGTGACTTAGCAAGGTCACAAAGCAAGTTCTTGGTGGAGCCAGGCCTCAACCCAGCTCTCCAGACTCTGAATCTAGAGTTCCTTCCTATAGGCTTCCACAGGATAACACCTTAGTATACTCCTTGGTGCAAATCAGGACGCAGTGGGGGCAGCAGACAGATTTAAATTCTATTCTATTGCGTTCCATAACCATTTATTATGTGCCTACTGTATGCTAGGCAGTGAATAGCTATTAAAGGAATTTACAATGTTCAGGTCTGTGCTGTGGATAGTCCCTTTCTTGGTTCATCCTCACAAACCCCGCCTCCCTCAAACATTTCATGTCCGCTATTCCATTCGCTCCCCCCACTCAAGTGGGGGTCATGTGTCACGGTATTATTGCGAGTCCTGTGCCAACGAATGGCCTTAGGGGAATTTTCTCTCACAGATCAGGACACGATAGGGATGGGCTGACGTGAAACCCAGCCACCATTTGGTTCTGTATAATGGGAACCTTTCGAAGATCAGACCAGGTTAAACTCTGATCCATTAGTAAATGGCTGCCCAGAGCACTGTGTTGAGGATTCTAATAGTTAGTATGACCAAGCTCAAAGAACATGAGTGCTGTGGTCGATTAGTTATGTCTGCCACTGGCCAAGGAGGTGGGAGTAGTGGTATATGTGCCATATATGTATTTGCCATCCCAAGCTAGATACCACCTTCACAGAAGCTAAGACTCTCAGAGCCGGCAGGAACCTTGGAGATCAACTTGCCTACTTCCCCTCAGTCCATTTCAGAGAAAAGAATGTGGGGGCCCAGAGCGGTCAAGTGACTTGATCCCCAGGAGCTCAAATTCCCTATTCTTTCTAAAGCCTGTTTCCTCCGGTCTTCTCTGTGGGCTGGGAGTATTCTCACCTCCCAGGACAAGCTCACTTTCCCAGTATACCTACTAAAGTACTTGATAATCTTAAAAAAAAAAAAAAATCAACTACCAATTCTCAAAGTTCTAAAGCCTGGCAGTAGCAAAAGATTAAATTAGCTTGTTTAGTTTAATGAGTCAATTTCAAACACTGTTAAAGCAAGCAGGACTTTTTCTCTTTCCTTTTCTTTTCTTTTTAAGACAGAAACTTCCCAAGGGACCCTGATATATGAACGAGATTAAACTGGAGCCACTCTGTCTGAGGCAGAAGCAATGAGCTCACACCCAGCCTGGCCACGCTTTCCCAAGGCACCTGCACAACATCCAAGCTGGACATGGCTTGACATCACTCATGAACATCAAGTTTACGGTAAAGCCCAATCAGAATGTTGTCTGGATGGCAAAGGACCTTGGAGATGGTCTTATCCACGCTCGGTCCTCACATGCTCTCCTGCTACCCCTGCCCCATCCACCGAAGCGACTTTCCAGGTGAGGGAAAGGGAAAGACAAGCCGGTCGGAGTGGGATGGGTTGGTGGCTGGCCCCAGCAAGGACGGCTGATTTTGGATCACCCTGCCTGTGCCATCCCAGGCGTGTCACTGAAGCTCTCATGGCATGTCCACAGAGCCCTCTGGATCCAGATGCAGGTCCAAGTCTAAACCTGCCTAATCCTGGCAAGGCAGTTGGTGACTTAACCCTCAAAGTGAGCCCGGAGACTTGTAGTCTGTGGCCCAATGTCACTCAACTCACCTCTACCAGTCCCTGTAACTTTGTATCTTTACCCCACTACTGCAGGAGCATGGGACCAGGAATCAGGAGGCCTGGGCTGGCGCACCGCTCTGCCCTCCCACTGGCCGTGGGGCCTCAGGCCCGTCATCTCACCTCTTGGGGCACTGCCCGCCTCACCTGGAAAAACAAGAACAGTGCAGCTCACCCCTGCCTTCCTCACGAGGTCCGCCAGGATCCGAGTGCGCCAGGCCAGGCGCAAGCTCCGGGCACGAGCTGGCACCAGATGAGGGTTCTGACTCTAACTGGACCCACCCTTGCTCAGTGAGACACCGAGGGCAGAGCATGGCAGAGAAGTCCCAGAAACCTCTCCCCTCTGCTCCTCGTTGAGGCTGCAGGCCGCACTTCCCTGGGGATCAGCCTCCCGGCCACCCGGCGCCTCTCGAGCATTCTGGCAGAGGGAGCGGAGCAGCTCAGTGGCAAACACCTCGCGACAGTGCATAGTTAAAAAATCAAGGAAGCGATACGATAATCCCAGGCACAGTACATCTGAGCCATAAATACGTTATTTGAAGGATATACTTTTTTTTTCTTCAATTAAAAATGTGTTTATAATCCTGATTCTATTCACGAGTAACAATTTCATCATCACATACTACGGACAAGAAATGTTATGGTGGACACGGCTGCACGTCTACGAGGGAAGTCGGTCAGGAAGGAAGGGGGAGATGGGTGACTGACCCAGCACTTGGAGGCGCACCCGGGGCCACCCGCCGGAAGCGAGGACACTAAGTGGCAGTGGGACATCAACACCATGGAAACTCACAGACAGAAGCAGCTTTGTTCAATGTAAACATTGATTTTTTTTTTTTTTTAAAAGGACAGCAGTCTCAAGTGTCTCTCTCACGTGTGTTCTCTCACGCGCTCGCTCTCTCGCCTTCTCATATACTTAATTTCTTTGAAAACGTAAACATATTGGAAGGGCCTTGTCTGAGGTATTGAGGTATTCCTCGAAGGTTAAGGCTGTTATCAATGCAGGCTCTGCTGGGCCTCCTTCAGTAAGCTGTCAAAATCCATGGCTTCGTACTTGTTTTTCACGGATGCAGGAAGGGTCTCTTCTGAATTGGAATCTGGGCAGGGGGTGGAGGAGTCAAGGAGAGGGGAAGGCAGTGAGCCACTCAGAAAGGCCAGGCGATCAGAAAATCTGCCACTGGGGTCAGCTCCATGGGGTGCATGTGGCCCCAGGCCTCCAAGAACACCAGACAGCAAGAATCACCTTTGCCATTCTACCGTGACACCTCTGCCCTGTCGTCAGTGTCTCTCGGCCTCGGCTGCCCTGTTTCTAGAATGCGGTGGCCTGAACCAGAGCACCCTAGAGCTCCTTTCTAGCTCTGATATCCCATTAATCTATTTCCCTAAGAGCTTCCTGCTGGTTAGTAAACCGCTGCGGAGGTCACGGAAGGTGGCCACCAGAGCTAGGATGCCCTCATTGTAGAGACACGGAAGCAGGTCCCCATGGGTGGCCGTGCAGCCAGGTGGAGCACTGCCCGGCCTGGAATCCTCCTCGGTTTACTCACACTCAGCCCCGTACTACGGAGCCCGTGTCAGACTCTCCTCTACAGATAATTCTCTCCTAAATTGTACTTCTTTGTCCTTCTTCACCAACTCCTCTCCAAATGTGAGAGCACGGTGACAATATTATTTCGTTGTGGCCCATTAATGGACAAGGCTGCCTGCTGCCTGTTGGGGTCACCATGGAATGCCCCTCAAGGTGGCAGTGCAGCCACTGGCCCTGTGAGGTCAAAGAGACAGCAACCATCGTTCTACCAGCCGGCTGTGAACACAAGACTAGACCTTCCAAGTGGCCACAGGAGGCTTGAATCTGGTACCAGTCTTGGGAGAGGACAAGATGGACCAGAGACCAGAAGAAAAGCAAGATGGCGGCCTCCAGGCGAAGTGGCTGCAAAGTTACCCAACCGGCACATTAGAGCTTTGGTGTGGGAACTGGGTCCAGAGGGGCTTTGGGTCTGGGTTTCACTAAAGGAGGTCACTGCCCCTCGTGCCTTGGGTCTCACTGGAAGGTGGCGGAGCCTTGTGTACTTACCATAGTCAGTGTGTCTGGGCCAGCAAAAGTGCTGGAGCCCTCCGTAGCTCAGCTGGAAGGAGGGCTCGTTGCGTTTCCGCAGGGCAGCGCCATTCCTCAGAGACAGGGCAGCGTGCTCAGAACACCGGTAGGTGATGAAGCCATACTTCTCGCCTCTGTGGGGAGAGGTCAGGGGGAGCATGTTACTGGGCCAGCTTGATTCATACCCTCAGACCACCCATTACCAGAGGCAGAGCAGAAAGCCACACTGATTCAGTAACCATGGCCGCTTGCCCCCCGCCCACCCCAATACGGATGAGGGCAGTCGCTAGGCTGACCTCTACTGTGTGAGAACAGTAAGAGCAGGTGATTCCCAGAACGTCTGCCGGGCGCCTCACTCTTCAGATCACCCTGCCAGTGGCCACTGGCATTTTCTCCCCGCTCAGGGATGAGGAAAACAGGCTCTTCGGAGTTCAGAATTTGCCCCAAGGCAATGGCAGGCAGGGCATTTAAACTCAGGCCTCCCACCATGAAAGCTGATGTACTTCTCTTGGACCTGTGGCACCTAGGCCCCCACCCTTCCCTCCTGCCTCCTTCAAAGCCAGCCTCAGCTACCAGCACCTTGGCTGCTGCTGACTTAGCCTCCCCCTTCCCCAGTACAGCTGGCATTCTGTACACATCATCCTTTATGGTGAACACCTCTCTGCTTGCTCAGCAACTGAGCCACGTGTTCAGCCGCGCTCAGGACACCAGGGGATGTCACACGATGGTGGCCCTCCCTGGCCACAGTGATGCATTCAAGGATGAGCCTGTCGCCCAAACCAGAGCCTCAAAGAGTGCATCCCAGCTCTTGGCCCCAACTGTGAGGGAGACTCCTGCTGCCCCTGGTAGGAGGTACGTAAGCTTAGGCATGGAGGCGGCCATTTTGCCACCCGAGGGAAGCCTGCTTGAGAAGGGTGCTGAGGCGAAGGGGGGCCTGAGGTCGGTCCTTTCCCCAGCTCCTCAGCTCCACAAACAGCAAGAAAAAGAATCCTGACCGATCTGTCCCTCTGCTGCGTGCACTCCTCAGGGCAGAGACAATGTGGACTTCTGCTACGGCCCACGACAGGCTTACCGACACTAGGCGCCTAGTAAGTACTCAGCTGGCTCACATTTCCTGACACCTCTCTGAACCAGGCCAAAGTTGGACCCCTTCTGCCTCTTTCAACGTCCAAGCCGGCTTGCTTTATTTTTGCACGTTCTCTTTGTTTGACGTCCTGAAGACTGCACAGAACTTAAAACCATCCTATTTGTGTAACGACTTTCTCTTTTTAAGTTGTGGTAAAAACACAGAACACACAAAGTACCCTTTTTATGGTTTTTAAGTGTACAATTCAGTAGTGTTAAGTGTATTCACGCTGCTGTGAACGGATCTCCACTTTCTCCGCTTGCTGTTCCCAGGAATCTGACCACTGCCGACACCTCACAGAAGTGGAACCCATATAGCATTTGTCCCCTCGTGGCTGCTTATTCCACGTAGCCTAATGAGGTTATCCATGATTGTCAAGGTTCATCCGTGCTTGCAGCATGCGACAGACTGCCTTTTTTTTTCTTTTAATGTTTAAAATACTTATTTTTGAGACGGAGAGAGACAGAGCATGAGCGGGGGAGGGGCAGACAGAGACAGAGAGATTGGGAGACACAGAATCCAAAGGGGGCTCCAGGCTCCGGCTGTCAGCACAGAGCCCGACACGGGGCTCGAACTCACGGAGTGTGAGATCACGACCTGAGCTGAAGTTGGACGCTTAACTGATGGAGCCACTCGGGCGCCCAAGATTTCCTTCCTTTCTAAAGCTGAATAATATTCCTTTGTTTGCATGTACTACATGTTGTTTCCCCATTTATGAGCCAATGGGCATGGGGGTGGTTCCCCCTTCTTGGTTATTGTGAAAAATGCTCCTATAAACAGGGGCGTGCGAATATCTCTTTGAGATCTCTTGTTTTCAGTTCTCTTAAGTATATACCCACGGGTGGGATTGCTGGATTGGATGGTAATTCTATATTTAACTTTTTGAAGAACCTCCCTACCATTTTCCATTGTGGCTGCACCATTTTACCTTCCCACCAACAGTGCACCGGGTTCCGATTTCTCCACATCCTTGCCAACACTTGTTATTTTCTGGAGCCACCTTAATGGATGTGACGTGTGTAATGATCCCTACGTAGAAACAAGTTTCTCATTGAAGTTTTTAAAACGATTATTAAATTTGAATTTAAAAACCTTCAAAGCTCAGTTGGCAGATACGATGGGAGATACTTTAGAGTTATTTCAAAACTGACAAAGTTTTGACATCTAAGTCGTGCGTTTACGTGCAACCTATGCTTCCTGCATGCGGGTTCCCTGACAGATGAACACTGCTTCCCCAGGTGAGTGAGGAGAAACAGATTCCCAGCAGAATAAAGGGTCTGAACTGGCTGCTCTGGAGGAACAGAGGGGCATGAGTGGCACGGGTCCTTGCAGGGCAGTGTGGTTCCTGTGTAAGTGTCCCTTTAAGCCCTGGGGGCTGTTTGCTGCCCTATATCAGAGTGGAGACCTAAAGCAGCTATGAGAGCTGCAGATTTGACTCTGCTACTAACTAGCTACTCAGTTAATCTGTCTGAGCTGCCTGGGAAGGGAAAACAATAGAAAGAATGAGTGCATATGTCACAGGCAGGTTAGAACGTTTAAGAGAAGGCACAGGATTTGCCTGGCAGTTAGCAAACCATCAGTGGGAGTTTACTGCTTATTATTTGGCCACACAGTTGTTACTGGACCTTCTCTGGGACCTGGCTCTCCAGGTCCAGGCTGCGGATCTCATCAGATTTGTTCTGCGAATCTTCTCCGGCATCTTTTGTGTGGCCGGCCCTGGACGGGGACCTCTGCCCTTCCCTACTCCCCTCTCCTGCACTAGCTTGACCGGACTCACCTGTTGTTTCTCGTCAGCACCTGGCACTCCACAATCTCACCGAACACTTCGAAGCGCTTCTTCAGCTCTCGGGAGCTCATGTCACTGGAGAGATTGCGAACATATACCACACGGCCTTCACCCTGCTCAAGGAGGGAAACACACAGAAACCCAGTCATTTCCTGGCTTCCTGGGACCCGCTTGATGGGGGGCTTCTATGGAGTCCTAGGCCTCAGCCCACGATGTCCGGCTGAGTGGGTAACACTAACTGGGGCCGGAATCAGAGAAAGGACAATGACGACCCCTCTCCGGAAGACCTGCCTTGTTGGAGGAGGGGACTGCTAAGTGTCAGATGGGGAAGTGGCTTTAAAGGGAGCAAATGCTCACTTGAAGGAAATGAGCAGAGAATGGACAGAGGCAGGAGGGGGGAGTTTATC
The DNA here is from genome assembly GCF_018350215.1 of Panthera leo. Lineage (NCBI taxonomy): Eukaryota > Metazoa > Chordata > Mammalia > Carnivora > Felidae > Panthera > Panthera leo. The sequence goes on from NC_056679.1 coordinate 196,497,227, forward strand.
ATCATTAATCTAACTGCTTACTCATAACTGCTTACTCATATTTGTGTTTGGAGTCTGGGATTTTTTCTGGGTAGTGGGGAGGGGATAGGAAGGCAAGCTGCTGGGGCATCTAGATGGCTCAGCCGGTTAAGCGTCCGACTTTGGCTCAGGTCGTGAACTCGAGGGTCTTGGGTTTGAGCCCCATGCTGGGCTCTGTGCTGACAGTGTGGAGTCTGAGCTCTCTCTCTCTCTCTCTCTCTCTCTCTCTCTCTCTCTGCCCCTCCCCCCCACTTGCACTCTGTCTCTCAAAAATAAAGAAACATTAAAAAAAAAAATAAGAAGAAAAAAAGAAAGGCAAACTGCCGAGGATGGGAATGGGCAGGCATGGGAAACCAGGTCGTTGTGGGGGTCACAGTGAGCTGGGAGGAAGGCAGTGGGACCAGGACACAGGTCTTGGGGTCACCGCTATCCTCAGTTTTGCCAGGGCAGTGCATAGACACTGTGACTAAGGGGTCACTTCAGGTGAGCCGGGTGCCATGCTGCGGGCCCCTAAAAGAGCCCAGCAGAGGGAGGGGTGGGGAGCAACCCAGGATGGAATGTGCCCTCCCCTCCAATCTGTGATTGGATCCAGTGAATGCCATCGCTGCTCTGACCCACTGGAGAAACTCCGGCTGCATCCTGGAAACCTGTGCTTTCGTGGGTGAAAGTGACAGGTTCTGGTTTGGACAGGCTTTCTCCGGGAACAGGTTAAAGCCATCTGGAACCACCCCACTCTCCTCTCCCAGCTGGCAGGGAGGAAAGCAAGGCCCAGGGGCCACAGCAGGCCTCTGCTGTCAACCATGGGAACTGGGTTCTGCTCAGTGTAGGCATCCCTTCCCCCAGCCTCCTTGCAGCTCCTTACACTGGTAAGTTCTTTCCTGCCTCTGCCCCATGGTTCTCCTGAAACTACGTGGTGGCTCCTTTCATCTGTCAGGGTCTAGCTCCTTGCAGATGTCCTTCCTAGACTGCCAAGTAAACACATCCTCCCCACTAGTCAAAACACGACTGTTTGTTTCAGAGAGTTTAGCCTCATGTGATTAATTCCACCGCGCCTCTCCCAATCTCTGATTACAGTGTTTATTCCTTGCTTACGAGTCTGTTGCCTTTCTCTCCCTTCTGCCCCAACCACGGGAATGAGGACCTTGTCTGTCTTGCTCATGCCAGGCACGGCCCCACTGCTGAATGGTCACACGTGGAATCCAAGGTGATGCTCCAGGCACAGCCTGTGGTTATAAGTACCAGCCTGCAGGCAGCTGGGTACCTCTGGGGTATACACACCTCATGTGTCCTCCCTGCTTCTGCCCGGAAGTGCCAGTTATGCAGGAAAGCAATCAAGTGCAAGCCTGTTTGTCTTTCTGAGCATCTGTCTTACCTTCTCTTCCCTTCTTTCTAGTGACATGGAGGGGCTGGCTCCGGCTCCCCACTGCAGATTCCTGATGAATTTTCTCTAGGTGCTTTGCAGTGGGTTCACCAGGCATAGCCTGGGCCCATAAACTAACTCTGGGGGAAGATCAGGGGGGTCAGTAAGAAGCAAGAAGCAGGCTTCTCCTGGTCCCTCAGACCAGATCAAGCTGGGGGACGCTTAGGAAGGACAAGGCCCAACTCCTTTGTGTATGGATGAGTAAACTGAGGCTCAGGGAAGCTGGGAGACCTGCCCAAGGTCACACAGAGGGTGGTACCAGGGCTGGTTTGTGGCCTGGCTGGCCCTGCTCTGCTCCCCGCCCCCCACCCCCAACCGCAGCCTGCCCTCTCGGCCCTGCTAAGCCTCTGACGTTCAGCCCTAAAATCACCACCCACTACATGCCTCACTGCTAGTCCCTCGGCCACACTTTGCACGATGCCACCTCTGATGCCCTTTGGTGACCCTGGTGCTTCTTTAAGTGAGAGAAACGTGACTATCTTCTGCAGGCCACAGCTGGCCTCAAAAAGCTTCGGGTCTATGAAGTCCCTGCACATCCTGATGCCCCTGCTCTTCCCCATTCACTCCGGGCTCTGGGGCCCCAGATCACTTACAATGGCCTTTTCCCGCCGCTTCCTGGCATGCCGGACACTTGGCGTTCCGTCTGAACATGGCCCTCTGCTCTCACATCTGTCAGTGAACAAGCAAACCAGAGGCACTCACTCTCAGGAGGGACCACGGCAGGGTGGGCGGGTGGAATTGCTCCCGGAAGCGAGGCACACTTCTTTAGAACTCGCTCGTGAGGGCAGAAGGAGCCCAGCACGCCCCGTCCCCGGCCCCGTCCCCAGCAGTGGCAGCCTGGGGCTGGGCATGGCTCTGAACAATGTGACCAGTGCCTCTGGCCAGCCTCTGGGACGAGATCACTGGGAACCACCGTGTCGCGAAATCCCAACCCGTCTGAACCTCGCCTTTTTATGCCATTAAGGGTGGAAAGGCCCTCTCACTTCATCACTGTCTGGGACCTGATGGGGGGAAAACAACCTTTGAGGTCTTACGCTTCCCCATTTTCCAGATGAAAACCCTGAGGCTCAGGTTCAATATGGGTTTGCCTAAGGCTGGAACGTGGGGAAGCCAGAGCCAGAAGGAGGTCTGCTGATCCTGGACCCACTGCTGTCTAGTGGCTGGAGCCCAGGCACAAGGCAACCCGGCCCTCACAGCCCCCACGTCCAGTCTGGCTACCAGGCTCAGCAGCCCGCATGCGCCGCCCGGGGCAGACCCCTGGGTGCCACACGCCTGCGTCTTCCCGCCTGTCTGCACAACGCCTCCTCCCCCAGAGAGCCAGGCTGCTGGACTGGAAGGAGCACAGCATGGGAGGCAGGGGGGAGTCCGGGCTCTGCACATACTGTCTGCGTCCTTGGGAAATACAGCACACAGGATAAGAACACAGACTCTCCGGTCAGACAGCCTGTGTTCATTCGCATCCCGGCTCTGCCACCTCCTGCTGGGTGACCTTGGGCTAGTTACTCACCTCCCCTTAGCCTGAGTTCTTCAACTGCAAACAGGGAGAACTGACTGTACTGCCATCTTGGCCATTTGTGAGGATCAAATCAGAAAATGCTCGGCTCAAGACCTGCTCAATAATTACTTGCTATGGTTTTCTATTGAACCTCTTTGAGCCTCAGCTTCCTCATCTATGAAATGGGGGTAAGAAGCAGATGCACCCTCCAAGAGCATCTGCGAAGCTAAACAGGGTAATAGAAGGGGGTATGACTTGCAAACTTTAAAGTGCAACAAATCGCAGTGTCATCATCCATTGGTAACACATTGGCAGTTCGCCCACCTGAACTGTTGAGAGTGACCGAAAGGTACTGTGGGGTTTGTGTTGTGACACCAGCTCAGAGCCGGGATCGGAAGCACAGGTTTAAGAAATGTGAGCCTGGCGGGGGTGGCGCCTGGGTGGCTCAGCTGGTGGAACGTCCGACTTCAGCTCAGGTCATGATCTCATGGTTTATGAGTTCGAGCCCCGCATTGGGCTCTATGCTGACAGCTCAGAGCCTGGAGCCTGCTTTGGATTCTGTCTCCTTCTCTCTCTGCCCCTCCCCACATGTACTCTGTTTCTCTGTCTCTCAAAAATAAACAGATGTTAAAAAAAAAACTTAAAAAAAAAAGTGAGCCCGGAGAAGGCTGATGACTCCTTTACCAGGCTTGCCAGGCACCAAGCTCTGCCAGCTGAGCAAAAACCGAGTCAACCAATTAATTTTCTCCAGTGAGCAGAAAAAGCCAGCCCTGAACTTGGCCCAAAAGCAAGAAGAGGAAAAGGCGAATCCATGGGAGTTTCTAGAGAGGCTCACAGCTCTTTGCAGGCAAGTTCACGAATACAGGCCCTGCCCTGACACCCCTGAGCCGGTCAGGAGGGAAAGGAGGCCAGGAAGCCCCAGCTCCAGCCTTGGAGGATGTGTTTCAAAAAGAAGAGAAACTTTCGTAGCTTCTGAGCTACTAAATGTTGCAGAGGAAACTGCCTAATGTGGACACCTAGTCACTTAAGTCCCCGTGACCCTTGGGAAAAGGAGAATGGAGCCAGAGAGAGGTCTGACCAATCATCCTGGCTTATTACAGAGAAGGGCTTTTAGAGAAATCTCTAGGGAAACTCATTTTGATTAACAGGTAGTTCAGGGCTTCTTAACATTAGTGTCAGGGGAGTCTACAACCCCCCTCAAACTGAATGCCCAGTTACAGGTCTACATACATTTTAAAGGGAAGAGAAGCGTTTGCTTTAATCAGATTTTCAGGCAGTTAAGAGCTACTGGTGTAGATATATAAATACAAAGCAGAGTTTTTCTACGAGAAGATATTTTTCTATTACCTGAATTCTAGTTCTCAGAGTATGGCACTCTGGTGACATCATCACCCGGGAACTAGTTAGAACTGCGGATTCTCTCCCCGCCCCCCCCCCCTCCTCCATGTACAGATTGAGACACCAGGCGGGTGGGGTCCATGCAGCTGCAAGGTAACAAGCACGCCAGGTGGCTGCTGCATGGCTCTAGACCCAAGTGCACCATCTAGTGGTCACTCGGGTGCATGGCAGGCAGAGGATTTGGGACATGCCCTGACCCGGCTTAGGCCTCCCCAGGTCAGGTCAGGTCCTGCTGTGATCAGGGAGAGAAGCAACCTGACTCCACCAAAATGCGCCAAACTTCCATTCTTTCTGCCCAGCTCCCCACTGACTTTTGGACCAGCTCCTTCTTTCAGACCAGTTCACTGAGCCAAGATGGTCTGAGCAAACAGGCTCATGATGCATCATCCCCATGCGAAGGTAGAGCGGCTCCCGGGGGATCAGCTGACTGGCTGGAAGTCCTGGCACAGCTCAGCAGGACCAAGAGATGGGAATAACCTTATTGCTGCTTTAAATCCGGGTCTTATTTTTAGAACGAAGATTAGAGTTCTGCTAATCTGCCTTTGACATGCAAAGGTCACATAGACATTAAATTGGGTCCAACGCAGGAAATGGATGAATAAGGGACAAGTTCATTTAGACATAAAGCCACAAGCAGCCAGGAAGTGGGTATTCTTCCTCTCCCAGGGCCAAGAGACTTGGGTCACTCTTGACTGCCACACAGCAGGCTTTGCCTGCCTCCAGGACTTGCCCCACAACTCTCCCAGGGAGACCACCTCCAGGGCCTCTGACCAGGACACAGGCCACACGGAGAGACTCAGCTCCAGTTTCAGGGCTCCTCCCTCCCTTGGCACCCTGGGGACCGGGGTTGTCAGCTGCCCGCTGTCCCTCTTGAGGCCACCCATCCATACCTGAAGGTCCTTCGGACGGCTGGTGACCGGGAGCGGCAGGAGGAAGAACAGGAACTAGAACGACTGCGGGAACAAAGCTGCCGGCCGGCCTTGCTGGGGGGGCTCTGGTAGGGGCAGTGGTCAGAGCAAGGGGGGCTGACCCCCGAGTCCTCTTCTTCATCGTCCTCCTCCTCCTCCTCCTCCTCCTCAAGGAGGAAGCTGCTCTCACCACTGCTGCTGCTGCTGTCCTCAAAGACAGTGTCGTATTCAGGACTCTTACAGGAGGCCAGGTCTTCGTCCTCCAGGGCGCTCTCCAAGAGCCCAAAGTGCTTGGTGAGGCTGGCGCGGATCTCGTGGTCTCGCAGTAGCACACTGTCCTTAGCGGGGGCGCTGGCATCACGGCTTCTGTCTTCCTCCCTGTTGGAGGCCTGCACCTCGGCCTGGAGGGCCCCTTGCTGAGGCCAGTCCTCAAGGTGGACCCCAGACGGCTCCCAGGACCTCAGCACCTTCCTCTGCAGGGCGCCTTCTGGCTTCAGCACCTGGCAGTAATCGTGGTCTCCGAAGGAACAGGAGAAGGGGCGCTTCTGACCAGTCTGGGAGGCTGGCTGGGCTGTGGCATGCCGCAGGTGGGACAGGAGCTCGCTCCGCTCTGGGTGCTTCTTTGGCAGCTTGTGGGCAGCCCCCGCGGCGGCCTCGAGCTGGAGGCCCTCCAAGCTGGGAAGGCTGGGAGCTCTGTCTTTGCCTGGGCTGTGTTTGATGTCTGGCTTGAAGGGGTCCTCCTCTGTGGGCTTGTACGGAGGTGTGGTGGGCGGGGTGAGTCCTAGCCAAGCAAGAGGAGAACCGTGTGAGGTGGAAACGGGTCACTCCTCCAAGGGATAGAGGGTCTGGTTTGGGATGGCAGATAAGCAGTGTATGTACCACCACATTCCCAACCCAATGAATGGCAGGCATCACTAATCGAACACTGCACTGGTGGCTGAGCCTGAACGTGGCCTGGGACTCAAGCAGCCCAAGGTTAGTTCTTGAGCTGGCATGTGATAAAATCCACTTGCCATCCCTCTGTAGCCCGGCAATGGTAGCCAAAGCCTCCCGGTCATTCGAGATATCTCCTCCTGCTTTTCATCCAATCATTCGACCAGCTCTCCCTACTGTTTTGATGTCTCCCCAGGGAGCTTAAAGGCAGGCACCGCAGGTCAAACCTCCCACCTGGATTGGACCCCCACGGTGCCATTAGTGCTCCTGCATCTAACCTTGGCCTCCATCCTCCCCAGTGCAGAGGGAACTTGCTAAATTCCCGAGATCTCTTCCCGTCTGGGGCTCCTGAAGCCTGCAGGATCAAGCTCAAACTCTCAGCCTGGCATCCCTCTCAGCCTTCTGTGATTGCTCCTTCCGGCCCCTCCTCCACTTCCGCGATGTGGTGATGCCAGGCGCACCTCTCCTCAGGAGCACCTAAGGCTTTCACCCTGGGTGCCTTTTGCTCCTGCAGATTCGGTTGCCAGGGATCTACTTCTCGCTGCCTCCTCTCTCCAGCCTCTGCCTATCCTGTGAGCCCAGCTCACAAGCCCCCTGCTCTGGATGCCTTGCAGATCTTTCCAGGCCACACTCCCGCCCTGCCCCATCTCGCCCCTTCCTCCATGCTCCGGCACTCTCGTACATACTCTGAACTAACGCGTCTGCAACAGCACCCGTCATGGTGGGAGCCTGTCTCCCACATAACGCTGTGGGCTCCTTCGGGGGAAGACGTGTGTCTCTCCCTTAGCTCATGTGCGGCTTGCTGCAGCTGACCGGCTGACTCTCCCCCTTATAGCACCCTCATTAGGTATCCCAAGACCCTGTGCAGCCCGAGCAGCGGTGGCAGGGAGGGCTCAGTGGGGCACCCCCCACAACTGCCCGAGGGGCTGTTCAGGGTGGGGGACTCGTTGCCGGAAGTCATACCAGCTCCCCCGAGGGCACCCTACCAGCTGAGCCCCTGGCTCACCTGCCGTGCCACAGAGCTCCACCGTCAAGGTCTGCTCAAAGCTCTTCTTGCCAAAAGGAGGGTCACTGGTGGGGGCGGGGAGGACAGAAAGGAAAGAGGCCAGTCAGCAGAAGGCTCCACTTCTCCCAGCATGCAAGGAGGGCAAGGGGACACCATGACAGATCCCGGCTCTACTGCCCACAGAGGTGGGTGCTGGGGAGTTTTCTGGGAGACCCCCATCCTGGCTTAGAGGAGTTCACAGCAGCCTATCGCTCTTGGAGGACACACAGAAGTTATCTGCTGGAGGGTGGAGACAGGACAAGCATCAGCACCCTCCTTATTTTACAGACCTGAGACCCCGAGTGAGGAGGAGACTTGCCCAATGCCACGGAGCATTATCACCTTTCCCCCGTGAAGAAAGTAATTCCTTCCCTGGTTCTGAAGAGGGCAGCTTAAGAAATGGCCTGAACCCTTAATTCCTTACGTTCCTGGGCCTGCAGAGACCTCCCTTCTAAGGGAGCCCAGCTACCAAGGGCTCCGCACGGCAATGAGGGCAGGGGAATGGGGGGCAGGGGCAGGCTCACAGGCTGATGAACCACCCAACCCCCACCACCATACACACACCCAACAGGACACAGACTCATGAAATAATAAACCACTGATTTCCAAAAATCTACCTTTGTGACAAGGCCAGCATGAGGCACCTGGGAGAGTCTGAAAAGAAGATGAAAAAGAAGAAAATAAGATTCCCCAACACGTCATCACTACCAGATGTTTCCCTCTGGAGGAGACCCCGAACTTCCACTGGTACCAGGCAGAGCTCCCTTCAAGCATGTGACCCAAAATCCTCTGTAATTTTTAGGGAAGGGCAGGAACAACTCAAAGTCACCGTCATTCGCAGGGTCTCAGCAACATTAACACCTGGCAGACTACTCAAGGTTTGGGAAAGAGCAGGTAGGTACAAGAGCGACCCCTTCTGGCCAAACAGTATAGTACAGCAGGGCGGGGAGCCCCAGGGAAGGCCAGGGGCTCAGGGCTGGTCCACAGATGGATGTAGGACTGGAGGGCTGAATGGACGGCTCAAACTCTGTGCCTCAGTTTCTGTGTGTGCAATGGAGATTATGACAGTACCTGCCACACAGGCCCCCTGTGAGGAGTCACTGGGGATAAGCTGTGTCAAGTTTGAGACCAGTGCCTGGCACAACAAATACACAATAGATACCTGTTATTACCAGCTCTACCATTGTTACCATTTAAAATTCAACGTCATTAGGGGCACCTGGGTGGCTCAGCCGGTTGAGCGTCCGGCTTCGGCTGAGGTCATGATCTCACGGTTTGTGGGTTCGAGCCCCGCGTTGGGCTCTGCACTGACAGCACAAAGCCTGGAGCCTGCTTCGGATTCTATGTCTCTCCCCGCCGCACCCCCCCCCCCGCCCCACTTCTCTCTCTGCTCCTCCCCTGCTTGTGCTCTCACTGTCTCTCTCTCTCTCTCTCTCTCAAAAATAAATAAATACACTTAAAAAAAAATAAAATAAAATTCAACGTCATTATGGAGCTAGATTTATAGACTCACTCCTTTCGTCACACCATCACCCAGGACGTCTTCTTTAGAGCACTTAGCACCATTTGTAATTATCTTCCTTTTTTATTTACTTTGTGATTGCCTGTCTGCCCCACTGAAACAAAAGCCCCATGAGGGCAGGCATCTCGCTCCGTGTTCATTAAGTGGTGCCTGGCCCATGCGTGATGAAAAACTCAGAGATGTGTGGGTGATTTCTGAAGATCCGCCCAACTAGCCCATTGCACAGAAAGGGAAGTCGACAGCCGGAGAGGGGAAGGGACTTGCCCAACACAGGGCTCCTGGCTCCCAGCGCAGTGGGGTATGCCACACCCCATCCCTGCCCCCTCTCTTACAGACCACCGACTCCGACTACCTCTGGAAGGGAGCCGTGGGCAGCTGGGGTCCTCATCCGTGTCCCCACACCCACTCTCACAGGGGCTCTCCAGAGCCGGCATCTGGGGTCCCCGTGGGAGCTGCTGGTCTTGACCACTGTCCTCATCCGTGGGGCTGCCCAGCGCCCCTTCCATGTTGTAGGCCTCGGGAGCCAGGTGCAGTGAGGACAGAGCTCCTTGGGGCTCTGCAGGGACCAGAGACTCATCGGAGAATGTCAGCCAGGGGCCCAGCTCCGGGTTCAGTCTCCTGGAACGCCGCACGGGGCACACGGAACTCTCCGGCTTCCTCCCCAGCTTGGTCCACGGCAGGCCTCTGCCCGGCCTTTTCCGGCCCCATTCCTCCTCCTCCTCTTCCTCCTCTTTTTCTTCCTCCTCCTCCTCGTCCTCGTCCTCTTCCTCGTCCTCTTCCTCCTGCTGCTGCTGCAGCCTGGCCGACCGGCCGGCGCGTCCTTTCACCTCCAGCCGCAGCGGGCGCAGGCTGGGTCTGGGCCCTGTGCTCCTGGGAGAAGCTGTGATCCTCACCTCCTCCACGGGGGATGGGTGGCCAGGGGACGCCTGGCTGTCTTTGGGGGGCCTGGGCCTTGGCCGGGGCGTGAGGGAGGCATAGACAGGTGTGGCCAGGCGGTAGGGCTTGCTGACGTCACAGAGGACATCTTGAGCCAGAAGTTCCCTCAGGATGGAGAACTCAGCCCAGGAGGCTTTGGAAGGGTGCTGGGACCGAGGCTGGGGCTTGACCTGCTTGGAGGGGCTGCTGCAGGGCTGGGGGGCTGGCTCTGGGGCCTGTGGGGGCAGCTTCCTCTGGGGGAGGCAGTAGGTGTGCATGTAGCGAATGAGCTGCACCACGGCGTGCATGTCTTCCCGGGAAACCTGGGTGCCGGGACGCGCCCTGCCCGGTGCCGGGGAGTCCTGGGGCAAGGCTGGAGCCGGCTGGGGGCTCGGGCAGTCCTCACCGGGTTCCTCATCCTCCTTGGCTGGGAGCTGGGGGCTCAGAGCGGCTGGCGGCTGCAAGCCCCTGTCTGGGGAGCGGGCTTTAGTCTGGGGGCAGGACGGCACCGAAGTGAGGTGCCTATGCAGTTCCGTACAACTCCGGCTCTGAGACTGCACCGTGGGGACCTTCTTGTCTTGGGTGCCATCCATCTAGAGACAGAGAGAGGCCAGAGTGAAGAGGGAGGCCCGCACTGCCCCCCTCCACTCTGCCCCCCTCCTGCAGCCACTGGCCAGGCCCAGCGCGGCACCTGGCAATGCTCAGGTGATAAGGAACAAAGGAGCGACCAGCCTCCTAAGAGGCCTCCCATCCATAGATTTCGCCCTCGTGGGTTCACTGACAAAGCCCTCCTCTGACCACCCGCTCCCCTGAGCTATACCCTTCGGTAATGGCACCTGGGCCTGGGAACCGGGATTCACTGTAAATGAGGGTGCCAGAGATCTCTCTGGGATAATGGGAATGTTCTAAAACTGAGCTGTGGTCATGGATGGGGCGCCTGGATGGCTCAGTCGGTTAAGTGTCCAACTCTTGGTTTCAGCTCAGGTCATGATCTCATGGTTTATGAGTTCGAGCCCCACATCGGACTCTGTGCTGACAGCGTGGAGCCTGCTTGACGTTCTCTCTCTCCCTCTCTCAAAAAAATCAATCAATCCACCAACTTTGAACTGTGGTCATGGCTGCGCAACTCTGCAGATTTACTGAAAATAATCAAATTATACTTTAAAAATAGGTGCCTTTTATGATATTTAAGTGACACCTCCATAAAGCCGTTAAAAAAAAAAATCCTGATTCTGCCCGAGGGCATGGGATTGTGTTCAAGAGCCCCCTGCAGGAGGGTCCAGGGACCAGAGGGGAAGGACGGAGTGTAGGCTTTGAGCAACAGGAATGCTAGGAGATCACCTATGAAATCGCTCTTTGAAAGTCTTGGAAGATGGAATCCAAGGAGGAAAAGGGATCTGCTTCACTCCTTGGTGTTTGCGACAGAGCTTTCGACTCTCAAAGGGCTTCCCCCAGAAGAAAGGCAAACACCTTCTTGTGGTCTCCACAACCTGCAAGGATCTCATGTTTCTGTGTATCACCCGTTAGAATCAGCCCGCTGAAAGCAGGCCACACCTTCCCAGTCCCCGCTCTAACCCAATGTATAACACAGTGCCTGAAACATTGAGGTGTATGAGAAAGTCCAGGGCTTTTTCCAGAACCCCAAACTGGAAAGTGCCCAGCACACCAGCTACAAGGGCTCTGTGAGGCACAAGGAGGAAAACCCCAAGTCGACTGAACTTGACACCCCCTGATATAGAGCTGAAGGTTATACCCCTCAAAGCCCACCTGGGGGCCTCGGGAGATTTGGGGGCAGAAATACCTTAACACAAGGCCGCTGACTCTTGGACCTGAGGCCTGCCTGGCGCCAGGTGGTCCCTTCCTTCTGGGTATCGGAGCTTGAGGACGGGTGGGACGTGGCGAGGAGGAGTTTCTGCAGCTGCAGGAAAAGCAGAGAGAGGAGCGGAGCTGGGGGTGAGCTCTGCGGGGGGACACGGAGAAGCATATCTTGGGGAGAAGCCTGAGCCCAGAGCTAGCTTCTTGGGACTGAGCACGCCCTGAGCCTGGGTCATCACAGGACCACGGGAAGAGGGTATTTAATGACCGAGAATATGTTCCCAATGTACTAAGCACAGAAAGCAGACTAACAACAAAGACCCACACAAGTATCCCAACGAGACGTAAATCCTTCTCAGAGTTACTAACTCAAGAGGAAGGTCTGTGACTTTGAGAAATCCAAACAGATCTTGGGTAATAATGTCCTCCCATTCTACTGTTAAAATATGACGTGTATACTTCATTGGGACGCTCCACATACACCTGTAGCACTCACACGCATGCACGCACACAATCTGGAAAGTCAGGCGCCACAGTGATTCTTTGGTTCGGGATTCCAGCCGATTTCCCTTTTTGTTCTTTTTGCTTCCCCATACTGCTTTGGTAAAAATTAATTTCTTAAATTAAAAAATTATACTTGTGAATGGTGAAAAAAATATATATACCACAAATTCTATGGGGTAGACAACTGGAAACAGGAAGACCTCCTGCCCGAGGTTCTCCTTCTTCCTTCTCAGAGGCAACTGATATTAACCAACTTCTTGTGACCCCATCACGAGGCGGAATTTAATCACACAAGAATATATGTACGTCCCAACTCCCAACACACCTGCTTATTTTTTTCACAAGTGGAAGCATGCTGGACTTAAGCTGGTCTGGCTTCTCTAATTTTTCTGTAAAAATTGCTGAGACTCTTACACTTCTGCACCCAGAGGGCAGGTGCACAGCGTATCCCAGCAGGAGAGCAGGGAGCTCAGCACACCTGCAAGTTCCACCAGGGATCCTATCGCAGCGAGACTGAGAACAAGTCGGGAAGCATGATGGGTTTTCACTATGGCACTGTTTCCTTGAGGGATATGGCCGCCCGCAGCCCCTACCCCGGCCAGGTCACCCCAGCAAGGAGTGCCAAAGTCTCAGGCACCAGAGAAAAGGCCATTCCACACTCCACCAGGAGCTGGAGGGTTCCCACCACTCTACCTAGACCCCAAACCACGCAGGTCTGTGATTATCTGACATGGACAGGAAAAGATTCTTGGGCTGGTGGGAAGGGGCCTGGTTCTGGCCCAGCTCAGCCCCGCTCACTATGAGACCTCAGTGAGTGAGTCCTTTCCCTCCCTAGGCCTTGGTTTCTCCATTGGCATAATGGGGGAAAACTACACTAAATGACTGGTTATTAACCTTTTTTGACTCAGGAGCCCCTCTAAGAATACAACCGAAGCTGCTGACCTCAGAAAACTGCAGGGACATGTAGAGGTTCATGGGTCCCGGTCAGTCCATTGGTGGACTCTTTGGGATCCATGGCTCCAGGTTAACAACTGGGCATCTAGATAACTTCTCAGGGCCTTTCTGAACTCTGTCGGTATGCTGGAGTCTAGACGGTGAGTCTGTTTCCTGTGTGCCTAGCACAGTGCCTGAAACAGAGGTGCTCAGTAAACCTGTGTGGAATGAAGGCAGTCTGAGGTGTGGGAGGGGAAACTACCTGTGGCCAGCAGGGGCCGCTCTCTGCCTCCCTGGGGTTTGATCCCTCTCCAGAGCCCTCTGCACTGAGACTTCCTCTCGTTAGTACTAACGGGTCAAGCCAGAACTATTACTTAGATAGTATTTATTGAGCAACTTCTAAGTACCAGGCAGTGTTCTAAGTGCTTTACATGCATTATCTGCAGTACTCCTCCTATCAGCCTTTGAGATAAGCACTATTATTTGACCCCACCTATGGACCAGGAAGCTGAGTCAGAGAGATTAGGTGTCTAAAGGACAGGAAAGCATTAACTAACCGGTGGGGCTGGGATTCAAACCCAGTCTGATTTCAGTCTGACAGGAAGCAGGACCCCTATCAGCAGAAGCCACAACGTGGGACTGAACATAGTCTTATGCCCAGCATACAGCAGGTGCTTACTAAATGTTTCACACTGCTTTGGGGGAACTTGAAGACAGTGGGAAAGGAGGAAAGGGGTCCTGGACCAGGGGTCTGAATACCAACTTGCTGTGTGACCATGGGAGAATCCCCTCCCTGCTCTGGGCCTCAGTTTCCCCATAGTTGTACTTGACGGTCACTACGGGCCTTTCTACTCAAACTCTCGACGACCTAAGACCCTCCCCAGCTCAACAGGCTCTGATTTTCCAGCTGAGTCTTGTCAGGCCCAGGAACCTCAGCGCCAAGGTGAGGAGCCCAAGATAGGTGAGCATAGCTGGGCTTCACACACCCCATGAAATCTCAGCCTGAGTTAGGGACAACTGCTTTCAGTAACTTGTGAGGTCTGGACTCCTTCGAGAAGGTGATAAAAGCTGAGACCTTCTCCCCGGAAAACTGCAATTTCATGCGCACATTCCCACATTCCACGTATACTCACACAGACGGCATTTAACTTTTGCTGGCGGGGGGAGAGGGGGACGTCAACCGGTCCAAACTGTATGGAGGGCCATCTGGAAATATCTGTCTAAACTGAAAAATCAGGTATCTGTAGACCCAGAGATTCCACTTCTAGAAATTCATCCACTTGGACGTGGCAAAGGCCTGTACCGGGGCACTGACCGAAGCAGTATTAACAGTAAGAGCTGGAACTATGTCAGTTTCCACCAACTTGGGGACGAGTAAGCGGTGGCACATCCTCACAAAAGAACATCAGGTAGCTAACAAAAAGTATGGAGCAGAGCCACCTGTGCTCATCTGAGTTTTCAAGACACCCAGTTCACCGAGAAAAGGTGCAGAGCAGCATATAACGTAGGCTCCCTTTTGTAGTAAAAAAAAAAAAAAAAAAAAAAAAAAAAAAAAAGGTGGAAGAGGAAAGTCACCAAACGGATAGGTAACCATGGTTACCTCCAGGAAAGGAGAAACGCAGTTGTGAGATGGGTAAGGAGGTTTTGCTTTTAACTCTCCACATCTCCTGCTTGAATTTTTACTGTGTATGCAGGTATAACCTTAAGGAAAACGTTTTCACACGTAATTTCAAGAGCTGACTAATCACGAAGGCCAATCCATAAAATGCCAAAGGACCTACGGGGTGCAAGTGGAGCCTCCATGGTTAGGCCAGCCGTACAGGTGGGAAAGGTGAGGCCCTGTCTAGGCTGCCCGCTGTGCACCCCTGTTGTCCGTGATGCACGGACACCCCTGCCGGATCAGGAGATGGTTCCCCTGCACCCACCACCCCTGCAACCACACGCCATATCCCAGGCCACTGCCATCACTTCAGTTAGAAGCAGGTTCTCACCAGTGAGAGCTCGTCCACCTCAGGCGCTGGGGCCTGGGGCCTCTCCAGGGAGGGGCTGGGACTGGGGGGTGCAGATGAGGGGGCAGGCGAAGCCGAAGTACAGGATGGTGCGTCTCCACCGTCCAGGGCCGGGAAGGCGGCCAGACCCACGTCATCTTCGGGATGTCGTCCAGGGTCTTGGTGAGCGCTGCCAGGAGAGCTTCATTCTCGCTGTCGATTATCTGAAGTGAGGAGCACGGGTGGAGCAGAGAGGGACACAGTTAGCCAATGCCTTGGGCTCCGCACACGCAGCACCGTCACCCCCCTGCCAATCTCCTCCCATCCTTCCCCAGTCATCAGATGGCTCAGCGTTGCTGGGATAGCAGATGCCGAAGAAATATGTTATCAACTCCAGGAATCACAGAAGTTTGCGAGCAGGCAGCAGGTGATGCTGGAAGGAGCCTTGCCCTGGGAGCCCCGCTCCTAACTCTGCTGCTCATCAGTGTGCAACCTTGGGCACAGGGCTGTCCACCTGAGACACCTGGCCCCTTTACCAAGGACAGCAGCTCTACACCACAGCCTCCCGTATCCAACTCCTGGGATGCAGCCCCCAGCCCCTGAAGCTGATCTCTCTGCCTCTGAGAACAGCATCCACCACAGCGTCCCAGCCCCTCTGACTCTGGGGTCCAGGCAGGCAGTGTATACGCTGGAACCTTCAGGGTTGGCCATGACAATGACAACCACAGCAATAAGAAAACCACTACGATTGCCCAGAGGGTTTCCAGGCCTTGCTCACCGCTCAAGAGCGGTCAGGAGCTTGGGCTCTGGAGGTGGGGTTGAATCCCAGATCCCACACTTACCAGCTGTGGGTGCTTAGGCAAGAGCGAGGAACAGAAAGGCTTCGTGAACATTGCCTCAGGTAAACCTTATAATAACCTCTACCAGGGGAGTGCTACTCTAATCTCCATTTTGCAATTGGGGAAACTGAGGATCGTGGAGGTTGAACAAGGTGTCCAGGGTCACATAGCAGATCGGGACAGAGGCAGGACTTCCACCATGACATACATGAGCCAAGACTCTTGTTTTTCTGATGTCTAAGATCTGTAATGACACGGGTCAGCATGGATGCTCCCAGACCACCTGCAGACACCAGCCCAGCGGCCCCCATGCCCAGAGGCCCTGGCGTGTGGCCATCACACTGCTTCTAGGTGAGCGAGGCACCTCGCTCGTTTAGTAAACCCTGGTTGCTGGGCCTGTTCTGGCAGGAGGCACATTCTGTCACATGATGCCCCCGCCAGCACTCATTCCCATCCCAGGTCAGGCTGTTTATCCTTTCTTCAGGAAGTGCATCTGAAATATGCATCTCGTGACGGCCCTTTGGCTGCACTAAATCTGTTCCAGCCCTTGCAACTGGAGCAGCAGCTGAGTAACTCGAAGGGGGGACATGGGGAAAGAGAGAACAAGCGCATTTGTAATTTTTGGAACAGAGCTAAAATAAAAGAAAGGTCAAAAGGAGGTTTTCGTTGGGCCTGACCCAGGCCCTGGGGAGTGTGTGTGGGGGTGGGGGAAATGACACACAAGGGCAGATCCAGGCCCGTGGACTCTGGCTCGAGAATGTGATGGGGCTCACGACTGCTCCCCACGCCCCCCACCCGCTGCCACCACCCTCAGGCCAGAGCCCCCCCGTATTCCCAGAGTGATCTGTCTAGCCCAGCAGGGAGTTCAGACCTTGCAACTGGGGACCCAATGACCACTCTTGGGGCTGACCACCTGGGGCTCTGCCACCATAGGGTGATTGTGGCCAAACAGCTTCTCTCTTCTAAGCCTTGCTGTTTTTCCTGCAAAATGGGAAGACATGATTCCTGCCCCCACCCCCACCCTAACTGTCTGCTTAGGAAGGCCGTGCTGGGAAGCAGTGCTAGAAATGCTCCCTAGGGCGCTCCCAAGCCTAGCTCAGCGCCTGGGGCAGGTGGCTCCCAGGCAGATCTACGGAGGAGGAGAAGAATGACTGCACCAAACAATGACTTCTGGCCACAGGGCGAGACTCAGATCTTCGTCTCAAAGGAGAGATTCTAAGAAGGAAGTTATTCAGAAATGATGTCATCGGCACTGGATGGAGCGAGAGTTCCCTTTCTCACAGGGACAACGGCCAAATGTCCAGAGATACTATGAACTATCACAAATATCAGAGCTGGATCCCTCAGGGCTCCTGTAGTGATGACCAGAAATGTTAAACATGTGGCCCACATGCCCCGCCTCCCCCCATATCACTAACTAATTGTGGCCTTCGTTCCTTCCACACCAAAATCTTTCTTAACACGGCCCTCTAGGCAATGACTACCATTCCCCATTTCCTCCTGAGGAAACCTATTTGCCATTCATTTTGAGGGGGCAGGCGGGGAATGAAAGTCCAGGAAACAGACTTGTCAAGGTCACACAGCAAGTCAGAGCAGGGGCGGGGTGGGGGGGGGGGGTGGTCAAGGACTCACTATGTGCCAGGCACCGCGCAAAAATGAATACAACATGGCAAAGACCTCAAGAAGCACCCAACAGGCTGGACGAAATCAAAATGAGTGACAAAAGGCCTCCTCCCTCTCCTCAGCCCTTCCTGGGCCGCTCCAGCTCGGGGAAAGGCCGTTCTGCCCGCAGCATCCGTCAGTGCTAAGGGTAATACATCACCGGGGGCCGTGCCACCCTCTCCTCTTCCCGGGCCCATTGGCCAGGCTCTCCCCACTCCGCTTGGAAGTAGAGTGCAAATTAATGGAGAGTTAATCAGCGGAGGAAAGGATATTAATAGACTCAGCCCCACCCCAGCCTTCCTGAGCAGCTCTCAAGCTAGAGGAAAAGGAGTCTTCAAGAAATCTGAGGGGAAAGTGCTTCACTTTGAAGGCCCAGGAGGGCCTGGAAGGAATGACACAGAACAGGATTTCTGTCACAAGGGCCACAGGACACTCAAAAATCCCCCCCCCCCCCCCCCCCCCCCCCCGTCCAGGGGGCTCGACTAGGGTGCAGAAAACCCAGGGTATCAGTTTTTCCGCCTTTTTGTCCAGCAGTAGGCCCATATATTTCACCAGACCCTAAAAGGACCTGGTGACCCTCTCCCCAGCAGATGAAGAATTACTGATGGAATCCACATCCCTTCTTTATTCCTTGCATGGGGAAACCAAGGCCCAGCCTCAGGGCCCAAGATCACGCAGCAAACTGATAAAACAACCAAATGCTTGCTTCCTCCAAAATTAATTAGTGATGGTTATGGCCCTGGCCCTAGGACTCTGGGAACACAGAAAAATGGAAGACACCATCTCTGCCCCCCCCCACCCCACCCCCTGCCGTTAACACTGTTACAGTGGCTTGTCCTCCACACTCCTAGTCTATTTCCATGGAAATGGCGCCATTTGACTGGAGGGAACACAACTCTGACACAGGAGCAGGGCTCTAGGATTCCCACTGGTCAAATGAGAAAACTGAGCTTGTGGCCGATGGAGAACCCACGATGCCAGCTTGAGGTTTTTGGAATGGGCCACGCCCGGCCCTTGGCAGGAAAGAAAGTATCACAATCGGTTCCTTCATTCAACACACGTGATCGAGTCCTTACAATGCACGAGGGCCCCAGAGACTAATCAGATGCTGTTTGTCCTCAAGGAGCTCAGAGTCTAAAGGACACATGGAGACATAAGCATACATGTGCCCGCACAGGCACACACAAGATGGGAGCCCAGGAGAGGAAGTAACTCACCGAGGGGGCGACATGAGAGCTGGCATTGAAGGAATTACTCATCTGATCGGCATTTATTAAGCCCTGAGAAAGTGCCAGGCTCTGTGCAGCGTGCTAGAAATGCACGGTGCCATCATGGCCCCCACGGTCATGGGATTTATGACGTGTGTGTGGCAGGGGGGTCAGGTGCTGATCACAGAATCACACCCATAGGGACGCATCGGTGGGCAGTGGGTGGAACTGGCCTGGGACTGGGAGAGCGGGCGGGGTGTGCAGACCATGACAGGGAGAGGGGCTGGGTGGGCAGAATTTGGCCAGAGCCCTATCTGTCTGTGAGGGTTTTCTGGCTTCCGTGCTGGGCTAGGAGCCCTGGGGCCACATCAGGCTCACTTGCATCCAAGACCATTTCATGCACACAGAGAGGCTTTTCCTGACCAGCCAGTCTTCAGATCCTTTTCTCACACCTGGCTCATTCCTTTCATGCCCATGTCACAATGACCACAGTTTCTGTGTTAACTGATCTGGGGTCAGTTTTCTCTCTACACTGTACACAGCACAGTGCCTGATGCACAGAAGGAGTTTCCATTTCTAGAAAGAAAGCTACAACACATCGGAAGTCTATGAGATGGTGCTCGTGACATGCCAGCATGGCATTTGACACCCAGCACATTATTGTTGTTATTATTATTATATTGCCAGACAGGCATGGGGAGCTAGAGCCTCTCCCCCAAGTCTTTATAGGGGAGCATATTTCAAGGAAAGAATAATAAATCTGGATGTCCCCATCACTCCAACGTGGTCAATTTTATTAATTATGTATGTACGTATGTATTTTGAGAGAAAGAGAGAGAGAGAGAGAGAGAGAGAGAGCACGAACAGGGGAGGCATGGAGAAAGAGGAAGACAGAGAATCCCAAGCAGGTTCCACACTGTCAGTGCAGAGCCCGATGCGGGGCTCAAACTCTTGAACCGCGAGATCATGCCCTGAGCCAAAACCAAGAGTCGATAATTAACCGACTGAGCCACCCAGGCGCCCCAACAACACAGTCAATCTTATTTCACATATTACCCTCCAGGCCACACACCCACACACGCAAATGCATGCAGAACTCGTTTTATTTTGATGCAAATCCCAGACATCATTATTATTCCATATGAGAGGACTTCTTAAAGGAAATGTCACCCATCATGTGGCCCCGAGACTGGACACAGAGCACACAAGGAGAGAGGCATTGAAATGCACAGCAATTCTCAGCACTGCCTCTTTTTTTTTTTTTTTTAACTTTTTAAATTTATTTTTGAGAGACAGAGAGAGAGAGATAGAGCATGAATAGGGAAGGGACACAGAGAGAGACAGACAGACACACAGAACTTGAAGCAGGCTCTAGGCTCTGAGCTGTCAGCACAGAGCCCAAGGCGGGGCTTGAACCATGAACTGTGAGATCATGACCGGAGCTGAAGTCGGATGGATGCTCAATAGACTGAGCCACCCAGGCGCCCTGCCTCTTTTTTTTAAAGAAGTCTCTAGGCTCCAATTGGAAAATGAAGATAACTGTACCTGGTCTAAGAGTTGTTAGGAGAATTAAATGAGTTAACACACAACAGGGGCAGTCCTGCCTCAGAGCAGTTGTTCAATACATGTGAGTCACCTCCATTATGGCATCTCCGTGGTTATCAAGCCCTGGCTCAGGAGGCAGGCAGACTGGGTTTACATGTAGCTTAGCTTCTGACTAGGTAAATCGCCCTAGGCATGTGACTTAACTTCCCCAAGCCTCAGTTTCCTCATCTATAAAATGGGTTCAGAATCACACCTGCCTCACAGGGTAGGGATGAGAATTCAGTGAGATACTACAGGAAAGGGAGGTCTTGAAACCACCCAGGCCCACAGAGCGGCTCATTTCTGACTGGGTGGCACAGCAAGAGCGGCTCTTCCCAGCCCTCACCGTCCAGAGGCGATAACAGGCTCGGCAAGGGGATGAGAACTGCCCAAGATCAAGGGCAGATCCAGGACGAGAGGCAGGGTCCCAAGAGCTTTGGTGGGAGATGAGACTTCTTTGCACGAGCAAGTGCAAAAGAAGGTGGTGCAGGGCAGAGCCAGGCCTTCAGGAGTAGAGGGAGTCACCGCGACGCTCGGAGAACGTACCTGGAAAAGCTCTGAGTCGTCGGGGCTGTACTGGCTGGGTTCAGTCTCGGAGCTCTCCGGGCACCACTGCAGCTCTCCGAAGCAGGTGGCTGAGTCAAAGTCGCTGGCGTCCAGCTGGGAGAGGTCAAGCTCGGGAAAGTCAGCGCAGAGTTGCTCCTCCCCGGACCCCCCACCCTGAGGAGACAGGAAGGAAGGAAGCGAGTCAGAGCTGGATCCAAGCACAGACCCTCTTGCTCATGGTGCTGCCAGCCTGGGCCTCGGGCAGCCCTTGGCCAAGGCCTGATTTTGCCATGAGACCAAGAAATGTGAAGGTAGGCCCCGACACTCCTGCAGCTGTTGAAAGTACCAGGAACCAAGCCAGGCCCTGGCAATACAAATCCTGCCCGCTGCTCTCTCCCCTCCTCCTTTGCACTCCTACACATCCCTCAACGCCTCTTTCCCATAGCACCTCCTTCCTCTTACCAAAACCGTTGTGTGCAAAACTTCATTAGAAGCTGCAAACAGAGACTCATTTGCATTACTGTCCCCAGCTGAAAGGGGTTTCTGGGATGCGATATTAATAATGAAACAAAAAACAGCAGTAATAATGGCTGGCATTATTGAGTGATTACAATATTCTGGAGAAATACTCAGCCACAGTCTCAGGGATTTTACAGGTGGATGTGTGTCATGTCTAAGATGTGGAAGACTGCTCATCCGTGCACAACAGGGAAACAAAACTACCATCACCTGTAGCATGGAACTGTTGAAAAGAACGAGGCAGACCTACGCGCTCTCCAAGACACGTTAAATAGAAATGAAAACTAAATCATAGAAACTAAAAATCTAAAACTAAAACTAAATCATGAAAACTAAATCATAGAGTATAGCGGGTCGAATATTAGCCCATAAAGAGAAAAATCGAACGACGCAATTCTTTCCGTACAATAGTGCATATGCAAATATACCGGAAAAGGTCTCCAAGGCTAAAAGCCACCTGACAGTGGTGGGTGGGGTAGAACGGAGGCAGGGAGGACTGTGGCGACAGCACTGACTGAACCAGCGTTTCTCAACGTGTGGTCCCAGGACCGGCAGTGTCGACACCACCTGGGACCATGTTAGAAATAATGCAGATTCTCAGGCCTAACCCCAGACTCACTGAATCAGAAGGTGAGGGCTTTCTCACCTGGCTCCCACATTTAACAACTACCAGTTATAGGACAGAGAGACGGCCCAAGCTGGGAGGTGGACAGAAAGAGCACAGCACAGGCCTTGGGGTCCGGCAGACCCGAGTCATAATCCCCACTCACCAGCTGTGAAACCTGGGGCAAGTTCTCTTTTTCCCTCTGAAACTCAACTGCCTTACCTATAGAATGGGACACCTCCTGCCTCATACAGTTAAGGTGAAGTAAGGTGATATTATGGCCTGGCTCAGGAGGGGCTCAATAAATGGTAGCTAACAGTAATAATAGCAAGTAAGAATAATAATATGGGGCGCCTGGGTGGCTCAGTCGGTTAAGCGTTCGACTTCGGCTCAGGTCATGATCTCGCGGTTCGTGAGTTCACGCCCCGCATCGGGCTCTGTGCTGACAGCTCAGAGCCTGGAGCCTGCTTCAGATTCTGTGTCTCCCTCTCTCTGGCCCTTCCCCTCTCGAGCTCTGTCTCTCTCTCTCTCTCTCAAAAATAAATAAACACTAAAAAAATAATAAATAGAAAGGAAGGAAGGAAGGAAGGGAGGGAGGGAGGAAGGAACAGGGGCGCTGAGTGGCTTAGTCAGTTAAGTGTCTGACTTCGGCTCAGGTCATGATCTCGTGGCTCGTGGGTTCGAACCCCGCATCGGGCTCTGTGCTGACAGCTCGGAGCCTGCAACCTGCTTCGGATTCTGTGTCTCCCTCTCTCTCTGCCCCTCCCCACTCTCGCTCTTTCTCTCAAAAATGAATAAACATTTAAAAAATCTTTTTAATTTAAAAAAAAGAAAAAGAAATAATAATAATAATAATAATGACAACAGTGTCTCATGGTGGGCAGAGAGGGTGGAGCTGCCTTAGAGAACAAAAAAACGCCTATGTGACACTTAAAAGAAATAGGTTTTGCACAGGCCTTTTCCTTAATTGTTCCCACTTACTAAGCCTCATAAATTATGAACAAATGTATATTATTAGCTCAACTTGACACAGGAAAAAGGCTTTTATCCGAATTTGGGTCAAATGTCTTAATTGGCGTTTTGCAAGAAGCCTGTATCCACAGGCAGCACCAGGGCCAGGTTCTCTCAAGTGGCTGGTCCCCTGCTCAGACTAGGGACCATGGTGCCCTGCGAGCCTCTGTCTCCAGGGACATTCCCCCCCCCCCCCCCCCCCCCCCGCCCGGATCATTCCAGGCCCCGCCCAACACCCTACTACTTCTGGTCATCACGCTCAGCTGCCCTGGCCGCAGGGAACACTCAGGCGGACTCTCAGCCTCCTCTGGCAGCTTCCTTCTCCTCTGTGTCCCGTCAGACTGTGCGGATGCAGCAGCCTTGCCTGTTCTAGATAGATGATCCGTTTGTTTCCAGTCCCTGGCTACCGCGAACACGGTTCTGCAATATGTGTGCACAAGCCTTTGCGCGGACGTACATTTTTAGTTCCCCTGGGCAAACATTTCGGAGTGGAATTGCTGGGTCATAAATGGATGTGACTTGATAAAACGACAAAATTGTTCTCCCAAATTGCCGTGCCACAGTACATGCTTATCAGCTGTGCTGAAAGCGCCGACTGTTCCACACCCTCCCCGGCACTGGGTGTTGTCACAGTCATTTTAATTTTAGCCACGCTAGTGAGTGCGTTCCCACATTTATTAAATGCTACTATGAGCCAGGCGCCGGGACGTGGAGGCCTCAGTTGATTCCTTCACAAGTTGACATCTTCGCGGGGAAGAAAACACATGCATATTTGATTATAGGTTGGGTTAGTGCCACGAAGGAAACAGGCCAGGTGCGCTGACGGAGGATAAGGGAGGGAGGTGAAGTCTCTGTTAGTGGGGGGGTCAGGAAAGGCTTCCTGGGAGAGCCGACATCCGAGTTGAGACTTGGAGAAGTCAGGCGGTGGAAGACGTGGGGAAGAACGTTCCAGGCGGAGGGGCAGCAAGGCAAAGACCCAAGTGCGGGCCAGGCCTAGAGCACCAGGCACCGACCAAAGGTTGGTGAGGCGGCAGCTTGGGGAGTGACGGGGGGGATGGGGGAAGATGCCTTCAGAGAAGCAGGTGGAGGCCGGATCAGGTGGGGATTGGAAGGGATTTGGGTTTTACTCCAAGCGTGATGGGGGTGGGGCCAGCAGGGAAGCAGGCGGATGTGGCATCCAGGACAGGGGCAGGTGGCGGGGCTGGGAGGTACCACTCAGGCAGGCAGGGCGGGCACACCGAGGGCCTGTGGAATGGGAGGGAGGGCCAAAGCAGAGACACGTGAGTGCTGAACGTGCTGAACGGCTAGTGTCTCACTGCCCCTGGGGTCTCATTGGCCAGCAAAGCCCTCAGTGATGAGCTCCCTTGGGGAGTTCTCTCTATGTCCCGAATCCCTCTCATCCCTGTAACTCAGAGAAGCCACATCTGTAGGACTTGCTTCTTGAGGCCTAGAAACCCAGACTGGCGAGGAACCAGCCGCCCTGAGAGGCTGTCCAGGACAGTCACCGTGGACAATCTGGGAGTCAGAGGCCCCTTCAAGAACCAGACGAAAGCTATGGACAGCTTTTAGGTTACCCATTAAATATGTCTGAGCAACGCGTGTGCGTGCAAGAAATTCATACTTCTAGGCCTTCACGAACGCAGCGTAAGGACTCCTGGCCGGCTGGCCTCCCTCCTTCACTTTGCAGATATGGAAACTGAGGCCCAAAGAGGATAGTAGATTTCCTCAGGGTCATCCAGGGAGTGTCCTTCCCATCAAAACCATGCCACCTCCTTTACAAAACACCCATAAAATGGCAGCGACTGCTGCACTTATCGATTAGCTACAGCAGCTCGGCATACCCTAAGTATACCCAGGACATAAAAATAAAGAAACCTCAGCTTCGCGGCCTTGGCAATTAGGGCGGAGGCCACTCTCTAGCTAAAAACCATTAAGCTCTGCGTTAATAGTGATTTCTCTGGCCCTCTCCGTATTTGGAGAGGCTTGGAAGGGGTGCCTTGGGTGACCCAGTTCTCTTGGAAAGGTCTGACTTGAGGCCTCCTTGTTCCTTACCAGCCATCTTCTGCGGGCCCCACTAGCAGAGCTGGGAGGTCACAGCACAGGACTGACTACAGCCACTGCTATTACTGAGCGCTTACCAAACGCCGAGGGCTGCACTAAGTACCTTATGCACATCCTCTCATCAGATTCCTAAAATAACCCTCCAGGGCAGATGTCATTGTCCCGTTACTAATCAGGAAACTCAGAGAGGGAGTCACTCTCATAGTTGCCCAGGGCTGCTGTAACCAAGCGCCACAGGCTGGGTGGCTTCATTTTTTTTTTTTTTAAGTTTATTTATTCCTTTTTGAGAGAGCCAGAGCAAGCAGGGGAGGGGCAGAGACAGGGGGGTGGGGGAGAAAGAGAGAATCCCAAGCAGGCTCAGTGCCGTCAGCACAGAGTCCAATCTCACAAACCATGACCCAAGCAGAAACCAAGAGTGGGACGCTTAACTGACTGAGCCACCCAGGTGTCCTTGGCTGGGTGGCTTAACCAACAGAAATGTTTTCTCTTTCAGCTCTGGAGGCTGGAAGGCTGAGCTCAAGGTGTTGGCAGGGGCGGCCCCTTCTGAGGCCACTCTTGTTGGCTTGTGAATGACCTTCTCCCCGTATGTCTTCCAACCGCTCCCTCCCTCTGTGGGTGCCTGTCTCTGTGTCCACATTTCCCCTTTTGATAAGGACACCAGCCATGTTGGATTAGGGTCCATGCTAATGACCTCACTTGAACTAGATGACCTCTGTAAAGACCCTATCTCCAAATCAGGTCACATTCTTGAGGCACTAGAGGGTTAGGATTCAAACATCATCTTTTGGAAGACACAACTCAACCCACAGTACCCAGGGTCCCAGAAAGGTGAGGCTGAGATTCCAAGCCAAGTCTCTTTGTTCCCTGCAAAGCCTGTGTTTTTTTTACTTCTGAAAGTGAGAAGGAACATTCAAGACCATTTATTCCCATTTACAGATAGGAAGGTGGAGCTTCAGACAAGATCTGAGAAAGATCCAAGTCATGTGGCAGGTTCACGGCTGCACAGGAACAGGGGTGGGGCCACACACAGGACATCTCGCGCATATGGCCCCCTCTGGTCTCCACTATTGGTCCGTTCACACCCCTGCCGCGGGGCGGGATGCCCCTCTGGTCGCTGAGCCCTCTGTACCCATTCCCTCAGCAGCATCACACCCCTGATCTGAAAAGGCCGTGGCTGCCCTAAGCCAGGGAGATAAATGGCCCTAGCAGTGGATTAATGGTGTTTTGTACAGATTCACATAAGTGGCTTCATTGGAAGCCTGTGTATCTTGTTGGAAATCGATTCCCTGCTTAAGAAAGAATGCATCTTCAGGAAAAATTGGTGACTCCACTTTCCTGACTACAATCAGCAAATCGTCAAGCTTCGTCCCTGGCCCAGAGCACATTCTCCGAGTTACTGAGCAGAAGGAAGCAGGAAGGGGGAAAGAGGGAGGCAGCAGTGACAGAGCTCGGGTTCTGGGTCTGTCCACATTCACTATGTATCCTTTACCATGTGTGCACTTCGCTATGTCACCTCCCCTCTCAGTTCCCACTGCCCCTCCTATTAAACAGAACATCAAACAGACAGACTTTATGACCCCTCTTGCTCAATCAAGCATTTGATGCAATTCTGTACTAATCTAGTCTCTGAAATCCACATAGGCTTTCAGGAACTATCTAGGTTAAAACTCGGCATTTAACTAATAAATAAACGAATTAATGAATTTACCGAAGGGGACACAAAGGCGGAGCGAGAAATACTGTCTTGAAATGGAAAGAGGCTTAGACAAAGGTCGGGGGCCCTGGCTTTGCTATTAATGCTAATCCTTTGAGGTCAGGACATAACTTTGGCCACTTCAGTTTCTCTTGAAGAAATGGGGATAATAAAAAGCATCCTACCTCACAGGGTTCTTACAAAGATAAAGTAACATAGGTTGGGAGCCTAGCATGCATCAGACACCCCATGAATGGTAGTCAGAGATACAGCACCTACAGTTGACTTTCAAGTGACATTCACAGCTACGCTCTCACTGACACCTTCCCAAATGCAGCAGTGGTCAGTGGTCAGCATCTCCACTTAACTGATGGAAAAATAGGGGCTCTCAGAGGATCAATGCTTGAACTTGTCTTCTTACCCATCCCCTCAGTCCTTAAACCTACTGGTTAAACCGAATGGCTCTTCCAACCCTGGGTTCCTTCCACCTCCACGAGCTCCTGGATCCCAGTGTTCTCATCACTCATGGTTTCTGCCGGAGGAACACCCTTGCTCTGACAGCCAGACTACACTGGCTGTCTCCAGGCCTGTCTGGGATGGTGGGGAGCAGAGCCTCTACCCAGGCCTGACAGACCTGTTGACCACCATCTTGGATGCTCTAAGTACAAGATAGTACTTAGGCCGGCACCCTACTACCAGCTCAGAGCCTCCTCCACTGATGATAAGTTGTCTTTGATGGTCTGAGGCAAGTTTTCTCTTTTATTTTATTTTTTTTTTAATTTTTTTTTTAACATTTATTTATTTTTGAGACAGAGAGAGACAGAGCATGAACGGGGAAGGGGCAGAGAGAGAGGGAGACACAGAATCGGAAGCAGGCTCCAGGCTCTGAGCCATCAGCCCAGAGCCCGACGCGGGGCTCGAACTCACGGACCGCGAGATCGTGACCTGAGCCGAAGTCGGACGCTCAACCGACTGAGCCACCCAGGAGCCCCAAGGTTTCTCTTTTAAATTGCAATCGGGAATGCCCAGCCCAGCCATGAGAGCTGCTATGGTGGCAGGTACCTGGCAGTGAGGTCACCTTTCCTGCCTTCCTAACCATGGTGGACACCACTAACTGAACACAACTATATTTCCTGCTGAGCCCCACGCCTACTCAGAATGGAGCCTTAGTAGCCACTACTCATGAATCAGAACTGGCCTGGTCTAGATCTAGAACTCTGGGCCCACCCTCGCCTTCCACGAAGGAAGTAAGGTTGGTATTCATAAAGTTCCTGCAAAGCCATTTCATCGCACACGTTTTCTTCCCCTCCCACCTCTGATTTGGCTGGCCTCCCACCCACCCCCCCTTCTTAATGGTGGCGGCCTACTGATTTTTCTTGGGGAAGCCGCCCCTCCCTGCCACCCAGACAGTCCAGGTAAGCACGGTCTAGCTAATTAAAATGCTTCGTCCAGTGACCACCACAACTGCTTCAATGGGTTCAGAGGTGGATCAGAGTGAACACCCAAGAATTTGCCGGCTCATTTAGACAGAGGGGCTTAGCTGATTAAATTTAATTCTGGAGCGACTGGCAGCCATCTTTGCCACCACCTGGGAAGAGAGCCTGCCTGAAAAGGAAGCCGGTGTAAGGAATGCAGACCAAGAAGCAGAAGAGAGACAGAGAGTCCTGATAAAATAATTTGAACACTTGGATCCAGCTGTGCCTGAAGCCAGTCTATTCTCTGTACTCTGCAGTTATATGAGTGAGTAAGTTCCTTTTCAGATTACATGCCAGCTGGAGTTTCTGTCACCTATCAATGAAAAAGTTATGACTAATTCATCTCTCTTACATTAAAAAAAAAAAAAAAATCTAATCTTCCCACTGTCTTCCAAATTAGTACAAAACTCCTAAGGAGACTTCTAGGAGAACAGTAAGACGAGTAATTGATCTTAGTCCACACAGAAATCCTTACAGCATCCTCTGAAATAAGACACGGGAGCCACAGACACAAAGCTAAGCTCCACTAAGAGTAAGTTGAAAATGGAAGGGTTCTGGGCCCAGCCTAAAAGGACAAACACCCTGAGAGTAGATAAACCAGGCCATTGAAAGGCTCTCTGACAAAAACACTCAAGGCCTTTTCCACGTGGAAGCATCTGGCCCCAGGCCTGCCAAGCACAACTCAGGGATGTTCAGCCCTTTTCACTGGCACCCAAGTTCTGGCCATACAGCTGCCCGCTTAAGGTTTAATGTAAAGGCGACCCAATGGAAGGTCATCAGGTCTGGTGAGAGTGAGTTCTCCAGCCCAGAGAGCAAAATGGGTTCTAGAATTCCAAACTGGGCTATATGCCAAGCCACACCCAGCTAACCAGGAAGGGTGACCAGATACCAGTGACTGGATGGAGCTCTTCTCACCAGCCAGCCAGGTTCATTAACACTGTCAATCTCCTCCCGTAACATCAGTGTTCACTGATGCCCACGGTGCCCCAGAGCCGCGGGGAGGACCCCCTAGGGCATCCACACTTCAACTCCCGCTGGCTGGGTTGCCTGTGTACCTGCGGTCAGCTCTGCTTCTTCTCAAACCTGTTTGTTACTAGAAATTCTTGATCCAACTGAATGAATCCCCAATCTGGAAACAGGAGCCCTGGTACAGTGGGTGTGGCCTATACAGGAGATGAGCTGGGAGAGCCCTAAGTGGGTTCAGCTGGTACCCAAACAGCTCTATAGCAAAAGACTGGAAATAATGTACATGTCATGTGGCTTCATTATTACGTTTTATGATTTTGTGCTCTTACTGACTGACTTTTTCCTAAGAATTCCCCTCTCCAGACCCCACCCCACCCCGCTACTATTCCCACTCTCATCAGATAAGATGCCTATTGTACATGGATTGCAGCCTGCCCAGCACTGGAAATAAATACCTACGATGGACTACAAACAGCACAGAAACCAGGGGCTTGGGTGCTGGAAGATTCTGTAGAGAGACTTCTTTTGCAGATAAGGAAACTGAAGCAGTAAGTCTCCTGGGGTGGGTGTTATCTTACTCAGTCATCTCCTTCCCCCTCCCCGTTGCCTTCAAGCGGCCCCTTATCAAACAGAGATCTGCAAAGTCTCTTGGAGCTATGCCCAGGTGAAGCTACCTGGGGCGGAGTGGCTCCTGAATGCCCTGGCAGGTGGCTGTGCAGAGCCCAGATGCCCCTCCCTTGGCAGCAAGGCTGTAGAAGGTGCCATCAGCTGTGTCCCAGCCCCATCGCACCCCTACTGGCACATCAGGCCTGCCTTTCAGAAGGCCCAGGCTGCCCCAGGCCAGGAGAGTGGTGGACGTTGCGTGATTTATTTTAAAACAGTAAAAGGTTGGACTATATTCTGCCACTTGAGCGAGTGAGGGAGCGAGTGAAGGTGTTTTGGGGACAGTGCGATCTGCACATTGCGTCTGCCTGCAATTGCAGTCAATTTCACGCACTTGAGTTCAAGGGCTCTTGAATTCAAAGGAGAGTGGCAGGAAAAGTGCTTGGCAAACTGCAAAGCATGTGCAGGTATCTGTTGATTTGTTGAGGCAGAGCTGGCCCCGGCTCGTCACTTACCAGTTGCAGGGCGTCACCCAGCCTCTTGGCATCTCCTGAGACCAGACTCCCCTGTGGAACTGTTGTGTGGCTTTGAGTTTCCAGCCTGGGGCCTCTCTGTGCTGGCACTCCCTTCGCCCGGACCGCCTCCTCTCTCTTGCATCTTCGAATGGTTGGTTGCTTCTTACGATCCCCGCAGCAGATTAAATGTCCCTCCCAGATGGGCCTTCCTGAGCACTGTATCCTACAGACAGCCCCGTCTCCCTCTTACGGTAACACCACTCTGCGGCAATGCCCTCAATTAGCACTCTATTCCTTGATATTTCCATTCCCCCCACCACCCCCGGTATTTTTAAAACTTGTGGTAAAATATACATAACATAAAATTTGCCATTTTGGCCACATTGAAGCAGACAGTTCAGAGGCATGAAGAAGATTCACCCTGTTGTGCAGCCACCGGCCACCAGCCCCTCCAGAGCCCGACCCCGTTTTTCCCGTATCCACCTACACGTTGGCGCCTCCCCCAACTGTCTCCCTGGTGCCGAGCGCAATACTCGGCACATAGTAGGTGCTCAATAAACAAAACGAGCTAAAGGTGGACGTGCCTTGTAAACTGTGCATGACAGTATGAAGAAAGCAGCATGAACATGTTTTTCCATACAGCCCCGAGACGAGGCCAAAATGCCTGGGAGCCTCAGTTACCAGATAATGATTTCGAGTTTTATCCAACACAGTGGGGGCAAACCCGCCAAGAACTCCTTTTCTTGCCTGGTTCCAGGCCCCTTTGCGAGGTCAAGAATGAAGATATCCGATCACACAAGCCACCTGACACGAGCACTCACCATTTCAACACATCAGCTGTACCCAGAGCAACATTTTATCAGTCGCTGAAGGGCAAGCACAAAAATAGACTGTGGAGAGCAAATGCCACCCTCGGCGGCGGTTGAAAGGCTCTGGCATACGGTGACCCGAGGCCTGGGGACCCGGGAGGTAGGTCCTCTGTCACAGTAGCACACAGAAATTGGAAGGTGGAATCAGAGCCAGGGTTAGGATGAGGTGAGGGAGGCACCCAGCCCCCACCCCCCGCTTTGGGCACCAAAAAACTCAGTAATCAAAACAGACTGTCTCTAGTGCAACACTCTGAAAAAAATCAAAATTAATGCAAAAACCCCATGATGAGCAAAATATCAAAATTCTAAATAAAGAGAGGCCAGTGGTACTGGTTTTTCCTTTTGCTTCAGGCATCTATATGGCTCTGTATGGCACTCTTACTGTTCCTGCCTTTATTTAAAGATTTGGTATTTTGTTCTGCATGGATATTTAGGCGTCCAGTTTTATTATTTTTAAACACTGCCTGAAAATATGATTAGCAGGGGTGCCATGGGTGGCTCAGTTGGTTAAGCGTCCAACTCTTAACCTCAGCTCAGGTCTTGACCTTGATCTCAGGGTCACGACTTCAGGTCCCACACTGGGCTCCATGCTGAACCTGAAGCCTACTTTAAAAGAAAAAAAGAGAGAAAGAAAGACAAGGGGGAAAAAAAACCGCAAAACCCTATGAATTGTCTTGATTACTGACTTTTTTGGCATCTCCTTTAATTTTGTACCTGAACCATGTGTCTCCTTTGCCTCCCCTAATGCCAGCCTGGATGAGATGCTGAGTTACTCTATGTGCAGATGGCTCAAATGAGATCAGTCACGTCCAAGATCACGTCACTCCGGGCCTCTGTTTGCACATCTCTACAAAGGGACCCGTAACCCTCTGGTTGCTGTGGAATTATCCCAGACCAGCCCAGTGTGCTATTTTAGACGGAAAAATGCTTGGGAAAACTCTGAGGTGCTGTCTGCATTATGAGGAACTGTTATTAAATTTTTACCAAAGGTAGTGAGTGGTCCGACTGAGTGGGAGGCAGCACTCAGTTCAGCAAAACACTTGCCCTATTTAGAATGAAGGAGGGAAGTTTGCTAAATGAATAGATTTTGCTTAAGAAGAGACAGAAATAAGGGGCGCCTGAGTGGCTCAGTCAGTTAAGCGTCCGACTTCGGCTCAGGTCATGATCTCAAAGTTTGTGGGTTCAAGCCCCACATCCGGCTCTCTGCTGACAGCTTAAAGCCTGGAGCCTGCTTCAGATTCTGTGTCTCCCTCTCTCTCTGCCCCTCCCCTGCTCTCTCTCACTCTCTCTCTCTCTCTCTCAAAAGTAAATAAACATTAAAAAAAAAAAAGAGAGAGAAAGAGATGAGAGCAGGTTCATGGTTCTCCCTGCGACCAAGCCATCCCCTCCCATCTTGATCCCATTCCTGAATGGGAAGAAAGGCAGAGGGTTGCAGCTCGCCCTGGCAAATGTGCCCACCCGATGTGGCTGAAAGGGGTGGCCGCTGACATTCTCATCAAGTCGTGGCAATCCTAAACTGGCTGCCGCTTTCCTTCCTCGGCACATTTTGTGAGGTTTCCTCAAAATCTGAATTTCCTCAGGAGATTGGGGGGGGGGGGGGGCGCGGTGGCTAGCAGGTGCCAGCTGGGAGATGGATGAAAAAGCACCTGGCTTTGGTCATATGACAAAGAAAGTTCTGGAAGTGGATAGCAGTGACGTTTGTGTGACATCGTGAATGTGCCGAATGCCACCGAATTGTACACTTAAAAAATGTTTAATTTTAGGTTATGTATATTTTACCACAATAAAATAAAAACAAACATAAAAAAGTCCCAGAGACCTAAAAAAAAAAAAAAAAAGTAGCCAGCACACTCCGTCTGGAGGTATTCTCTGGGGTCCTACAGTGTCCGTGTTCTTTGGTTCTATTTATGTGTCTCTTCCCCCAGCTGCCAGGAGAGACAGGGAGCTGGGCCAGGGCTCGGCTGAGAAGCCCTTTTGCCTGTTAGCACCGTTATAAATAACCCAGAAGGAGGCAGCAAAGGGGTCCTGGCAGGGGAGTGAAGGTCAGGCAGCCCCTTTGTGGCATTTGAGGAAATGTCACGCTCCACAGGCCAGCAAGGTGCCAGCTCACATCTCCAGCCTGGCGCTGCCCAGCGCTGACTGCGACCTTGCCCTCATGCCAGGGACCCGACGGGGCAGCGCTCCCCCCAGGAAGGGCAGCGCCCAGGGGGCTGCTGGCGGTTCTGAGCAGAGACAGGGCTGCTGGGTGGGTGGAGGGGTGCTGGGTAACTGAGGATCACCCCCCCGCCCCCGGCCTAGCGGGGAGAAGCCGAAGTCAGGTCCCCAGGAACCCAGGCCAGGGCTCGGCCACCGGCACACCATCCCCAGCCCCTCGGCCGACACACACACCGACCCACTGAGGGAGAGACGACTCAGCAACGCTCAACCCACAACTGCCCCTGCTGGGGCTGCTGTGCAGCCTGGGAGCCGGGAGGGGCCTCACAGCCCATCTGGTCCTGTGGTTCCCACGCTGGGCTCCCTGGGGAACCCCCTGCATCATCTCTCCCACAGCCCACCAGGGCCCTGGGCTCTGCAGTGGGAGAGATTATGAGCGGGTTCATTCACTGGTTTCTCCATTTTTATTAACGAAAAACCACGCAGTGGCAACCCATCATACTCCTGTGGAACCTAAGTGAATTCAACATTATGAGCTGGGCCAACACAATTACACGGAAAGCCAAACTTGTGTTTCTTTCTTACATATCAGAAATAGGGTGACATTATATTTTGCACATGAATCCTCGATTTCCCCATACCTTAATCTTCACACACGCTGTTTCATGGGTAATCGAAGGGCTTGAGGAGGGTCGTTTGAATCCTCAGACTAAAAAGCCACTCCCCGGGGAGGCGGTATCCCCCGCTCAGAGCGCCTGAGTGGCACATGAGTCCGGGTACCCCCCACCCTGCAGATGGAAAGGTAACGCTCAGGGAGGTGACATGACTTTGCTAAGCAGGATGTGAATCCAGACCTAGCTCCCAAGTACTTGGCTGCCGCACCCTCACCCCCCTCCTTAGGTGACTACTGCCGTCAATAGCACTACGGGCGGTTGGGGGGCTCATTCCCTCGCTCTGTGCAAGTTTATCTACTAGACTTTAAAATAATGGGGAGGGGAAAATGTTCTCAGAGCCCTGCTAGCACCTTTGAGATTCTTTATGTGTTCAGGAGGCCCAGGTCACAAGCTGCTGGTGTAGACCAACAGACGAGGGAGCCAAGGCTCCCTCCGGGAGGGCACGGGCACTGCCACCATCACCAGGGAGCAGGAGGCAGAGCTGAGACTAGGGTTAGTCACTCACTCTCCTACTTGAAAGCCTTCCCTGACTCCTCCCTGCCCCTGACAAACCCCCAATGTCCTCACGTGGCTATGAGGCCCAGTGTGGCCCGGAATGCCTTCTCCCCCCCCCTCTCGGCTTGGGCTCTCCACCTGGGACACCTCCCTGGGTCCCTGGCCACTCTGCCAGCATTCAGTCTCAGTGAGAGAGGCCCTTCCCAACACGGAACTCACCTGGTCACAGTGAACCATACATACCCCCACCTGCTATCCGCATCACAAAGCCAGGGACTGTCTGTCCCCCCTCCAGAATGCACACCGCACAAGGGCAAGTGGCTGGGCTTTCCTAGAACCGTGGCTGGCACAGAGTCGGTACTCACCAAACCTCTGTGGGATAGGTGGGGTAGCCGGGGATGCGGGTACAGCCCCCACTTCCCAGGACGGTTCTGGCATCTCTGCTTCACATTACTGTGATCCCTGCAAAGTCTCCCTCACGCTCACCTCCCCTCCCCCACCAGCCTTTCCTGGGGTTGGGGAGGGGGTGATTTCCTTCCATATCCGTTTATTCCCTTAAGGAAACTCCTGCCTTTCCTTTTCCAGTGGGTCAGATGATGAGAAACCCAGACCCACGGGCTCCCAGATAAAGCTGGTGGGAAACAGATTCTCTCTGGCCCCAGCAGGCCCTCCCTGGTCATGGGGTCAGTGAGGGCCAGAGGAGAAGGGAGGCCAAGAAGGCCGGCTTAGCAGACCCCCTCTCACTCACGCCTGAGGCCTGGGCTCCTTCCAGCCACGGGTGGACCTGCCTTCCGTAGAAGTGTGTTCCCTGCGAACATCACGTGGATCCGTGTCCAACAAATCCCCCTTCTCATGTGCCCCACGAGGTGGTACTGCCCCAGGCTTCTGGGGCAGGGCAGGGCGTCATTAGTAAGCACTAACAGTGGAGTAACGGACGCCTACACTGTGAAAGGGAAACCATCCGACAGTGCTTGGTTATCACCGAAGCCTGATGGGAACGAGGCAGGAAGTGGGGAGTTCTCAGATACAGAACGGTGAGATTTCTCGGGGAGCGGGGTTCCCACCGTGCCTGCATATAAGTGCCATCTGAACCTGCGAGGTTTCCCTCGCCCCATTAGAATCGGAGGTCTTCGGGCTCATAGGAATCCTTTATGCTGTGACCTAGACGTTCTCCCATTTGATCCTCATAAGACAAAGGTTACGCCATTTTCCCGTCGAGGAAGTTAAAGTTCAGAGAGGGGAAATAACTTGCCTAGAGTCATACAGAGAATTAAAGAGAGGAGCGGGACTAGAAACCCCAAGACCGCGGACTCCTGGTCAAAGCAATAATGGAGAACGCTGACCAGGAGTCCCAACCCTGACTTCTCCGCGCTATTGGCACGGACTCTTGAATGAGTCCCTCCATTTCTCGGAGCCTCAGTTTCCCCATATGCCAACACTGGCCAGCACTGGAGACCACGGTCAGTCAAGTGGGGCTCTGGGACGTGCAGGGTCGGCCCAAGACATCCTGGGCATGGCGGGAAAGCCTCAGATGCCCCGTCAGCAACTAACAAGGGGGAAAGACGGCGCATACAGAGCGGTGAGCACGGAGGCAGAGCTCGTGGCGGTGCGTGTCTGCACCGGCGTCACGGGAGGGCGTGGGGAAGATCTGCAAGCTCCTGGCTGCACCCTTCCAAGTGTGGTCCGCGGGCCAGTAGCATCGGCTTCATCTGGAGCTTATTAAATTCTGCAGACTCTCGTGCTGAATCCCCAGACCTCCTGATTCAGAATCTGCACTTAAACAAGATCCCCAGATGATTCATAAGCACATTAAAGCTTGGGAAGCAAAAATGTTTAAATGAGGAGTCGGGTTGGAGCATGTGATCTCGGGTTCAACACCTAAATCCTTCGAGCCCCAGCATCCCCATCTGTGGCGTACAGATAATGACGTGCTCACAGGACGTCCTCACAGGACGGCTGCGAGGGTTACGTAACGTCACGCATGCCAGCAGCCTTGCCCGGTGCCCGGCAGGTAACAGCTGCCCAAACTGCTAGCTTCTTCCCTTCCTGGAAGGCCTCCCTTTCCATTCCAAGTCCTGCCTGCACATCTGGGAAGCGAAGAAAAGACCCCCATGGGGCAGCAACAGATGGGGACAGGGTGGGAGCAGAGGGAGAGGAGGAGAGAAGAGGAAATAAGAAGCAAACTAAAAACAAGCAGCAGAGACCGTCCGAATCCCCAGGAGGCAGGCGACATGTGAAACCCAGAGATGCAGCCAGCAGCCGTTTCAGCTCACGTCCTGCACCGGGGCTATCAAGGACTGCCAGAAGCCACCAGGCCGGGAGGGAGAGAGGAGAGGAGCAAGAGCCACACACCGTGTCCCCTCGGGCCAACACGTGACAATGCCTTTCCAGGCTGGCTCTGAACCGGTTCTGTGGCCAGGGCAGACATGACACCACCCCAAGGGTCACTGGAGCAACCAGACAGAAGCCAGGGGCTCCGGCTGAGCCCTGAGAAGGGTCAGACTTGACTGGAGGACACGGTTCCAGGGACTGTGCTTGACAGTGGGGGGCTGAGCTATGTGATCTTAGCCGAGTGATTTAACCCCTCTGGGCCTCAGTCAAACAGAGGATAATAATAGCCCTACCGACCACCTTAGGGTTCTTAAGAGGACGGAAGGAGAAGGGCTTTGCGTAGCGTCTGGTGCAGAGTTAAGTGCTCAAAAGACAACGGCCATTAGTGAGACTACACCGAAAGGTCCAGAAGGAACTGCTGGTGCTTCCTCACCACCCCCACCCCCATCACTGAGTTAACCCTTCACTGACCCTGGTGCGCACCGCCATCAACTCACACAGGCTCCTGCTTCCCCTCCAGTCCCCCTCCGAGCTTCTGGACACGAGCCGCCACAGCCATCCCGTCAAGATGCAGATCTGACCCCACCGGGCCCTGTTTAATGCCCAGCCTGCTCCTGCTTGCTCCCAGATGGCGACCAAAATCCTTCCTGAGGCCTGGAAGGTCCCGTGTGATCTGGGTCCCGCCTACCTGCCCCGTATCGTGTCACCGTATTAACCCACCCCTACCTCCACTTTTGGCCCCATTGGCCTCCTTTTCACCTCTGGCGCTTGCCAGGGTCTCTCCCTGCACAGGGTCTATGCACGGGCTGTTCTCTCTGCCTGGAACATCATCCCCACGCTTAGCCCTGCTCTGCCTGCGTATCTCTCCCCGCTAGCCTACTTCCCAGGGGAAGCTCTCCTTGAGCCCCACGGAGCACGTGAGGAGCCCCACCGCACCCTCTCGCAGCCTTCTAGAGGTCCTGAGCCTTCCAGGGCTCATCACAGTTACTAACTAAACACTTTTTTGAATGGGCATTTTATTAACACTCACTGCTATATCCCCGGCCCCAGGCACATAGTAAGTGCTTAATAAACACCGGGGTCGCGAATGAATAACCCCATTCTCGAGCAACCACCTCACCCACCCCCTCATGCCCCAGGCCTTCGCTTTCCACACACATGGAACAAGCCCCAGTGCTGCCTGATCCTCAACCTACATCCATGACCCGCTGGCCCGGCGCCAGAGATCCAAACGTTTCTAGATCTGATTTTCTTGAAAGCAGCTTTGGGACGTGGCCAGGGGAGGCGTGCACCGCCAGCCTCGGCAGTAAACGCTGATGAAGCTGTCTGGACCAGCTGAGCTGAGATCAGGAAATGCCAAGATTTAAAAGCATCCGGAACCCATTTATTTATTGTTGTTCTTGCACTTCCAGGCTATTTTAAGCTTCAGATCGATCTGCTGGCCCTCCTCTCTCCAAACGCCGCTTCAGAAACACCCAACATGCACCTGGCCCTACCTGGCAAGGCTCGGCTGCCCCTGCCCCATATGATACACCACGGCAACAGCCACAAAAACGGGTGGCTGTTCTTGTTTACCAGGTGCCTCTGGGACCGGTAAGTGCTTTCACCGAAAGTCCCCAACACTCCCAAAAAGGAAGGATTACTAGCTCCATTTGAAAGACAGAGAAATTGAAACTCAGAGAGGTGAAGAAACCTGCCTGGGGTCACACAGCTATAAAGTGCTAGAACTGGGATTCAACCCCAGATCTGCTGAATCCAAAAGTCAGGCTCAGCTCCTAGCCACTTGGCTATACTGCCCACCTCATGCCCCCACCAAAGCTCGTCGTACACACTGGGAGTTTTCTCATCCAGCCACCTGCAAGGACCGTACCACCAGTCGAAGCCCCCTGCCCCCACGGGCACTGCCACGAAGGTAGCCACGGTGGGTTGCTAAGTGAAAGGGGGAAGTTGACATTCTATGATCCTGTCTGTGCTTTTAATAAAAGATGCAGCATGGATGGAAAGTAGACACACAGGTCACATATTCAGAGATCCTCACTAGGAGGACAGAAGAAAATATTTAAGAGTTTGGAAACAGGAACAAGGAGTTGGTTGGGGATGGGGGAGGTCACAGAATATTTACTTTCTATTTAGGTCCTTCCTTACTCTTCGAGGATTTTATTTCTATTCGGTCACATACACGCCTCAACCCCTCCTCCAAAGTCCAATTCATATGCCACCCTGGCTGTGGAGCCTGCCCTGACTGTCCCCACTTGTCCCTCCTCTCAATCTCCACCATCTGCTGCCTCTATCTCTCAGGCACATAGGCCACTGAGCCTGTGTCCTCCAGTGCATACAGATATGAGAGCTCCCAGGCAGGCAGGAGCCCCAGGGCCTGGGTCAGGGTCTCCCCACACTGAGGCCAAGCCTCGGCTAAGGTAGGGGCATGGAGAGCCTCGATGAATGAGTAACTGTTTCATTTTCTATCTATCTTGGTCCATGGCCTCCTGAAGCCAAGGAAGTTGGAAACTCTAAAATGGAGCTTGGAGGCAGGCAGGGAAGGAGGAAAGCAGAGAATCGGGAGGGTAAATTCAGCTCCTGGAATCCTGCCCAGTGCTCATCCCTGGGAAATGACTCAAGCACTGCTTATGCCAGCAGACGGTCCATTTGGGCCCTGAGGTCACCAAATCTCGTCATGGTCCTGCTTATTAAATATAGAGGAGCATGAAATAAAGCCACCACGACTGGTGTCGGGGCTCTGAGGAAGGGACAGAGAGACAAAGACGGGAGGCAAGGAGTCTGTCCCCTGTCAACCAGTCCTGACTGCTCACCCAGGAAGCTCTGGGCTGTAAATGAGACTGGACCCAGATCGGACTTGGCTCCTGGCCTTGGTGGGAGCTCAGGGACGGTCCCATCTCACCTTACAGGCAGCGAGGGGGTCCCTGCCTTCCTCAGTACCCAGCCCCTGCTTGAGGACCTCTGCAAAGGTCACACTTGATAGACATGTCATTGGTACTGTCCAACCACCAAGTAAAGAGAGGTAGATACACTGGCCACCCCATTTTACAGATGAGGAAACTAAGTCCTAGGGATGGTAAGTAATATGTTGGAGATCATGCAGCAAAGTTAGTGATATTGGAACTGGACCAAGGCTGCAGCACGGGGAAGAGCCAGAACTAGAACTCCACTGGCTGGAGCTCTGTGACTACAGGAAGCCACCCATTGGCCCAAGGCCTCAGTTTTCTCATTTGTTTAGTGAGCTGCCTGCTCACAGGGCAGCATGAGAATCTACTGAGCTGGGGCCATGCTTCTCTGTCTCTGATCACATACCTACGGGGGCCACAGTGGTCGGCAGAGAAATACAAACACACAAGCCCTCTCCCCACTCCCCAATATCTGGCACAATGGAAAATTAAATCATTTCACTTGGTAAGAAAAACTTTCTTCTATTATAAAAAACAAGGGTACGCTGGGACTGTAACGCAAAAGCCATATTAATCTTTCCAGATAAAATATGAATGGTTTTTGTGCCGCAGATTCTGTTTAAATCAGTCATAGGTCCAACTGACGGGGCCACTTTGGAAGTAGCAATGGAAACTGTTAACAACACTGACTTTGGAATCAGAAAGATCTGCATTAATTTGAGCTCACTCACTCAACCAGCTGTGTGACCCTGGCCTAGATACTCACCCTCCCTGAGACTTAGCTTCTTTATCTATAAAACGAAAACGATAAGATCATGCTTTTAAAGCAGAAATCAATCTCTTTTGAGTGACTGGGTCCCACTGGTGAAGCTTACAAGCTTCTCAGAATGTTTACAAAATGTTTACAAATAAAATTAAGTAAAATGTTTCAAAGCGCATAAAATAAAACAGCATTATAAAGGAAACCAATGATATCAAAATACACTTACAAAATATTAGGAAGAATAAATTTGTGTTACAGTAACATCACATGCTTCCTCACTGCAATGTTAAAAAATAAGATCTCGGCGCAAGTATAATAATTACCCATAATTTCAAAGGAGCGATGAACATAAATATTCCCAGATAACTGAAATAACTGTAATGTGATATGAAAACAGCTGTGATTCCATTGGTGACAAAGTCACAGCCACCACTAATATTTTCACGGTTTGTCATCTATGTTCATAATGAATGGAAATTCTAAATTTCACTCAGAGGTTAGCAAAACATTCACTTAGAGCTTAGAGATCATTTTTGTTCTCTATCCAAGTTCACAGAGCCCCTAAATT
This sequence comes from Panthera leo, assembly GCF_018350215.1. NCBI lineage: Eukaryota > Metazoa > Chordata > Mammalia > Carnivora > Felidae > Panthera > Panthera leo. The sequence continues at coordinate 196,538,164 of NC_056679.1, forward strand.
CTAACCCCTGGGGCTGGAGAACGTGAAGGTTAAGAAGCTCAGTCATAAAACATTTCACACAGTGCCTGGCTGGTACAAGCCGTCCCAGGTTCTGTCCCCACACAGAACAGGGCCCACCTGCGTGCCGTGGGGAGTCCTCGGGGAGTGGCTGGAACAGCCCTGAGCCCATGAGGGGCCCCGGGCGGGATGTGGGTCACGCAGGGCTGTTGAGTGAGTAAGGGAGGTCCTTAAAGCTAAATCCACAAGCTTAGGGCTGGAAGAGGGTTAAGCCCCAGTTACACACGCACTGGGGCTGTCTCAGCTCAAAACATGCCATGTCCTTCCTTCCCTGCATTAGCTGTGTCCTCGGCTACTCCGGCAAAGGAGCCCTTTCAAATCTTGTAGCCTTGACAGCTCCACTGGGTTGGTTTATTGGCACCTCAACCTTATGTTCAAATGGAGCTCTAGTTCCACTCGAGCCAGTTTCTCCTTCGAGTCCTCCTCCTGCCAGTGAGAGGCAAAACCCTCACCCAGCGGCTCAGAAGCGACGCTCGGAACACCTCTCTTTCCCTCCCTCTCAGTCCATCAGCTGGTCCTGTCCACTCTCTCTCCATCTCCGCTCTCACCCTACTAGCCCATGCTGCCATCGTCCCTTGCCTGGATCCCTACAAGGCTGCCTAGCACGTCTCCCGGTTCCATACTTGCCCATCCCACTCCACGTTGGTCTCTCCCACCGTAGCCAAAAATCATCTTTAAAAAATGTACATCGGATCATGCTGCCCCACTCCCTCCCTACTCAAAACTCTCCAAAGACTCTCCTCTTGTACTTAGGATGAAGTCCAAACATCCATGGCTGATAAGGTCCTCACCTACCTTGCCAGCATCCTCTCTGGCCACCTTCTGACTCAATCGCCATGCCCCCCACATCTTGGCATTCTTTTATATATTAGAACTCAAAAGTTCGTCACTGCCCCAGGGCCTTTGCACAAGCCATTTTTGCATGGCTGGCTCCTTCTTGACACTTTGACCAAATGTCACCTCTTCAAAGAGGCCTTCGCTGACCATTCACTCTAAAGTGGCTACCCTTCCCCACTTCAGCACCCTGTCCGTTACGTGGCTCTGTCTTATCTTCCTCATGATCCACCTCACTGTCTGAAAAGATCTTGTCCGTTCTGGCCGTGTGTTTGTTATCTGTCCACCCTCACTAGAATGGAAGCTCCTGACTGCTGGAAACTAGTCCGGCTTGTTTCCCACTAGATCTTGGTGCATAGTAGGCACTCTTTAGATTTTACTGAGTGAGCTTCTTTTGCATAGAAAATGGGCTGAGCTCATACACTTTCTGCCATTTAATCCTCACAGCTGCTATTATTTCTATTTTACAGGAGGAAGCTGAGGAGGCCCAGTGAGGTTCCCTAGCTGGCTGAGGGCCACGGACTCCAAAGCCAGGTTCTTAATCATTGTATTCTACTGCTCCAAAAAAAATTACTCCCTCCCTCTCCCCCATCCCCTCCAAATATCTCCAAACAGAAGACAAGAGAACGAGGATTCTGCAGAAAAATGCAGAGGGGTGGGGCTGAAGGGATGCTATCCCAGGCCTCACGATGCCGATGGCGATGGCGTAACCTCGTCCTGCTCAGAAGCCATGCCGGGCCTGGGGCCGCTCCGCCCAGGGGAGCTGGCTGGCAGGGACGTGGCTCCCACACGCACATATGCCTGGAACACCCTGGAAACTCCCCACAGCTCCTTTCTCCTCAACTCCCTTTTCCGGGCCTCTAAGCTCTCGGTCAGGTTTCCAGGGCTGTGAAGTGTCCTCTGCTTGGAAATTCCCCAGTCAACAGTGGGAGAGTGGGACACGTGCCTGAGAGGCTGGAAATCTGGAATTAGAACCACACAGAACCCCACGTAGGAAAAGGCCTTGACGGCCATTTAGTCCCATCCCCTCCTATGCTTTAACCAAACACTAGCTACAGGTACTTCGTGGGGGAGGTTCCCTTTTTATCCCCATTTTACAGATGAGAAAAGTTGAGGCCCAGAGAGGTCTGCTGACTTCCCCTGGAGGCACCCAGCTAAGTTAAGTCCTCCAGCTGGGATGGGAACCCAGAAACCTGACCCCCGAAGCCACAACATCTCACCTCTACACTAGAATAAGAACAAAGCCCTTTTTGTTTCAGAGCCTCTCCACGGGAGGCACAGGGGCCAGAGTTACAGAACAACAGAATGAAAAGAATCCTTGGACAGAACTGGCCCTGAACCTCCTATTTTCCGCGGGAGGAAACTGAGGCTCAGAGAGGGAAAGTCTGACCCTCAGCCGGCACGGCGTCCAGCTGCCTCTGGTGAACCCCTCATGGCCCTGGACACAAGGCAGGGTGCACCGGTGGCACGCGTCCAGGGGCACCGACCCCACAAAGGACCCGCTTCAGGACGGCAGCCCCCAGAGCCTGCATTCCAATCTGGTTACAGCAGGAAGGGCAGGTGCTTGCAGACAATGCTCAGTCCGCAGCGGGCGGGAGGCAGCTGCTGGGCAGCGGCTGGCCTTAAACAGAACTCCCTGTTTCCATTTTAGCCCTGTTGCCATGGGGTGGGCCCGGCTGGGACGACAGCCTCCTTATATAGGGCAACGCAGGAATCCTGGCCCGGCTTCTCCAAACGCTAAGGCAATGGCCCCAGAGGAGACAAAACAAGCAACTGCCCTTTAGAGGCAAACACATCTCTTTGCCGTGTTGCTGCTTAGAGAATTGTGCCCGTGTGTACGCATGCACACGCACGTGCCATTCAAGTGCTCTGGCCTGGATCTGAGACAGAGAGCCGCCACGATATGCTCCTGAGCAAAATGACTCTTTTCCCTTCGTTGAAGCACCAATATAGGCACACCACCACCATGAAGCCAGTCTGCATGGAAGTCCTTTTCCAAGAAACTTCATACTTCCTGGTCCTGCTCTGACAGAGGCTGAATTTTAACCCCTTCCTTCATAGCTCGAACCATCAGATGCTGGCAAGCATTTTCTGTAAAAGGCCAGATAGTAAATATTTCAGACTTTGGAGCCATAAAGTCAACTGCTCAGCTCGGCGGTTGGAATGTAAAAACAGCCACAGATGACGCATAAACTAATAGACGAGGCTGGGTGCCAATAAAACTTTATTGACAAGAACAGAGCTGATTGGTTTGGCCTTCGGGGCCTTAGTTGGCTCACCCCGGATCCATCACCTCCACCACTGCCCCCTCAAAGGGGCCATTTGCTCTGATGCGCGGCAGTCCCTCCCCTTGGGGTGCGGTGTCTCCAGAGCTGCGTGCCTCTGCCCTCCACAGCCATCACCTCTGGGCAGTAGGGTGTTGGCCTCGCCATCTTCCTAAAGTGGGCCTGCTGTCCTCACCAAGTTCCACTCCTCTCCGCTTAGGTACCGTGTCTCATCTGCAGCGAACTGGTCAACCGGGGGTCTCCAAGCTGAAGGCTAGCTCTAAAACCAGAAGGAGTTTGGGAACAACGGTGCCTGGCCTCTGTCATGATGGTTTTGGCTACCACTGGCTCTGAGTGAGAGATTCCAGAAGGCAGAGGCTGCTAGACGAGATACGTCTGAGGTCAGGAGGAAACCAGGGTGTGACCTGACCTCCCCACAAACATGTGAGGCATGGGTTTCAAATTAGGCAGTGCAAGGGCATTCTCTTACACAGGGGTTCGCTCACACTGCTTTTAACAGCACACTGGGATTTTGGGAAGACAGAGGATGCTCTGATGAACCAAGTTCCTTCTGCATTTCCCCTGGAAGTTGTGATATGCCCAATTCTCCCTTCTGACAGGAAAACATCTTCTATGAGTCAGGGGCTCCTCCTGCCCACGAAGAGCTTCCTCACTGCCTCCGCCCAGTTCTCTGGAAGGCAAAGGGGAAAGGGCAGGCAGTAGCCGCAATCCCCACAGGCTGTTTGCAGGGCACCCACCAGACCAGCAACCAACAACCGTGACGGGCCCACCCACCACCAAACCCAGTGACCCGACTCTGCGATGGCCCTGACTGGATAAAGTAGCTGCGGATGTCTGGTCCCAAGGCTGTGGTCAATGTCATCGCACACCTCTGAAGGTGTTCCAGGAGAAGACGCACAGACTTCTTCCGTGGGGCCCCAAGGGCAGATGCAAGACACCAACGGGTGGAAGTCCCATTTTTTTTCCCCACACAAAGAAGAATGTTCTAATGAAGGTGGTGATTTTCCTCCAGGCTGTGATTCGCACAGAGGCTGGCAGGGTGCACTGCAAAGGGGACTCGCGCACCCAGGAGCGCCCGCGGCTTTGGTGAATCAATAGGACTATGTGCCCAGCCTGTGTCCTCTGCTGCTGATGGCCCTCATCAGCATGTCCTTCAGGCTTCGCAACAATCCTCAAGGTAGAAATTCATACCATCCCACTCTGCAGATGGGAACACTCAGGCTCAGAAAGGCTGTAACAGAGAAGCAAGAGCAACGCAGCCAGCCAGGAGCAGAGCCCGGCTCCCAGGGGCCAGGCTCTCCATACAGTCGCATTCCTGAAATGACACTTGGAATCCGAGTCCCATCCCAAAAGTGGAGTGAATGCCTTTCGGGAGGGTGTCTTGGCCTTTCTTTGACCCCTCCCACCTCTGGGGAGCTGCTGTGAGGAGTGGGGGACCCCACATCTTAAAGAAGAGGCCCCAAGGAGGAAGGCTTCTCCCCGTCTCTTCCCTGAAGGATCTGGCTCGCAAAAGGACTCTCCACGCGGGGCCTATCTGCTCATTGCCATTTTACAGCCTCCTGCCCTGCCCCTCCCCACCCCCTGTGCCAAGCACCCTGAATGGTCCCACCTCCGCACCTTTGTACACAGCGTTCCCCCACTCCACCCTGCTCCCAGCCTTCCCGGCTAGGCGACTTTGTTCTCTGCACCACGTCTTCAGGATGCTGCTTTTCCAAGTCTCGCCTGAGAATGCCCTCTGCCCTACTTACACTCCTACAGCCCTAGCATCACGTCCCCATGGGGAGCCTTCGAACCCAAGGCCAGGGGATACAGGGTGTGCCCGAGGGTCCCCTGGGGGCCCGCAAGTGCTCCTTCAACCCATGTTTGTTGAACGAAACTCTTATCGATATATCCTTTTATATCTAAACAGAAAAACCACAAGCACCTAGACCTAGGCGCAGGGTACAGTAATCTGTGGAAGGCTGTGAAAAGGGGGAGGGGGCTGCCGGCTGCCAGTCCGATCAGAGCAGCTCAGCTCGTCTCCACTCACTGAACCAGTGGGTAAGATCCTGCCCACAGAGGGGAGAAGAGGAGCCTTCCAGCAAAGGACTGCCTTCCAGCTCTGATATTGTCGAATCACCCCCCACCCCTCACCCCCTTCTGCAGCAACTGACTTCTGCTAGGTAAGACAAACCTCTCCAGGCATTGAAATCACAGAGTCACCAAAGGAGGCTCTGAGCTTGGCTGGCTCACCAGCCCCAACCCGGAGCAGGCACGCTCAGGAGCTCCTTGCACACCTCCAGAGATGAGGAGCTCGAGCACAAGCAGAGACTCGTCTCTAGAAACTCTTAAGCAGGAGCCCTGGGCATCTTGCAGGGTCTTTTGGCTGCCCGACAGGCGGAGGCTCTCTCAGAGGAGAGCCTAGGAAATATCTAAGAGAATCAAAGAATATCCTTAAGAAGAGACACGGTATTTCCAAGGTTTCGTTCACTTAGCCGCTGCTGCAGAATCTCCTGGGGAAGCCTGTAAAAATGCAACTTCTTGGGCCCCACCCCAAAGGCCCTGAATCCATCTTTGGATTCTCCATCCTGGAGACCCAGGAATGTACATTTTAAACAAGCCCCCAAGCGATGATGCAACCACTAAGTCCACTGTCCAGAATACTGCCCCAGACCAGGAATCTATACATTTCACTCATTTCCCCATAGGTTGCCGGGTCCCATTTCACAGGTGGGCTTACTGAAGCCCATTCCCAATGGCAAAGTACCCAGAGTAAATGACAGGAAAGCAAACCATCAAGGAGCATTGTCATTTATCCCTTTGCTTATTTCATCAGGTCCCAAAACAAGGGCACTTGTATACTCTCAGATGCCTCACCCTAGTATCAGAATCTCTTCTGATTGTGCTCCTTTTATTAGACTTGTTTAAGCCTCAAAGGCCCCCAGGAAGTGCAGGCTGCAGCCTAGCTCACTCTGGATTTGGCTGGTTTGGGGCTGCGGCAGCAAGGACCAGGGAAGCAGCATCTGTCTGCGGCGGGAGAGCCGGTGAGAGCAGAGGCACACTCCAGAGGGGTTAGCGAGCCCCAGGTCTGGGGGCTTAGGGTAGAGGGTGCTAGCTTCCTTCTATCTGCTCAGAGCTGTCCAGGGCATCATCATAAATGAGGCTGCAGGAAGTCCTTGGTCCTGAGAAGAGCAGCCCCCCTCCCTACCATTTCAGGCCCCTTTAACCTCTGCACCCACACTCCCACCCCCATCCCCATGACCCACACTGCATATTTAATATGCTACCAGGTACCTCTCTTACACGATCCTCTTTAGTGCCTGCAATAATCCCACACAGCAGGTATGATTATCATCTCCACTTACAGATGAGAAAACCAAGGCTCAGAGAGGTTAGCTAACTTGCCCAAGGTCACCCAGCTGGGAAACAGTAGAGCCAGGAGGTAAATCCAGGCAGTTTGACTGGGGATTAAGGGCTCACCCTTAGGTTTACACTGCTTTCCCTTCCTTACTGCCTATGAGGTCTTGGAAAAGTGTCATCGACGCCTGAAAGGTTGACACACAGACCAGAGCAGACCAGTTTCACCTCCATGGGTGTTAATGAGGGAGTGGATTAGTGGGACATTTCCTGAGCAAGAAAGGAATTAGAGGTACTGCTTCAGGTAATCCCTTTCAGGTGCAGCACACTTTACAGTTTACCGTGAGAAGCACCATAATGAAGGGATTCAGTGCAGGCCACAGCCCCAGGCTGCCCTGCTGTGTGGACATGTGACTTAATGTCTGAGCCTAAGTGCTGTCCTCTTTAAAATGAGGATAACAGTAACTACCTCATGGCTTGTTTTGAGGACTGAATGCGGCTAAAGTAAAGCACTTAGAACAGTGCTTGGAACATAAAGTGGCACTTAATGCTTGCTGTTATAATCGTATGATGAAATGACTTCCCATTTATCACCTCAACTGATCCTCCTAACAGTCCTGCTTGGTTCACAGGACTGGACCATTTGTCCCATTTGCAGATGAGAAAAGGCAAAGGCAGGGAAAACGGCTGACACACAGTCAAAGGCTAGGTCTCTGAATTAACTCTCAAGTCACTTCCCAGGCAGGCCCCCATTTGCATCTGTTTCTCCTTTGAGCCCCGATGTTGCTCTCATTGGTTCTGTTGCTTCATGTCTGAAATGAGAGAGCTAAAAAAAAATCCCCCGGGAATGGCTCCCATGACAAACTTCACCACTTCAGTGCCTTTGCCCGTGGCAGACACTGCTAATCAATCACAGGCCTCCCTCCTGCTGAGCCGGAGCACAGCTTCGGACTCTCCAACACCGCACTCTTGGCAGTCATTACCAATCGATCACAGATGGGGGATAATCAAACCCAACCCTTCCATCGCATGGAATCTTCTATCCAAACTTGGGTCCTTTCCAAACCCAGTTATGATTGGGAGACAGGGGTGCCCACAGCTATCACATCACTACACATGTCAACCTCCCCGCAGATCCCTCTCAGAGACTGTAGTGTCCCGGTGGGTAGAATGTGGTCACAGCAGCATCCATCTTTCCCCACATCCAAGAAACTGCTCAACACAGATGTCCTGCTGAGAGTCGATCCCAGAGCCTCACCTTTGACTGGCAGTCATGTCAGCTAGTGGGGAAGCATTCCACATCAGCAGGTCTCCCCTGTGTGGCAAAGGATGCCGGTGAAAGGTGTGGTAGATAATTAGTTATTATCACATTTTAAAATCCCAATGTGGAGGACGATTGGTTTTTAATGTAAAGAGGAACTGTTCAATGAGCACAAGGAGTTTTTTATCCCTCTGCCATCTCTCTGGAGAACAATACCCTTCCCATTTGAGGCCTCATAGGTCAGTGATGCTGAACCCACATACACACTCTTGTTCCAGAAGTGGGCCCATGACCTAGTGCTGGGCAAAAAGAGGCCCTCGTTTCCCAGCCATCATAACTGGCTCAGAGCTGACCCTGTGCCCCCAATCCAGACAACATGAGTCAGCCCCACAATGTTGGCTGATGTTATTGGAAAAGAAATGCTCTTCTCCTATTGTGGTTACTATGCTGATCCATGAGAAGCCTGGTGGCCATTTTCCCCATTGACTGGGAAGAACCTGTATGAAACTGGTATCCCACAAAGTCGACTTGAGAGATAGAGCACCTAGAGCCAACTGAACCTGAACCCCACATTTTCATTTACATGACAAAATAAATTCCTTTATTAGGGGGTGACTTTGAGTCAGGTCTCCATTGCTTATAATCAAACAATCCTGAGTACCCTGGATATGCAGAGGGCAGAAAGCCTGGGTTCTCTAACATGCAGGTTGGGTAGGATAAAAAAAAAGCTTGACAGGCACCTGTGTGGCTCAGTTGGTTGAGCATCCAACTTCGGCTCAGTTCATGATCTCGCGGTTAGTGAGTTCGAGCCCCACGTCGGGCTCGCTGCTGTCCGCACAGAGCCTGCTTGGGATCCTCTGTCTTCCTCTCTGCCCCTCCCCCACTCTCTCTCTCTCTCTCTCAAAAATAAACATTAAAAAAAAAAAGTTTGAGAACCACTGAGCTTAACGCTATGGTTTTCCCTAGTGATTTTTTTCTCTACTCTAAGCACCTAATAAAACTGACAAGGCTTGAGCCAAGGGGGCTAATGCTGTGCTTCTGAGGTCTGGGAAAAGACTCGGCTTTTACTGGCAGGAGAATACTTTTATTCATTGGTTTGCTCATTCATCCCTTCATTCATGTTGCTGACATTCACTGCTGTTTGACGGTCTCCATTCCAACCCTCTGAATCCTCCTTCACCTTTTCTACTACGGAAGACATTCCTCCCTGAATGTCCAGGACCTCCAGGTCCAGTTTCTGTAGTCTACAGCAGGCATGCAGCCGGGATTGGGCACAAGGCCACCCTGTGACAGGGTGTCTGGGAAGGCGTCTGCACGGATACCTGCCTCTGGGTCTTGGCCCCTGCCCCTGGGCCATCTTTCCATTAAGAATGGGTGTGGTGGGGGGGGGGGGGGTGCCCTGGGTGGCTCAGTCGGTTGAGCATCCGACTTCAGCTCAGGTCATGATCTCGTGGTTGGTGAGTTCAAGCCCTGCAGGGGCTCGCTGCCGTCCGCACAGGGCCCGTTTCAGAGCCTCTGTCCCCCTCTCTCTCTCTGCCCCTCCCCTGCTAATGCTCTATCTCACTCTCTCAAAAATAAATATTTTTTTAAACATGGGTGTCAGGGGCACCTGGGTGGCTCAGTCAGTTAAGCGTGTGATTTTTTATCTTGGCTCAGGTCATGATCTATGGTTCGTGCGATCAAGTCCCTCATTGGAGCTGACAGCACGGAGCCTGCTTGGGATTTTCTCTCTCCCTCTCTCTCTGCCCCTCTCCTGTTTGCCCTTGCTCTCTCCCCCCCAAATAAATAAATAAACATTAAAAAAAAAAAAAAAAAAAAAGAATGGGTGTCATGCTCAGCCTTCGGTTTGCCTTCACTGAGCCAAGGTTGGCCCAGACCCGTGGGCAGATAATCTCGTAGCTGTGGGCAAAGGGTTAGGGAATGATCCTGTTCTCTGGCCTCTTTTAGTGCCAACCTGGGTTGGGGTGGCACCAGGTCCCAAGAGTCACAACACTAACCTCCACAGACATGCCTGGACCGTTCGTAAAGAAACCAAAAAGTCTTTTTGCCCTGTGTATGGAGAAGGTAGACTGGGATGTCAGGAGAGGCAGAGTAAAAGGCCAGACCAAACGCCCGGCAACCTCTCTACAAGTACTCAGCACTAAAAGATAAGGGGGGAAATGAATTTTTCTTAAAGAGTCATTTGAACTGCCACGTTCCTTTGTCAGATTGTAAACTTTTTTTAAAAAGGAAGGGGCCCCCACTTACTGTGTGCTTGCTGAGTATCGGGCACTGCCATTTGAGACAACAGAAATGATGATCTCCGTCCCCTTCACAGATGAAGAAACCAAGGTGCAGAGAGGCCCAAGATCACTGGCCAACCAGGGATAAAAGCCAAGATTTGAACCTGGGCCTGTCCGGCTGCAATGCCCATGACACTAGCCTCTGCCTTTTTCCTGTCCTACCAGTAGAAGTAAAAGGGCCCTTAGATGAGAATGAGGAGATCTGGTCCGACCCTTGGTTGTACAGACACGAGACGGAGGCCTCAGAGGAAGAGGCTTGTGTGGGACCCAGGCTTCCTGCTGCCCTGGGTGGGGTTTCTCTCCAGACCTCCCGAGCCTGGATATCAGTATGGAGAACTCCCTGTTGCCCTGAGAGTATATAAACACTTTCCTTTTCCCCGAACAGTTATTTCAGTGCTAACTTGCACCATGCATCTGGGGATATAGCAGTGATAGAAAGGCAGGGTCCCCGCCATCTAGTTAGACGGGGAGCTCCCAGACCTGTGCCCAGGAGATTTGGAACACAAAGACAGTTGGCTGGAGTGAGGGTTCGGGGAGACCAGGAAGGATGAGAAGGAAGTACTCAGGGCTCTAATGGACTTCTAACCACTGTGTTAAGGGTGGCCTTTGTCCTGAGATCATGGGGCTCCACTGAGGGGGATTTCTGCAGGACAGTGACAAGTCGGATTTGCATTCTGGCTGCCACGTGAAGATAGGGACAAAATGGCAGCAGGAGGTCCAATGAGTGGCTGCCCCACAGGCCAATGTGACATAGTGGCCTCTGGGCAGAAGGAAGTAAAATGAAGAGGAGAAAATGTTGGACATATTGTGATCTCTGTTCTGGTGAACAGACTGGGCGATAGCCGGGCTGTGGGGAGTAAGGAAGGAGGAAAAGTTAAGGAGGGCTCCCTGGTTCAGGGCTGGAGGCAGGGAGTGAAACGTGAAAGGAGCTTCACTTGGGACATGCTGAGTTTGGGGTACTTGAGAACAGGGGAGCAGTGCAGCCAGCGTCAGGCAGGCAAGTCGGGGGGTCTCTCGCACCTTCCTCGTCCAGGCTAGGCCGGCACCTGAGTGCGCGTATACACAGGTGCATGCGGGTGGTGGGTAGGAATACGGCTATTACCATACTCCCGTTTGTGGAAAGCTACAGAACGGATCCACAGGCTCTCTTATCAGGCCCTTCTAGCATCCTGGTGAGTTCTCCCCATTTCACAGATGAGGAGCCTACAAGCCCCCAAAATTGGATGAGTTCTCCGAAGTCATGACTCCAGCCCACGCTTTGCCTCCCAGGCCCCACGCAGTCATTGTCAAGGTCACTGGCCCTCTTTACCCTGACATGCCACCCTCTGTATGAAAAGCCCTGCACAGCCTTAACTGAGTTTCCAACAGGGCAAAAGGGGAGCAGATGTGCTGATCGGTCAGGACAAGTCCCCTAATCCTGCTTGCTCGTGGCTGTGCATCTCAGTGGAAATTAACTAATTGGTCTCCGAGGTGCTGAGTGTTGCAGGAGGGGAAAAGATGTGTCCTGAGGATGAGAAAGGCCTGGGCAGGCCAAGGTGCTCGCTCACGCTCGCTCTCTCTCCCTCCCACTCTCTTTCTCTCGTTCCAGTGTGACACTGACGCCGGCACCCAGGAGTTCGAGTACCCATTCTGGGACCTTTGCCCTCAGCACCCTGACTTTCTGTCAACCCCGCAAAGCTCAGAACCACTGGCCAGGACAGCCCTCCCAGCCGCCTTCACACAAGCCCTTTCTTCCCTTTTGCTCTGCCACACTCTCTACCTCTATCCCAGCCGGCACTTGGCAGCCCCCCAGAGGCCTGCTGGGAGTCAGGAGGGAATGCTGAGCATCTGGCCAGAGCCCAGGCCAGCCTTGTGGGTTCACATTAGGGCACCTGCTAATGTGCAGGACCCTGGGGCCAGCTGCCCTGTGACTGGCTGGCAAAGCCAAGCATCAGGCCACCCCAGCACCCAGAACCGCGTGACCCCAAATCCCAGCTATAAATAGATGAGAACCTGTCAGCCCCCCTGCCCCTGCCCAGCCTCCCCTCCCTCTTGGCCAAGAATGAAAGGGCGCCTTGAAATGATGCCGAGGCCCGGATACCCAGCTCGGCTGCTCTGGACCTCAACCTGCTGCTGACCTCAGGGAAAATACTCCATCCTCTGGAAATCCAGGGATCTGTCAAGTCCAAGCCCCACTCAGCCCACATCCTGCTTCTATCCCCGGTAACTACCCTGGTGTACTTACTGTTTCCAGCCCCCAGATTTCTGAGTCATTTGGATCACACTTTAATATGCTGCCACCAACAAGGCATTCATTAGGAACCCACTGCTTGAGGAGAGGGGTGCGTGTGTGCATGTGTGTGTGTCAGAGATGCTGGTCTTTGCAGAAATGGTTTTTTCAGAGCTTCTTAAGAGCTTGCAGGATCTCAGACGAATGCTCGCTCCTTTCCTCACACAAAGGGAAGGGGCTTTACCCGAGGCCACAGAGTGAAAGGGTGGCGATCAGTGACCAGACACCCAGCCCAGTGCTCACTCACCACAGCCCTAAGCTATCGCAAGCCCTACTCCCAACCCACCGCCACCCGGAGTCCCTGCTTACGCCATACCAATGGCCCAGAATGCCCTTGCTGCTTCTCTCTTCTTCTCTTACTCTCCCCGCTCCTGGACTTAGCCCACCACCACCTCCACCAAGAAGCCATCCCAGCCTAATTTAATTTAGCTCCCAGCTGTCCCAAGCCCTACTCCCTGCCAGCACAGCCACTCCCCGTCATGCATTTACTGAGTCGCTTGCTTGCACGGACCACGAATGGCATTAATAATTTCCCTTTATTTAGGGGTAGCAAATAGAGTTTCTCTTATAGGCCAAATCCTAACAGTTAATAGTCATCATGTGTTTGAGGATTTTAAGCCATATCCGAAGTCAGCAGGATGAATACGGTGCTTGATGGGTGATGTCTGTCTCGGCCAGTGCCCATGGCAACATTCACGCCAGGTTGTATTAGCCCTGCTTCAGGGTTTACTCTTCCCTCTGTTGCCCCCAAAGACTAGATTCCTAAAGGCAGAAACTCAACTATATAGACCCGTCAGTTCGAGCTGTGGGAAGAGGGGTTCCTTCCTCCCAGCCCGCCACCCAAACATCAGCAGACATGGGTGCCAAGCAGACAATGCAGAGAAAACGATAATCATCTCTTGCTCAAATTTGGGGTTGCCCCACACAAAGGACTCCGCAGCCGTGGCCTCGACTGATCTCGACGACAAGCCCGAGAGAGACACAGGTATTCTCTCTCCTGTCACGTGAGTCAACTGAGGCACACAGAGGCTGAGTGACTATCCCGGCGGCCCGCGACAGGAGTTGGCAGGCTCGGACCTGAACTCGCCTCACGGAATGGCATCCACGCAGAACTGGCAGGGATCATCCAGTACGGTCCCCCAGAGGACAAAGACCAGCCAGCCTGCCAGGTGACCGTCCCACCTGCCCTCTCCTATCTCCCATGACAGGAAACACCCTATCATCCAAGGCAGGCCAGCTCATTCCATCTGGGGGCAGTTCTGGACATACGGGAAGGTCCTCCAGAGCCTGAGTGGGAACCTCCCCTTGCGACCTCCGCTCGCCAGCGCCATCCTCTCCAACGTCAAGTATTTGCAGGCAAATCTCACGCCCTCCCTGGAATCTGGTTTCCTCTGGGTTGCACGCTGCTACAGCCTCTACCATTTGGAAGAATACATGGCTTAAAGGCATCTGGCTTTTTGTTCCTCCTTCCCTGAGAGCATATTTGTTTGCCTGTTGTGGTGACAGAACCATCTCCTCCTTAGTTCTACACCTCCGACTTCTATTAAGGCATCTGAGTGTTCTGGGGCGCCTGGGTGGCTCAGTCGGTTAAGCGTCCGACTTCAGCTCAGGTCGTGATCCCATGGTCCGTGAGTTCCAGCCCCACATCGGGCTCTGTGCCGACAGCTCGGAGCCTGGAGCCTGCTTCAGATTCTGTGTCTCCCTCTCTCTCTGCCTCTCCCCCGCTCATGCTCTGTCTCTCTCTCTCCCTTCCTCAAAAAATAAACATTAAAAGAAAAATTTAAAAAGATATCTGAATGTTCAGAATTATCCATCAGTTTTTGAGATTCATCATGCTTCATCCTTCACTCTCCCCTCCCCACAAAACCCTCCTGCCAATGTCCTGTAAAACTAGGATAAATCAGAATTGCAAGCTGTCAGAGCAAGAAGGGGCTTAGAAACTCGTAGTTTAAGCTTCTCATGGTGCAGAGTAGGGAGAAGGGTCCTCTTCAGCTTTAGTGGCAAGATGATAGAGAGCCAGACCGGAACCCAGATCCCGTACTCCCAGCGCTGGACTCTGCCCACCGAACATTAGGTAATGTTTGACTTGAAATCCTGCACCCAATTCAAGGTCAGGCGAGCCAACCTGGGTCATACTGAGGACTGTTGACAGGTCAGGATGAGAATCTGAACCCTGCAGGCCTGGGGCCAGGCCTTGGGCCACACTTGGCTCCGGCTGCCGTCCACTCAGGGTTCATCACCGTATCAGAAGCCATGCTTGGGGCTTCGCCCTCCTGGGTGTTGTGGGCTGACAATGGCTCTGCTCCCCCACTCCTGCCCACCCCCAAACTCTGCAGCAGACGCGGCCTTTCAACCTGGAGGCCCAGGCACTCATTGCCGGTCCCTCCCCCTCCACCCCACCCAGGACACAAGGCCCTTCACCCACATCTCCTCTCAGCCTGGGGACAGGGAAACAGTCACTCCCTTGCTGCCAGCCAGAGGGTGTTAGTAAATGCCAACGGAAACAGGAGAACTCCAACGTGGAGGGACTCTGTCAACACTCTATCAAACATCACAGAGCAACAAAGCACCAGGGCACAGCAACACGGGGGCGGGGGTGGGGGTGGGGGGGAGACAGTGCCTGCCCTGACCTCACCACCTGGCATACTCCACTCGTGTCGCCCTCCCCTGCAGGTCTGTGCCCTCACCCCACCAGCCTCCAATCAGGGCCCGTCCAGGCTCTTTCCAATGTTCTTTCTTGCCAGAGGTCTCAAAAGTCGATGCTGGCACAAGCCTTTCCTGACGGCCCCGTCTCCCATTATTTCCTCTTCTGCACCCCTCAGCAGCCGCTCGCTTGCCCCCATTCTGTCTCCTGATTTGCTTCCTCATTTCTGTGCCTCTAGAGAGCTCATGAATGCAGCAGCCTGTCCGTCTTTCCATCACTGTACCCTCCGTTTCTGGTATACAGCAGATGGTCGATAAAAACCTGAAGGCAGGAGTGTCGTGTGGTGCCCGAGGCGGTCCTGCCACACTCTGGGGGGGGAGGGCTACCAACATTTGACCTTGAGGGCAGAAGAGGCAGCCCCTCCCCCAGACGCAGGAGTGCCTGTTTCTGAGCGCTTATGAGGCACCAGAATTTGCTTTTGTCTAAAAGATGGGGAGACTCGAGGTCAGAGAGGCTTACTGATCCGCCCATGGTGGGTGGCCAAGGTGCAGCGGAGGTGGGACTCAAAACTCAGGACTCTCCCGCAGCTGCGCTCCGATTCAGAGCCTGGCTGTGATCAGATCATAATGGGGCTTCGGTGTCGTGAGGAGGAGCCTGAAACTATCTAGTAGTCAACAGAAATCTAGGGAAGACCCTTCTGAGGAGGGGCTGAGGAGGGCCCTTCAATCTGTGACATTCAAAAACCAGGTCTTGTTGGGACCTAGTCTAGGGCACCTGCTCCCTAAGACTGGTCTGCCAGAAAACTCACTGTCAAACACAAGACATCAGACACAGGTCATCTCTCCCCTGTGTGATGGTTCTAGAACCTTCTGGATAATTGCCTCCCATGGACTCCTAGAAAATGGTGGAGGGGAGGTTCTGAGATCACACAGTCCCACTTCCTTTTTTTCAAATAAGGAAACTGAGGCCATAAGCGCCAGATTTTGTCTGAGATTAGCCAGCCACAGCCAGACAGTTACAGATCCAGGATGTCTGGTCTCCTGTGTTGGCGGGAGAGCCTGGGCGGAAGGGGGTGGGAAGAGCTGGGACTTGCAGGGGAGGGGTAAGCTTCACTCTGTGAGGTCCCACAAAGCTAAGCCTGTAGCTCATTTATCCTAAGGAAGCCCCGGGACAGCCAGAGCCGCCCAAAGATGGTTCCAGGCGGCCTTGGAGGTAGTGAGGGCTCTGAGACTGGGCGTGTGCAAACACAGCCTGCGTGGTGGGGTGGCAGGGGGATGCAAGCACCAGATGGTGGGTGGTCTCCAGGAGATAGATAGCCTTGAAAATCCCCTTGACCCAGAGAGCCCGCAGCCCTGCTCAGAGCCTCCTTCCGCTGCCGTCGGGGTTCTCTCTGGCCACTGGAGGTCCAGGTGGAGTCGAGAAGCCTCACAAACCTCCTCACCTCCTGCCCAGTTGTAGGCTGGGGGTAAGAGAGAGACGAAATCTTCTTGCCAGGGACACAGGCCCCCTCACTGCCCTCGGTCCGGGGGAAGCCTCCCGCATGCCCTCCCCAAGAACACAAGGTATGTGCCGAGAACCAGCTGATGCTGGTCCGTACGCGTGAGCAGCCGGCCACTCTGCGTGTGTTGTCAGAAGAGAGCTTTCAATCCCTACTTCCAAGTGTTGCCTGCTTGGGAAGCTAGAGCTTGGGAGGGGGTGGGGCTGTACAGCCTCATGGGGAGAGAGGACCAAAGAAGGCAAAAAGTTGGGATGGAGGGGCGGGGGGTGGGGGGGGGGGCGCCACAGGCAGTTTCCTGAGGAGACCCAGGCTGTAAAAGGAGTGAAGAGGCCTCCGTGATCCATAAGGGACGAGGCAGCCACTTAACTCTTCCCTCCCAGCGTGGGAGGGTAGCGTGGGATGGCAGTGGAATTTCCCAACACATTCCTGGGCACAGAGCCCAGTGTGCCCCCTCCCACTCCTGGCTGTTAGCACAACTCAGGCCAGGCCTTACCACTGAGCATGGCCTGGCAATGGCCCAGGGGATGGGGGGCTTTGGGAGGTAAGTGGAAAGAGATGTGGGGTGGTGGGGGGGGCAAGCTCTGGAGACAGAGGGAGCAGCCTTGGATCCTGGCTGTGCCAACCTGGGCAGCCTTGGCACACATTTGGGGACTTCTCTCAGAAGACGAGTTTCCACATCTGTAAAGTGGGCAGAGTGTGTATGTGTGCGTGTGTGTTTGAGATGACTGGGAACATTTCTCCAAAGCCCTGGCACACAGCATAATGCTCGATAAACAGTAGCTGAGACCCAGCACACACAGCGACAATGACAGAAATGGACGCAGACGGAGTCCTAGCCCTGACCCTGCTGCTTAATTAAGCCCAGTCACACCACCTTTCTGAGCCGCAGGCCCCACACCCGCAAATGAGATTAACAGCCTCCCTCTTGCAAACAAAAAAGCGCAAGGCACAGGAAACGGTTGTTCCTGTGGTGGAAGGGCCGGGGCAGGGGGTGGGGTTAGGAGTCGGGGCCAGGAGCCAGTCAGGAGTACGAGGGTGCGTGCCCTCGAGTACACGCAGAGCACCTCACCCCATCTGCTGCTAGAGGGAAAGGGTTACCGGGCTATTTCTATCCTCGTCTGAGAACCACACAGTCTTGTTCAAACTTGTCCGAAGGCTTAGGGCTCGCAAGTGGCTGAGCATAGATACAAACGCAGGTCCAAAGGCTGAGGCCACAGTCCCTCTGGGTGGACCATTCCCCGGGCCACCTGGTGAACTCACCGCACCCTAGGAGGAAGCATCCACCTCGTGCATGATCTCCAGGCCCCCTGGTCTCGGGATGCCAACCGTGGGCAGTACCACTGCTACGGGGCATTTGCGAGCTCCAAGTTGGTACAATGATTTGGGTGCCTGAGATGCTAACTGTCCCGACTGCACGGGCAGTCCTACATGCGGTGAAAAGCTGTCCAGACTAAAAGGATTTTGGCACCCCTTTCAGGACACACTGAACATAGGCCAATTTTACAGTGCAGACGGGGCAACTAAGGCCCACAGAGAGGCAGGAATTTGGTCGCACAGTAAGGTCGCACAGTAAGGTATCAATGGGAAGGAAGCTATAGTCAACTCCTCTTGCTCCCAGCCTAGTGCCCCTTCATGACCTTTATCCCTATGCTCTGTTGTCTTTCCTATGACACCTGTCAGAGAAGTGTAGGAGTGGAAAAGAAAGCTCGTAACCAAGACGGAGGTAACGCGATGCGGTCATGCCTGGGCAGGGAAGAAAAGGAACGATGGAGAGCACGTGGTACAGTCAGCATGCTCTCAGTGCTCACCACTAGGGGGCAATGTTGGCCTCAGACAGCTTGGTTGTGTTGGAAGCCAGTTAAGGGGAGGTCAGGGAGGAGAAGGGAGGATTCTATCCATTAACTGATCTCTATCTCACTTGATTTACTTTCCTTACGGACCATCCAGCACCTAGCACCACAACTCCCTTCCGTGCCAACTGTGGAGAGAGGCACAGGGCAGGGGGAAAGGGGAAAGGGGAGAAGAGAGTCAAAAGACAGACGCGGAACCGAAAGCCAGAGACCCAGAGCCCTGAGTACTTCCTGGCTCCCATCCTAGGACACAGAGAGAAGTAGGTATCATTAGCTGAAGCCTTCAATACAAGACATGCCCAGCTGCAGACTCAGCATCCCTTTCTAGATCGCTCAGAAAATGTTGGTCTCGAGTGCCAGCTCCAATGGATTGGGAAGTCTGCCCGAAGCCCTGTTTTGGCAAAGGAATCTGTCCAGGTTCAGAGGACAGAGTATGGTGATTGATTAGTTCTGTCTGCCATGGGCGCTGTAAGGGGAGTTTCCGCTTGTGTGACATCTCAGACATGATTTTCTCCCTTCCAGGAAGCCTGTACATGCCTCACTATACTGTACCCTCCAAGCAACCCAGGCAGTGGGCAGCGCAAGAATGATGACCTCCTTCGAAGAGAAGGAACTGAAGGCCAAGGAAACCGTCTAAGGTTACAGAGAGTTGGCGGATGACAGGTTTGCTGCTATGTCCCTGCCCCTGCCCCTACCCCCACAGTTATGGCTATTGCAATAAAACCCCGAGGAGGGGTGAGAGTTCACCCACGTGAGGCTGTCCAGAGGCCTCCATGGCAGGGAGCTGCCCCTACACACCCTTACACACCCCTCACACACCCATCACTGTGCATGAACACGCCCACCAAATGAGGAAAGGGAGGCCAGTCCAGGTGAAGTTGTGTAACCAGCCCCATTGCTGGTGCCTACCCCACCGCGGCCAGCACAAGCCACAACTCGCCCTGCTCTCTGGCTGGGGGACATGTTGTTCAGTTGGGCCGTGGTCCCAAGTCTCACATGAGCTGAGGTGGAGGGACCACCACAAAAGGCCATGCTGGGCAGTGAGGAGCACTGGATGTACAGTCCAGAGTTTTGGACTGAGGTTTCAGCTCTGCCAATCACCCACTTTGGGGCCTCGGCCAAGTCTCCACTTCCCACGCTGGGCCTCAGTTTCCTTTCTGTTCAATGTGGATTCATGGCCTCCAAACGCCAGTCTGTGGGCTAGCTATGTCAGAGCTACCCACGCACGAGGACTCCAGAACCCATAGACCAATCCCAGTCCCGGACCAAGCGAAAACCTGGGATGGGGCCTGGTATCATCCATCCTGTGAACCAGTTCCCCAGAGGACTCTGGGGGTTCTATGGATAGAACCCAACCCCTGGGCACAAGGCCCTCAGCTCTCAAACCTGCCACCTCATCCCTTGAGCGGGTCCTGGAGGACTGTGGCCATTTTCTGAGCAAGCCAACGGGGCCTAGCTGCAAAGGACAGTATGGGGCTCAGTGCAGGGCAGAGGCAGAGGGGAGATCGGGCGAGGCTCAGACCCTGCCCAGCAGGCAGGTCACACCTGGGGCAGCCACTCAGTCATGCGTATCCCTGAACACCTGACTCCCTGAAAGGCCTGGGTTATATGCGATGCAGCCTGCATGCCCAATGAACCAATGTGAAAGCTGGGAGTCTGAGAGATCGTCCCAAGCCCCACTTTAATACTCAGCTGTGATCCCTGTGGTCAAGTAGTTCGTCATGGGACCAGACCCCGGCAGGACGACAGCAGCAGTGAATCTTTATTGAGCCCTTACTCCGTGCCACACCCACTGCTGAGTGCCTTACCTGTATCACCCCAGTTACACTTTGTAAGGATATAAAGCTATGTTATATTTTTAGCCCCATTTTGTGGGTGGGGAAATTGGGGCTCATTGCACACAGTTAGTTAGCGGCAACCCTCCTGTGCCCTCTCAACAGAGCGGGGCAGGGGGCTTCGCCAGGCTCCCTGCCTCACGGCTGCTACGAGGTACCAAGCCCTCGACTTCCTAATGGGGCTCAGATGTCGTTATCATCCTGGCCTCTCCACGAAGGGCATCAGGGCAGAGCTGAACTCAGGACAAAGGCCTCATTTGCTCTCCTAACTGGTGCTAAAATGGCCAAAACAGGGGCGCCTGGGTGGCTCAGTCGGTTGAGCGTCCGACTTCAGCTCAGGTCACGATCTCGCGGTCCGTGAGTTCGAGCCCCATGTCGGGCTCTGGGCTGATGGCTCAGAGCCTGGAGCCTGCCTCCGATTCTGTGTCTCCCTCTCTCTCTCTGCCCCTACCCCGTTCATGCTCTGTCTCTCTCTGTCTCAAAAATAAATAAATGTTAAAAAAAAAAAAAATTTAATTATAAAATGGCCAAAACAGGCAGGGCTCCGGCTGGGACCCTGAGGCACACCAGCAGATACCTCCTTTCTGAGGGACTGGCCATGCAGGCTGCCGTGGGGCCCCACGCAGGGCGGGGTGGGATCCTGGGGACAGAGCACGGACATCCTGGAGAAATACCAGGAATGTGCAGGAGGGCCTGGCACCCTGGGCCCTGACCACAGTCACCCAGTCCCAGAGAGTCACCATCGAGCCCAGGCAATCAGGTCTCCTGCAGAAGTTCACACTCACCTCCTCCCTGAAAGGCCGATCCCCGCTGCTCTACCTGCTTCCACCTTCGGTCTCCAGCGAGGCTAAAAGCCACCCTGCCTGGGCCACCTCAGGGGCCCTCCTGGCTTTTGAGTGCCCCCCCCCCTGCCCACCACATCTGCTAGCTTCGTAGCACTCTCTCAGTGTGCAGCCACGTACTGATTTGGATCCTTGATTAATGTCTGTCTTCCCCCAACCTCATCCCTTTCCACAAAGACGGGATGCTATTGTGTTCACTTGCCCACTGCTGGCAAATGCTGGGTACCCAATAAATGCTTGCTTAAGCAAGTAGAAAATCCAGTGGGGAGGCAACATGCAAAGTTGGGAGTAAGTGGTCCCAACAGCAACGCCCGGTGGAAGCCCAAATGGGCAGAGATCACTCAGGGTTGGGGAGAGAAAGTCAATCAGGGAGGTTTCCTGGAAGAGGAGTTAGGCTTTGAAGAGTGAGCAGGAGTTCAACAGTCATTCAAGAGAGTGGAACCTCACAGGGCTGGGGTGGGGGGTGGGGGCTTCCTTTCAAAGGGAGGGGACCAGGAGGGGTCAGGCTGGAGGAGAGCAGCCTGGCAGGGACAGTAGAAGCTGTCTCGCCCTATCCTGGCCCATGAGCCAGACAAGGAGCCACAGCCGGCTTCCCTCTGTGGGGGCGGGAGGCATCGGCTGAGAAAAACCAACTGCCAGGTTCAGTCATGAGCCACACTCCCCAAAACACCAGCCAGAGACACTGACAGGATGTTAGGGGGGCACTGGGGGCATCAGGCTTGGGGGGCATGGCTGTGCTTCCTCTGGGCTGTTTTGATTAATCAAAGGCAGGTAGGTCTCACCTGACTGCTGAAGCCCTCACCTTAGCAACCTCTGTCCCCCAACCCTGTCAAAGCCCGTGTGGCCGCCCCAAACACCAAGAAGTCACAGACTGAAAGCACCAGCCCAGCCGGCACTGGTAACCAAAAACAGCAAGCACCACAGCCCGGGAGAAAACACCATCCTCCAACAGCACCACAGCCGGCGCACAACGCCTTTCGCAGGGTCACAAGCACTGTGCCACCAATTCCCACCCTCCACCCCCGCCCCGTGCACCACCTCCACCGCTCAGTTCTAGAAAACACAACAAAGGTCACGGCAACACCATGCAGCCCCCACAGCCACGTCCGTGTTACCAAACGTCGCGACGTCATTAGCACAAACCCCAACAGCCAGCATGACACAGACCCGCCACACCCTAACCTACCATCCACGGGGTCCAACAATGTCTCTGCCAAACTCCCTCCTAGAACATCATCACCATCAGCCCAGCACGCTCACAGCAAAGGCCTTCACCACCAAAGCTGCTCTGACCCAACACCAAACGTTGCTCCTGGGTCTGCTTATCTAAAGGTCACGTGGTAGGTCAGAGCAGACCCTCGAAGGGCTCTCCACCCCCAATACAGCGTGGGGCTGTGGTACGCCCAACCTGCTTCTGGACTCCGCTGGTTCCTCTCACTGTATGATGTGCACCCTGACCACACTCCGCAGCCACAGATCAGAAGCCACGTGGGAGTCCGGCTGCCCGCCCAACTCTCCTCTTGGCCCTTCTGGGACCTACCGTCTCCCCTCCTCCCCACCCCGACCCCAATTCTCAGTCACATTCTCCAGATCAGTCACCCTGGCTGAACTCACAGGGAGTTGCTAGTAGACCAGAAGGGTGAGAGTTTTTCAAAGCTCCCAAGGGCTCTGACACTGAATGCCAACCCCCTGAGAATCCCTACAGTACAGCTGACACCAGCACTTGGGGGAAAGAAATGCCCCTGCAACCCTCTATGCCTTTGGGGCTCTATCTAGCCCTCACTGACCTTGGTGTGGCGAGGGGAGAGGCAACGTGAGGTCTGGCAGCGACAGCACCGGTCACCGGGAAAGAGACCTTAGGGGTGACCTCTAAGGTCCTGCTGCACAGACGTTCCCCAGGACCTGTTGCAAGGCCAAATCTCCTGCAAAAAAGCTGGCAGGACAATGCCTATGGCCCTGGGGTTTTAGGGCCACACTATTAGAATGGATTCATTTGCAGGGCACCTGGGGTGGCTCAGTTGGTTAAGTGTCCAACTTCCACTCAGGTCATGATCTCACAGCCCGTGAGTTCGGGCCCCACGTGGGGCCCTGTGCTGACAGCTCAGAGCCTGGAGCCTGCTTCGCATTCTGTGTCTCCCTCTCTCTCTGCCCCTCTGTGAGTCGCTCTCTCTCTCTCTCTCTCTCAAAAAAACAAATAAACATTTTTAAAAACGTAAAAAAAGAAAAAAGAATGGATTCATTTGCCAGGGCTGCCAGAACAAAAGACTGGGAGGTTTAAACAGCAGAAATGTATTTTCTCACAGTTCTGGGAGCTAGAAGTCCAAGACCAAAGACCAAAGTGCCAGCAGGGTTGGTTCTGGTGAGGATTCTCAGCTCATAGACAGTTGTCTTCTTGCCGTGTCTTCACGTGGCCTCTCCTCCGGGGTCTCACTTAACCTTACTTAACCTTACCTCATTAAGGGTCCTGTCCCCAGGTACAGTCACACTGGGGTTTAGGGCATCAATACAATAATGGGCAGGGTTTTGGGGCGGGGGGGTCGGGACGGAATTAAGTCCACAAGAGGGAGAAAGGCTCAGTATAGCACCCTCAGGTTAGGAATCTGGCAGGCCTGGGTTGGAAACCTTCACCTCTCTGAGTCTGTTTGCTGTCTGCAAATCTGGGATGATGCACCCAAATCACAAGATCGTTTGAGGATTAAAATGAAATGTAAAGCAGATGAAAGCCGGAGCCAGCTTGGAGAGGTATTCAGTGGCATCACAGTGGTGGCGTGAAATTGGCCACAGTAGGGAAATTTACATCACACAACCTGGCAAATCCTAAAATTCCGGGCTCCTCAGACGACCCCGCAGCCGGTTGTTACCCATTTACCAGCAAAACCCATGAGAAGTAAGGTAGGGTAAGGCTTTTTTTTTTTTTTTTTTTAACGTTTATTTATTTTTGAGACAGAGAGAGACAGAATATGAACGGGGGAGGGTCAGAGAAAGAGAGGGAGACACAGAATCCGAAACAGGCTCCAGGCCCTGAGCTGTCAGCACAGAGCCTGACGCAGGGCTTGAACTCACGGACCACGAGATCATGACCTGAGCCGAAGTCGGACGCTTAACCCACTGAGCCACCCAGGCGCCCCATGGGTAAGGCTTTTTAATTGGTGCCGCCAGGGGCGCCTGGTGGCTCAGTTGGTTGAACGTCTGACTTCGGCTCAGGTCGTGATCTCAGGGTTCGTGGGTTCGGGCCCCGTGTCGGGCTCTGTGCTGACAGCTCAGGGCCTGGAGCCTGCTTCGGATTCTGTGTCTCCCTCTCTCTCTGTCCCTTCCCCACTCGTGTTCTCCCTCTCTTGCTCTCTCTCCCTCGCTCTCTCAAAAATAAATAAACGTTAAAAATAATAATAATAATAATTGGTGCTACCAGATAGGCAAATAGAACAAGGAAAAAGAAATACAGTTTGCTATATCTTTCTACATAAAATTGGCAGAGGAAAAGAAAACACTTCTACTAAAATTTCTGTAGCACACAGTACAACATGATATGTGGTACCCATTACTCCATGCCTTCCCCACCCCCAAAATCTGACCTCACAGGTCTGAGACCACACTCAGCTAGATCCCGCCTCCGTGCCTTTGCCCACAACCCTGCCCCCTGAATAGCTCTTTAGACCTGGTCAATCAGGGCCCTCGCTCTGGGTTTTGCATCTTAGAGGGCATTGCTTTGGCCCTCCCCCAGACCCCAAATGCCTAAATGGCGCTGAGCCTGTTCCCAGACCCTGTGCAGACCTCCCCCTGCCGCCCCCACTCAGGTCCATCATCCACAGGACAACAGCACAGCACACACAGGGTACACGTACTCTACTCCTAGGCTCAAGGGGTGACTGAGCAGCTGTCGGCTGCAGGGAAAAAGGCAGAAGGAGCTTGGACACTCAGCTGGGGGCACCTGCGTGTGTGTGCATGAGACCCCACACTATGCAGGCTGGGAATTTCCATTTGTACTCTTGTCTTAGCCTCAATAAACCAGCCATTCCATTTCTTCGAGGTTCTAGAACATGCGATTTGGCAGTGGTGATGATTTTCCAAAGCCCAAGGTCCTCAACTCTTCCAGAGTGGCCCCCACCAACTTAAGCCATAGCCGGCCTTACCCTATAATAATTTTGGGTCATGTTTAATCACGTAAGTCCTTATGACTGCTCTGGTATTGCTCAAGGTATCTCATACCATTCCAATAAACCCTTGTATTTCCATAATATTTCCTGATTTTTAGCTTAACGCAACCCTTGGAGGAAAAAGAAGGTGCTACTATTCCCAGTTAACAGATGGAGAAACTGAGACTCAGAGATGGTAAGTTACTTGCTAAGGGCACAGAGCTACTGACTGCCTATGTCTCCTCCTAACTGAATGATCAACTTTTTTTTGAGGGCAGAGATAAGGTCATATTTCTCTGTACTTTGAGGGGTACTACTGGACAACAGAAATATGGCTCCTGGAAGGTAAAAAAATTCGGTGCGTTTTCACTTGAGTCATAAGAAAATTGAACAGAATCTGACGGCCAGAGTAGGCACCTCCAGGACCTCAGCATTTCTGCCTGTTAGGAATCCAGACTCTGCAAGAGAAAGGGGGTCCTGCAACCCAGAGGGAAGGAGGGGGGGTGCATCTGAGGGGCAGTGCTGAGCTAACACATGGCTGAGGGGGCTCCAGAGATCATGGAGTTCATCCCTACAGCAAGCGACGTCCCCCAAAGATGCCTACATCCTGATCCCCCAAATCCATGAATGTGTCACCTTACAAGGCAAAAGCGTTTTTACAGATAGGATTAAGCTAAGATCTTGAGATGGGAGATTATCCTGGATTATCCGGTGGGCCCAATGTAATCACAGGGTCTTTATAAGAGGGAGGCAGGAGGGTCAGAGCCACAGAAGTAGGAGCGATGATATAAGTAGAGGTTAGAGCAATGCGACCACAAGCCAAGGAGTGTGGGCAGCCTTTAGCAGCTCGAAAAGGCAAGGACATGGATTCTGTCCTAGAGCCTCCAGGAAGGAATATGGGCCAGCCAACAGCTAGATTTTAGCCCAGTGAGACCTGTTCTGGACTTCTGACCTCCAGAACTAAAAGACAATAAATTTGTATTGCTTTAAGCCATTATGTTAGTGTGAAATGGTTATAGCGGCAATAGAAAAGCTAATACAGCCCCCAATCAATGTGTAAGTAAAGAAACTAAAGCCCAAAGAAGAAGGAAGTGGCCAGGGGTCCCTCCACTGTGGGCAAAGACCCAAGGAGGGGAAAAGCAAATTCCTCCACCCTCGATGCGCTTCCTGTCCCAGGGAGAACCCACCTCTCCTGCTCTTTATCATTTAGCCACCTTGATTACCATTTGTAAGGGGGAAATGCAAGATGTTACATAGAAGAATATGGACAAATGCTAGAAAGTTCCAGGGAGAAGTTCAGCTCAACAAAAGGAACAGCTAAGCTGTCAGATGTCCAAACGCAATGGGATACCCCGCAGTGGGAATGAAATGTTCTGTCTCAGGAGGTGCACCGATAAGTGGGTACAGCATTTTCTGGGGATGCTGAGAGAAGCTTCCTTACTTCGGGAGGAATGTGAAACCAAAGGATCTCCATAAATTGATGATTTGAGAGGGTTCTAGATTTCTAGACTTTTTACATTGAAAACAAGGCTCTAGATTCCCTCTGAAGTTGTAAAACCTGACTCTCCCCTTCAATAAAGTCTTAGACCCCACACCATCTCTCCACACATCCTCAGTTTTCTGGTGTCCCATGAGCTCAGAGAGAAAAGCAGGAAGAAGGAAAAGCAGGGCTTCCCTTGGGAGCCCTGAATAAACTATCATTTCTAAACAATTATTTTATTATCAGGGAATCTTTCCAGCTGGCCTCACCCAGACACATCTCCTGAAGCAGGGGAAAAGGCTGGAGGTACAGGATTGCATCTGCGGGCTTTTGAAGCTCTCTGCACAAACACCCCCTCAGGTCCCAGCCCCGCTTCCATGAACTTTACACCCCAGCCCACACCCTTCCCTGCCAGCCAAGCCAGCGTGGGAAATGGGCAGAGGCGTCCAACTGTACAGAAAGAAGCCTGTTGTTTCCTAGCGTGGGGCAGACTTCCTCCCCTGGCCCAGGAGGATATCCTCGCCGGGGCCCAGGGAGTTGCTAGGACAGCCCTCTGCCCGCTCAATGCAGGGACCGGTCCTCATCTCCACACCAGTCATGCCAGGCCTGCACCGTCAGCCAAATGGACTTGGAAAGAAACACAGTGGTTTTGTTTCCTCCTTACGCTCCAGCCACCTCCCTGCTGATGGTGGGTAGGTTCACACTCATGTTCTCAAAGTGCAAGCAGAAAACCTGCTTCTCTCTCAGAGCCACTCAGAGAACATCCACCTTCCCAAAGAGAGAGGCCAGCCACCTGATTTGGGGGGAGGGAGCAAGGGGAGGAACAGATAATTCCATCATCTTATACTTGCCTTCAGTGGGATCCAGTGAAATGATGGGTGCTCTGTAATCAGGACTATAGGGTGTAAACTCGGGTTCTGGGGTGACATACTGTTTCTTTAGGTCAGCTGCAGGCAGAAACCAAGAACGTAACCCACTAACCTCTCTAGGGTCCAGGAACAGAGCAGATATTTGGCCTGGCCTTGGTTGAGAGACGGTAAGAAGGCTAAGATCACACACAGGCTTCGAAATCAGACTGCCTGGTTCAAATTCCTCTGATACATGGGCTGGCTATGTACTGTCATCAAGCAAGTGACTCAGTTACTTGTGAGCCTCAGTTTCCCCCCTTTGAAATATGGTACTACTAATATTGATCTTGCTATGCAGAATGGACTAGGAAGGATAGTAGTCCTTTGCTATGCAAAGTATGCAAAGTGCTAATTAAGTTGCCTGGCCTATTGGGGCGCCTGGGTGGCTCAGTTAATTAAGTATCTGACTTCAGCTCAGGACATCGTCTCACGGTTTGTGGGATCGAGCCCTGCATAGGGCTCTGTGCTGACAGCGTAGAGCCTAGAGCCTGCTTCAGATTCTGTGTCTCCCTCTCTCTCTGCCCCTCCTCTGCTCACACCTTGTCTCTGTCTCTCAAAAATAAATAAATGTTAAAAAAGAAAAAGCTACAAAAAATAAAAATAAAAATAAATTGCCTGGCCTATTAAGACAGAGCTTAATGAAAAATAAATTGCCTGGCCTATTAAGACAGAGCTTAATGAGTGGTACCTTTAAGCATATAGATCAGTGGATCATTACATCTCTGCCAGGTCTATTATTCTGTAGTTAACCTGGTAAAGACACCTCAGTCCATCCTTCTTGATTACCCTGTAACCATATGGATTTAGATTTTCCAGCTGGTCTCCTTCTTTCAGCCAAGCCCTTTCAAGCCAAAACCAAAATATGGTAGTAATAATAATAATAATTGTAATAAATACTTTATTAAACTAAAAAAACCCCTGAACCTGCAATTTGGATAAGCGGCCACTAGGTGGCAGAACTCTGAATGGCAAGGTCTATTATAAAGTCCAAACTTTGCCTAAAGATTCAGAGGTAAAGTTCTGCTCATGTAGCACAGGCTAGTAATCATGAAATTTCTTCATGCATTCATTAAAAAATATCTTTATTAAAATAAGAGCCTTAAATAAATTCAGCAATTTATTGGCAGGTCCTGCCAGGTGCTTAATCTCATTTAATCCTAAAAAACAATCCTGCAGAAGCTGACATATTACGGCCACTTTTGGAAATCAGGAACTAAAGGCTCAGAGAGTCTCAGTGACCTGCCCAAGGCCACACAGCCTATTATGTCTTAAAGGAAGGATTTCAGGTAAGAATGAGCACCTCTCCCCTTTCTGCCCTGAGGGTTCGCCCTCAACTCTGGGTGGCTCCAGTCCCACATGGCCCCGGGCAGGCAGCTCTGGTCTTCATTTTACCATTTACGAGACAAGATGCCAGTGGACTATCTCAGTGCCTTCCAGAAGGGAAGTGACACAGGCCAGGCTGATTTGACGCCTCCAGTGTGTCTTCCCTAGTCCAAAGGAGGTCTTCTGTTATTTAATAAATAGAGGTGAAGAAGAGGGCTCTTCCCTCCTTTTGGCCCATAGGATTAGTTTGCCTTAAAAAGAAATTTCTGAATTACCTTGGGGCATGCCCTTAATACTTCGCTACCTCTTTTCATTTTTGTTTGTTTTTGAGAGAGAGAGAGAGGCGGAAGGGGCAAAGGGAGAGGGAGAATTTTAAGCAGGCTCCAAGCAGAGCCCAACTCGGGCCTTGATCCCAAGACCAAGAGACCATCACGAGATCATGACCTGAGCTGAAATCAAGGGTCAGATGCTCAACCGACTGAGCCACCCAGACACCCCTTCCCTACCTCCTGAATCAAGATTTGACTTGGTTTCCTTCTATCAGATCCCTAGAGGGAAACTCCCTTGCCTGCATTTTGGTTATCAATGACTGTGATTCCAGTGTTAGGCACTTTCCACCTGCTTCTTCTCATGTCTCTCTCCCCCAGCACCCCATCAAGTTGCCATTCTGGTGGGAGGGGAGAT
Source organism: Panthera leo (assembly GCF_018350215.1). Classification (NCBI taxonomy): domain Eukaryota; kingdom Metazoa; phylum Chordata; class Mammalia; order Carnivora; family Felidae; genus Panthera; species Panthera leo. Next base: position 196,567,685 of record NC_056679.1, read on the forward strand.
AATAAAGCAGTATACACAGAAGTGAGTCAGACATCATCCTGAAGCAGTGAAGAAAATAAGCAGGGTGATGCAGCTGAATCAAGGGTGCGTAGGGATGGCCCGGGAAGGTCTCTCTGCGGGGGCGTTAGAGCCAAGGAAATTGAAATCAAATTGCCTGGCCTATTAAGAAAGAGCTTAATGAGTGGTACCTTGAAGTATATAGATCAGTGGATCATTAAGTCTGCCAGGTCTGCTATTGTGTAGTTAACCTGCTGAAGATACCTTAGCCCATGCTTCTTGGTTACCCTGTAACCATATGGATTTTGATTTTCCAGCTGGTCTCCTTCTTTCAGCCAACCCCTTTCAAGCCAAAACCAAAATATGATGATAAAAAATAATAATAATTTTTTTTAACGTGTATTTATTTTTGAGACAGAGAGAGACAGAGCATGAACAGGGGAGGAGCAGAGAGGGAGACACAGAATCCGAAACAGGCTCCAGGCTCTGAGCTGTCAGCACAGAGCCCGACGCGGGGCTCGAACTCACGGGCCGAGAGATCATGACCCGAGCCGAAGTCGGACGCTTAACCGACCAAGCCACCCAGGCGCCCCAATAATAATAATTTTTTAATAAGAAAAAAAAACCTGAACCAAGCGGACCTCATCGGGCTGAGCAGCTCCACCTTCTCATGCTATTTCTACAGCGGCGGCCTGAGGTGCCTCGGCCGCCAAGCGGACAGCCTGCGCCCTCCATGCCCAGACAGTGTAGACCTAACTGGCCCATCGTTGGACAGGCCGCCCAAGCAGCTCCTCCAGCCACCATATCTCACAGATCAGCAGGGGGGTTCTTCCCAGTCACAGAGCTAGGAGCAACCCAGACGACCGCAACCCCGTGTTTTGGTTGGAGCCCATTGTGCCCCATCAGGCTGGAAGGGGCCCAAGCTCAGGTCCTGGAGAAAAGCCTCTAAACAGCTCCAACCTCCCTGGTCCCTCCTTCTCTGCACCATTCTTGGGAAGCACCCCACCCAGAAGGGGAGGAGGGGGCATGAGTGCTTACATTCTAGCCTCTGTCCCGAGGGGAGCCCATCCTCAGGGCTCAGGGCTCAGCCTGGGTCAAATCTGTCAGTCATTAGTGCACTGGGGCCTAGAGCGTCATGTTCCCATGCCGGCCGCCTTAGTTTCACCTTATCTTTGTGCCTCTCTACTATTTCTTACCCAGTATCTGTCTTTCAATCTGTTCATTTTCTCCTTAGAGTTATCCTTAGGTATACATACTAGCTGTATTTTCTCAAATGTGCACTTAAGTACTTAGCTATTAAAATGAAGTAACTTCAGAGTGCCTGGGTGGCTCAGTCGGTTAAGCATCCGATTTCGGCTCAGGTCATGATCCCACGGTTCGTGGGTTCAAGCCCCACGTCGGGCTCTCTGCTGTCAGCGGGAAGCCTGCTTTGGATCCTCTGTCCCACTCTCTCTGCCCCTCCCCACCCCCCTCTCTCTCAAAAATAAACATGAAAAAAATTGTTTTTTTAAATGAAATAACTTGATTCATGCCCCCCCCCCCCCCCCAATTCACCAAGCAGACCACACTTGGGAGACTCCTGAGTTCACTCATTCACAGGCACTGACCTTATCCCAGCCTCCCGCTCTTGCTGGCCTGGGTTCCTCCCCTGGAAAATTCTGAACAGTAGCATCTGAGGTCTTTCCAACCCAACGCCTGGTCTCCCTGGGTCTGGCACCTTCACCGGCCAAGGATCACGTCATCCTTGTACTGGGGCCAGTCTTGATCCCACCACGAAGTCACAGGTTCCCTACGTTTAGCCAGCATCCACCAGCCCACCACAGCCTCCATGTTTGACCCAGTCTCCCCTACCCCCATCCCTCAGGGTCCTCCCCCCTCGCTCATCTCCCCCCAACCCTGCTTCTCTATGTGCACAAGCCTCACAGCCCTGCCTCTGGCCGAGCCCCCCAGCACTCCACTCACGGTCCCCACTCTCCTGGTCCCAGTGCCACCTGCTACCCCAGCCCCCTCCTCCTGCCTACCAATAAGTGGAAGTATGGGGGTGCTTCTCTGCACTTCAGGGTCCCTGTCTGTACAATGAGGGTGGAAAGACGCAAATAAATTCTTATTTCAGGCCCGTATGTGGCATTCAGTGTCCATGGAACCACATGCAAACCTTTTCGTGTTTTGACTTTCTTATGTAAAGAATGAAGGGGGCTCTGGCCAAAAACTGGTCAAAGCCCCAGGAGTAGATGGTCTCTGAAAGCCTTCCAGCTCTCACTCACCTCCTCGGAATCCTCGCATTTGGGACCCAGGGCGCAACTGGCCTCAGTGAGAGACTTAAAGCCCCCTCATCTCTCCCTGAACCCCAACCTTCATGACCAACATCTCCTGCAACAAGAAAAGAAAGAGAATCACATCGAGGGTTCGATGCCTTCTACTCAACTTAAGAGCCAAAGGGAGTTATTTTTAATAGGAGAAAGAAGGTAAACTTCAAGAGTCACCCCAGGACCCCGGGGCCACAGCGAGCTCTCAACCCCATGGTGGCTCCCCCGGGAACCCAGAATAGGAATGGCAGGACCAGGGCCAAGGGCCAGAGGGAGGGAGGCTGCAAGGCCAGGGAAAGGGAGAGGGAGGACCAGAGGGAGGATCGGGAGGGACACAGGACGCTTGGGGGAGAGTCCACAGGGAGCCAGAGGACAAAAGAAACAGATTCGGCTCAGCACCCACGCAGCCGCTAAAACGTCCAAGCCCTGCCTGGGAGGATGTTGGATAAGACGTCCTCTAAAATCTCTTCCATTCCTTGGGTCGCCTGGGCGGCCCAGCCGGTTAAGCATCCAACTTCAGCTCAGGTCATGATCTCATAGTTCGTGAGTTCAATCCCCACAACGGGCTCGCTGCCGTCATCCCAGAGCCTGCTTCACATTCTCTGTCTCCCTCTCTCCATGCCCTGTGCATGCACTCTCTCTCTCTCTCTCTCAAAAATAAATAAACATTTAAAAAAAAAAAAAATCTCTTCCATTCCTGAGAGCCTTGGATTCTTCCTCAGGACAAAAGCGAAGACTGGGGCCTGGGAAGGCAGGGGAGACGGCTAGAGAGAGGCCTCCGTGGGTGAGTCCGGCCAGGATCAGAAGGGAGGCATGCACAGGCCACCACTGGGGTCTCCTGACCTAAGTCATCCCACTGCCCCCTGCTTGTCACTGCCCCTGCTTTTTGCACCCGCCCCCTCACATAAGTCCTCACAGGAACTTCACAGGAGGACGAGGGTCTAGCCAGACAACAGGGTGGGGGGCAGGCTGAGCTAAGGAGGGAACCGCAGGGTAGAGGAGGCGGAAATCCAAGTTGTGAGAGCAAAAACAAGCACTCATCGGGGCAGGCGCTGTGCTCTGTTCTCGAAGCACAGAGTATCTCTGGCCCTCACAGTGCCCTGATGAGGGTGGTGGATGAGGAGACAGGACAGTGGGGACGCGCAGCCCGTCAAGTTCATGAGCCACGGAAGCAGGATTGGGCCCCAGGCAGTCCCACCCAGGCCCACAAGACCAGAACGGTGCCGTGGAGTGTGAGGAGGGGCCGGACGCACAGCCAGCTTCAGTCCCTGAACTAATTCACGCAGACGCCCCGTGCTGCTTTAATAACTAGAGCAGCAGGAAGCATGCTCAACTCCAGAAGCTTTCCTGCTTCTCCCTACCCGCCCCCCAGTTCAGGGCATGAGCCTTTCCTTTCACCTTTACTTCAAGGATGGTCAGGCTCTCCTGGAATGCTCAGTGTGCACTGTGGGACCAGGTCAAATGGAATCCTGTTAGACCTCAGGGCAAATTCCAGAAATGACTCCACTCCTCCTCATCTCAAGGGGCAGTCGGGCAGAGCAGGCCTCAGTCCCTCTCTTATTTGTGTGGCAGGTACATGAGATCATTAGCAGGGCACTATCTATCCCATCTGCATAGTATCGGGGCTCCACTTACATTTCACAACACAGTGTACAAGCAGTGTGGGTCCCAAGCGTGTCCCAGATTCCACACAGCTGCTGCCACTGCCGTGAGGGACAATGGCAACAAAGCCGGTGACGATGACCACAGGCTGCTGCAGACACATTGGGTCCACTTATCATTTCATTCTTGCGCCTTTTTGAAAACAGGGTAGGAGGCTCAGAAAAGCCAAGCAATTTGCCTAAGGTCACACAGCATGTTAATCGGCAGAATCTTCAGACCCAGCTACCACTGGTTACCATTCAATGCCAAAGTCCTACCCTTGCTGCTAGGGCACTGCTGTTGGGGTGCCCCAAGCTCAAGCTCCACCTCCAGCAATTCTTCTCAGGGACTGCAGCCCAGAACCTTCTGCCATCTATACAGTGGTCTTTCCCTCACGGGGCTCATTAGCCTCCACCCGCCGACAGTTTACTCTTTGCTGGTCAGTGTGGTCTGCTTGCTCACAGCTCTGGGCATGGAGCTGAGCACAGGGCCTGGCGTGCCATATGCTGAAGGAATTGACCAGTGGACATCCCTACTGGGTCCTTGACCACCGCAGTGTCTCCTGCATGACGCATATGCATCAGTTCAGCAAGGACCGCACCCCTTCTTTGTCCCCACCACAGCTCCTTGCAGGTCGGAGGAGTGTCATCCCCCTGGGCTAAGGAGTCTCAAATGGACGACGTGGTAGGAAAAGCCCTGGGTTCAAGTCCCAGCTCTGCCACTAACATACTGTCTGACTGAGATGGCTCAGTGTCTCTGAGCCTCAGTATGCAGGGCAGGGGTGGGTGGCCCTGGGTTTGGGGGAGGCTCTCGGAGGCCAGGCCCTTCACCAATTCGCAAGGAGCAGCCTAGCCGCCGTCCCACACTGCTGCTGGAAGCATGCCTGGTGGAGGATGTGGGTTATTCCTAACCAAATGCACTTCCTCCAGTTTGTGAGGACAAGGGGAGGTACAGGAGTTCCATCCTTACGCTGGACTTCCTTTTCCATGCTGCTCACGTTCAACTCTGCTCAGCAGCCGCCTAAGGCCGGTGACTTTCACTGTCCTGGCCACCAAGCCCTCCTCCCTCCTCACCTGCTTCCCCAGTGGCGGCTGTGGCATACTCCAGGCACCAGGACCCGCACTCCAGCAGGGAGAGACAGTTGTTTCTCCCTTTTACAAAGAAAGAAAAAGGCAAACGGGACTCAGTGAGTCTCCTGAGGTTGTGAGTAAAACCGAACCGGCTAAGACAGAAGAAACCACAAAACAGAATCTCAAGCCACATTACCTCCATGAGAAACATTACCTGCCGGCACCAAAACAGTCAGTTAAAAAACTTAAGGCCATGGAAAACGCCTTCTATAAACCTTAATAAAGATTAATAAGTCCTTAATAAAAATATATTAGCCAATATAACGCCATGAAAAAGTCACGGACAATAAGATCTGATTTTTTTTTTTAAAGGAAAAACGTACAGGGGAAGAAAGAAAAAAAGGCATGTTCATGGTGGTCGCTTCTAGAGAGTGAAATTAGGTGTGGTTTCTATTTCCTTTTGAGGCGTGTGTCCATTTCTTCAATTTTCAATCTTCAAATTTTCTTCAATAAAGATGTAATTCGTTCATAATAAAAAATCTTACACAAACTTTTGTGTTACACTTAAAAAACAAAACAGGAGAGGCGTCTGGGTGGCTCAGTCAGTTAAGCATCCGACTTTGGCTCAGGTCATGGTCTCACAGTTTGTGGGTTCGAGCCCCACATCGGGCTCTGTGCTTACAGTGCGGAGCCTACTTCGGATTCAGTCTCTCCGCTCCTCCCCAACTTGTGCACACTCTCTCTCAAGATAAATACACTTTTAAAAAATTTTTAAAAACTTAGAACAAAAATAAAAAACAAAGCAGTTACCCCCTACATGAACCAAAGGAATTGTGAATGTGTAAAATTAATGGCCCGTTCTTTAATTAATTACATCTGCTTTAAAGTAAAAATTGGAGGGGCACCTGGGTGGCTCAGTCGGTTAAGCGGCCGACTTTGGCTCAGGTCATGATCTCACGGTCCGTGGGTTCAAGCCCCGCGTCGGGCTCTGTGCTGACAGCTCAGAGCTTGGAGCCTGTTTCAGATTCTGTGTCTCCCTCTCTCTGACCCTCCCCCATTCATGCTCTGTCTCTCTCTGTCTCAAAAATAAATAAGAGTTAAAAAAAAAAATTTTTTTTTAAATAAAAAAATAAAGTAAAAATTGGAAGTAAAATGCAAAAACTGTATAGTTCTTAAATATCTGTTGAATTTTTTTAAAAGCAGGATATAAGTTCACAGTAGAAACACAAAATGCCATTGAACCTGGAAAGAAAAGGTGCAAGAACATACATGGGCAGAATAGGCCTGAGGTCAGCTTTGAATCCCATGGCAGTAAGCTCCCAGATAGGACCCCTGCTCCCAAAAGGCAGCACCGGGCCTGGCACGTGACCACACAGGAGATCTCACATGGATCAGATCCCTCAAGCAGGTCCCGCTACTTGTGTTTTGAGGTGTATTTCACAACGGTAACTGACATGCAGCTTCAGTGACAAGTAGAATCATAACGGTGATGATGTACGCAATGCACAGGTCTGTTTCCTTCTCATCCCCGCAGACTCTAAGCTCTAAGACAACGGGGACAGACTGTCCTGTTGAGTCTGTGCTCCTAGTACCCAATGCAGAACAGGGACTATGGCTCCATAATGAACAAATGAATATATGACTGAATAGGTGAATGAACGAATGGATGAATGAACGGATGAGTAAGTGAATTCTGACCTAGAATAAGGGGCGAATTATCTGGCCAGACAGAGTCCACCCTGCAGAGATACAGGAGTTGGCCGAGTGACCTTCAGCCTTACCACGAGCTCTACCCTCACAGGGCCAACAGTGGCTGCCGATGACCACAGACAGTACACGCATGGGATGGAGGGATGAGGGTCCTGGTATAAGGGGGCAAGAAGAAGAGGTCCCTACCACCCAGGCTATTGCTACGAAGAGATTAATCCAGGACAGAAAATACCCCAAGCTGCCCACCTGGCCTTTTTTTAGAACATAAACCCCCGGGGCACCAGGACTCCCTCCCAGAGCAGTGGTGTCCCTGGGAGTCCAGGGCCTCCACATTATTCCCTGTCACTTCAGCTCTGTTACCAGTGGCTCCAGCCAGCCCAGCCCCCAGAAAAGCCTTGCTGGTTTCTCTGCATCGTGACCCTGCCCTGGGCCCAGATATTCCAATTCTAAGAACCTCCCTCTTATGAAGCAACCCAATTAGCTCCCTGACCTCAGTTCTCTGCAACTCCCTGCGCAGCCGGGCGTTAAATCGCAGATCCAGGAGTGGAAATTGACTTTGCCGATGGTGGCTGTGGGCGCTGACACCATTAGGTGGCGAGCCGGCGAGGGAGCCCTCATCTGTTAGGAGGGCACTGCCAGAGCTGCTCTGAATCCAGGAAGGCCTCCATTCTGCCACTTCCGAAGGCCTTGTGGACCCTACTCATTCCAAACTAGTGCGGAAGCTCCAGCGACAGCCTAAAATGCATTTACTCACTCACCTCCCCCAGCCGGACACAGCGATCCCCTCAGGCGAGGCCAGCTCTGATTTAAAATGAGCTCATCATCTGCTCTGAAAAGATGCTCATATATGCCAGACCTCTTGATATAGACGACCCCTGCCCCCCGCCCCCCGGATCCTGTCCACACAGTCAGACGAGTGTTCTGTGAGCGACAAACCCTGCCACACAAGACCTTTGCCCTTGCTGCCCCTAACTGCCTACAACACCTTTTTTCCAGAAACCTGCTTTCTTTATGATTTCTCTGTCATCCCACAGGGGCTTCCAGACCACCCTTTCTCATGGAGCTCACGGACCCCCCATCACATGTCCTTGTCTTATGGATTCTCTTCTCAGGGCTTATCCTCAGCTGAAGTCACCTTGTTTTCTGCCGCCCTGTGCCCAGCTCCCTGTGGGCAGGACTGGGCTCGTAGCTGTGTCCCCAGGCCCAAGCACACAAGAAATGAACTTAAACATAGGTTGGATGAGAGGGAAACATCCCACGGCCAAACAATGAATGAAGCAATAAGACCCAGGCTGAGGGGTCAGGAAGCCAGGTCCAGTCTTGGTGGGATATCAAACAAGCCACTGGACCACAAGGCTACAGCCGCTCAGTCCTTGTGGGGGGGAACGAGGGTGGCAGACTGAGTCAAGTTCCCTAAGGTTATGGAAAAGGAGCATCTCACAGGAAGTAAGTCATGTGCAGAGTCTATAGGGGCAGGGAAAACCCCCAGGTCCCCTCGGAGTTGTGTGTCCTAGAGCTTCTAGATAGAGGCCAGGCAGAATCTAGTGACAGTGACCAGACTGTGCAGCTGTTACTATGACCAAGAACAACAATGAGCATAAGCAAGAATCTAGGACATAAACTCCCCCAGGCCAGGACCCTGCTTCTTTTCTGCTACACCCCCAACATCTGGGCTAGCACTGGCACATACAGGCACTTGAGTAAGTTGTGTTTTTTTTCATAACTTGTTTTTTACAAATGCCTCCTACGTGGTAAGTACTTGGTATTCAAAGTCCACCGATTCTCCAAATCACAAAGCTTTGTGGCTAGGACTCCCATGATGACCTCAGAGATGTGAAGTAAGAGGTCCTACCAACAAGGCAGGGCAGAACAAGGCCTTGACCCCAGGGTGTCAGGCGCCAGAGCCCGGCTCCCTGCTTACCCGGCCGCCACGCCTCCTGCAAAGCCAAACAACGATAATGACACCATTTACCAAGTCCCATCATGTGCCAGACGGGCAGGGCGCTACCACTGTGGTCGCAGTAATCCCTTCCAGCAGCCCTCTGCCCTCCACAGAGAAGGTAACTACGGCCCAAAAGGGTAACATCACCTGGTGCAGAGGCTGCAGCTAACAGCTGGCAGAAGTGGGGTCCGATCTAGAGATTTCTCAGTTCTGAAGTACAGCCTCCTGGGGTTCAGCCACACTGCACTCCCATGGAAGGGAGAGGCTGTCACGGAAGCTGGGATAATTTACTATAAAAATCAGAATGCTCTCGAAGAAACGACACGTTGCCCATGGCTCCTGCTACAGCGAGACAACTCAGGACCCCACTCCTAGTCAGGCCTGCCTCTGACTTAGGACTCTGGCAGGTTCATTCTCTCTGGGCCTCAGTTTCCCCACATGTTTAACCAGGTGACGAGCCTCTGGAGCTCTAGGAATCCCAACTCTATCGCTCCCTTGAACCTTAGTAAATATTAATGCAGTATTATGTTTTTACAGCTTTCCACAGTTTATAAAACACTTTTACATTGATGATCTCACCCATCCAATAACCCACCTGTGGAACGAACATCCTGACTTACAGAGTGGGAAACAGTGACTCAGTTTAGGTGACTCAGCCAAGGTCACACAGCGGGTAGGTAACAGGACTAGGATCTGGATCCCGGCCCTACCTAGTCCAGTAGGCTTTTTCCTCCAACTGGGCTGCCTGCTGGAGGAAGGTTGGGGCCCCAGAAGACGCCAGGGTATTGGAAGGGAAAGTAAGGAAAAACAAGCATACCCCCGAAAAAATCAGTAAGAAAAGAATTAACAACACAATAGGCAGTTCTTTGGAGACGAAACACAAGCAACCCTTAACCAGGAAGGAAAGTCTGCAAATTAAAACTCCAAAGAAACACCAGAGTAACAGAGATCAAAAAAATTTAATACCACGCCGTGTTGGTGAAGGTGTTGAGGAAGCAAGCGGTTCTCGTGCATTTCTGTGGAAATGTAAAACTGATCAAATGTCATCAAAGGGACTGTGGCAGTCGCCATCAACACTGTAAACGCATACACCCTTTCACTGGACAACTGCTCTGGGAGGTATTTTTCCTACACCTCTGCCACACACGTACAAAATGACACAAGATGTCCACTGCCTGGTTTATCTCTGGAAGAACATGTTGGAAGTTGGTGGTGGGGGGGGCGCCTGGGTGGCTCAGTAGTTGAGCGTCCAACTTCGGCTCCGACTTGTGAGTTCGAGCCCCGCGTCGGGCTCTGTGCTGACAGCTCAGAGCCCGGAGCCTGCTTCAGATTCTGTGTCTCCCTCTCTCTCTGCCCCTCCCCGGCTCGTGCTCTGTCTCTCTCTCGCTTGCTCTCTCGCTCTCAAAAATAAACATGAAAAAAACCTTTTTTTTAATAATAAAATAAAAAATTTTAACAATATAAAAATATAAAAAAGAAACATACACTTAGATAGATACGACATACATTGTGTGGACTAAGAGCCAAACTTCAGGAGTGGTCAAAGCCTGAAGTACAATGGCCCACGGTCATGTGAAATACTTGGAGGTGGTCAGATATTGTCCAAACGTGGTACTGCCTGAGTGAAAACACTAGCAGCTGCTGTGGGGGCCTTGTATCTGTTTATGACCCTACAATTTGCAATTAGCTTTGAAACCCACGATATGTGCGTTTTCACAGCAGAGCAGGGACTATTCCCATTTATGAAAGGCTGAAAGAGGTCACATGGTGAGTGACAGGTTACACCAGGACTGGAGCTGAGGTTCTCTCCCTGTCAAGGTCACGGGCAGAAATCAGCTCACAAATGCCAGCGGGGAGGCAGGGAAAGTGTGCCCAAGCAGGGCAACTTTTGGCTGGAGGTGGGACCTACAGTGTTATTTTAAAGAAAAAAAAAAAAAAGCACTGCTTTTGACTGGTTATTTCTGGGTGCTGGATTATTTTCTGTTTTTTGTTTGGCCCATTTGTATTCTCTCAAATTTCAATAAATTAATATCTGCCACTTATTCATAACAAGCAAATATATTTATATAAAAAAACAAAATGGATAATCTGCTACTTCGTTGAAAGGCACTGAAACATCCCAAACTGTTAAAGAATGGTTGTTTCTTTTTTTTTTTTTTTAATGTTTATTTATTTTGAAAGACAGAGGGTGAGAGCAAGGGAGGAGCAGAGAGAGAGAATCCCAAGCAGGTTCTGTGCTGTCAGCACGGAGCCCTATGTGGGGCCCGAATCAGAAAGTGTGAGATCGTGACCTGAGCCGAAATCAAGAGTCGGACGCTCAACCGACTGAGCCACTCAGATGCCCCAAGAATGGTTGGTTCTTAAGGGTAAGAGACTATATAGGATGGGTGGGTGTGGGGGGGGGGGGGGTAACCTCACTTTTTTTTGACTTATTAGTTCCAAACATTGGAAATTTTTAAACTACTATTTAAAAACTATTTAAACTATTTAATAGTTTAAATATTTAAAATATTTAAAAAATATTTAAACTACTATTTAAAAACACTTTCTAGTAAAAAAAAAAAAAATTAATTCATGTTCATTTTAAATACCTAAGTATATATATTGCATATGTGGAACCAACAACTAAAATCTAAAATGAAAGAAAGAATTCAAGGCAGTAAGTCATCTCTCGAAAACATTCTGGGGTTAATGGCAAATTATAGAGCAATTAAACAAACATCTGAGTTATAGTAATGTAAAACTGTTGTTTTAAAAATCTCATCATTTTTAGCTTCCTCTATTACCCGAAAGAACTGCTTTGAAATTAACTCGCTCCGTGAGGCTCAGAACAGACTTCCCCTGGATGCAGGCAGATCCCATCTCCCAGGCTGAAGCGGGGCCAGGCTGCCTGCGCGGGCACCCACCACGTACACATGGACCTGCTTGTCAGGCGTAGTCGCCTAATCCATGCGGCTGCAAAATCCAGCAGCTGGCAAGGGCTGGAGGGGGTTGGGTAGCTCCGGTGTTGAATTGCCTATTGGCCACATGGTATGGTAAGTGTGGTCACTCTTTTTCCACTTGATGTGAGCTTTCCTTAAATAATTGCAGACCTCGTGGTTGCACCCGGCAGGAGCTCTGCGTGAAAGGCACCAGGGCCCCGAGGATGGCCATCTGAGCCTCAGAGAGCACCCACGGCCGAGTCTGCAGACTCCCACAGTATCTCAGAGCTCACTGACACCTTCCCTCCCCTACTGAAGTATTTCTTCGCTGAAACAGCGAGGGCTGAAAGACAGTCTTAAAGATTACAAAATGATTCAAGATGGATAACACAGCACTGTAGAAAAAAAAGGAAGAAATCAATTTTAGGTATAATCCGCAGAGGATTTTGAATAATTTGCTCCTTTAAAAAAAAAAAAAAAAAACCTGGCCCGAAGTTCCTAAATTGCGCCCAATCTTTCCACCCCCATGAGTGACTTATCCCAATGTTCCGTGATTCACTGGGGAGGTTGGAAATCGGGGATTCTCTTGCCTAGAGTTCCTCCTCTGCCTTCTCCTCCTTCCAAACCCACTCACTGCAGGCACATGATCCCACGACAAATTTCTTCCAACTTGGAGTTCAAAGAGAAGTCAGCACCTGTCACCGGGAAAGGGGACACAACCTGGAAAGTAAGAACCTGCGACGGGCTTTGCTCACTGGATGGAGGGAAATGATGTCGCCCAACTGAGATGTGAGAGTTATCTGGCTCCCTCCAGCTCCAGTAACTTACCTCCCTTTCCCTCCAGCACCTGGCGGTTCCGCCCCAAGCAGACAGCCCCCACAGTGGAATAATAATGAGTCACCAATGGCAGAGATGAGAGAGTTGGGGAAAGCCAGAGCCCAGAGAGAAGGCCAGACTTGTCCAAGATCACACAGCAAAGAGGGACAAGGGACAGGCAGGACCGGAACCCAGATCTTCTTCCCAGGCTCCCAAGGATAATGCTGCCACCACCATGGGACTCGGTCCTCAGCGCAGCTACAAACTTCTCTAAACAACTCTCTTCCCTAACTCTAACTCAGAGGGATCAATGGAAATTACACTTTTCAGGGGGAGTTGCAATTCTTGCAAAATCACACAATGGAAGGATGTCGCAACCTCAAGAAGACTGGGGATCACTGCTCCAAGGAGAATTCGAAATGATCCTGGGAACTCAGTCTAAGACAAGGCAGTGACAGGAATGACTGAGAGGCCCTTTCCAAGGCTACCCCATCTTGACCAGGTGGGTCTTGTGCCCCTCTCCAGGTCCACTTTGCACTTGGGGGCAAGGGGTGGGGGGGGGAGCGTAAGTCTCACATTCCTACCAAGTTCCCGCAACAGTGACCTTATTGGGCAAGACATTTCAACACGCCTGGCCTCAGGTTCTTCATCTGTAAAATGGAAATGAAAATCCTCCTGAGGACGTGAATTATGGATGTGGAATGCGCTGAGAATCTCACAGAAATGTGCTAAAAGGGTAACAGTGGTGGCAAGAGGAATAACAATAGTTAGACCACGGCAACACCTATCATTATCATCACTGCATTTACTCTGTAAAGCTACCAACCTTTCCCCTGTCCAGCAAGGACCTGGTGGGGGGACGGGGCCTGCTGCTTTATTGGGCAAAGGCCTTCAGTCTGGAGTGCAGGTGAGAAGCTGTGCCCCAGCCTTGTGTCTCCATGTCTAGGGCCTGCACAGACCACAGGGTGATGACACTCACCCACCCTGCCTGTGAGGCCCGGGAAAAACCTAGTCACCCTCCCTAAGACCTCCCCACTCCCCTGAGCAGCCTCCAGCTAGCTTTCCAGGCTGGAAATCTCAGCGCTCCTCTTTGTATCTCTTCCAGATACTCAGATCATCCTCTACGTCCTTCACCCTCACGGGAATCCTGGGAGCAGCGCAAACCCTCCATCCTGGGGCGGGAGCTCCCGTCTCCCCTGAGTCACTCACGGCTCGTTCACCAGCCACAGGACGAACAGGGCCTTGTGACAGGCTGGTCTCTCCCTGCGATGCCCTTCCCCACCATGTCAGCCAGCTCCAGCTCACCTCTCCACACGCCGTCTGCTACACAGACTGTCTGGACACTCCCTCTGCACCGGCCACTTTCCATGGCCATCTGCAGATGGGTTCTTCCTGGGCCAAGGAGCAGGGCTTGTGCAAATCTGCAATCCTCGCTTCCCACACCCAGGGAGTGACTGCTGCGTGGACAGAAAAAGGAAGAGGCACCAAATGCTAACCTACAGTCTGTAATTCATGGGGTCTTCCAAGTCTCCTCCATCAATGTGTCATCAAAGCAAGCGGTCACTGATTGTAACTATTGCTAATAACAACACCCAGGCACAGCACTCTCTTCAAACATTATTATCTTCTCGTTTCAACCGCCCACTGAAATACTGATTATTATCCCATTTCAGGTAAGGAAACTGAGACCCAGGCAGACTAACTAACACGCTCTAAGTCACTCAGCTGCTAAAGATCCTAGACTCAGACTCTGGCCGAAAGCTCTAGTCTTAACTAACCTCTATCCAAGCCTGCCTTGTGCTGGCCCTCGAAATCCAGACCTCAGGCTAACGACTACCACTGGAGCCAGCTGACAGCTCTCCTTCCCTCGCTGTTCCACAATTGGATCACTGAAAACTTACCGCAAGGTCACCTGACCAAAGGAGACCTTTCTCCTCATTCTGGAGTGGAATTTAAATCTCTCTCCTCCCCCTCACGCTTTTCACTTCATCCTTGAGCCCATCCTGCTCTCCCCAGGACTTGATCCACTAATCTGGGCCAACTGTGGCTCGAGGGAGAGGAATCTTGGGCAAAATATCACCACTGTCCTCTAGGCCCACCTGCTACAGTGTCCAGCTTACAGACCACCCCACCCCCACCCCCAGAGGTGGGAGACCGCCACCTTCCTGCTGGTGGCTGGGCTGCAAAGTACAAAGCAGGCGGCCACATCCTCGGCCACTAGGACAAAGAGCAAGTGCTGGAGAAGTTGAAGGCCCAGGGTGCTGCTGAGCACGACACGGGGCCGTACCCATGCAACAAGGAAGGGCTGTTGCCCAACCCTGGGGAGAAGGTGGCGTGAGGTCCCCGGGACACTGGGGTATGATTCCTGGGGGACAGGTCCCTGGTCACACCTGCCTGCTGGGCCCCAGATGGGGGGCTGGTCAGTAAAGAAGCCATATCCTCCCGGTCCACCACTCACCCTCTGAGCCTCGAGTCCCTCACCTGAAGAATGGGGCTTTATCTCCGGGGGCTGCCAGGAGAATTAAGCGAGCTCACCCCAGTGGCCAGTACAGATTAAGGGCTCAAAGCAAATTCATTCATTCATTCATTCATTCAAGAAACATTCAGGGGCGCCTGGGTGGCTCGGTCAGTTAAGCATCTGACTTCGACTCAGATCACGATCTCACAGTTGAGTTCGAGCCCCGTGTCGGGCTCTGTGCTGACAGCTCAGAGCCTGGAGCCTGCTTCGGATTCTGTGTCTCCCTGTTTCTTTGCTCCTCCCCTGCTCACACTCTGTCTCTGTCTCTCAAAACTGAATAAATGTTAAAGAAGAAAAGGAAGGAAGGAAGGAAGGAAGGAAGGAAGGAAGGAAGGAAGGAAGATTCAGTGAAGGCCAATCATGTGCTGGGCCCTGGGCTAGGTGCTAGGGATACAGTGGAAACCACTCAGGCAATATACAGGCCTTGTGGAGCCTTTCATTCCCACAGGGGCAACAGGCAACCAACGAGGTACAAATTCAGAAACATGAGCGTATTTGGGAATGGTATGTGCCTTAAAGAAAAGAGAATATGGTGCTGGGATAGAAAGGGGTCAGAGCAGGAAGGTCAGGGAAAGCCTTCATGAGGACATGTCTCAGCAGATCTGGAGGAGGAAAGGGAACAGCAAACCATGATGCCTGGGAAGAGCATTTCTGAAAGAGGGAACAGCACGTGCAAAGGCCTCACTACACTAACTTGAAGACTATTTTCGTGATCACTTGAGCCACACCCCGTCCACTCCATAGAAGCGGCACATACAGCTGGGAGGACAGTGAGCTGGGCATCCAGAGAACAGGGTTCTAATCCCCTTGCTTCCCCTAAACCACCATATGGCTTGGGACCATGACCAACAAACACCCTTTGATCTGTAAGGGTCCCGATAAATCCAACGATCCCTGATCTGAGGATCTGTAAATGGCTTGCATTCCCTCAAGCTCCTTCCTTTTCCCCTCTTCCAATCCACCCACCTCTTGAAGTAATCCTGATTTCCCCCAACCCTCCCGAGTGGCCCCGTAAGTGAGGAGGCGACTGAGGATCAAGGAAGACAGATATAGAGACGAAGGCAATAGCTGACAACTGATCTGCTGCACTCTCTCGGTTCCATTTCCCCATCTGTAAAATGGGAATAGTATCCCCCCGCCCCTGCCTACAACACAGAATTGATGTGAAGATCGAGTGGAAATGCCACATAAGGAAGCTACCCTGCTTTATACAGAAGGGGCTTCTATCTGCTTCTGGGTCTTTTGTATCCTAAGTGCTACCCTGTGTTCTGGACTAAGGCAGAAAGGACAGAGAGGGGAGGGAATGACAGAGTTAATGCCAGATACTCTACGAACAGTATCTGATTGTTCAAGACGAAAGCAGGGTGCCATGAGAGGGAGCCTTCTAAAAACACAGAAGCTTAAGGGCCGGCTCTCAAAGATTCTCATTCACTGAGTATGGGATAGCCCCAGACGTGTAATTATTATTGTTTTAATTACACAGTTGATTCCGATATGCACTCATGGTTGAGAACCACTGATTAGTTCTACCAACCCTGGAAGGTAGGACATATTAGTATTCCCATCTGGGAGCTGGGTAACTAGAGCACAGAGCAGCTGTCTAACTCCTTGGATCACACAGCTAAGATCTGAACCAGACAGTTTGCTCTCATTAATCATGAGGCTACACATTTTTTTTTTTTTTTTTTTAGGTTTTATTTTTAAGTAATCTCTATGCCCAACGTGGGTGAACTCACAACCCCGAGATCAAGAGTCGCATGCTCCAGAGACTGAGCCAGCCAGGTGCCCCAGGGCTACACAATTTCTTGAGGCCAGTCATACAGACTCCTACCGCATCTATACATACATACTCCTGTGCAGCCCTAAAAATACAAAAACCAACACCTCACATTCACAGTTAAACTGTTAAAGTTAACTGCATTAACTTTCAGAGAAACTTCTATGGCAGGACCGACTCCTTACTCACTTGGCATTATTGGGGAATAACGTGTGTTCACATAAGGCAAGTTTGTAGGTAACTTTGGAACTTTTCCTGCTTTTGATCGACTTCCTGTTTTAGGTGGTTAATGCCAAATTGTACTTCACTCTTCCTTGCTTCCTCGAACAGAGAACACTGGACAGAATATACCTCTCCTTGGGAAAATTTCTGTCTCTATGGCCCATTAACCTTGTAACTTCTGTAAGGTGTATTCCGGAACGAGAGGCCTCCTTGCCCCCTTACCAAACAGAAACATGTCCACGTGTTTCTACCTCTGATAGAACCGCGTCCCCACCCCCAACCTGTCCCATGCCTGCACACACACACACTAACTGAACTGGCTTACTGCTACTGAAGTCATGAGGTGTGAACAGGACTTCCAGGCTTGTAAGAATGGTGTGTAAACTAAGAGTGAGTTGGTCCTGAGCAGGAAGGGCGGGGCGGGGGGGGTGTGATACTATGCAGAACAGAGTCTTGAGTGGATTCTGTGCAAGGCAAGATTGACACCACGTGGAGTTAATTGTCTCAGGCTACAGAGTGTGGTCACTGGACCCTGAGGGCTCCCTCTCTCCTTTTCCTGCCTGAATTTCCCCCCTTTCTTCCTCCAGAGTGGAGGCCAGTCTGCCCCATTCCTCCGGAATAAGCACACGGGCAATGGCCAGAAGGCCCAAAGGAAGGTGCTGGTTTTGATTTCTTTGGAAGGTGTGGAAATATTAGACCAGACACCTCCCTGCAACCACAGAGACTCCTGAAGCCCTGAGCCCCTCCACAGTGGGGCCAGAGCAATGCCCTGTAACAGACTGGATTCCAGCAGTGGTTTAATGTTCTACAAAGACATGTCCACTACAGATGTGTTCTGATAGCGGGGTTCTGGAGGCTCCAAAAAATGTTTGTCCTTGATTCCTTTGTGTGCAAGTCCTATCTTGGAGACAAGGGCAGCAGGCCCCTTGTGAAGACAGGTACAACTCCCCCAGTCCCCTCGCCCACACACCCCAACATAGTTCCAAGCAGAGAAGGGGCCTCTGGGGCCAAGCAAATGGGTTGGTGAATTTCCTGAAAGCTCAAATAGCATTTGTTCAGACAGTCAGTCAACAAACATCTATTGAGGGCCTACATTGTACCTGCATCTGGTAAGGCACTGGGGGATCTGATGGTGAACCAGCTTGATGAGGTCCCTTTCCTTAGGGATCTCCGGTCCTGAGTGGGTAGAGGAGAGAACAGTGAAGAATAAACACATAAACAAAGGTTATCACAAGCTGGGACCAGAGTTTTGCATTTAACAAGGCTCTAGGGAAAGCCAGGGGTGGGGACAAACCTTGCACACAGTGGGCCCTGAATAAATGGATGTCTACTCTTCATACAAATCCTCCCCCAAAGCAACTCCCCTTCCGCACCCCTGTCTCAGCACCCCTGTCTCACTGAGGCCCCTGCACTCTGGGCCTTCTCTCTCACATCCCACTCACTTCCACTTAGCACCCGCCCCCCCCTTTGCTGAAGCCAAGTGCAGATGCCTCCTTCCTGTAGCCCATCACCCACACTGGAGTCCTTTCTCTGTGCTCAGCCAGATTACCCACACTGCGGTGGTTAAGACCAAGTGCTCTGAAGCCAGGCAGACCCAGGTTCAAGTCCCAGCCTCTCCACTATCTGCCTGAAGGATGCGGGGCAAGCCACTGAACTTGCAACCTCTGCTTTCTGGTCTGTCATAGCACCAGACTCACCAGATGGTTGAGGATTAAACAAGATAATGCACCCGAAAGTCCCAGCCTAGAACCTGGCATGAATCAAGTGGTCATTAAGCGTTAGCTGTTTCTACGATTACTGTTATTAATAACAATATTAATGAAAACCTTTGCTGGAGCACCTGGCTGGCTCAGCCAGTAGAGCATGCGACTCTTGATCTCAGGGTCATGTGTTCAAGCCCCACTCTGGGCATGGAGCCTACTAAAAAGAAAAACAACAACAACAGAAAACCTTTGCTGACTCCTCCCTGCATGCCAAGTGCAAAGTCCTGGATGGTCAAAGCTCTCCCCTTTAGCCAGCTTCCCCGTTTTATTTTGGGGTGACTGGAGGGCAGGGATAAGCTCAGCAGGGTGGTAGAGTACACAGTGGGGCAGGGCACATGAGAGGTCTGTAATAGACGGGGGGATCACAGAGCAGAAAGGGCCCACTTGCAAGAGGGAGAATTAGATGCGGTGGAACTCACGCTGGGCCTTGAAGGATGCAGCCAGAGGTGGGGAGAGGAGACAGACGCCTCATGCTAGGAGTCCTAGCGGCTGCCTGGCACAGGAAGGAATGGCACCAACACCACAAACTCTGTGGAGTCAGCCTCAGCCTACTCAACTGTAAAATGGGGAGACCGATGGGCACTCCTTCATGGGGTTCCTCAGAGATTAATGTGACTGTGAATAATTTACATGACTAACTTGGCATAGGACCTGACCGAGGAACCTGAGGCCAGACTGCGAACCCCGGACACCAGGTCCATGTTAAGATTATTATATTGTTCTGTTTCTGCAGCACCAGATCCAGCATGGCATAGTCTCATACTAGTTGAGGAACAAATTGATAGAAGGGTAGGCAGGCATTTGAGGCCTTGAATGCCATCACCAGGAGCTCACTTCTGCAGGCTGTGCAGGGTGGACCCGCAGATGTTTTGAACAGTGGCTGCTGTAGCCTCCGGGATCACGAGCAGTGCGGAGGCCGGGTCATCCATGGTGTCAAGGAGCCAAGACAGGGCCCTCCTCCCCAGCGTCCTGGGTACCACGCTTCCCGCGAGGAGGCTGAGACCAGAAATAAAGGCTCCAACAGCCACGTTGCCAAGGCTGTTTGCCATGGCAACCTCAGGGAGCCACTCGTGGGCCGGCTGCCGCAACTGCTCAGGGCTTGGTTTCTAACGTCTCCTCGCTCTCCCTCTGCTAAATGGCTGTGTTCTGCCAGGCAAGCAAGGGAGAAAACACGGCTGCAGGGCTGCTGGGGAACATCCCTCTCAGCCAAGCAGGGCTCGCCCGGCTGAGTTCCCAGACAGTGGGTCCCAGACAGCCGAGCGTCTGCTATCCAGAGCCAGCCCTGCCCATGTAGACAGGAGCTAGGGGTCCTGTCCTGCCTCTGCTAGGTGACCCGAAGCCAGTCCCTGGTCAGCTCCCAGCCTGTTTCCTCACTTCGAGGTAAGGGCACTGAGTAAGATGGTCTGTAAGGCACTCCAGCTCCCCGAAAGCTGTTTTCCACTGGTGTGTTTATACATCCTTGTCATTGTCATCATCCTAGTGGCAACTGTTTGCTGAGTGCTTACTCTATGTCAGGCAATGCTGCGAGCGTCATCCATTCTCTGCTGTAGCTATCGAAAGAAAACACCACGATTCTCCCCAATAGTGTACGTGAGGCCTTGAATGCCATATCCAGGAGCTTGCTTCTACAACTGGGGCCAGAAAGGTTAAGACACTTGCTCAAGTGTCTAGTCACACAGCTAGTAAGTGGTAGGCCCCTGATTTTAAACCCTTGGCAGCGAAACTCCAAAGCCGAGAGCTCTTAACCACTACCTGGTTCTTCTCTCTTCAAGTAGCATCTAACTGGATTCAGTTTTCTAAAAGTCAATATTGCGGTCCTTGCTAAGGTTGGGTGGGATTCCTCTTCAGCTCCCTCGGAAGCAGAGGGGGAAGGAAAACATAATACTCTGGAAGAGAAACCTCAGGGCCTCAATGGGATCAAGGCCCCAGAGCTCAGTGGGACGGCAAAAGGCGGGGTCTACACTGGATTTGTCTGTTTTATTACTAACAATGGCTCCTACTCACTGAATATTCCTAAGCATTTTACAGGCATCATGTCAACTAGTCCTAAAACCCTCCAAACTATGTGCTACTATCCGTCCCACTTCCCAGGTGAAACACCTGAGGCACAAAGAAGCCTGTGCCAAGGTCACAGGGCTCCCAGAATCAGAGCCCAACCCTAGGGCTCAAGGTCTCTCAGCCACTTAAACAAGTAATCGGGGCAAATGTTTGTTTTCTTACCTAAAAAAGGGAGCTGTAATGACAGGTCTTTGGGGATAATTAATCAATGACTTTACCCTCCCATTTGTAAAAGTCTCTCTGGTCTCCTACCTTACTCCTGGGCAGCAAATCTGTCTCTGCCCTAAAGAGTAGTCAGGGTGGGGGGGAAAATTTAAAAAGAAAGAAAGGGCAGGGTGGGGAGCCCAGGAGTCTAGCTGCCATCAGGGGCCTATAGACCCTGTGCCCAGCCCAGCTGTATGCTTCAGATCAGACCCTCCCTCAGCCCTGTGAACCCAGGCTTCTGACCCCCCATCGCCACCCCCTGACTCACTCACTGGGTAATCGTTATGAAAGCACCTAATGAAGAAACCCAGGGTTAACTGCTAGGGGCATGGGGGGGGGGGGCCTTTGGGGTTTAGGAGCTGTAAGAGTAGGAAACAAATGCAGCCTGTCCAGGGGTGGCAGTGGAATGCACCCCAGGATCCCACAGCCACCACAAAGCCCAGCCACCTGGGCAACAGTGTCTCTCTGAGGACTATCCACCTGTCTGTCCCCCAGAGCCAAGACACCCCCTCCCCAAGTCCTGATACTGGAAAAGAATAGGTCTGAGAGTCAGGGACCTGGACCTCTTCCAGCTAAGTGGCTTCTTCTGTGCCTCGCTCCGTATTCCTCTTCTGGAAAAGGCAGGGAAAGAGTGGATGCTCTCCAATGACCCTCCCAAGCATGGCAGGACAGGACGGGGCTCAGGGGTCAATGTTCAAATCCCAGGCTAGACCCTCACGAGCTGCAAGCCCCTAAGTGACTAACCCAATCCCTGTGCACTTACAAAATGGGGACAACAGAGCCCATGTCACCGTTACTGGGAGAAACCATGTGATAGTACTCAAAAGTCTCTTTTCACAAATACACACTGAAACAGTCACGGACGACAGGATGTGGTGTGTGCATGGATGAACAAGAATGGCCATGGGTCCAAAATGGCAGAATGAGGCTGATGGGAACATGGGGATTCACCATACCATTCCGTGGCCGGCCCCTTCTGTATGTGTTGGACATTTTCCAGAGTAAAATGTTTAAAACACAAACTTCTCTTCAGAGAACCTGACACCTAATCACATAAAACATTCTTCTGCTCAAAAAAAAAAAAAAATAAATAAAATCATCTACGTAACAGGTAACCGGAAAGCTAGCTCAGGATAAAAATACTATTTCTTGCCCTCCCAGATCTGTCAACCTAGCGGTAGGGACAAAAACACGCAGAGGGACAGTAGGGACACCAGAGGGACAGTAGGTAGCACCGTCCATGTGAGTGGTAGACTTAAGAGGCTTCCCCTGGAGGACAGGTGTGGGGGTGGGAGGAGCCTGAAGTGCAGGTGGGCTAGGAATACATTTAAACGGTGGGGTGGAGTGATTTCCTAAATGAGTAAACTTAATGTGACCTACATTAGGAAAAAAAACATACCCACGATTTGGTGCTTATTATACGGCACGCATCGCGTTAGGTGCTTTCAATCCGTTTGCATTTGATTTTCATTGACTTCTTGCCACAACTTTATAAGGCAAGTACTATTTATTGTTATCTTTATACGGGAGGGAACAGGAGTGCAGGGAGGTTATGGGACCCACCAGGGGTCTCACAGCCAGCAACCGGCCAAGGCCAACCCACGTAGGATGAGTGAGTGCAGTGGACACACCAGGGATGAGCAGCTGTGCCTGGAGAGCGGGGAGAAGGTGGCACCAAAACAATGGCATCGGAGCTGGATCTGGAAGGATGAGTATGGAAATGGGAGAAACAGTGGCAGAGGAGATAGACTACACTTCCAGGAAGAAGATTCATGACATACCCTGGGGGAGGAGGGAGGGGACACCCATACCGAAAGGGAAAGTAGACAAAGCAGGATAATGTCAGGGGCCTGGCTCTCCAAGTTCAAGTCCTTGGAGGCCCTTGAATATTTAAACTTGGGGCTTTAGTGTAAAAGTCCTGGAAGCCACGTGGGGGGGGGGGGGGGGGGGGGGAATGTGTGAGCGAGGGAATGGCATCAGACGTGCATTCTAGCAACTGCAGGAATCCCATAGTCATGAAAAGACAAGACCCAGAACGGAAGAGGGGGAGAGGAACAGAAAGGGCAATCCAATCCAATCCAATCGATTCTACATCAACCGAGAGTCCACAGGACCCATGCGAGGCACTGGAGTACCTTGGAGAAGAAATAGCAAATGGGCCTGCTCATTCTCTTCCAAATGACTTTATCTGGGTCTCCTTCACCCTCACATAAGAATTATGTTTCCCTCTTTTGCATAAAAAAAGGACTGCATGAAGGGGAGTTTGCTTACACTTAATCCTGCCCTTCCAAAGTGCTTCAAAAAGAATTCGAAGTGTTCTGAGCTGCAGGCTGCAACTCATTTTATATACATTATATTATTTGACTCTCACCCCTGGGAGTTAGGGACTACGATCCCCACTTCAGAGATTGAGAAACTGAGGCCTAGAGAAGCAGAGGGCCTGATGAGTTGTCTTCCCTCTCTCTCTCTCTCTCTCTCTCTCTCTCTGCAACGTGCCTTCATTCGCTCGAGGTGCTAGAAACACACTGCACAGAAGTCGTCCCTGCCTCTCCCTGCCTCGGGAGCTTGGAGTCACATGGTCTGGGAACCTCGCCTCTGATCCTGGCTCTTCTACTCACTCCAAGATAGCGTAGGTAGATTATCTTCAGCAAGCCAGCCAGTTCTCTGCAACTAAAATCCTCATCTGTAAAATGGTAATATAATGGCACCTACCCTTTGTAGACTCTCCCTGAGGACAAAACACAACAATGCAAAAACAATGCTTGGCAGAGTGCACGGCATCTAAAGGATGCTCTGACAGATGTCGTTGAGGATGATGAAGGAGGAGTTAGCTGTTAGCACTGCAGTGCTCATGTTATGACCTCACTTCTAAGCCCAAGTCCCCATTTGCAAGGCTGCTTCTGACTCAAGCCAGTATTCCTTCTATTATTCCAGAGAGAGAGAGAGAGAGAGAGAGGGAAAAGGGTGACTCATACCCTGGCAATGGTGAAGCTTCTGGCTGGCCTGCAGCAGCTGGGGAGAGGAGAGTCCCAAGGTGAAGGGGAAATATGAGCCCCCCAGGGCCCAGTTGCTGGGCCATTGCCTTTCCTGGCTTTCACAGGCATCCTGATCATTAGTACCAGCCACGGAGCCCCAGTGAAAGTGGAGCCCTGCCCTCAGGTAAACAAAGCCAGCACACATGTCCCCTTCTGGGCTCAGGTGAAGAAGTTACTCTCCCTGTTCCCACACAGGTGAGGGGTGGGCAAAGGCACCCAGCCAAGGCTGCACTCCAACCTTCCCCTCTAGATGCCTGCAATGTTGACTTGGAAAAGAAGTTAGCCCTGGCATGGGGGGCCATGGAAGCTGGGGGGCTATGGAAGCTGCAACACTGCATACCCAACAGGTGAACACTAGGAGTTCAAGCCACTTTCCCAAATCTCCATGTGACGGGGCCCCTTCTCAGTACTCAGGTCCAATTTTAGAACACTGAGGGGATAGGACACCAATTGAGAAATGGGCCAAATCATAAACATGACATTTTACAGAACAGAACCAAAAATCATCATATGGGGGGGCAGGGGGGAAGCATTACAAGTGATCAAAGAAATGCACGTTAAAACAAAAGGTTAAAAGAATTTATTGATGAACAGACTGGCAAAAATGTAAACCAATTAAAATACCAAGTTTTCTGGCTACAGGGAACCAGGCATTCCCACACAATGCTGGTAAGTGTGTAAATTACCACAATCCTTCTAGAAGGCAATCCAGAAATGTGTTTCCCAAACGCCTGCATAGTTCCTTTGACAGAGTAATTTCACTTCTAGGAATTTAAATGAAGGAAAGAAGACATATGCAAAGATATTCATTTCAGCATGGCTTACAAGAACAACAAAAATTGTAAACAACTTAAATGACTAACAATAAAGGACTCATTAAATACATTTTGGTTCAACCCTCAATGAAATACTATATAACCATTCAGATAGTATGATATTAAGTAGAATATTTATTGATGTGGAAAGACAATCACAGCATATTGTTTGGAGGAGAAAAAAAAAGCATATTACAACAGCATGATTCCAAGTTACAATTAGTATATAATGAGTGACTCCATTTTTGTGCAAAAGACATAATCGATAGGAGTGACTCCATTTTTGTGCAAAAGATATAATCGATAGGAATCAGTTGGAAAGAAAGGTCTGGAAATATATATAAAAATTAACAGGGGTTACCTTTGGGTAAGATTACCTATTTTCAATTTCCTCTTCATGCTTGCCAGTATTTTCTAACAATTCTATAATTGAATATTTTTAAGTGGTAAGAGATTAGACCACATGATTTGTAAAGCTCTGACATTTTGGGCATCTATCTATGATTGATGTCCCAAGTGACTTCAAACAACCCATATTTAGTGTGAGCTTACTGTGTGGCCTTTAGAGCCTAAGTCATGGCCTATAGCTGTAGCTTTCTGCATTCCTTTCTACCCATACTGACTGCCCAGCTGTCTCAGGGACCGCCTAGGAGCTTCCCCTGTAATTCACGTGCCTAGCCAAGAGCCAAGCAAAGGAATTCAGCACGGTGGCAGGTGCCACGGGGCCACAAAGAGATGAAAGGCACAACTCTAGTTCCAGAATCTTACTGGGCCACAGGACTCACACACAAAATGCTTGGTTGTATCACATAGACTAAGAAAACCAAAAGAGACACAAAGCAGAGCAAGCCAGGAAAGGAAGGCCTGCTCGAGAGGGCCATGCAGGAACAGTGGGTGAGGGCACTGGAGGCAAGGGGCACAGGCTGGGCAAAGGTGAAGCCAACCCAAAGTCCTCTGGGATACGTGCCCCAAACCTTTCCAAGAGACTTTCACAATCCTCGGTCTGCAGAATTTCTGAACTTTGGCCCGAATGGGTAAAAGTTAAGTCTCCTAAACACAAGTCCTCCCTCTCTCTAACTCTGGATTAGCCACCAAAGACAAGTCTTTTGGATAAAGACAATAAATTAGCTTTTTATTCGCTTTCCCCACCCCTTGGGGGGGGGGGGGGGTCGGGAATGGAGGGAGGGACAGGGAGGGTCTGGAAGAGGAGAGGGAGTTGCAGGAACAACCAGACATCTCACATGCAAGCAGAGCTCACCCCCACCACCTCGACCTCCTCTTCTCTTGCCTGCAACACCAGCCCCATTTGACAGATGGAGGAAAGGAGGCTCAGAGAGTTCAAATGGCTCGCTCTGGGGTCACCCAGCCAGAGAGTGGGGAAGGCGACTCCACTCAGGCCTTCTGACTCCAAGTCCAGTGCTATTTCGAGGTAACACACAGGACCTGGAGTCAGGAGCCCTGGGTGGCTCTGTCACCCGCTGGCTGCGTGGTCCTGTACAAGCCGCTCACCCCTCGCAGCCTCTAACCCCAACTGTAAAATGAGGAGGCACGCGATGGCCCGCCCAGGTCCTCTTCCGGCTGGGCTCTATGAACCTTCTAGGGGTGGCTGCAAAGCTCCCCTATCAATTACATTTCCCAAGTTGGGCCGGCAAAGATCACCAGAGGAGCCTCTGCCTGTCACGTGGTTAAATAAAAAAAGCAAACGTCCCAGATTAACTTTCACTGCACTGCTTCTGCTGACACCCGATTACCCAATTTTCTAGTTTCCTTGGGTGAAATATCCCTGCAGGGTAGGCCCACTGCAAGACTAAAGGGCAAATAATGAATCACTGGTGAGCCAAAGAACACTAAAGATGGAGTTAAAACCAGGGTCCAGAACGGACGGTTTTTGCTCTGGGTCACCGAACGAGTCTCCTGCTATTTCAGGCTTCCTTCACCCGAGTCTCAGTCGCGAGGTTTGGAGGCACCCCCAGACAAGTGCAAGAGATGAGGACAGAACTTTCCCGGGGGCAGCTCTGTCCCGCCCGCACCCAGTCCTCCTAGGCCCAGGCTGTCGGCTGGGGCTGGGGAGGGGGGCGGCAGTAACGGGGCGGCGGTGGTGCTGGGGCTGGGATCTGCCTTCCGAGTAGACGTGGGCGCGGGGCGGGCGACGGCGCCCGGTGACCGCCGCGGGAGCTCCACTGCAGTTTCGTCAGAGGTAAAGGTACGCGCCCGGCGCGCGCGGCGTGTGCACACAAACACACACACCCGCGCGCGCAGACCGCTCATCACACACACTACCCACCCCACCCCCGGCCCTAAGACTGCGCGATCACACGCCACCACCCCCTCGGCCCCAGCCCCGAAACCACCCCAGCACGCCCGCCACCGACCACGAGGCCCCGCGGCTCCCTGACGCATGGATGTCTGCAGCGGGCGAGGGTCGGCCTTCTCCCGCGCGCGGCGGGCTTCCTCTCCGCGACACCCCGCCACGCCGCGCCGTCCCAGCCGCCAGCCGGGAGTCGCCGCCCGGAGCTGAACGTCTCGGCTGCTGCGCGTCCCCTCCAAGTCGAGTCTCACGGCTAGGAGTCAGCTTGCAAGCCTCTCCCCGCCCACCCGGTCCCATGACAGCTGCTGCCGCCCAAAGACAGGCAGATTATAACAAGAAGCAAAGTTTCCCTCTCTCTCCTCCCACCGCCCGCCCCCCCTCCGCCTTCCCCCTCCCTTCCAGTGTTATGCAAAACGAGCCGGCACCGGCGCTCCGACTCCAGGTACCAAACCAGCCCTCGCGAGCCGCGCCCGGTTCCGCCCGGCGGCCCCCTCTCCGCGCCCAGCCGTGCGCCCGCATCCGGGGTCTCATTCTCGCCTCCGCCGCATCCCCAGCCTCCCCGCTACCCGCAGCCGGGCGCCGGGAGAAAAAGCCATAACTATGGGGCCAAACTTTATGCTTGCAACAGGCATGGGGTGGGGAAAACCAAGGAAGGGGTGGGGGGCGCGTACGCCTAGTGCAGGCATTTTCGGTGGCGGCTCGTCCCAGCAGCAGCACCCCCCCCCCCGCTCCCCGTCTCCAAGTCACCAGCTCTCTCGCCTCCCCCCGCCCCGGCACACCAGAGCACCCTCTCCTGTCACGCGCGTGTCGCCGGTGGGGCTCCCAGGCGCAGCCAGAGCCCGGGACGCCGCCTCGCCTTCCCTTCCCCCAGCATCGCCGGGCGCGCACCGGGGCCGCGCGCCGCAGGGGGGACCCAGGCGCCCCCAGACAGCCTTTCCACCCCCATCCTGCCGTGCTTTTCCCCCCGGGGGATCGGCCGGTAGCGAAACCAGGAAGGTGCTATCTCCGGCCGCATGTCCACGTGCCCCGCAGACCCCCTAAGCCCTTAGCCGGCAACCGGCAGGAAACTCTGCGCTGCAGGCGCCGATGGGGAGCCGCGGGGGGCCAGCAGCAGCACTCCGGGCACCCGAGACCGGAGGACCAGGGCACTCGGGGGACCCGGGCAGGCGCCTGAGCCGGGGCCACAAGTCCACGTGAAAGTACGGCAGCAAGTGCCGGCAGTCTGAGGGCGCGCCTCCAGCACCCAGGGCCAGCCTGAGGGTCCCCCACACCTTGGCGCGGCTCCACCTCCCCAAGGAAACGCGGTAACCCCCACTTCTGCCGGCGCGGGGGGGCAGACTCCAAGCACCCGAGGCCAGACCCTCCCCAGCGGCCGTAGCTCCCCCCACGCTCCGGCTTGCGCGGGGGGAGCCCCCAGCTCCCTACCTCCGAAACAGAGATCCTCTCGGGGTGCAAGGAAAGGGGGGCTCCGCAGCCGGGAACCCCCGATGCACCCACCGTCGCCTCCCGGCCTCCGCGGCTGCGACGGCAGCCCCCGCAGCTCAGCACCCCTGGCCCCCGGCCCGCGGCCCCTGCTGGCCGTACCTGCGTGTCGGCGAGATAGTTGAGGAAGAAGGAGGAGAGCTCTTCGTCCAGCAGCGCGCCGCAGTCGTTCCCCGCCATCTTCCAGCCGCGGCTGCAGCGTGCGGCGGAGTCAGCGCCGAGCCGGCCGGGGGGAGGGAGCGAGCGAGCAAGCGAGGGAGGCGGGAGGAGGGAGCGAGGCCGGCGGGAGGCGGAGGGCGGAGCTCAGGGCCCGGCTGCCGCAGGGCCGCTGGCTGCGGGGGCGGGGCCGCGCGGTGCCCGCGCGAGCCGGGGGTCGCGCCCCCACTTTCCTGCGCCACGTCTGGCGCCGGGGTCCTCGCTCGCAGCCCCCGGCCCGGAGGAAAGCGCCCGCAGCCCGGTGACGATGCCCCAGCCAGCGGCCCGGTGCCTGCGCAGCAATGCGGGCAGCCCCCCGCTCCTGCCAGAGCGAATCACGTTGCGTTAGCGCTGGGCGGGTCCTTTGAGACAACCTGCTTCTGCACAGCTGGGGAAACTGAGGCCCGAGAAGGCAGAGGACTTGGTCTGAAGTCACTGTGCATTTCAATAGCAGGAAGACACAGTACATAAGCTCAGGTCCGACTGCCCCAGAGGTTTGAGGTTTTCTGCCTGAGCTGCAACACCAGAGAGGGAGGAAAACCATAGGTCAAAGGTGGAGAAATCAGGGAAGGCTCCTCAAAGGAGGTGGCCTTTTTTTTTTTTTCTTTTCCTTGAAAAATGCATTGACTCATATTCTGTTAAGTTTGACCATCTCCCTCCGGTCTGTCTTCACTCCCCTACCCCTGAATAAACTTCCATGACTTCTCTTACCATGCATGGCTCACATGCCCGCTTCCCCAGGCCCCCTGGCCTCCCAGTTCCTTTGATGAACCCTCTCAATACCCGCACCCACACACAGTGCCTTCCACTGACCAGCAGCCATCTACCTAGTAACCACATCTTCAGCGGCTGGGTCCCCACTGCCCTTCACACTGTCAACCCCTTCTTTCTCCCGCCACCCCCACCGCCATGGGCCCCCTTAGCTCTACAGGCCTTTCCTTTAGGGGCATCTGGGTGACTCAGTTGGTTAAGCATCCAATTCTTAATTCAGCTCAGGTCATGATCCCACAGTTCTTGAGTTCCAGCCCCACATGGAGCTCTGCCCTGACAGCATGGAGCCTGCTCGGGATTCTCCCTCCCCCCCCCCCCACACACCGTGCCTTTCTCTCTCTCTCTCTCTCTCTCTCTCAAAATAAATAAATAAACTTAAAAAAATAAAAATAAAACACTGGCCATAGCTGCCATTTTACATTTGTTTCAGTGAAGATTTGGTCTTCACGTCTCTCCTTACTAGACCCTAAGACCCATGAAGGCAGGGACTAAATCTGCTTTCCCATTTGCTATATCTCCAGGGCCTGGCACACAGTAGGTGCTTAATAAATAATGTGTTAACTATAGAACCCAGAGGATTTTGATACCCCCCACACCCCCACCACCCGTTGAATAGATAAGGAAACTGCCCGGAGCCGATGGTGCCAGAACCAGAACTCAGGCCTCCTGTCTGTAACCTTGGACTCTCATCATCATGCCCTGCTGTTTGCCAGGCAGCACATGAGGGCACCACCTGGATAAAGGCCTAAGGAGGGAAGATTTAGGCCTGTTTCATTGGGCACGCCTGCCTCCTGCTCTCCTCCCCCACTGGCACTCAGGAGGGCTGCCCCACCCTGCCCACCCTGCCCACCCTGCGTGGGCTCCCTCCCAGCCAGAGGAGGAAACAGGGAGAGTTCTCAGTACACCTGCTCAGACTTGAACACCAGAGCAAGAGCTTCCTTCTTCTCCAGTCTGAGGTTCCCAGAACCGCAGGGCGTGATTTCACTCTTTGGGCTTTAGGCCAGCGCGCTTTTAAGGAATAAAGAATCCCAACAGAGAGCCTCCATCTAGCCTTGGAGCACTAGTCTGGGATTCAGGAGTCCTGGGTCCTGGTCCAGTCCTGCTACATCTTGTCTCAGTATTGGGCAACTCAGGAGATCAAGAGCATGGGCAACCCCCCCCCCCGCCCACCACCACCGCAGTCAGACTGTCTGGTTCTGAACCCCTGCCAATCATCTAGTGTCAGGCCTTGGTTTCCTCATCTACACCAGTGGAAATCATAGAATTACTTACTTCATAGGGATGTTATGATGAGTGAAGAGGTAAAATATGTAAAGTGCTTGGCACGGTGCCTGACCTCATGGGGAAAAACACTAAACTCTGGTCCTCTGTTTCCTCATCTGTAAAAATGGGGAGAAAATACACGTCCCTTGAAGGAATGGGCCGGTGTTACTTTCCTTTCTTCCAGCACTCACAGGCTGCTGGCTGCCTTGGACTCCTGTAGATCCGGATTTGAATCCTGTGCTCGCTAGCTGTGTGCCCTTGGTCATTTACTCAACCTCTCTGAGCCACAGTTTCCTCCCCATAGGGTTCTTGTGAGGGTTGTACAAATCAGTGCACGTAAAAGAAATTGCTGGGCCCTGCACCTGGCAGATAGCTGGGCTCGTCCTCCCTCATCGTCATCACCGTCACCAAGGTCAGCGTCATTGGCACCAAGGACTTTGCTGCTGCTGCCCACAGACCCCAGTCAGAACCCTGCAGGACAAGTTTCCAGAGATGTCCCTACCAGATCCAGCATGGCCTGTGACTGGCGTTGAGCCCCTTGCAGCTGAGAGGCCAGACTTGGGGAGTCCCCAAGGCCAGCCATCTCCAGGCTTTGGCCTTACACAACCACAGTACCAGACAGGGCCTCCCAGGGAAGGCCTCAACAGTGCTCGAAACTCTGGTGTCCTTAAACTCTGGTGTCGACAGAAGAGCCACAAACTGAGCAGCTTCAAGGACTTTCTCACCAATCACTATGTCCTCAGAACAGGCTTCTGGCTGGCAAACAACTCAGGTGATAAGACTCCCCACCTGAGATATGTAGCTTTCTTTTCAAAAGCACATTTCAAAATGCCTCCATCACAAGCCACCTACAGAGCTCAGCCTCCTCACCCTCTCTGGTCCATGGAAAAACTCAAAGATCTACGTTGAGAACAGAAGCCCTCAAGAAACCTAAGGTGCTAGGTGATCTTGTGCAATTTGCTTGCCCTCCGTCAGGCTGTTTCCCTGCCTTTAAAACAAAAGAGCTGTGCTCACTTGGGCAGCACGTATACTAAAATTGGAACGACACAGAGAAGATTAGCATGGCCCCTGCACAAAGATAAAACAAAGGAGCTAAACTAAACGACCCTTTCCTGAACCCTGCAGCTCCAATATGATAGCCGTTTATAGGTTACTGGCTAAAACTTCGCTTTTCCATACCACACATGGGCCAGGTACCTGAATGTGTATCATCTCAGGTTGTTTTCAACAACCCTGAGTAGTCGGCATTATGATATCCACGTAATGACTGAGGAAACTAAAGCTTAAGAGGGGTTAAAGTGATTAGCCCAAGACAAAGCAGTTAGAGACGCAGCTGAGATTCGAACCCAGGTCTGTGTCTGGTCCAAGCCACAGACCCTTGAAAGGAATTGAGAAAAACCTCACACCAGCTAACCACTCCCAAGAAGCTGGAACGGTGGCACATTTCTTGTTTTATGACTTCCAAGTGAAGGGCAATAATAATGCCAAACTTGGACTTCATGTGGCTCGCTCCTATCTGCTCTGCCTTTTTATTGGCCTCGCCTCTCCTGAGATTAGTGAAAGTTTGCTTTGCACATAAACCCAGCAAAGCCCAGACTCCTCCAGGTTCCACAGAAATGGCGACAGCAATATGAACCTTTTTCACTTGATTATAGTCACCACTGACAAATGCTCAAAATTAAAAACAACAGCATTTTCTCCCTTCTGATCCTAGGAGCATACTTTATTCAGACGCTTATAACTGTGGCTCTCAAACTCTGGAGGGCACGACGGCCACCTGGGCTCTGCTACCAGGATTACAATCGGGTAGCTCTGCAGTGGGCCCAGGAATCTGCATTTAAGAGGCTCCCCTAGATGACGCTTCCTACGAGAAACTACCCATCGTTCAGCCAATATTTAATGAGCACCTACTACGTGCCAGCCGCTGCGCTAGGTGCCATGGATAAATCAGAGAACACGGTGGCTGACGACCGGGCTGTATTCTATTCACGGATCAGGGCATGGTGAACTTTCTTTGAGGGAGGGAGAGTGCTAGGACCTGGGTCTTTAGAGTCACTTGGGTTTCCTGCCGGCCACCCACAACTCGGATTCTGTGACCCATGCCAGGGAGTCAGAAACACACCTATTTCCCAGTTTCTGTCCAGGAGGCAGAAATTCGAGCCAAGAGGAACTAAAAAACACCTGCTTTGTGTTGTCAATTCTGACAGCCACCTCCACCTTTCGCTGAACACAGAACCTGAGAGCTGCAGAGGTGCAGGGGAGAAGGCGTTACCTACCCCTTCACCGTACAGGTAAGGAGAATGTGGCCAAAGCCACGCAGCCCTCCAGGGGCAGAGCCAGGACCGCAAGCCAGGCGTGTGCAGGGCTGCGTGTGCAGGGCTTGAGCCTTTGGAAAGATGCACTAGATGGTGTCATTCTAGGGTCTCAGAGTTGGGGGGTGGGGATCTTGGGCGCTTGAAAATCCATCATAAGCAAGGCATTTCTAGTGTTAGTCAATGCCCTTTTCTTCCTGGAGGGTTAGCCTATGAAATCAGTACCTTTTGGGAATACACTTAGCAGATTTCTCTTTCATATGCTAATGATTAAAGGGCTTCCAGATCAGCAGGTGAGGGGCATTAAGTCACTTTTGCAGAGAGCTGTTTTTCATTCACCCTCCTCGGTTTCATAAATAACTGTGCACTAAGCATGGGAAGGATGGATCGGGGTAGGGGAAAAGAAAGGTGCTTCTTCCTTATCTGTCCACAGAGCAAAGAGATCGTCTGCCCATTTGATAGATACTGAAACAAAGGCTCATAGATGTGAGGGTTATTTTGTTCTGTTTTGCTCTTCCAGAGATGTGAATTCTACCAGGTTGTTACATGTATACCAGAACAGCAACATTTAAAGAGACAGTCACCTGACATTAAAGGGCACCATCTAAATTTAGTATCCCTATCAAATAAGACAAGCCGATGGCAAGACTTGAAGACCTCTTCTTGACGCTCTGTCACTTTCTGGCTTTGGGACCTTGGGAAAATGACTCCTTGGTGAGGATCATCCTATCTACCCTACCTGACCTAGAATTTTCTGTGGGTCAAGTTTACTTACGAAGTCATTATCCTAAGTCATCCACAACGTTCCCTCTGGGAATTTATCCTAGGGGTCTGATTCAAAAGATGGGGAAACTACAGCATGATGTTTACATACACTTTGATTCAACAAATATTTTCAGAACCTGCCGGTGTCAGATACTGTGCTACAGGCCCCCAAATGGGAACCATGATATAGTCTTTGCTCTTGTATAACTCACAGCTTTGATCTCCACCACATGCATGCGAGAGAGACTAGTCAAAATGCAGTTCACTAGAGTCATAGGTTCTGCAACAAGTTGGGAGGCTGGAGGCTGGAGGGGCTGGGAGAAGTGCCCAGGGGAGAGGTAGGATGCTAAGCCAAGACAATGAAGGTAGCAAGAAGGATATGAAGGAGTGGATGAGTGGAAGCCATAGTTTAGACTGGGAATCAGTAGGCTTTGGTCATAGGTAGGAAATGGGGGCGGGGCGGAGGATTACAGGACATCCAGTTTCTGGATTCAGTAGGTGATGAGTCTTAGAGGAAACACAACTAGAGGGAAGTCTCCCAAGGGGGGTTGGATATCTGTGGGGCATCTCCAAGCGGAGACACGTAAGGGGAGCACATTGATGCCAGGGAAAAAATCGGAAACAACCCCAACATGTGGTAAGACAGAGCAGTTCGATTCCACACCTCCTCACAGAGAGCAGACAGAAGCTTACATGTGCACAGAGAACTGTGTCCAAGGCTGTTCACTGCAGCATTAGTAATTATGGTAAAAAGAGAAGGGTTCTACAAAAAATGAACTGTGGTGAGATCTCATAATGGAATATTAGACGATAGTGAAAATCAATAACATCTTCATGAATCCGCATGGATTAATCCCAAAAACAATAGGCGAGACAAGCAAACAGTCTAAGGATACACGTTGGTATGCCACTTACGTAATATTTTAAAATATGTAAACTAATACTCCATAATGTTGGGCAATGCATGTGTATGAAGGAAAAGCGTAAACATGGGACAGCAAAGACACAGATCACTTTCAGGAATGTGACAGGAGAGGGGGCCTGAGGGCCAGCTTCGTGGGTGTGCATCCTGCACGGTCACCCTGGGCCGCACACTTAGAAACGCCCCATGCTTCTTGGAACGCTCTGCTGTCACTGTCTTGAAATTCATAATGATTTTTGAACACCAGTCTCTGCATTTTCACTTTGCACTGAGCCTTGAAAGTTATGTCGCTTGTCCTGGGAGATTAGAGTCCATTGTACAGAAGACAGCTCCAGCTGTACCTGTAATGGTTTATTTTCTTGAAAAAGGTCTCAAAAATATTTGTGAAGTATCAGTATTTGTGAACCTGTGTCGCGTATCGTTCCTGTGCTTTCCTGTATGTTTGGAATATTTTAGAAGAACAATGAAGATGTACTTATGTAAATATGGTTTATTTACATGATGAAATACTCTGCAGAAGGCAGGAGAAAGCGATGTGGAAAATGGGGAAGATGTACAATATTAAGTGAAACAAAGTTAAAAAAATCCTTATGAAATGATTATAGCTGTGTGCATAAACGCGCGTGCAAAGTATGTATGTTAGAGCAACGTAAGACGTCTGCACACACGAAACAGGATTAGGATGGCAGAAATACATTATTTTAATATGTTCACTTGTGTCATTACAATTTTGTTTTTTTTTTGTTTTTTTAGGGTTTATTTATTTATTTATTTATTTTCTTATAATTTTTTTTTTAATTTTTTTTTTCAACGTTTTTTATTTATTTTTGGGACAGAGAGAGACAGAGCATGAACGGGGGAGGGGCAGAGAGAGAGGGAGACACAGAATCGGAAGCAGGCTCCAGGCTCTGAGCCATCAGCCCAGAGCCCGACGCGGGGCTCGAACTCACGGACCGCGAGATCGTGACCTGAGCCAAAGTCGGCCGCTTAACTGACTGAGCCACCCAGGCGCCCCATAGGGTTTATTTATTATTGACAGAGAGAGAGAGAGAGACAGAGACAGAGACAGAGCATAAGCGGGGGAGGGGCAGAGAGCGAGGGAGACACAGAATCCAAAGCAGGCTCCAGGCTCTGAGCTGTCAGCACAGAGCCTGATGCAGGGCTCGAACTCATGACCATGAGAGAGGGGAGACACAGAATCTGAAACAGGTTCCAGGCTCTAAGCTGTCAGCACAGAGCCCAACGCGGGCTCGAACTCACGGACAGCGAGATCATCGACGAGCGAAGTCAGACGCTCAACCGACTGAGCCACCCAGGCGCCCCTACAATTTTGTTTTTTACAATAAGTAAAATAAAATGGAACTTGCTATCTGCTTTCTATGCTAAAACCCAGCTCCTCTGGGAAACTAGGTTGCTGAGTGCTGAATGTGTGATTTAAGTAACAGATGCGCATTGTGACAGGGACATCTTGGAGACAAGATCTCTACGTAAAGGAGAGCTGTGACAGCGGGAACTTTTGGCACCCTCCTGAAAATGAGCTCTGAACTGGGAGGCAGGTCGGAGTCTCACTCTGGCACTAAACTCACATTTGGACAAACCTCTTCCCCATTCTAAGACTCAAATTCCCAGTCTGCACAACAGGCATAGACTGGATTGGCCACCCCAAACGTTCGTGGGATAGGGGTCTCCCTGGGGGCCTCTGCCCTGACCGTGAGATGCTCTGATTCCCTCTCCCATCTGCAGGAGAAATCATCTGGGCCGTGTGTAGTTTGGCAGAAGAGGC
Organism: Panthera leo; assembly: GCF_018350215.1. Lineage (NCBI taxonomy): Eukaryota > Metazoa > Chordata > Mammalia > Carnivora > Felidae > Panthera > Panthera leo. Next base: position 196,604,281 of record NC_056679.1, read on the forward strand.
AGCTGGAGTCAGGATACTGAGAAGAGAATCCAGGTCAGTAGGCCACCCCAGGAGCATTTTATATGGGGTGGAATCTCCTTGGCTCCTGGAGCAGCCAGAACGAGAGTCCCAGGGAAAGGGCATGGCCTCATAGGCATGGCAAGGTACAGAGAGTATAGCGTGGCATCGCAGGCACAGCATCGTGGGCGCAGCAAAGCATCATGGGCACAGCATCATGGGCGCAGCAAAGCATCATGGGCACAGCATCAGGGGAGCAGCAGAGCATCATGGACACATCCCTGCTATCTTCAGTTTCCCTGAGAATACTGACAGACGCCTCGGTGGGGGGTGGGGAGCAGGCTAAAAGGGAATAGTCCACTTTCTGCCAGAGTTCTTATTTTTTCATCATAAATTATTTTAGATTACACAAACGATCCATAATTATTTCATCCTTGTATAAAAAAAAAACGGGAACAATAGAGAGAAAGGACATTCCTGTGACCACGGCCACCCGATACCCCTCCCTCCCCAGAGGTGCCCACTGTTAGTGTTTCGTGAGTGACCTTCCAGACTTTTTTTCTTTGATTTATACACTCACTATGTTCACAGAGAAACTCAAAGTTTTGCTTGGGAGATTTCGTTTTTAATGACAATGGAACCTTACTGTCATTACTGTTTTGTAATTTCCTTCTTGAAGAGTCTTAGAGGTGCTTCCATATCAGCACATATAGACCTACCTTCTTCCTTTATATCACTGCATGCTATTCCCCAGGGTGAGTGGGCCACAGACTTAGTTTGTAACTGTGGCCCCAAATGACTCTAGACTTGTGTTATGCGGTCTTGGTTGTATCACTGAGGAATATACGAGGCTAAAAATAGAAAGTAATGACAATGGATGAGTTCTTTTATTCCTTCAGCCAACCAAAAGCCCATGGAATGCTTGCTTTAAGTATACCTTCATCCTCTAAAACACAATCAAGCCAGTTCTGTACAGATGAGTCTAGCAAACAATATTAATCACGTTGCCACATTGTTTGAAATTCATTCATCATTCCTTCATGAGCCACCTACTTTGTGCCAGCTTTATGGGACTGTATTAGTTATGACCGCTTTGATTTCAATGAACAGAAAACCCCACTCAAACTGGCTTCAACAGATAATGTATTGGCTTCCATAATTAACACATTAAAAGGAGGAATGTTGCCAGGAAGTTGTGAATGATCACTTCTCAGCTCTGCTTTCCTCGGTACTGGCTTCATCCTGAGGTCGGTTTTCCCCAGTGAGGGCAAGGTATGTAGGATCCAGGCCTACACCCAATCCTCTTTAGCAAACCCACCAGAAAGAACCGCCCCAGGCTTCCAGCAAAGGCCCAGGATGCACTCTGATGCTACCACTTTGGCTTAAATGCCTATAGCTAAGCCAGTCTCTGCTCTCATTGGCCGCTACTGGGTTACACGCTTACTTCGGAATCCCCGGAGTCAAGCAGTTTCTAAACAAAGGTTTCTTAACAAGGGACGGTTGATTTACATAGGAAAAAATTATGGCTCTCTTTTCACTGACTTCTACCTGAAATTTAGCATTTCCTTCTGTTACAAATGTAGCAAACGCATCACAGTAGCATTAAAAATACCTACAACTTTGTCACCAATAGAAATCACGGGTGTTTCGTATTACATCACAGTTGTCGGTATCTCAAAGTATCGTTTATGTTCCTCACTATTTGAAATATGGTAGGTAGCGGACCAACTAGATCTTATTATTTAATGTGCTAATAAAGAAGTGTATGGGGGCGCCGGGGTGGCTTAGTCGGTTAAGGTTCCAACTTCGGCTCAGATCATGATCTCACGGTTTGTGAGTTCGAGCACGGCGTCAGGCTCTGTGCTGATGCCTCGGAGCCTGGAGCCTGCTTCGGATTCTGTGTCTCATTCTCTCTCTGCTCCTCCCCCACTTGTGCTCTGTCTCTCTGTCAAAAATAAATAAATGTAATTAAAAAAAAGAAGTGTATGTATAAGACTATAGCACAATTTCGTGTTTCTAATTATTTGAGAACGATATCAATATAATTGACTTCTTTTAAATCATATGCAGTCTATAGTATGCATTTAAAAACATCCATCTGCAGAAGGGTCCATGGACTTCTATAGACTGCCAGAGGGGTCCATGGCACACACAAAAAGGTCTAGATATATTGTGGGAGAGTAGTGTCTCCCCAAAGGACAACCAAGTGCCTTGTCGGAGGGGAGGGAAGAGAATGCTGAGTAGAAACGACACATGCCCACTCCAAAAAGATATATAAAGACACATATAAAGATGTGTCAGATGTGAGCCTGCTCTCTAAGCCATTTAGACTAGAAGAGAGCCCTGGACATGCTATGGTGCAGCCTATTTTATTTTATTTTATTTTTAAATATTTATTTTGAAAGAGAGAAAGAGAGAGAGCATGTGCAGGTGAAGGGCAGAGAGAGAGGGGGAGAGAGAGAATCCCAGGCAGGCTCCATGCTCTCAGCACAGAGCCCAATGTGGGGCTCAATCTCACAAGCTGTGAGATCGTGAGCTGAGCCAAAACCAAGAGTCAGACGCTCAGCTGACCGAGCCACCCAGGTGCCCCCTGCCTCTTCATTTTATAGGTAAGAAACAACTAATACCCAAGAGGGGCAGTGACTTAACCAAGGTCACCCGGCAAGTGTCAGTTTCAGGACCCGGGAAGGCTCCCTGACTCTACACCTGGTTATTTTACTCTGGCCTCTCCAGGGGCAGTGGAGAAGTTGAGACGGAAACCCCAGACTCCTGACGCTAAACAACAGCACACAGGAGAGAAGGAAAGTCAAAGCACTAAATGCCTGTATTAGGAAAGAAGACCTCAAATCAATAATCTAACTCTCCACTTTAAGACACTGGAAAAAGATCAATGAAGCCTTAAAGCAAGCAGAAGAAAGGAAATAATAAGGTTTAGAGTCAAAATTAACAAAATCAAAGAACAATAGAAAAACTCAACGACCAATAGTTGGTTCTTGAAAAGATCAACAAAATTGACATACCTTTAGCTAAATTGACCTAGAAAAAAAAGAGAGATGATTAAAATTATTAAAATAAGAAATGAGGGGCGCCTGGGTGGCTCAGTAGGTTGAGCATCCAACTTCGGCTCAGGTCATGATCTCGCGGTTTGTGAGTTCGAGTCCCACATTGGGCTCTGTGCTGACAGCTCAGAGCCTGGAGCCTGCTTCGGATTCTGTATCTCCCTCTCTCTCTGCCCCTCCCCTGCTCACACTCTGTGTGTGTGTGTGTGTGTCTCTCTCTCTCTCAAAAATAAATAAACATTAAAAGAATAAATAAAATAAGAAACGAAAGGGGACATTACTTCCTTACAAACATAAAAAGGATTATAAGTGACTACTATACATAACTGTGTGCCAATAAATTAGAGAACTCAGGTAAAATGATCAAATTCCTGGAAAGACACAAACTCTTAAAACTAATTTCATAAGAAATAGGGAGGCCTGGGTGACTCAGTCGGTTGAGCATCTGACTCTTGATTTTGGCTCAGGTCATGGCCTCTGTGTTCGTGAGTTCGAGCCCCACATCGGGGTCCCCACTGACAGTGCAGAGCCTGCTTGGGATTCTCTGTCTCCCTCTCTCTCTGCCCCTCCCCTGAATGGTCTCTCTCTCTCTCTCTCTTTCAAAATAAATAAATAAACATTTTTAAAAGACACAACACTAGTTTAATAAGAAATAGAATGTCTGAATAGACCTGAAACAAGAGATGGATTTAGTAATTAAAAAAAAAAAAAAAACAAAAAACAAAAAACAACTACGCACAAGGAAAAGCCCAGGTCCAGATGGTTTCACTGGTGAATTCTACCAAACATTTAGAGAAGAATCCGTACAATTCTTCACAAACCCTTCCAAAAATCAGAAGAGGAAGGAACACTTCTCGCCTCATTCTATGAGGGCAGCATTACTCGAACACTAGGACCAGACCAAGGCATCATGAGAAAAGAAAACTACAGACCAATATCTCTTATGAATATAGATGTGAAAGCAATACACACGAGGACTTAACCACAGAATTAAATACCATAATGGGAAGAGATTTATACAGATGTCTCTGGTTCCCAGAAGATTCCCATCCTCAAAAGCAATAAAAGATAATGGTGATACACGAAATTAAATTTAAGCATAGACGTATAGTGGGACCATTTTGGAAAGATAGGCAAAGACAATTCATAAGAATATTTTGTTCTGCAAAGCAGGACTAATAATACTTTTCGGCCCCACCTCTCCAACATTTTTTGGAATCATTTTAAGGCTCGCTTAAGGATCATAGGGATGTTGAGAGTATTTTAAAGCCCTCTAGTGTAAAATAATTACTGTTGGGACTCTTCACAGTTTCTAGAACATGACCTTGCTCGTGAGCTCCATTTTATCCCTTGTAGTGAGTTATCTCCTGACTCAGGGCCTTTGCTTTTGCTGTTCCCTTAACCTGGAGTGCTGTGCCCTCACCTCCCTTTATGCTCTGCTCCCATTCTTCACGCCTTGGCCCAGATATCACCTTCTCGGAGAAGCCCTCCCTGGCTATCTGATCTAAATTGAACCTCTGAAATTAGCTGGCTTGTCTACGTGAAGCCCAAGCAAGACAGGAGAGCAGGAACAGTGTCTGGTTACCCACAGTATCCCCCCAGAGCCTGGGACAGCTCCTGCCACGTGGAAGAATGCTATTAAATGAAAAGTGATCCACATCTCTGAAATTGGTAGCTGGGCCTGTTGTCCAGATGAGGAAGCTGAGGCTCGGGGAGGAGAAATGACTTACCCCAGTTTCTGTGACAGGTAGGGTACGCGTAAAATTTATTGCCCAAATTGGGAGGTTTGGGCCCTGGACAAAAGCTAACCTGGACAGAATATGGGACAACAGGTGTAAACTAACTCGAACAGCAAACAAAGACACACGGTCACACTTCAGAAGGGGCGCTAAACTCTGGCAAGTGTAAGCCACGTTCTTGCTGTCGCATCCCAAGTTCTATAAAAAGTCAAGGTCAGCAAATTACTTTCCCCGAGTGCCCTGTCCCACAGGGAACACTATCCTGCCTAGCTCAGGATCAGCTGATCCTCATAAGTCTCCGCTAACTTTGCTGTTGCCCAGAAGTCCCAAAGAGGTTCTCCATAGCGGGAACCCAGATTTCCTCCGTCAAAGTAAGTGCGGCAACAGAACAAATTAAATGAATACAATTGAATAAATTAGCTGAATAAAATTAAACCTACATCTCCTTTGTGAAGGGGGGGGAGGGGCTTGAGCAGCAGGCCTAAGGAGAAGCTCGCGAGATAACTCTGCTCTGCCGATGCCGACTTGTCTCAGCATAGAGCACGGCAACGTGCCTGCCCTTTGACCAGGTCTCCCCGTTCCTGGAAATTCCACTTAAACGTGAATGAAACTAAGAGAAAGAGCTAGTGAGACAAAAAGATTTGTTGAGGTAGAATGGAGACGGGGAAGCTGAGTTGGAGGTCGGAGTCGCGCAGGCCTATGTTTGGAGTTCTGTTCCATAGCTACCAAGATGGCAGCCAACAATCCCGGCATCCTCATGCCTGGCACTCCTCCAAGCAGCGGGTAGGGTCTACTCTCCTCCCCTTGATTCTAGACCAACAACCCTGGGAGTTGCTTTGACCAAAAGAATGCAGCAGAGAAGGTGTCGTGCCAGTTCCCAGCCTAGGTCTTAAGGCGCCTTGGGGTCTCTGCTTTCGGTCTCTAGGAAGCCACACGCCCAGAAAGAAGTCCAGCCAACCCGCCAGACACATCGTGTGGACACAGAGGCCCTGGAGGATGAGCGACCACAAAGAGAGAAACCAGCCAGCCCCCAGCCATTTCAGCCTCCCCTGCGGAGACACCAGGCTTCTCAATAACCACCCCCCCCCACCCCCACCCCGGGATCCTCCAGCTACAGGGAAGCTGCCTCAGTCAGTATCTGTGTGGAGCAGAGATGAGCCAACTCACCAACTGATCGTGTTGCATAATCATGAGCAAATAAGCTGGTGTCATTGCCTTAGCCGCTGCATTTGGGGGCAGTTTGCCACACGGCAATAGATCGCTGAGACACTATTCGTATGAATTTTGGCCCATCATTAAAATTACACGAGCCTCAGTTTCCTTATCTGTAAAGTGGGATCATTTTAAGTTAAAAAAAAATTTTTTTTAACGTCTATTAGTTTTTGAGAGAGACAGTGTGAGTGGGGGAGGGGCAGAGAGAGAGAGAGAGAGAGAGAGAGAGAGACAGAATTGAAGCAGGCTCCAGGCCCTGAGTTGTCAGCACAGAGCCTGACGCAGGGCTTGAACCCACAAACTGCGAGATCATGACCTGAGCGGAAGTTCGACGCTTTAACCGACTGAGCCACCCAAGAGCCCCTAAAGTGGGGTAATTTTAGTACTTAACCTTATAGGGTTGTGGTGACATCCAAACGTTTAGTGATTTTGTGGAATATAATAAGCTATGATAATCTGATATAATTTCCTGCAGGGTTGAGATTCTGTAGGTTAGTGCATGAATTCTGTTGGATAGAATCATATGGAACCTGGGGCGCCTGGGTGGCTTGTTGGTTGAGCGTCCAACTTCGGCTCAGGTCATGATCTCACAGTCTGTGGGTTCGAGCCCCGCATTGGGCTCTGTGCTGACGGCTCGGAGCTTGGAGCCTGCTTCTGATTCTGTGTCTCCCTCTCTCTCTGGCCCTCCCCTGCTCATGTCCTGTCTCTCTCTGTCGCAAAAATAAATAAAAACATTAAAAAAAATTTTTTTAAAAAAAGAATCATATGGAACCATTAGAAATCACAAGCATAAAGCTCATGAACAACTTTATTTATTAAACAATTGGAAGCAAAAATTAAATAATAAAATGTTTTCAAAAAAGAGTGACCCAAAGACAGCCATTCTCATTCTAATGAGGTAAAAATTTTCTGAATAAAAGTTGGAAGGCAATGTAGAGAAATGAAAACCATTAATGTTTTGAGTCATGGGTTTTATATAAAAATGTACCTTTAGGATTTTCTTTTCATTGTTGTCAGCTTCTTAACAATAAATCACTTTAATGCAACTTCCAAATGGGGATAAAAGTTTGAAGAAAACATGGAGAAATGAAACCGTGTACTTGAATTCTGATTTCAGTGAAAATGTTCTCTACTAAAACTTCCTTTAATTCAATCTTCATAAAACATAATTTCAGTGCAATTATTAAATGGAAAAGCTGGCCATCGAGTGATTCATCCAGTGCTGTTATAAGCTCAGCAGGGAGCGAAGCGCTTGTATTCCTTCATTTATTTAACAAATAGTAAAATCCAGAGCTCAAGGGGAGGGCTTTCCATGCACTTGGAGTTTGATGCCTCTCTGAAGCTCTCTAACGTCAGCGTCAGTGCCGTTATCATCATTCCCATTGCGCAGATGAGGAAACTGAGACTCAGAAGTTGAGTTCCTTGCCGGAGTCATTTGGTCTGGAAGTGGCAAAGCTGAGGTTTGAATACAGGTCTCTTGAGTCTCTCTTCTCACCTTCCCTCACTCCTTTGCCCACAGCAGCACAGACTGCTTTGAATGTTTGTAGACTAAATAAACGGAGACTGGCCAAGCAAAGGAGGGAGAACCGAGGGGCAACACTTTCACAAAACAACAGCTTGGAGTCGGGAGGCCGGGACTTGGATTCTGACTCGCCCTGTGGCCATTCCTCTGGACCTTTTTGGTCTCACAGGCTGAATGAGGGATTTGGATAGATATTTAGGAAACTTAGGAAAATAACCCAGACCATAATCCCTTGGACCTTAATTTAAACGGATTATAGCTAGTGTGTTAGTCCTAAAATTGTACTGAAAATATGCCAGTGGCACTCAGTTACTATTCCAAGCAGCATCTAGACTTAAAGTGCCAAGATTTGAGTTCAAAGACTGGTTCTGCTTTTGAGTGACTTTGGGCCAGTTTTCTAGCTCTCTGACTTTCAGTTTCGAAGATGGTTGCAATCCTAATCTCCCTGGATGATCATGCGACACTCTCCAAGGGAACCCACGTGAAAGAACCAAATGTTTAATAAGTACACATATCTTAAGTGAGAGACACCTTAATGAGACATCAACCTAAAATTATATAATATATACAATTAGCATAAATCTGTTTTGATGTTTCCTAATCACTCAGCAATTCTTTGACAGTAGATACATATTTTTGATATAGATTGCCACGAGGGAAGGAAATGAATGTGTTGCCCTGACTCCGTAAGATCCATGAGACAGGGACCATGCCTGTCTGGTTCATAACCACCCCTCGAGCCAGCACAGCGTGTGGTCCACAATAGACGCTCAACAACTGTGTGATGGGTGAGTGACAACAAGCCTGTATCTCCGTGAAGAAAGAGTTCAGAGCCAAGACGGAAGTTCTCCCAAGTTCCCTACCTCATCTATTTCATGTGTATAGCATACAAAGCACCTGGAAAGATGCACAGTGTCGTGAGTCATCAGGGCAACACAAATGGGAACAAATGCAGTGCGACCACTATACATTCCTGCGGTGATGAAAATTTTAAAAACCGACCATACCAAGTGCTTGCAACATTGTGGAGCAACTGGAACTCTCGTACGATATTTTTACAAACATTTTTTAATGTTTAGTTATTTTTGAGAGAGACAGGGTGTGAGCGGGGAAGGAAGGGGGGCACAGAGAGCTCATGAACTCATGAACCGTGAGATCATGACTTGAGCCGAAGTCGGACGCTTCACCGACTGAGCCACCCAGGTGCCCCTCTCCTACAATATTGATAGGAGGGCAAGATGATACAAATGCAAGATACTACGGGGCGCCTGGGTGGCTCAGTCGGTTGAGCGTCTGACTTGGGCTCAGGTCGTGATCTCACGGCTCTGTGAGTTCGAGCCCTGCATCGGGCTCTGTGCTGATGGCTCGGAGCCTGGAGCCTGCTTCGGATTCTGTGTCTCCCTCTCTCTCTGCCCCTAACCCACTCGCATTCTGTCTCTGTCTCTCTCAAAAATAAATAAACATTAGGGGCGCCTGGGTGGCGCAGTCGGTTAAGCGTCCGACTTCAGCCAGGTCACGATCTCGCGGTCTGTGAGTTCGAGCCCCGCGTCAGGCTCTGGGCTGATGGCTCAGATGGCTCAGAGCCTGGAGCCTGTTTCCGATTCTGTGTCTCCCTCTCTCTGCCCCTCCCCCGTTCATGCTCTGTCTGTCTCTCTCTGTCCCCCCCCAAAAAAATAAATAAGAAACGTTGAAAAAAAAAATAAAAAAAATAAAAAAAAAATAAACATTAAACAAAATTTTTTTAAATAAAAAAACAAATGCGAGATACTACTTTGGAAAATAGTTGGGCAGTTTTTTAAAAAGTTAAACATATACCTCCCATATGAGCCAGAAATCACATTCTAGGTATTTATACAAGAGAATGTTTTTAAAAATACGTCCACATAAGGATGCACATGTGAATTATCATAGAAGCTTTGTTAACAATAACCAAAAGCTGGAAACAACCCAATGGTGGGTTGAATAAACAAATTGAATGAATAAGCAAGTGATGAATAAATAAACAAATCGTGGTAACGTTCATTCAATGGACTAGTATTCAGCAATAAAAAGGAAAAAACGACTGATGCAGGCAACAGCATAGATGAATCTTAAGTGCATTATTCTAAGTGACATATGCCAGATTCAAATGACTGGAGAGTGTATACAGTTGATGCTTGAACAATGCAGGGGTAAGGGGCACCAATTCTTTGTGTAGTTGAAAATCCACATATCACTTTTGACTCCCCTGAAATTTAACCACTAATAATCTTCCGTTGATCACAAGCCCTACTGATAACACGAATAGTCAATTAACGCATTTTTTGTATGTTACAGGTATTGTCTACTATTCTTTTGTTTACAATTTTTTTCAATGTTTTTATTTATTTTTGAAGGAGAGAGAGAGAGAGAGCATGAGCCGGGAGGAGCAGAGAGAGAGGGAGACACAGAACTTGAAGCAGGCTCCAGGCTCTGAGCTGTCAGCCCAGAGCCCAATGCAGGGCTCGAACCCACAAACTGTGAGATCGTGACCCGAGCCGAAGCCGGACACTCAACCGACTGAGCCACCCCAGGCGCCCCTACCATATTATTACATTAAAGTAAGCTAGAGAAAAGAAAGTGTTATTAAGACAAGCAAACTTTTTGGCATGATAGAAATTTTCTAGACTGCATTGTGGTGGTTACATAACTGTCTATGTTTGCCAAACTGATTGAATGTTATACTTAAGTTGGTGCACTTTATTTTATATAAATTACACTTCAATATAGCTGATTTTTAAACTACATATCTCTTTCGTTGTTTGTTAACATGGATTGCTTTTTGAGGTGGTGAGTGTCCTGACCCGGGAGGATTCCAAAGATAGGCCAAATGGATATCTGTCAGGCATGTAGTAGACGGGATTCCTGAGTTGGGTGCAAGCCCAGATAGATGGCCTTGGAGTACTTAGGGTTATAAAATTTAGGCTTAAGGTCAGTATTGCCTAACGCGTAGTAGAAAGAACAATGGTCCAGGAGTCAAGACGCATTCATTCATTCGCTCATTCATTCATCATTTACTGAACACCTCCCATGTGCCCTACACGGCTCAACCGTGCTGAGCCTGAGCTGGTTCGAGTCAGGATTCCATGCAATCACAGCTAGAAGAGCCCTAACAAATGTAAGCCCATAACTAAGTATTAAATTGGCTGATACTGACTGCAAATGCGGAAGGAGATCAACGAGGGCTTCAAGAAGTCAGGGAGACCACCCACCCTTCTTCGTCTCCATTGCCTCAGCCTTGGTCCAGGCTGACCCCGCCTCCCACCCAGACAATCACAGCAGCCTCCTGACCTGTCTCCCTGAGCCCACTCTAACTTTCGTGGACCCATTCCGTGGGCCCAGTCTGGCCACAGCAGTCGGAGGGTTTCAGCGGCCTCCTGAGATCCAGATCTGACCCCACTACTCTCCTGACAACATTCTCCCATGCTGTTTCATGGACCCAGATTAATGTCCAAACCCCTCAACATGGTTCATAGGACCCCCAGTGACACAGCTGTAGGTGGAAGGAAGATCAGCCAGGGAGGAGTTAGGGTATCCCTGTGGGCTGGGCCGGGGAGCAGGATGGCAAGGAGAGATGATCAGGAAGCAAACCCAGCTGGCTGTGGCCTGGCTGTACTGCTGGCCTGTGCCACCCAGGCCTCCCTTTCCCAGATCATGCGGCGATGAGACAGGTGATCTGGAAGGGTCCTTTCACGTCCAGGGGTGTAAGTCTAGGCACGTTGCCTGGCTGCCCCTCTGTCTCTGTCTCTCCGTGTGTCCCTCTCACTCAACAGACACCTTTGTAGAAAATTATTATGTGTGGCTATGAGTCACAGATTAAAACTGGCTCAATCTGCAGGAGGCTTCCCAGCCCATCCTGCTGACATGATTCTCTGCCCAGAAGAGCTCGAGGGTCATGTTACTGACCGGAAGTGCAGAAGAAAAGCTGGTGAGTGTACTTAGAAATGGGAGAAAGAATGCACTTATAGCCACCCACACTCTCCAGACAATGCTCATTCCCTGGAATCCAGTAAAAGGAAGTGAGTGGGAGACAGAGTGGTCCAGTCTATCAGATCTTTCCGATGCCGTGCGTCCGGAGCGCTCAGTACACTACTGGGGAGGTGTTTCCTTCCAGTCAAATGGAAAGGTCGTTAAACTGGCCATGAATCAATGGGCCCCTCAGTCTTGGCTTGACCTGGACGATGTTACTTCATTCCTTTGCCAACTAATCCAGCACAGTAAGAACAGCTCACCTCATCAAACATTTCAGATTATTTCCAGCTTCATAAGCGATACGTGTTCGTTAAAGAAAATATAAAGCACGAATAATTAAATATATATTTCTTGTTTTGAAGTTTACTTATTTTGAGAAAGAGACAAGGAAACAGAGAGAGCATGAGTGGGGGAGGGGCACAGAGAGAGGGAGAGAGAGAATCCCAGGTAGGCTCTGCACGGTCAGCATAGAGCCCAATGTGGGGCTGACCTCACGAACCCCAAGATCATTACCTGAGCTGAGATCAAGAGTCAGATGCTTGGGGCGCCTGGGTGGCGCAGTCGGTTAAGCGTCCGACTTCAGCCAGGTCACGATCTCGCGGTCCGTGAGTTCGAGCCCCGTGTCAGGCTTTGGGCTGATGGCTCGGAGCCTGGAGCCTGTTTCCGATTCTGTGTCTCCCTCTCTCTCTGCCCCTCCCCCGTTCATGCTATGTCTCTCTCTGTCCCAAAAAAAAAAAAAAAAAAAAAAAAAACCATTGAAAAAAAAAATAGAGTCAGATGCTTAACTGACTGAGCCACCCAGGCGTATGTATCTATATCTATCTATATCTATATCTATATCTATATCTATATCATCTATATTTCTATGCCTATGTCTATGTCTATGCCTATGTCTATGTTTATGTAGATATATCCTTTAATCTCACATTTCAACAGAACAAATGCTTTTCTGTTTTGACCAAAATGGTATTGCAATTGCACATTTCCTCCTGCACCCAATTATTTTCTTTAACAACATGTTGTGAACAGTTTTCCATGTCATTAAATTTTCTTCTACATGTGATTGGATACCCATGGGTATTCTCCGATTGAGGCTAGTCTCTGTATTTCATTTCACCCTTCAAAAACACATCCAATCCCCCAAAGCACTGGCAGGCACTATAGATTTCCTGAAGATTCTGTGGGCCATGGAGGGGAAAGTTATATCGTCCACCAGGCTCAAATGTCCCACCTGATAGCTCTGTCCTCCCTGTAGTCTGGCTTTCCAGCTGCCCCTACATAGGTACAGGGGATTTTGATTTAGTCAAATCAAATTCTGGGGAGTATTGGTGAGTGGCTGGGTGGTGATGGAAGGAGGGACAAGCCTGGCTTTGATCAGTCCCTCAAATCAGGGCTGAGCCTCACTTCATTCTAAGTCCTCTGTCTACTGTGTATCCAACCTTCTTCCTTCAGACGTGTCAGGGGTCAGTGGTAGACTGACAAAACACAGGAATATTTCCTGTGGTGTGATGTGTGGGAGGATCAAAGGGGAAGTGTCTCTTACCCCGATGACCCCAGCCCCAGTGAACCTGGCCCAGCTCATGTGGGACCATGATCCTCCCTTTCTCTCCCTAGCTTCATGGGTACTGGAGCGAGGCAGTCTGACCAATTGGCACGAACTTTGGCCTAGTGTTATCACTTTTCCTGAGAAACTCAAAAGTGGCCAAGCAAATCAAAGGTCTTTTATGACCAGGAGGACAAAAGTCCACTCCAGCCATTAGCCATTGATTATTCCTCACCACGCCTTGGGCAAGATCCTTGCCCCTGTCTCACAAAGAGTACAACTGAGAGTTACTCTACCAGGTCCCTGCATGATGCCGAGATGTCTTATCAGACTTGGAGGCAGGCTTGGGGCTTGTTCAGAGAGAGAAGGCTTCTTGTTTGTTTGTTTTTTAATGTTTTATTTTTGAGAGAGCGCAAACAGGGGGAGGAGTAGAGAGGGGTGGGGCAGAGGATCTGAAACCAGCTCTATGATGACAGCAGGAAGCCCCATGTGGGTCTTGAACTCATGAAGCATGAGATCATGACCTAAGCCCAAGTCCGACACTCAACTGACTGAGCCACCCAGGTGCCCCAGAGAGAGAAGGCTTCTAAAATCACACCCAGGGGCGCCTGGGTGGCGCAGTCAGTTAAGCGTCCGACTTCAGCCAGGTCACGATCTCGCGGTCCGTGAGTTCGAGCCCCGCGTCAGGCTCTGGGCTGATGGCTCGGAGCCTGGAGCCTGTTTCCGATTCTGTGTCTCCCTCTCTCTCTGCCCCTCCCCCGTTCATGCTCTGTCTCTCTCTGTCCCAAAAATAAATAAAAAACGTTGAAAAAAAAATTTAAAAAAAAAATAAATAAATAAATAAAATCACACCCACTAAAGTTGGGGGTGCTGGGGTAGGGGAAGGGAGCCCCGTGTCCTGTCCTGCAGAGGACAGATTCATATCTAAAACCAGGATTCTTCACAACGACAAAACGGTAATTATGTGAGGTAAAGGATGTGCTAACTAACCTTCCTGTGGAAAATATTCTGTAATCTATACGTTATCAAATCATGACATTGTACACCTTAAGCTTACACAATGTTATATGTCAACTGTATTTCAAGAAAGCTGGAAATAAATACATAAGTAAACAAACAAGTAAATAAATGGTAAATCAAGCCAGGATTTTTTTCGTTCCTGGTAGGAGTGGCAGTAACGATCTGTATCAGGAACTTTAGAAAAGTCTTAACCCTTTGGTCCAGCAATTCCATTTCCAGGAATCGCTCCTAGGGAATAAATCCTCAATATGGACAAGACTCCACACAGACAGGTGTTCATCGTAGTATTATTCATGACAGCTGAAAAATGAAATCAACCATGCCTATGCTTAGCAATGGATGAATGGCTAACATTTAATTGCATTTCACTGTTGGCGAAGCATTTTCCCTGCATTGTCTCACTGAATCCTTGCAGGAACCCTGGAAGGTAAATACTGGTATTATCCCCATTTTGCAGGTAAGGAAACTGGGGCACAGAGAGATTAAAGAAGATGCCCAAGATAAAATCATTAATAACACAGCAGAGCCAGGATTTCCAGCAACAACAACAAAAATGCTTCTGTTGAAATGGTTTTTATTAAAAAGGATCAAAATTCATATATGGAATGATCACAATTATATAAAGCAATGATAATAATAATAATGATGACTCAGAGATTTATTTATTTATTTTGAAGTTTATTTATTTATTTTGAGAGGGAGAGAGCAAACAGGGGAGGGGCAGAGAGAAAGAGAATCCCAAGCAGGCTCCACACTGTCAGTAGGGAGCCTGATGTAGGGCTGGAACTCACGAACTGTGAGATTGTGATTTGAGCTAAAAGCAAGAGTCAGACACTTGGCCGACTGAGCCACCCAGGTGCTCCTCAGAGATTTATTTTTAAAGACCTCAAAAAAATATTATAGTATTTCTATACTATAATATCTATAGTATCCTCTTTAGGTACTCACTCAGTGTGTGAATATTTTGTGACTTTTGGTGGGGAAGAGTCCACCTTTCCCTATTTTACACAATTACATATTTTTGTAATTCAGGGGAGACATGAACTTTTGTTTGTTCTTAAATAGGAATTTAGAATTAATACTGCAAAAGGATGGTTCTCAAATGGAAGTATTTTAAGCAACAGAGGAATTATCCAGGGTAAAAGGACCTTGCCAGAGTAGCCACTAGAGAACCCGGGAAGTTTCTGACTGGCCCTCTTTGGTCTGACCTAGCATTACCTCAAGAGTATGCAAAGGACAGCAGAGCAGAGAAGCCAAGTAGGGGTGAGGCTCAGAAAACACATCCCGGGAGAAAACTTCCAAATGTTGGTCCCAGACCATGGGGGAGAGCCCAGGAAGGTTTTTCAATGACACGCCTGGGCACAAGGAAGCTGGAGGCATCTAGGCTTACCTCTGTCTTCTGCACAGCAGGCAGACAGCAAGCTCTCCCCGCTGTGGCCACACCAAGGGGGCCAGGGAAGATGGCCCCAGGGCAGGCCCATTTCTCTCCATCAGTTTTCTCCCAACACATGCACACCCACTTTTTAAGAATGGATAATTCTTGCTCAACCTAATGTAAAAGAGGAATAAAAATTTATTTTGAAAACTTTGTCTATAACATACCATCAAGGTGGAAATACTGCGTTTGTTGGACAAATACCTTTCGAAACAGCCCCCACGCCGCTCCTAGAGAGGAATCCAGAAGCCCCTGCCCTCTGCCAAGCACCGGTTCCACCAGGGAGTCGTGAGGGCTAAGGAGGCTTCCGATGGGGACAGAATGAACGCCTTGGCAGGCAGGGCAGGCCATCTGAGGGCAGCTGGAGAGACAGGGCCCAGGGTTTGGGCCAAGGAGGCTACAGTGCACAGGGCCGAAGGGAACGGTCAGGGGCTGCTCAGAGGTCAAGGTCAGACCAGCACATGCTTTACCAGCCGCCTAAAGCCAGTGCCTTTATGTTTAAGAACTTGGTTAATTACAGACTTTTTCCAAAATAAAATAATAGATATCATTATAGAAAATGCAGAAAAAAAGAGAAGTAAAAAAAAATGACCATTTTTCTGATACATTTCTTTTATTTTCAAATGCATTTTATTATTAAATATACTTTCCCTTTGAAAGTAAGCGAGGAGTGTTCTGTGTTTCCTTTAAACTTTCCTGTGTTGTTTCAATGTTTGAGGAACACCTACTTTATTGATGTTAAGTAATGTCTACTGTTACTTTGGTAAACACAAAATAGGGCAGAAACAGTATATTTTTTTTACCTGAATATCTTTCATCTAATGTTTGGGAAACTTTGTTTTTTAGGATGCAAAGCAAATACTCAAGAAAAAAGTATATGTCTTTGAAAATGATATAACTCAAAAGGTCCAGAGTGAAAATCAGCTCCCTTCCTTCCCTCTCCCGCCTCCTAGCCACCCAGTTCCCCTCTTTGGGGAAAACGGGTTTTTACTGTTTTTTCTTCATGTTGGCAGAGAGTATCTTTGCATTTGCAATTGTATGTGTTTACATTTTTTAGTGATGTGTGTGTGTGTGTGTGTGTGTGTGTGTGTTTACAGTAATCGAAGTACTGTGTTCTACACCTTGCCTTTTACACAGTACAGTTTGAGGATCTTTCTACAGCACATGTAAAGAGTCGGTTGGCTGTGACCTCGCCCCTATTGACCTAAAGGGTCCTTCTTGGTGTCTAACCAGAAACCCTGACAACTCTCAGCCCCTCTACTCAGGCCTGCAGCCCCAAGCAGATGAGAGAGACAGGGAGTGGGGTGGTTCAGAGCTCCCTTGACTCCCTCCCTCCCTGCCTTCCTTCCCTCCTTCCCTCTCCTGCTTCCCTCCCCTCTCTCCCTCCCTCCCTTCCTTCCTTCCTTCTTTCCTTCCTCCCCCTCCACTGCCCCCCCTTCTTTCTTTCCTTTTCTTCCTGCTTTCTAAAATGAAAACAGCTCATCGTGGCTTTTATCTACTCTGATTATTAATGTAAAACATGCTTAATTGTAAAATGATCAGAAAGTACCAAAAAAGAAAAAAAAAAGTCAATCCTACCACTATCCAGAAATAATCACCGTGAACATTTTAGTGTCTCTCTTTCCAGTTATTTTTTTAGGAATGTATGTATTTTTTTCACCATTTTCACCATTTTCGAGTGTACAATTCAGTGACACTACATTCACAGTGTTGTTCAACCACGACCACTACCTAGTTCCAGAACATTTTCATTGCTCCAAAAGGACACCCTGTACCCATCAAGGGGTCATCCCTTTTCCCCTCTCCCAGCCCCGAGGAACCCTTCATCTGCTTTCTGTCTCTACGGATTTGCCTACTCTAGATATTTCCTATGAAACGGAATCATGTAATATGTGGTCTTTTGTGTGTCGCTTCTTTCACTGAGCATAATGTCCTCAAGGTCCATCCGTGTTGTGACCTTGATCAGCAACTTCATTCCCTTTTATAGCCAAATAATATTCCATTGAAGGGTATATCATACTTTGTTTATCTATTCATCAGTGGAGGGACCTTTGGGTTATTTCTTCCTTTTGGCTGCTGTGAACACACACACATAAGATTTTGTTTGAACACTTGTTTTCAATTCTTTGGGGTGTATCCTTTTTTTTTTTTTAAGTAGGCTTCACATCCAGTGCTGAGCCCAACACGGGGCTTGAGCTCACGACCCTGAGATCAAAACCTGAGCTGAGATCAAGAGTCGGACACTTAACTGAATGGGCCACCCAGGCGCCCCAGTTTGGGGTATATACTTAAAAGCAGACTTGCTGGGTCGAATGGTCAGTCTATGTTTAACTTAGAAAATACCAGACTATTTTCTGCAGTAGCTGCATCATTTTACATTCCTACCAGCAATGTAGGAAAATTCCAATTTCTCCACATCTTTCCCAACACTTGTTATTTTCCACTTGTTTGTTTGTGTTACAGCCATCCTCATGGATATGAAGTGGCATCTCGTTGCCATTTTGATTTACATTTCCTTAATGACTAATGACATTGAGTGTCTCTTCATGTATTTGTTGGTCATTTGCATGTATTCTTTGGAGAAATATCCAAGTCCTGCGCCCAGGTAAAAAGTTGGGCTGTTGGGGGGCGCCTGGGTGGCTTAATCGGTTGAGCATCTGACTTCGGCTCAGGTCATGATCTCACGGCCCGTGAGTTCGAGCCCCGCGTCGGGCTCTGTGCTGACAGCTCAGAGCCTGGAGCCTGTTTCGGATTCTGTGTCTCCCTCTCTCTGACCCTCCCCCGTTCATGCTCTGTCTCTCCCTGTCTGGAAAATAAATAAAACGTTTAAAAAAAAAAAATTAAAAAAAAAAAAAAGTTGGGCTGTTGGGTCTTTTCGTGGTTTACTTATACAACTTCTTTATATATTCTGAATACAGACCCTCAACAGATATATGATTTGCAACTGTTTTCTTCCATTCTGTGGGTTTCCTTTCACTTTCTTGGTTGTATCCCTTGATGCATAAAGGATTTTTATTTTTATGAATTCCAGTTTATCTGGTTTTTTTTTTCTTTCCTCACTTGTGCTCCAGGTCATAAAGACTCGCTCCTATGTTTTCTTCTTATACTTTTAGATCCTCATATCCCGGACTTTTATACATTTGAGTTTATTTTTCATAGGGTATGAGCTAAAGGTCCGACTTTATTCTTTGCATGTCAGATACCCAGTTGTCCCAGCACCCTTTGTTAACGAGATTATTCTTTTCCTCTTGAATGGGTTTAGCATCCTTGTTGAAAACCAGTTGTCAAAGATGTGTAGAATTATTTCTGGACTCTCGATTCTATTCCACTGACCTATATGTAAGACTGTTCTCATGCAATACCACGCTATTTTGATTACTGTAGCTGCAGAGCACGCTTTGAACTCAGGAAGTGTGAGTGTTCACACTTAGTTTCCTTTTTCAAGATTGTTTTGGCTCTTTGGGATTTCTTGCAATTCCCGATGAATTGCAAAATTGGCTTAAAATTTACCGCCTTAACCATTTTTTAACTATGATAACCATTTTTAAGTGTACATTTCGGTGGCATTAAAAACTCCAGAACTCTTTTCACCTTGTTAAACCGAAGCTCTAGGCCTATTAGACGGTAACTCCCCATTGTCCCCTTCCCACAGCCCCTGGCGACGGCCATGCTACTCTCTATCTGTATGACTGGACTACACTGAGTGACTTATGTAAGTGGAATCACACAGTATTTTTCTTTTAGTGACTGGCTTATTTCATTTAGTGTAATGTCCTCAAGGTTTATCCATGTTGTACCGCACGTCAGAATTTTCTTCCTTTTTGAGGTCAGATAATGTTCCATTGGAGAGACGCACACCACATTTGCTTCTCCACTTACCTGCCAACGGACACGTGTTGTTTCCGTGTTTTGTCTGCCATCAACTCGGATATACAACTGTCTCTTCAGGAACTTGTCGACAATTCTTTGGGGGTATATACGTAGAAGTGAGATTGCTAGATCCCCTGATAATTCTATTTTTAATTCTTTAGGGATCTGCCACACTGTCTTCCACAGGGGCTATACCATTTTATATTCCCACCAACGGTGCACAGGGGTCTAATTTCTCTGCCTACAACTTTTTTTTTTTTTTAAACGTTTTATTTATTTTTGAGACAGAGAGAGACAGAGCATGAACGGGGGAGGGGCAGAGAGAGAGGGAGACACAGAATTGGAAGCAGGCTCCAGGCTCTGAGCCATCAGCCCAGAGCCTGACGCGGGGCTCAAACTCACGGACTGCGAGATCGTGACCTGAGCTGAAGTCGGATGCTTAACCGACTGAGCCACCCAGGCGCCCCAACCTACAACTTTTTTTTAACTTCACATATGGCCATCTTTCCGTGTCTGTGGTATCGAGGACCGCCTAATCATTTTACCACATTTTACAGCTATACTACAATTTGTTGCAATGATCTCTCAATGTCGTCTCTCATAGTTATTTCGAATTTTTAACTATCATAAATAAGAATGCCGTGAGCTTCATTATAATGTACATCTTTGTGCACTTATCCAATTATTTCCTTTGGATAAGTTCCCAGAAGTGGACTTCTTAGGTCGGAGGAGAGGCATACTTCTAAAGCTTTGATGACTGTTGCCAAATTGTCCTCCAAAAGTATCAGACCAACACCCACTCTGAACAGCAGTGGAAAGGGTTTCTGCCTCAAACATGGTCCACATGATTTTCCGCCAGCGTAACTTCCAGAGGGAGAGTGTAAGGGCCCCTGGCATGCTCCTTCACTGGGCAGAAACCTTGAAGAAAATAGGAACAGTCTCATTCGTTCAACAGAGAGATCCTCCTCTTAGATGCGGAAGGGGCCCGCTGAAGCAGCCCGCCGAACTGTCATTATAAAGATACTTTGTTTGGGTTTCATTGATGCTGGCTTGTCTGTTGTCTGTTTCTTCCTCTAGGCTAGAAGCTACATGCAGCCAGGGACAGTGTCTGTCTTGTTCACGTGAATGCCAATGTCTTGTAAAGCACCCGGGACAGGGAAGATCTCAGAAAATGTTAGTTCTCAGTAGGATGGGGGACAAGACAATTGACCACAAGCTGGAACTCTGTGAGAGTAGGGATGGCTTCTGTCACCACCTCTGTGTCGCCAATGCTCGCACACTCTCTGGCACATAGTGACTGGTCTGTATTTGTTGACTGAATAAATGAAAGTGCCCGGCTCTAGAGTGTCTTTGGCAGTTAGCAGATCTGAAGACTCCTAGTTCGGTGCTCTTTCTTCTGCCTGCTGTACTCTCTTACTTAAATTATTCAAATGTCTGCACTGAGTTACCGTCTTTATGGTCCCTTGGTCTCTGTGCCCAAGGTCTCTGTGCCCATAACAGCCACACTGCTGCAGCCAAATAGACAAGCATGGGACATCACCTGTCGGCAGCTCTGAAGTTCCATCCGACACTCTCAAACAATTTTCCAGTGGTGAGGACCAGGAAGGGAATTTCCCCGTGCGTGCCCAGCTCTGGTCCATCTGTGTCCCCTTCGCTTGGATGCTGTTCTGTAGGCTGGAGTCAGCATGAGAGCTATTTTTGACTAAGTGGCTACCTAATCTTACATAACCCTCAGCGATTCAGGCCAAGGTCATTCCGCTTAGTGCATGAAAGGCACTTCAGAGACAACGACCCCCCTTCCCCAGAGCCCCTCTGGGAGACCCAAAGCTTGGAGAGTAGTGCCATGATGGTGACTCCAGGCCCCTAATACAATGCCCAGCGAGGACCTCCTGAACACAGCTCAACCTCTGTAACATTTCCTGGGAGAATTCCCCGAATACCGCGTTCCGATATCCCTGGCACTTGGATGGGATTACAAAGCCAGGAAGCAGGGTACTGGGAAGCCCTCACCACCACCCCATACACACACCCAGTCCCGCCCTTAATGTGCAGTTGCAGAAGCTGAAGATACTTAAGAGGACCCACGGATAGATAGGCGAGATCTTTGTCCCTCCTGGTGGGGAAGTGATAAGCCCACATTTTAATTTCAGCTTTGTTTTATTGGAAAAGAGATAGAATGGCATTCAGGATCCTCTGGAATTGAATCCCAAATGCTTTTCTTATCTCATCGGCAAGCCCATAGCCAAAAGCCCGACACGTGATAGATACGCACTCAGTGCTTAGTGAATGGAGTTCACTGCCTGCCCCCTCAGACTTCCTGCCACACCCAGCTGCCTGCCAGTTGCTGGTGAACCCTGTACCTTTGCATATGCCCCAAGACCTCAAGTGCCTCAAACCACCTCTCAAGATCCCCATAAACAGGAGGTGCTGTTCTTAGGTCTATATTTTCCTGGCACGCTGCTTACACTTCTGTGCTGAGCTTCCTAAGGCATAACTGATATGCACTCTTTTGTTTCTGCTGGAGCTCCTGGAGGACAGGCCGGGCCCTTCCTCGGCACTGCATTTCCAGCACATGTTGTGGCCTGGCACTTACTGGACCCCTATTGATGCCGATGAGTTGGATGGATGGGTGACTGGAGACACAAATGAGGTCGGCAGTTCACAGAATCATTTGTGTTTCAAATCCAGCGCGGGCTAGCTGAAGGGGAGAGGCAGGGAGAGGCAGGGAAGGTTGAGTTGATGAGTCAACATGCTGAACACTCAGGGAGTCCGTTTAACTCTTCTCTCTTAAAATTATTTTAATCTCACAAAGAATTGGTGTTCATTGTAGAAAACACAGCCCGGCTGCAAGAAAAGCACTTTTTTAATTAAAAAAAAATTTTTTTAATGTTTACTTATTTTTGAGAGAGAGAGAGAAAATCAGAGCGCGAGCAGGGGACAGGCAGAGAGAGAGGGAGACACAGAATCCGAAGCGGGCTCCAGGCTCTGAGCTGTCAGCACAGAGCCCGAAGCGGGGCTCGAACCCACGAGCCGTGAGATCATGACCTGAGGCAAAGTCGGACGCGTAACCAACGGACCCACCTAGGTGCTGTGAGAAAATCACTTTTAACACTTCAGAATACCTTGTTGGACTTCTTTCTCCTGTTGACCAACCCCCTGCCCCATCATTTTTACAGAAATGGAACATCACTCGGCTTCCTGTTTTGTTATCTATTTCCTTTAATGCTAAGTAGAGGATAACTGAGATTATCGGCCGGTTCCCTTCTTCCCTGTTTAATTCTGGAACTCCCATGTTAGGTTAAGGACACCCCTCCCTTGGTCTTAGTTGACTGGTTCAGTGGCAGGTCTTGACCCCAACTGGGTCAACCACAGTGCCAACCTGCCCTGCCCACAACTGACTGGTTCTGGTTTGGGTCCTTGACCACAGGTGGCCAATATATTCCTTGCTTAAAAGTTTTTGGATTTGGGTGCAGTCTTTCCTGTGCCTAAACCTTGTTTCCTCACTATCTGGTCTGCAGTGAGAAAGGGAGTCTGGACACGGGGAGAGGCAAAGATAGCAGATAGAGAGGAAATCTTGGAGCTGTCTGAATCCCACATTCCAGTCGTCTTTAAGGTCTGGCCACACCATGGCCCTTCCTGAACCTTGGTTGTCCAAGTCTCCTTTAGATTCCATAAGCCAATAAGTCCTCCCTTTGCTTTTTCCATTTTGAAATGGATCTCTGTCTCTTGCCACCCATCGGCCCTTAACACACACACACGTCATGGACATAATTCCTCGTAAGTAACGTCCACATACAACATCATTTGTAATGGTGGCAGACAGCTGTCGGAATTGTTACTTTTAACCAATCTCCTGTTGTTGGCCATCTAGATTATTCCCATGTTTTTCACCGTGATGAGCAACACTGTAGTGGACATCCTCATGATTTCGTCTCTGTTCCATGCACTATTTCATTACAAAGCACTCCTAGAGGTGAGATCGCTACAGCAAAGGGAATTCGAATTCTTAAGGCTTTGTGACCCAGCTTTTTACTGCCTTCATGCTCGGTGACCATTGCCTCTTCCAGCGTCACCATCTACACCGCTGTTGGACGCCTTCATGGTTTTCATGGTTTCAGATTGCGTTGGCCCCAGTGAGTTTGACCTTCAGCGGTTTTGGCAAGGGGACGGGTCCAGGTTTGGGCTCCAATCCGCTTATAAACTGTGTCCAAGATTTCTATTGAAAACAGTAGATGTGGGGTCAGTCATGGTCACGAGCACTTTCAGAGGATTTTGTAAACACAAAGACAACACGGGGGACACTGGGCCTCATTGGGCCTAGGGGTATAAATGAAGGATGCCCAGCTTCATGGTCACTGGCTGAGTCTTGAGGTTTATCCCAGAAGGCAAGGGAAGAACATAGCTGTGAGAACGTGTCTGACATCTCCTGCCAGGGAGCAGGTCACGCGGTCTTTGATCTGGGAGGTTGGGGGACAAATCAGCCAACCGCCCCCATGCTGAGCACTGAGCCTAGTTCCCAGGTACAGGGGACAAGGCACAGTCCCCACCACCCTGGAGCTCACAGTCCGGTGGCAACATCAGGACACTGAATGAGACCTACCATGAAGGGCAGTGCGGGTCACATCCGGCCGTACTGGATGCCTTGGGTGAACAGGTCGGGGGTTCATCCTGTTCAGACAATGGAGAAGCCTTCCTGACAAAAATGGATGAAGCTGAGACTTGAAGGCTATGCAGTGCTAAGCCCAATGAAGGGTGAACGAGAGTGACCAAGTTCCCAGGCAGAGGAAACAGATGGCACCAAGGCCTGGAACAGGAAAGAACGGAGAGCATTCAGCAGAAGGGAAGAAAGTCCCTTGTGTCTGGAACATGGGAGAATCCGGTGAAAAGAGTGAAAGTTGAGGCTGCAGGAATGAGAGGCCTCTTGCTGGCTAGCCCTAGTGGCCCATGCCAAGAGCTCCATCCCGAGGGCAACGGGAAGCTTTGGAAGTTCCGGGAAGGGAAGGGTGTGACCCCTGTTCTTCAGGGAGGCAGGGAGAGACTGAATCAAAAGGGTAACAAGGCCCATGTTTCTGCACCTGTGGCAGGGTGCCCGGGGCTCTCTGTCCCAGGGGCCCAGGGCTCTCTGAAAGTTCCTCTCTCCATGACACTTGGGTCTTAGACCTCTGAACTCAGTCCCCCTGGAGGTCAGCCCAGGTTCCTATCCCAGGGCTTGCCCTTATAACAGATAAATATGGCGCATTCATGTAACAAAACACACATGAATATAACTCTACTTTTTACATAAAGAAACATCCCCCCCACCCAACCCCACCTCGCCTCCCATACAGATAAGACTTTGAGGGGAATAAAAGGCACAGAATTGGGAACATAGTGATATTGTAACAGTGTTGCACGGTGACAGATGGTAGCTGTGCTTGTGGTGAGCGTGGGGAGCGTAGCATAACATATAGAGAAGTTAAATTACTACGTTGTACATCGGAAACTAATGTAACGTTACGTGTCAACTCTACTCAAATAAAAAAAAAATGAAAGGATTTTTGTCAGGAAGCGGAATGAGAGAAGGAAACTGAACGTGCTTTGTACAAGGGCCTTCTCCAAAGCAGCAGAAGTCTTTTCTTTTTCCAAATGAAATCTCAACCGCACATCCGTTTATCCATCTGTTCCTGTGATGTCGCCTTTGGGAAGCATCTCAAATCTCACATGTCCAGAACCAAGCCCCGGAGCCTGCCGTTCTCTTCACACCTGCTCCTTCCCCACCTTCTCCACCTTTAGTCTGATGCCTCCTGCCACCCAGGTGCTCATGCTAGAAGCTGGAGGGTCAGCCTTGCTGCCCCCGCACACGTGCTCCCAGGTCACCACTCCCCCACTATCACTGGGCCCGTGGCCTCTTCTCCAGGGTGGGTGTCCGCCCAGATCTCAGGCCTCCAGTGCCCCTGCCGCCCCTCCAGACCAACCATCACTCACCTGGATCCTGCTGCGATAGCCCTACCTCATCTCCCGCAGACCATACCTGCCCCTTTCCAAGTTCAATGCTCACATACTGGCCAGGGTGGAACATACTTGCAGGGTCACGTGCAAATCCTAAGTGTTAGGCTTGATGAACCGAACCCACCTGTGTAACCAGCACCTGGCTCAAAAAGCAGGGCATCACTGGCGTCCTAGAAGCCCCTGGATGCCCCCTCCCTATCACCCGCATTGCTCCTCTGGGATAACCACTCTACTGACTTCTAGCACCCTGGATTAGCTTTGCCTGCTTTGGAAGTTGATATACATGGGTTAATACCATAGGTACCATTTTATATCTGCCTTAATTCACCCGTCACTGCTTTTGTCAGACGCATCCATATCATTACCTATCATTCTAATGTGTTCATTTTCATTGCTGTATAGTATTCCGTTGTCTGGCTATATCAATATTTATTCAGCCAAGTACTGAGAGGCATTTCAGTGGTTTACAATTTGCAGCTATTCCAAAGAATGTGCCTGTCAATATTTTTGTCTTTGGCGTCTTTTTGTCTCAGCATGCATTTCTGTGGGTACCTACCTAGCAGTAGAATTACTTCGTCACAGAGTATGCATAGGTCTACAGGGCGATATTCTCAAAGCACGGTCATATGTAGCCTTTCCTTGCTTCGACCTTCCATGGCTTCTTAATGCCTTTAGAGTTATATCCAAACTTTTCATCTCAACCCATGTAGGCCTTGCATGTTCTGGCATCCCCTGACCTCTCCCCCTCTACCTCAAACCCTGCACAAACCTTCCATTCCATTCTTGGAGCCCGCCAAAGAGCCAACCCACTTGATATGGTGCAGTTTCCTACTGGCCAGCTCTTACTCGCTCTTTATGTCTCGGGGCAAGTAGAATTTTCTCAGGAAGTCCTCTCCTGATCCTTCAGTTAAAAAGAGCAATTACCATATTGTCTCTCCCTGCAAAACTCATAATTTCAGGGACCCATAATTTGAAGTCGTCTAGTTCATGACCACCTCACCCAGTAGACTGTCAGCAAGAGACTGACACTGTCATGTTCACTGCTGGATTCCCCAGTGCCTACCACTTGGCAGGAACAGAGTACATGCTCAATTCAATATCGATGTGGTATAGAGAGGGGATAAGAGGAGAAGCAGGACCTTGAAGTCGCAGAGAAACCAGGGAGCAAATCTTGGCTCCATTACTCACTATCCTTGTGCCTTTAGGCAAGTTACCTAAGTTCTCAGGGCCTCAGTTTCCTCCTCTGCGAGACAGGGATAATCCCGCGGGCCTCTCAGACAGCTTCAAAGGACAGGGTAACAATACACGTACACACATTGCCTAATGCATTGTCAGGTACATGGCGATTGCTCATTAAGCAGTGGCTTTCCACGGATCAGCTCACTGAGTCTCAGCATAACCCCAGAGGCAGGCACTGTTCTAAATCCTTAGGATATTAAACTCAGGCCTAGGGAGATTGAATATTTTGCCCAATAATTCTGGCTCCAGATCCTAGGCCCTCTGCCACAGCAGTATCAGGGTAGCGTGTGAAAAATCAGTGACAAGAGAGGAAGGAGCAGGGGCGCGAGCCCCCAGCAGCGCAAGCCGGCTCGGTCCCACCCCTGACGTCCATTCATCCCCTCGAAATCCGAAGGTCAGGAGTGCAGTACAAAAACCACTGGGTTATGGAAACATCTGTGGTTATTAATAACTATGAAGGAAAAAAAAATAGAAAGATCTGATTACAGGAAAAATGTTAACTTCTGTAGAACAAAAGACATCACAAATGAGGTCAAAATGTGGGAGAAAATATTTAAACTTCGTAAAGCAAAGGCTTACCATCCCCGGCGTGAACATGTTTCTGCAGATGAACTGGAAAAATACAAACGACCCAGTGGGAAAATGGGCAAAGACTGTAAATACTGTACAGAAGAAGAAATTAAAATGGGCAGCATACATATGTATAAGCAGGGAAGTGAAAATTAGATAATGAACCCCCACATATCTCCTCATATTGGCAAACATGAAAAATATTGATAACATTCACGCTTCTGAAGGCATCAGAGAACCAACACTGCTACACCCGGCTGTAAAAAATTACAGTCTTTTAGGAAAAACTCTCAAAAATGGTATCACACACACACACAAAAAAATGCGTGGGATGCCTGGCTGGCCCCGTGGGTGGGGCATGCAACTCTTGATCTCAAGGTCATGAGTTCAAGCCCAACGTTGGGCGTGGAGCCTACTTAAAAAAAAAAAAAAAAAGTGGGACCATCTTCAGAAATGAAAACAATAACACAGAGTAAAATAGACACAAGAATATGCATCACAACATTTTTGTAACAACAAGAATTTAGAAACGCCCTGATTGTATCAATACAGTTGCATAGTATGTGGCTCTTAAAACAAATGAGGTAGATTTCTGTGTGCCAACTTAAAATTCTCTCTAAAATGTATGAAGCAGGTGATGGTAAAGAATAATGTCTAATTTCATGGAAAGCAGAAGAAACATATCCAAATCACCCCGAACACAGGGTTAAGCAAAGAAAAAGTAGGAAAATCAAATTTCTAATTACAGTGTGTCAAAGGAGCGGGACCGGAGGGCGTTAGCTTTGCTTCAGATACGTCTTTAAGTTTGCATTGTTGCAATGAACATGCATTTTATTAAAAATTAATTAATAAGCCCTGCTCATTAATAATGACTCAATACATGTTGCCTGCCTGCCTACTTTCATAAAACCTTTTCTGCATTAACACTTACCTTGCTTCAGTTCCTACAAATAAGCTGCTGGTTGGAGAAAGGTGTTAATTGCCTTTGGAGCAGCTTCCTCTGATTAACCTCTTGACTAGCTCTGCTCCTCAGCCTTTCCCAGGAAGAAATCTGATGTGATTCTAAAATGAAATATATGTTCTGAATACGCAATACATGCACATGATAAAAAAAAAAATCAAAACGAACGAGTGTATTAGTGAAAGGTGACCCTCATTCTGTCTCCAGTATCCTGATTACCCAGCTTTACACCAGTTTCCTGTGTATCCTTCCAGAGATATTCTAGGCATATACTAGCATATGCACGTATAAATTCTATTTGTTAAAGCAAATGCTCCATATCGTGTCTATATACACAAACAAGTATGTTCATAAGGAAGATGCCTTTCGATTTCTTCTAGTCGGAACCTGATTAGTTCCAAGGGTGCATTTCTCTCCTTCTTGAAAAACCAAATTTTCCCAACTGAGGCAGTCCATCCATCCACCCCACTTACATTGTCTAACAAGTATTTTGTCTGCACTCACTCTGTGCCAGGTGCTAGGCTAGAAGCTGGAGAGAAAGCAGAGGAAAGGCAAGGTCCTTGCTCTCACCCAGCTGACCCTCTGGTGGGGAAGAAACAAATTAGGTAGAAGAAAACAAATAATTAAAGAAAACTAACAAAGTTCAGATAATGGAACGTGCCTTGAAGACACTCATTCTCAGGAGAGGGGACGAGGGAGGAGAGGTGGAAAGAAGCGGGGACATGGGGAGAGAGCCTATGTTAGATGGAGTGGCCAACGAAGCTGTCCCTCAGGAGGTGACATTTAAGCTAAGAACTGAATGACAAGTAGGAGCAAATGTTACTGGTTTCCTTGCTCTGATGATGTTCCAACGAGAGATTCCACAGGCAGAGTTTTAACCTGATCCAAGTGGTGAAAAGGGCGGGCTCTGAAGTCCTGGAGACATACGTTTGAATCCCAGCTCTGCTGAGCGAACCTTGGGCAAATCGTTTAAGCTCTATGCTGCCTCAGTTTGTTCCCCCTGTAATAGGTAGGAGGAATTTTATGAGGTTGTATAAAAATAGTGCCAGCCTCTTTCCCCTTGCCCCTCTTCCCTGCTCGTGCTCTGTCTCTCTCTCTTTCAGGAGAAGAAGGAGGAGGAGGAGGAGGAGGAGGAGGAGGAGGAGGAGAAGAAGAAGAAGAAGAAAAGAAAGAAAGAGGAACATACACTCTATACAGGAAAATACTGATAAAAATTTTCCTCAAAATTAGAAAGGAAATTAAGAGGTACAAACTTCTAGTTATAAAATAAATAACCCACAAGGGTGAAAAGTACAGCATAGGGAATATAGTCAGTAATACTGTAATATTGTTGTATGTTGACGGGTGGTGAATATCGAATTGTCAAATTGTCAAATCACTCTGTTGCACACCTAAAACTAATATAGCACTGTATCTCAACTCTCCTTCAATCACAATTTTTTATTTTATTTTTTCAATGTCTATTTATTTATTTTGAGAGAGAGAGAGAGAGAGAGAGAATCCCAAGCAGGCCCTGCACTGCCAGTGCAGAGCCTGACACAGGGCTCGATCTCACATAACTCGAGAGCGTGACCCAAGCCTAAATCAAGAGTCGTCGCTCAAACAACAGAGCCACACAGTTGCCCCCACCCCATATTTTTGTTGGCGTTTTTTTCGTTAGAGAGAGGTTTGCTCTGTGAAAGACACTGTTAAGAGAATGAACAGCCATTCTGGGGGCAATATTTGCAAATCATGTATCCGACAACAGCCCTATATTCAGGATGGACAGAGAACTTCCAAAACTCAGCAGCAAGAAAACAACCCGATTAAGAAATGGACCAAAGACTTGACCAGATACTTCGCCAAAGAGAATGCATGGTGGCAGACAAGCACATGAAAAGATATGCAACAACATTAGCTATTAGAGAAATATGAAATAAAAGCACGCTGAGACACGCTCATTAGGATGGTTCCCAAAACCGTGGCAATCCCAAGTGCTACCAAGATGGGAGAAAGCAGTCCTCACACACTGCTGGCCAGAGTGCAGTGTGGTGCGGGCCCTCTGGAACACAGTGTGGCATCTTCTTACAGAGTTAAGCCTACACTTCATATCTGACTTCACCCCATTCCTAGGTGGTTTCCCTAGAGGAATGAAAGCTGACGGTCGTACGAAACCTGTACGCAAATGTGCATAGCAGCTCTGTTCACGATCGCCAAAAACCAGGAGCTACCAAACGTCCTTCAAGGGGTGAAGAGATAAACAAACTGTGGCAGGTCCATTCAATTAGAAAGCTGCATAGGGGCGCCTGGGTGGCTCGGTCGATTAAGCATCTGGCTTCGGCTCAGGTCACGATCTCAAGGTCCGTGAGTTCGAGCCCCGTGTCAGGCTCTGGGCTGACAGCTCAGAGCCTGGAGCCTGCTTCCGATTCTGTGTCTCCCTCTCTCTCTGCCCCTCCCCCACCCTCTCTCTCTCTCTCTCTCTCTGTCAAAAATAAACAAATACTAAAAAAAAAAAAAAAAGAGGAGGCACCTTCCACCCCCTAAATATTTGAAGGCATCCTTAGTAACCTTGGTTTGTTGCTCTGCACACAAAGATAACACATTTCTGTTGGAAAGTAGGGAAGGGAGGGAGGAAGAATTCAATCATTAAAGAAATGTGTGTAGACGTGAAAGTCCTCAGGAATCCCACCTTCCAGAATTAAACACGGAGAGAAGCTTCCACCAGAACCATTTCAGAGCAATTTTGTACAGTTGTTTCCTCACAAGGTTCAGAACCCATATGGTGGGATTTACTCTGATTGATTGTTCAAGGAAACGAGGAGGGCCCTGGGGAAAATGACCTTGAAAGGTTAACATCCGGGATGCCAGCCCAGCCTCCCACCACGTCAAAGCATTTCACAGCCTTAGACCAAACCTTAGAGTGGCCTGGTTCGTCAAAGGTCATCCAGGCCCTTCCTGTCCCTCTCTGACACCCAGCCCGCCCGGCAAGGCTTTGGGTCCCCCGGAAGCCGCTTCCCACTCGGCTGGTTCCATTAGCAACCCCTGTTTGGACCACCTTAGTCGACACTCAGCAAATCATTCACGCGTCTGTTCCCTGCTTCCTCACTCGTATGTGCCAGGCACTGCGCTAAGTCGCAGAAATACCTTGGTGAGCGAGATCCACAGAGTTCCTGCCCTCCCGGCCCTTCCATTCGATCTAGAGATAGCGATGAACCGCAAAATGATTCTACCGCGCATTTAATTCACAGCATCTGTGCTGAAGCCTGGACAACAGAAGCCCCTGGGGTGGTGGGAACAAAGCTGGCCAGGCCAGCTTCCCCGAGGAAAGGGATGAAGCTGAGATCCGCAACGTGAGCAGGAGCCGGCGGGGTTCAGAGGAGAGGGAAGCCCATTCCAGGCAGAGGGAACGGCATCCGCGAGGGCCTGGGGGGCTCACACGCATGGTGGGGACTGGCGGGTCCTGGGGTCACAGCGGTGCACAGGACACGATGAGAGCTCTCTGAGGAAATGTCTTGGGGACTTTCACCACGTTGTGGCTCCTTTCCCCTCTCCCTTCGAGCCCTGTATATCCTCCCTTCGAGCCCTGTATATCCTCCCTTCGAGTCCGAACACTCCCTGGAAGGCTCAGGGTATCGGATCTGAAGTCAGACTGATGCAAACGCACCAGACCTGGGCTCCTATGAGCTCCCTATGGGTGCGAAAATGGGCAACAGCCTAATCTCTCTGGGCCATTTTTCCCGCCTATCGGATGGATATGAAACGATAACGCATTCGCTTTAATGAGATCATCCTCACGGTGCATGGGACTTCAGCAGCACTTGGTTCCTGGTAGCTTGGGTTGTTAGTATTATTAGAGGCACCAGGGTGCCTGGTCCCGGAAGCGCAGCCTCTCTAGAGTTAAATACGGAGCTCACACGGAGCCAGGGAGGCTCTTCCCAGCCTCTGGATTCTTGTCCACAAAAATCCGGGCAATGACACCGTTGGAATGACATTCCTTGAATGCATCCTTCAACACATCAAGTATGTTTTGGGAGTAGACTTGCATTTGTCCCACAGGCTGGAGGGTAGAGGACAGCTAAGACCCATGAAGGTTCCTTAGATGACAGATTGGTGCTGCTGGTTGACATCAGCCCACTCCCACCCCTGCCTCCCAGCCCAGAGCTGTACTCCCGTCCAAAGGATTCCGACTATGCTGTCAGTAATGAGAACCCCACGAAGTCCTCTCCGGGCTGAGGAGTCACGGGTTTTGCCTTCCCAGAAAAGCACCTTTGCTTCAGTGGGAGTGTGCCTTTGGACTGATAAAGACTCACCCTGTCCAGTTATGGGTAGGAATATTGCAAGGGGGTGAAGCTATTTTTTGCCACATGTTCTATCTCTCCGGCAGGCACAGTGACATTGCTTGGGATCAAATAGCCCCAGCCATAGAAGGTCACGGAGCTGAAGGCTAGAAGGCCTGGCTCTCAAGGGGCCAAGCTGGGGGGGCCCGGGGGATTACTTGCATCACCAGATGGGGGGCTCAGGACCTTCAGCTGCCCTCCCTTCCACCCTCTGGCCCAGCCCCAACCCGCTGTCCACAGGATCCCCATTGAACCTATTCCCTGGGCCCAGAGTCTGGTGGCAGCTGTTTATTTTTAGCCCATGATTCCCCAAGAATGCGGGTGGGCCCCTCGGAACAAGGGAAGGGAGGAGGGAGGAGGAAGAGGAACCTCGGGGCCTGGAAGGCCAGGGAGGACACAGCCCGGCACAGGTCCTGAGCTCAGCCCTGTGACAGCCTCCTGTAAGGACAAGGCCAAGTCCCTCTCCCTTCTTGGGCCAGGCCATCTCAGGACCATCCTGGCCCCATGTCCCCGTGTTCCCCTTTTCTTCTGTTCTGAAGACCCTAGGGACCCATGGCCTTTCTGCTTTTCTGGCCACTCCTGCACTCTGCGAACTCAACCACAGCAAGTGCAGAACAGGACCCCTCAACACCACCGCTTCTTCCTGCCTCTGAAGAGATGTCCCAGGCCCATCCCCTGGGCCTGCCTGGCACCAGAGTAGGTGCTTACTAAACACGCACGGACCGAGGATGGATTTCACTGCTCTTCCCCATGGGCAAAAACCCTGAAAAATATAAGAACTAGTAAGAGGAAGTCATCGTGGTTTAGAAACTTACAAAACCCTTAGGTCATTGTCCCTGGTTGCTAGTTCCTGTCTCTTTTCTGAGAAGTTGCCTGGAGCCCCTCGGCCTCAACTTTGCCTCTGTGATCCAGGGGGAAATGCACGTACCCATTCTTTGTCGATTCTACCTTCGCGCTTCCCTTGACCCTTCGTTCCTGGATGCCCAGGCGCTGCCCCACAGAGAGTCTGGCAAGAGGGAAACCATCTGGCTGAGCTGGCTCCACCTCCTACTAGGCTGTGACCCAGGGCAAGATGCCCTGTCTGCCCCTGCAAGAGAGTGTATGGCTCTCAGTGGGGTCATTGGGATGACGAGCCAGCCTTCGAGCAAAACGGCTGCCACATAGTAGGTGCTTAATACTTGGTAGTTGTTCTATTATCACGAAAGAAGTGGGGCCGAAAACCACGCCTTCTTTTCTCACATCTTCTCTCATGCCATACCTGATCAGTCTTATATTTATAGGATGCTTTAATATTTTATAAAGCACTTTCACATCCATTAGCTCATCTGATTCCCCACACAGTCCCCTTGGAAAGGGCCAAGTCATGATTACATGATCATTATTCCCATTATACAGATGAAGATCCTCAAGTCCCAGAAAAGCACAATGGGTCTTGCTCACCATTGTGCTGCCGCCCATGGAGCAGGGGCTCAAGACAAAACAAAGCAAAACCCTTTTAAAGGAATGGCCTATACAGTGCAATCCTCTACTGGAGGCCACTTAACCCTTTCCTCACCAGCAGAGTGGGGATTGATGTTGTACGATACACGCAGGACATCCAAATTCTAGAATTCATTTTGCACAGTAAGGCTTGTTCTTGCGAACGGGCAGAAAGGGAGGGAGGTACGTGTACCAAGTTCTCTCCCCCTCCTCCGAGAGGGGAGCCCAGCTGGTCGTTGCAGGAGAAAAACTAGGAAGTGCCTCTGCCGGGGAGAGAGTTAAAGCTCATTCCTAGAAGATCCCCAGACCAGAGCCTCAATGTCCACACATCCTGGGACCTTGGTTTCTCCTGGTTTCTGCAGCTGGAAGCTGAATTTTAGAGAGGAGACGGGCCCATGTGGGGGTAGCCGTGGGAAACAAATCCCAAAGGGAGTGGAAAGTCTTCTAGTGTAGAAGTTGAAATTTCCTCTGATACTGACGCCGCGGGGAAAGCATTCTGCCGCATTTGGAAGAGATGGGGTGGGATGGATGAAAATGAAAGGGGGACACCAAAACACCTACCACCCCTTTTTAGGTCAAAAGTCATTTCGTTAATTTAGGGACATAAAAAAATATGTCATGTATAAACTGATTTCACCGCAAGCAATCACAATCAGCATATTACATGTCAAGGAATAATCCCTATTGTCAGGCAGTAATTCTAAATCTGTGATTTACTTTTAATTCATTGAATTTTTAAAAAACGGAGGTGTCGCTGCTAAATTTCCGGAATCTCTTCAGCTTGCCTGTTGAGGAGACGCAGAGAACTCGCACCGGACTCCAATAAAGCCTCTAATGTGTGGGAGCTCAGGGTTTCTAAAGAGACACTGCACATCTTTTAAGAAATTTGCCAAGACTGTGTAGGAGGAAAAACTCCAACTCACCGATGACAACATTTGACCTCGGAAACTTATCTCATCACTGTAAGTGTATGTTTTATTTTCTAGCGAATGTAAATCATGAGGGTTTTTTTCCCCTCAGAGTAATTTACAGTGCTTTTAGGTGCTTGGAATTGGGCTCCCTAGATCACAGAAAGGGAAAACTGGAGAAATGATTATTAAAGCTGACATTCATTGGAGCGCCCGGGTGGCTCAGTCGGTTAAGCCTCCGACTCTTGGTTTCAGCTCAGGTCATGATTTCATAGCTCGTGAGTTTGAGCCCCGAGTTGGGGAATTCTCTCCCTCTGCCCCTCGCCACTCACTCTCTCTGTCTCTTTTTCTCTCAAAATAGTAATAATAATAATACACTTTAGGGGAAAAAAAAAAGCTGACATTTATTGAGCACCTACTATGTGGTAGCTAGTCACTTCTCTAATGGCTTCACACTCATTTATTCATTTAATCCCAATAACAGCCCCATAACATAGGCACTATTATTATCCCCATTTTACAGATGGGAAAACCTAAGTTTAAGGAAGCATAATGACTCGCCTAAGATCCCCTGGCCACTAAAGTGGCAGAATCAGGATTTGAACGCAGGTTGAGAGCAAAACAGTGGGTGGTTTGGTATGAAAATTAGGCTCCGGTCAGCCTGCCCTTAGTTACGTTCCCTCCTCTAAGTAAAACAGAGCAAACTCCCCTTCTCGAGCCCCATCATCCCATCACGCCACACAGCACCCTCTTCTTCCCAGATCCCACCACAACAGGGACACTTTTGTGACTTGGGTTGATAAAAGCTCACCGACGCTCCTAAAATACAGCTTTAGATTTTGAGCTCAGAGCACTTGTACACTCCTCAGATTTTCAGTTTACTTTATTTTGTTAAGTCTGTTTATGTTGTTCCTATTTTTTCTAATCTCTACACCCACTGTGGGGCTCGAACTCACAACCCGAAACCAAGAGTCGCGTGCTCTTCCAGCTGAAGCAGCCAGGCGCTCCTGAAATTTCATTTTAAAAGAATTCTTTCTTTAATCCCTTTTATAGATGACGGGGTCCCTGGGACAAGAAAAGGCCAGGTCCTAATCCCCTCCCAGCCCTGTATTTCTCAGGATGCTTCAACTGGTCTGCGTGGGACCTTGTCAGGGAGCAGATCATGTTTCCGGCCCTTCCCATTTGCCGTGACACTTACTAATGCAGTGCTAGACCCTGAAAGTCGCTGGGAACTCAGGCGAGAGAGAGAGAGAGAGAGAGAGAGAGAGAGAGCAAGGCTCTGTCCTCCTTGGGCTTACCCCCCAGGGGGTGATGACAGTAAACTGGGAAACAGAGAGAAGAATTAAATCATGGGGACTGTACCAGTGCTCAGAAGGAAATCCCATCTTGCAGCCTGGCAATGCCAGTGCCCAGTACAGCTCCCGGCCACCGGGGCTTGGGGGGTGGGCAGGGACACACTCACCTCCCTGAAACTGAAAGTTTAGAAGAGGAAGGCCCCAAGCCAGGGGGCACAGAGTGCTCAGTCTTGCAACAAAGGCAATTCCCCAGCCACAGAGGAACCGCTTCCCCTGCTGACCCACGCACAGGTCACCCTGCCCTCGGTGCCTGGGAACTGTACTGAGTTGACACCAGCAAGAGCTTTACGTTCAAAACCTCCGTGTGGCTTGATTTTTGACATGACTTCGGGAGAGCAAAGTCTACCTGGTAGTGTTTGGACAACTTATCTTAAATATTTTATCTCCAGGGAGATTTGGTTTTCAGGGGCAAAACGTCTTCAAGGAGCCAAAGAAGTCCCCGGAATAAAAATGACACTAGTCTCCACCTCCCAGGCCTCTAATCCCACCTGCACCTGCCCGACCACCACCTGACAGGAGGAACGGGGCCAGGGACGGCGGCCTCTTTCTGTGAGCCTGACTCAGGGACTGTCCCACGAGCCGTCCGTCACTGGCTGCACCTCAGAGTCCCGAAGCTGGTTTCCCGTCCACAATACCAACCAGCCCTCATGATGGCCGGGAAGAGGCCAGAGATCGTCACCCCCGTTTTGAGAAGCAGGGCCGGGCGTTTACTGTGCAGCTGCTTGACTCCAAACCCAGTGCTCCCGTTGCTGTCACAGAGTCTCCCAACCTCCCATCCTTCAAGTCCTCCACCTGACTTTCGCCGGGTCCCTATGCCACCCGGCACCGTTCATTAGAAGTATTCTTTTAAAGGTGGCCCATCTTGTTTCCTTAGCTTAGAGGCCTTTGCTTCAAAACGAAACTTGATTTCACTGCCCTACTTGGAAATCTGGTGTCACTTACCATAAATGGAAGGCAGCCGTAAAAATAAAGGCAAGGAAATGTTATCACATCCCAGTTAGACACTGTTGCCCGCTCATGGCTCTGAGCCTGAGGCCTGATCTGTCTTTGTAAAAAGGGAGGGTAGCGAGTGTCAGAGGTGTTAAAGACCTCCCAGTGGAGGCTTGCTCCTTGAGGGACTGAGGCAGGATTGAGAACTTGAACTTCCTCCCTGTGACAGCGCCATGCCCCTCCTCTCCCATAGGCAGCAGCCCCCCAGTAGGGTGTATCTGGCTCTTGGGAAGACCTGGGCGCAGACCAGAGGCCTCACCCTTGCTGACCCCCAGGCTTGTTCCCCCGAGCACCACCCCTACAGTCACCCCCGGCTGTCTCAGAGGCTATCCTTTGCGGGTCCTCTGGTCTCTGCCTCCTCACGTGAGGTCGCAGGCTCCATCACTGCCCGCTCACACCCCAGCACGAGACCCCTCTTCTAACCCACCCGCTGCCTTAGCCAGGCACCCCCCAGAGCTCCGCCATATTGCCACAGCCCCTCCTAAGTGCTCCCTCTGCTTCCGATTCGGCCCCCCTCAATCTATCCTCCACACCCAGGTGCCTTCTAAAGCCACGTCACTGCCGAAAACCTCTCCATGTCCCCCACAGCCCTCGGGATCCTGTCCCTCCTCCCTCGAGGTCCCACGAGGTCCTGCCTGCCCACACATCTCCCAGCCTCATTCCTCACCGCTTCCAGCTCCAGCCGTAGGAGCTCGCCATCTTGGGCTTCTTCATTTCCTTACCAGGCCCCCCCCTTGACTTTGCGATTTCATAACCGGTGTTCCCTCTGCTTACCCACACATTCGACCTGTCTCCGTGCAAATGTCACTCTCTCTGGGCGGCCTCCCCTAGTCTCCCTTGAGGCAGTCCCCCCACCCTGACCCCGGGCCTCGGTGGCCCTGTGTTTCTCCCGTCCCTCACGCTCCGTAGGAACTGCCTACGTCTGCCTGCCGCTGTGGTGCAATGCCTGGCACAGGATCAGAACTGTGCACGGAGTCACGGAACCACTCGTGGATCGAATGGAGGGTTCCTGATCCCCTGCACATATCAATCTCCGCTTCCACTTTCCCCCCGTTCTCCCCTCTGTCTTCATCTGACTAAATCCTGCCTCTCCCAGCCTTGATATTCTAGGTCAGTTCCTGCCTCTTCCATGAAGTCATCCCTGATCACTCTAGCCCAGACAGAATTCTCTTCCGTTGAACCCCCACAACATCTGTGTAGTTGTTGCACGAATGAATGGACGGATGAATGAGACATCTTATAAATGGAACGGCGCGAGAAAACAACGTCACTTAAAATTCAAGCTCGCTGCCATGACTTCTGTTTTCTAAGAGGGAGAGTATAATTCCTATCGGTGGAAAAAGAAATCCTGAAACTATTTACTTCTTTGGAGAGGCTGGTGGAGAGGGGAGACAACAGGCTGAAATCACACGGCATTTTTGGTTTCGGGTGGTGGTGCTGTATTTTCTCTGCAAGAAAGGTGAAGGCCTGAGAAGAAGGCCTCTTTCGGAAAGGTACTTGGTTTGGGGGAATAAATCACGGCTACACATGGTATGAGATCCAAAAGCGGATGGTTTCTCCTTAGCACACCACATTAATGAGTCTTTGAGTGTGCAAGGAGGTAGGGATCCGTGAGTGTGGAGAATCCTTGGCTCCACATGATACAGTAAGGAAAACTGCATGCCTGGGGGAGCCCCCGGGGGTAGAAAAGTAGACGCTGAGAGCAAAGGAGCCAAGCCCTCGAATGGAGTTCCAAGGTCCATAAAGGCGGTGTCCAGAGAGGAGGTCTTAGGGCCGGGTGGCCTGAGGGCCTCCGGGCCCAGAGCTGGCCAGGATCGACATTACTATTATCGGCCTTACTGGCTACACCAAGGTTTCAGTAGAGTTGGCTGCACTCAAAGCCCTGGAGGGAGAGATTTGGGGTCAAACGAGGAAAGATAGCTTGAATTGCCTGGAATCCAAACAGCCTCAGAAAGAACAGGAACCCGGGGCCTGGGGACATGGGGGTGACGGAGGCCCCTGGGAATTTGTGGAAACCTTGAGAGGGCATCACACTCTTCACAGAGGAGGGGTAGGACTCCAGCTAATTTTATTTCATTTCAGAGGACATATGACCTCAGCTAACATTAGAATGATGAGGAACCTTGCTTTATAGTATCTTTTTTGTTTGCTAACACTCTGCATTCCTGACTAGACTGTAGACACTGGGTCTCACATTTTCTGTTTCACACCCCACTTCCCCGCCAATAACAGTGAGCTGAGCACTGAATCCATTTTGGGGGCAGCTCATGACATCATCACTGAGGGACGATGGTGACTGAGTAATTCATATCTACCCCCCTCCCACCACACCCCCCACTTGGAAACAGCCCCGGGGAGGGCGCAAGCCATATCTGGGCCCTGGGCCTTAGCCTGGCCCCCACTACCAATGTGTTTGGAACAACCTTGGGGAAAAGCCCTTGACTAACTAAGTCAGCTTTTAACTAACACACCCTTCAATCAACAACTCAAAGAACCGAGAAGCAATCTTTATGGCTGTCATTCTAGCTGGACTGCAGAAAGTATAAATAAGGCCGTTTCTAAAGAATTCCCAAATTGCTGAGATATGAAGGTTGTAATGGGCAGCGACTGGCATCGGTGGGGCAGGCGGGCAAAGCAAGGTTGCCAGCAGACTCTGTGACTGTGTTTCTGCGGCTATAGGTCTGGAACCAGCTCCAAGTCAAATATATGTACAAAGAGGAGGCTCGAACCCCACCTCACTGGGCAGGGCTGGCCGTCTCTCTGCCTCCACTGGAGAGATAAGGAAGCAAAGACGGAGAGGTTAATATAGTCATGTGAACATCAGTGGGTTAGTCAAGAATTAACCCCATTAGGCCAATAGCGAATCCCTGACTTCTTCAGCTCTCCAAGTTACTGAATTTCTGCCAAACTGAGGTTTTCACCACCTTCCGGAGGGCTTGCGATCAGACCAGGTAGTCATCAGCTCGGTATTCTGGATTCTTGACAGTGTTCAGTTTAAATTTTTGGTTTTAATTACTGCGTGAACCAGAACGCTCATGGCAAGTACGGATTTTGCTCGAGCCCAAATTTCTGTCGCAGCCCTGGGAAGCTGGTGTACCGGAAATATTAACAGCCAGTAAGTAAGCCCAGCCTGCGGCCCAGTGGCTACATTTCAGCATTGCTTTGTTGTTGTCACTTGTCACATCTCCTGAAATTCCCAGGAGGTAGCGTTAAAACAACAACAACAACAACAACAACAACAACAACAACAACAAGAAAAACAACAACCCAAAACAAAAAAGCAACCAAAAAAGAGATCTTTGACTTTCTATAAAATACGGTTCCTTGAAAAATAAGCCAACCTGTGTTGGTGATAGAACGGAAGAATAAGAGAAGTGTAAGTTCATGTTGGTCCCTACGCCAGAAAAGAGAAGTTCTGGATAAATTGCAGAGTGGAAAGTTGGACCCAGTGGGGGCTCAGATCCTAAAAGTGACCAAATTCACCTTCTCTACGTGGTAACTTTGTGGGGTTTTTTCTTTGTTTATTTTGAGAGAGCACAAGCGGAGGAGGGGCAGAGAGAAGGAGAGACAGAATCAGAGAAGGAGAGACAGAATCCCAAGCAGGTTTCACACCATCAGCAGAGGCTGAGGTGGGTGAGATCATGACCTGAGCTGAGATCAAGAGTCAGACACTTAACCAGCTGAGCCACCCAGGCGCCCCTCTACATGGTAGCTTTAAAAAACAATTTACAAAACCATTTCAAGAAATCACCAGCCACAACAATGACAACACTAACAAAACAACTCTTTGGTAAGCAAGAGGAGACACTGCAGAGAATTGGAAAAAGCATTTGACCTGTAGATGGAAACCCTGATGGAAATGGGGAGTCATGCAAATACCTGAGCAAAGACCGCCACACATACAAATGCAGGGCTTGCAAAAGTCTCCAGCTGTTAGTCTGCAGGAGACTGGATGCCCCCTGGGAAGTCTGGCCTCCCCCCATCAACTTGCTCATCCTTCAATTTCACCCCCACTCCCTTCCCAGCGCAATTGAGATGTCATGGTGGCATGCCATCTAGTGGTCAAAATGATTACTGCAAGTAATTGCGGTGAGCTTTCTGGTTTGGGGTGGTTTTTTTTTTTTTCAATTTTTCTTTTTTTTTTTTTTTTTGCTTAAGTTTATTGATTTATTTTGAGAGCGCACGAGAGAGGGAGGGGCAGAGAGTGAGGGAGAGAGACAACCAGTGCAGAGCCCGAAGTGGGGGATCCATCCCATGGAACCGTGAGATCATGCATGACCTGAGCCGAAATCAAGTCTGACGCTTAACCGACTGAGCCACCCAGGCGCCCTTGAGCTTTCTGTTTTGATTTCATTACGTCTTCATTCATTTACTTATTCATTTAATGCATTGTTACCGTGTGCCGGATGGTGAGAATATAATAGGGAACAGTATGGATACAGTGTTTC
Organism: Panthera leo; assembly: GCF_018350215.1. Taxonomy (NCBI): domain Eukaryota; kingdom Metazoa; phylum Chordata; class Mammalia; order Carnivora; family Felidae; genus Panthera; species Panthera leo. Next base: position 196,645,922 of record NC_056679.1, read on the forward strand.
CTTCAGGAACCTGCGCATAGTCTAGTGAGAGGACACATAAAATCCGAGGGTAAGATCATGACCTCCTATAGGGAGCTAACAGAGCACTGTCAAGGGGGGGCACCTGAGCTAGATTTGGTGGTCAGAGAAGACCTCCCAGAGGAAATGCAACCAAATTTGGGACCTGTAGGATGAGTAGAGACTTGGTAAGCAGAGAGGAAGGGAAGCGATAGCCTTCCAGATAGAAGGGGCAGCGAGCCTGAAAGCCGGATGTCAAGAGAGTGCAACCAGCTCGCGCTGGGCTTTAAGCTTTGTTTGAATTTTGAATCGCACCGCTAAGAGCAGGGAGGGCCGTTTCTTTTCAGGGGGAAAAATTAAGAAACCCCCTCGAATTTTAATTTCCCCCAGGCCCTGGCTTACACCTTTCCCTCTTAAAGTCCATAGCCTGGCACCAACCTCCTGTGCCGCACACGCCCTGTGCTTTAATTTTTTGTTTTCCTCCCAGGCACGAGTTGTTCATCCCGCATGCCCTCGGTCTCTTGTTTCCTTCCGTCAGCAGAGAAGTTTGTCTTGCCCCGTAATCATTCCTAAGCTAGGGCAGAGCTTTAGCCCTGGCAAGAATAGGCCTGGAAATGCCAAATTGCTTTCTAGGGCCAAAGCCCTGGAGGGGAAGACAGTGGCTACTCTCAGGGTGAGGTCCTGGGTACCTTTGGCATCGGTATCCCCTGGCGCGTTTGTTAAAGAGGTAGATCCCCAGATCCCATGTCAGGCCTGCGCTCTCCTCATTCAGAGCAGGGTGGCCCTGGAATGGGCACCAGGGTCCCAGGGGACCCCGTTGCTCACTCAGGTTAGAAGTACAGGTGCAGTGGGGGCGCCTGGGTGGCTCAGTGGGTGAAGCGTCCGACTTCGGCCCAGGTCACGATCTCACAGTTCGTGACTTCGAGCCCCACATTGGGTGTAGAGATTACAAAAATAGACTTTAAATAAGTAGACTTTATTTATAGGTAAATAGACTTTAAGAAAGGAGTATAAATGATCATAAAGCCTGCCTGTTAGGGTTGGTGAGAGAAGTAGTCACGATTACGCAGGCAAGGTACTTGGCACAGAGTCTGGCATACGGGGAATGCTCAGTAAAGTTTAAAGAACAAAAACAGTCACGTCCTGGACCCCATTTGACTCATAAATGGGCATAGGGGCTAACGGCAACAGGCCTGGATAATCAAGGGCTGGGGTCTAGCATTGAACACACCCAGAGATCGGGGCGCCTGGGTGGCTCAGTCGGTTAAGCAAACGACCTCGGCTCAGGTCATGATCTCATGATTCGAGCCCCACATCAGGCTCTGGGCTAATAGCTGGGACCCCGGAGCCCAATTCAGATTCTGTGTCTCTCCCCCGCCCCCCCCCTCCCCCGCCCCTGCCCTGCTCACACTCTGTCTCTCTCAAAAAATAAATAAATTGTTGACATTTAAAAAATCAATCCAGGGGCGCCTGGGTGGCTCAGTCAGTTAAGCGGCCGACTTCGGCTCAGGTCATGATCTTGCGGTCCTTGGTTCGAGCCCCGCGTCGGGCTCTGTGCTGACAGCTCAGAGCCTGGAGCCTGTTTCAGATTCTGTGTCTCCCTCTCTCTGACCCTCCCCCGTTCATGCTCTGTCTCTCTCTGTCTCAAAAATAAGTAAACGTTAAAAAAAAATTAAAAAAAAAAAGTCAATCCAAAAGAGTACACAGTGAAGAGTACACGTTAAAACACACACACATACACACACACACACACACACACACACACACACACACACCCAGAGGAGGGGGCTGGTGCTGAGGGAAAGATCTCAGCCCAAAGGGGTGGAAATGAAATGTCCATCAAATGTTTGGAGAATGTGATGGGGATCTTGGCTCCGCCAACTTCGGGTAGCAGTCATGATTCTTGCCATTCCAAACTGGCGTCAACACAAAAAAGGATTTGTTTTTAACTTTGTTTATTTGAGAGAGAGACAGCACCAGGGAAGGGCAGGGAGGAAGAGAGAGGATCCCAAGTAGGCTCCCGCGCTGCCTGCACGGAACCTGACGCAAGACTTGGACTCACAAACCGGGAGATCGTGACCTGAGCCGAAACCAAGAGGAGGTCGCCCAACCCACTGAGCCACCCAGGTGCCCCGCCCCCACCAGAAAGGGAATTTTTGATTCACGGAACTGAAAAGGGTGGAAGGTAGATGGATCCAGTTTACATAATGTCATCAACCAGTCTCCAGTTCCCGGCTTGACTTCCGTCTGTCTTGGCTTTGTTCTCAGACAGGCTTGCTCTTGTTGTGGAGAAAAGGCAACCAGCCGCTGCAAGCATAGCTGTGCATGGGGCAACCCCAGCAGAGAGGCGGCATCTCTTCTGTGGCAGCTCCCGCCCTGGCAAAAATCCTGAGGCTTGGCTTGGATCACACGCCCATCAGTGAACCAATCAGTGTGGCCAGGAAAATGGAACGTTCCGATTGGCCAGACCTGTGTCATGTGTGCAGTCTGGTATCCAAACTTCCTGGGCTGAACATAAGGAGTCCCTTGGATAAAATAGGGGCCTTGTTTCTGGAAGAAGGGACGGGACCCAGTACGAGAGATGTCCTCAGTTTGTCCGTGTGAGACATCCCTGTGGCCCAGTTGTCCCTGGGGCCAAGTTCCTGGGCACCTGACCATCCATGTAGGTGTGCCACAGCCGTCACAGGCTTGGTCCCTGGGCAAGGGGATTCTGGCGGCTCTGGGCGGCAGGTGGGAGGAGTCTCTCCCCTCCGGGTGGTTACACAACAGATGGTGCTCGCTGAAAGGGCATCTCTAGGAGGCAGCAGGCACAGCTGGTCTGCCCAAGCCCCCCAGCTGTATTTTCCTAGTGTCCTTCAAGAGAGGTTGGAAACGACAAAGATTGGGGGATGTTTTCGGAGGAGGGGAGGGGAGAGATGCTAAAATGCCCCCAGCTGTCTCCGGAAGGCCAGGACCCCTCAACCAGGTTGCCCAAAGACCGTGGGAAGCTGCAGCCTCGGGCTGGAGTGGCATCGGGGATGATGTCCCTGCTCAGCCATCCTTACCTGTCCCCTCCTTTCTTCTCAGACCACCCTCCACCCCCACCCCAGCACCCTCTGAACTATGCGTTCCTCCTTTGAATGTATTCCTCCGCCCCAGATACACATTTCTTGGGCGCTTGTATTCATTCATTCAATAGCGAGATTAGCATCTACAATGGTCCCCACCCTGTGCCAGGAGCCACAGTGAATCCCCAGGCAGGCATCGCCCACAAGCTCACAGAATGTGCAGATCTAGAAAGTGTGCCTTCTTTGTTTTTAATTGCACAAGTTAGGCACGAACTGGTTCTCTTTGGAAGGTAGTCCAACAATATATTTACTACCGTGGCCACTTGATTTTCCCCAGCCAGGTCCTCCCTCAAAGCTACCTCCATTATTCATTTGATGTACAGCTGGCGAAATATTTTCTGCATATGTGCATCCCAATATGTTCACGTGCAGACACGTACAGCTTTTGCTTTGTTGACATTTAAAAAGTAAATCCAAAAGAGGACGCAATGAAGACGCCCTCTGACTCCGTCCCCCAGCTTCTCGGTGCCTTCCCAGAACAGCCTCTGGGGTTCACCAACTTCCAGTGCTTTCTTCCAGATAAGCTGGGACAGAAGTCAACAAACCTTGTCTATAAAGGGCCAGATCACAAATACTTTAGGCTCTGTGGGCTTGTGGTCTCTGTCACAACTCGTCAACCCTGCTATTGTACTGAGAATGCAGCCATAGACCACACATAAATGAATGAGCGTGGCTGTGTGCCAATAAAACTTTATTTAAGGACGTGGCATTGTGAACTTTACATCATTTTCACATGCAATGAAATATTATTTTCTTTGGATTGCTTTTCAACTAATTTAAAAATCTAGACACCAATCTCAGCTTGCTGGCTACACCAAGACAGGCAGCTGGCTGGATTTGGCCCTTGGGCCGTAGTTTGCCAACCCTGGCCTACACACGTAAAGAACGAATATGGCTTCCCCTTTTTCTTGCATGAGGAGAGCATACTATATACATTGTTCTATACCTTACTTTTCTCATTTTGCAATATGTCTTAGAGATATTTCATACGGAATGTCTTCATTTTTGCCTTTGTCATAATATTATATTTTATTCCATGATCATACATTCTTTTTTTTAAAAAAAAAGCTTATTTATCCGGACGCCTGGGTGACTTGGTCAGTTGAGCGTCAGACTTCAGCTCAGGTCACGATCTCGCGGTCCGTGAGTTCGAGCCCCGCGTCGGGCTCTGGGCTGAGAGCTCAGAGCCTGGAGTCTGCTTCGGATTCCGTGTCTCCCTCTCTCTCTGCCCCTCCCCCACTCACACTTTGTCTGTCTCTCTCTCTCGTGTCAAAAATAAATAAAACCTTTTTTAAAAATCTTATTTATTTATTTTTGAGACAGAGAGAGAGAGAGCACGAGCAGGGGAGGGACAGAGAGAGGGAGAGAGAGAATCCAAAGGAGGCTCCGACAGAGCCCAATGCAGGGCTCTTCCTCACGAACCGTGAGATCATGACCTGAGCTGAAACCACGAGTCGGATACTTAACCAACTGAGCCACCCAGATGCCCCAGCCCGTGAACATACATTTATCACAATTTCCTTAGCCAATCACTTATCTGTGTGTATGTGTTGTGAGCTTTCTTGGGATATAATGCACATGTCATACAATTTATCCATTCTAGGTGTCCCATTAAAGGGCTTTTCGTATATCCACAGAGCTGTGACACAGCAGCATAATTTTAGAGCATTGTCGTTGCCTCAAAATAAACCCCTCACACTTAGCTATCATCCCCATCCCTCATCACTCCCCTGGGCCGTGGGCAACTACTCACCTATTTTCTGTCTCCCTTGCCTATTTTGGATATGTATATAGAATCATAAGATATTTCGTCTTTGTGGCCGGCTTTTTTCACTTAGTGTGAGGTTTTCAGGGTTAATCCAGGCCACAGTGTGGGTCAGCCCTTCACTCCTTTTTACTGCAGAGTGATGTTCTCCTGTACGGCGATACCACATTTTATGTATCCATTCAGCAGCTCGGGGGACATTTGGATTGTTTCCACTTTGGGGCTAGCAGGAATGCTGCTGTGAACATTCATACACAAGTTGTTGTGTGAACATATGGTTCCTTTCCTCTTGTTTATGTATCTAGGAGTGGAAGCACTGGGTCACGTGGTAACTCTACGTTTAACCATTTGAGGAACTGTCCGTATGTTTTCCAAAGTGGCCGCACCATTTCATTTTCCCAGCAGCGATGCATGAGGGTTCTATTTTCTCCACAGCCTCGCCAACCTTTGCCATTATCTGGTGGGGTTTTTGTTTGTTTGTTTGTTTGTTTTCATTATAGCCATCCCGGTGGGTAGAAGTGGGGCATGTGTGTTTTTAACCAAATGTACTGTTCTGAGGTTTTAAGGATTCATTTCTAGGGGCGCCTGGGTGTCTCAGTCAGTTGAGTGACTGACTTCAGCTCAGGTCATGATCTCAGGGTTTGTGGGTTCGAGCCCCACATCACGCTCTGTGCTGATGGCTCAGAGCCTGGAGCCTGCTTTGGATTCTGTGTCTCCCTCTTTTTCCGCTCCTCCCCCACTCGTACTCTGTCTCTCTCAGAAATAAACATTAAAAAATTTTAAAACCAAGAAAAATAAATGAACAAACAAATCAACAAACAAAAATGTGGAATCTGAGATTCCCCTCAAAACCCTGCCCCAAGCTCCTATTCTCCTAACTGGATACCACGGCTTTCCCCAGAAGGCAGCATAGAGAGCAGGGGTTAGAGCCCTGGCTTTCAAACCAGACTGTTCTGGATTCCAATCCCAGCTCAGCCCTCTGAGGCCTACTTACTTTACCCTTTGACCCTCAGGGTCTTTTTCTCTGACAGTTAATCTTCCCTACCTCACAGGGTGATGGTCCCATTTAGTCTGACGTACCCACCTCACAGGCTTATATCAGATTGAAAGGAGCCAAACACATTGCCTGGCATGTAGTGAGCGCCCAGTAAGTAAACTGTGCCTATTATTTCTTCCCCTCCAGTTAGTTCTCCCCATCTTGGGTGACTCGGTGGTGGGTGGGTGGGTGGTAAAGATTCATTTATCACGGGCAGGGGATTCCTGGTTCAGAATCCACGCACTTGGTTGGGTCACGTGTCGCCTCCATGTTGTCTTTCCACGTGGCTTGGCTTGACTTGCCCCCTGCTGAGTCCCGCTTCAATAAACTGTCGAGGGACAGGCCACACACCCTCGTTGATCACCACTGCGTAAGGTAGAAGGAGCTGAGAACAAGAGTTCCATTGAGCTCAAAGTTTTCCCAGCCTTGGCTGCCACGAGAATGACTTGGGGGAACATTTCAAAAAATGCCAAGGGCTGGACCCCATGCCCTCCCTGACCCTGATCACATTGGTTGGGAGTGGGGTCAGCAGCTTAAAAACTCCCCAGGGGATTCTAACTGAAGTCAGACGTGAGATCCACTGGTTTATGTGAGTGGTGTTCAAACTTCACTGTGTGTCCATATCTCCCGGAGGGTCAGGCCCCGCCCAGCCCATAGGCCTGGGAACTTGTGTTTCTAACAAGTTTCCATGTGACGTCGATGCTGCCCATCTGGAGGATACACTCTGATACCAGCTGATCTAGATGAACCCGAGTGGGCTTTTCCCACCTGAGTGGGGAGGGCCTTTCCTTCCCGGCATCCTTTCCCCTCTAGTAATAGCTCCTGACTTGTCTTTCGTCAACCACCCTACCCCTCTTCACAGCTTAGGCCACAGGTGTGAGTGGTCCTTACCTTGCTTGTCAATCTTAGGAGCAGGAACATGACCAAATCTAGCCAATCCACAGAATCTATACCCTGGCTCCGTGAGTGGTTCAGTGATGGGCATGTCACCTAATAGAGCCCAGTGACAGTCAGCCCTATGACTTTTGCCAGAATGCTTGGGAAGAGGCTCTAGGCTGGGAAGGTGTAAGCCTGGGGCTGCTACACCGTGCCTTTGCAGGGGCAGGGCCTGTCTGATGGCGAAGCAGGCAACAGACAGCAGAAGAGACCAATAGAGACCAGGTCCCGTGACGCCTTCTTACACCCTAGATCTAGCCACACCTGACTCCCGACCTAAATGTTTCAGCTAGATAAGCCAACCAATTCTTTTTCGCTTGAGTTAATGGAGGTGGGTGTTTGCCGTGTGGAACTCAAAGGGTCTGAAACACAGCACACCTCAAGAGCCTTTCTGCCCAGAGTAGGATTCCAGCTTCTCTCCCGGCTGCTGCTTCCATCTGGCAATGCCCTTCCAAAAGGCCCCAGAACTGAACAGCAGAATGGGTCATTTAGTCCCATCCTCTCCTTGTTCATGTGGGGTGACCTGGGGACCAAGAAGGGCGAGGACTGGTCCTGAGTCATGCATACAACAAAGCCAATGGGATGTCAGCCCTTGACTCTGTTAATAAATTCACCCATAGCAGTGGGATGATAACAGTCGCCAGTGCTGAGCCCCCGCTCAAGGACACCCATGCAGGGACGGGGCTCACTCCTTCAGCACGAAAAAGGGCTTCATTGCCCTTTGCTCAGTGTCTCAGTTGCAATCCAACAAGCATACGCGTGTGCATCATTGTTATGATAAAGATCATAAATAGAGTGTATGGACATAGGGAACGATTTTTCAGGCGACAAAGATGTACTAGAAGGGGAAAATGAAGCCCTCCGGGTATCTCACCACCCTGCACGAATAGTGACAACATTCGGGAAGCATATTCTTTTGCATTTTTTGCTTTTTCTGTGAGGATTCATATCAAGCAAGGTGGGGATCTGTCCTGGGGAATGTAAAGTATCCTCTGAGGAAGGAATCGGGCGAGTCCTGGAAGTAAGAGAGGGAAAAAGATACTCCACCCTTGGGGGGTGTATCACACAGGGTGATTGGTACAAGCTCCAGAATATAGAGAACAGGGGTTTGGGGGGGAAGGCCAATGGAAGCTTCCACAACTGATGAAAGACTAGAAGAGCAGGCTTGGGTCAGCAGGAATTAAGGAAATTCTGAGGGCCAAGAAGCAGGAAGCAGGAAAAGCAACCATTGCCTTTAACTAGATGCTGTCAATGACCCTACCACTGCCACTGCCCTTGCCAGAGCCAAAGTCCAGAGAAAGAACACTTTAGAAAGCATGTTCCCCTGCTGATTTACCCAGGTGAATGACCTCTTTGACTTTAATTGGAGGAGGCCAGCATAGGAGGATGGAACCAAAAATTACCCCACCCCTGCCCAAGACGGTCAGGGGGAGGCAACTTCCTTAATGAAACCGGGGAGGGAAACGGTTTCCCAGTTTCCAGATTCAGCTATAAACCCAGAGCTACCCTCTAGTGAGCCTAGAGAGGGCAAGAGCTTGGGGCTTCTTCTTTTTCTTTCTTTTTTTTTTTTTTTTTCTTTACTGTTTATTCATTTTTGAGAGACAGACACAGAGCATGAGGGGGAGAGGGCTAGAGAGAGGGAGACACAGAATCTGACGCAGGCTCCAGGCTCCAAGCTGTCAGCACAGAGCCCGATGTGTGGGCTCGAACCCACGAACCGTGAGATCATGACCTGAGCCGAAGTCAGACGCCTAACCGACTGAGCCACCCAGGCGCCCCTGGGGCTGCTGCTGCTTCTAGGGACAGTTTGTAGCGGAGCCTGGAAACCGGTTCCAACCCAGCCACCCCCTAGCACACTGTCGGTATACCTGGGGAAATAAATCAATTGTGTTTGAGTATCCACGTATCGATAAAGAGCTCTAACACCCACGTCCGGGCCTACCTGTCATGGAGCGGCCACAGCTGTGTGAGAGCTGTCTTTTTCCTTCCCCGAATCCTCCCGAGAAACACCTGAAGGACCAGCCGAATGGAATATGCCTTGATCAAGAAAGTGGTTTCTTTAGGGAGTAGGCACTGCCTCAGGGGCTGGGCCCGTGGTGTTTCCAGGCTCTTGCAGATGGTAGTAGAGACCTCCCACCTCACCAGGAGGGCCAGATTTTTGATTCCAGGAGTCTTGAAAAGGAGTTGAGGGTGGAGGCGGTTCTCCTCAGCGGGGAGACAGTTTGGAGGACTTGGGGCCACTGGGGGGGGGGGATATAACATAGTAGCAGCAGCTGATGTCCATTTAAATGCAAAGCCTAATGTGCTGTCCCCAAAGTGTGTGCCATCTCCGGCTGCATTAATAGAAGCAGGTCTGTGGAAGGAGGGAGGAGATGTCCTTGCCCCTACTCTGGCCCGCCCACTGTCCCATTCCAGGCGACTTAACAGGGATGTGGACACAATTGGTGGCATCCCCAGACCTTCTCATCAGCTGCACTGGGTTTCTCCTCACCATCACCATCCCTGCCCCCCCGCCCCCCACTGCCCCCACCTCCCGGAGCAGTTGATCATGGTCACAGCTCCTTTCTTCCAAGCATTGTCAACTTTGCAGGACTCTCCCAACTGTCCCCTGGAGAAAGCATGCCTGGAGGTTGAGTCCTGTTGCAGGTCAAGAATCCTACCTTATCAGCAGCTGCAAAAACATTTAGCCGGATCCCGAGGGCAAAGCTTAGCCTGCCTGGCAACTCCCGGGACCTCCCCACCTGGCCTCCGGAGATCCTGCACGACCCCCCCACCCCAGGGGGCTCAGAGACAGAGGGGTGGGGCTGGGGGTGGGGGGCGCTGTCTCAAAGTCCTCAAGGCCCTGTGCCACGTGTCTCCAGCCAAGTTTCCCAATGTGATCTCCCGTTGTTCCCCTTTACACACATACGACTCAGCCAAAGGCGAGCACAGTTCAGCTTTTCCAAAACACATGCTATATTAGTTGTTTTTTGATTACAAGGGGCAGAGTGCCCAATGAGACTAGGTTGACCAAGAAAGGAAAGTGAGATGTGCCGCCGTGTCTGGCGCCAGGCCCGATTGGGTCCCGCAGCCGAGGGTCTCTGGGTCTCGGTCTCTTGGCTTCGTGTTAGCTTCGCCCTCAGACCGGCTTTCCCCGGGAAGTTGCAAAAACGGTCGCTGAAAGCCTGTAGCGCAACAAGCCTGGTGGAAATAAAATTTGTCTCCTCCCAGGAGTTTGAGCCCAAGGCCCAGGAACTGACTTTCACGGAGCAGACTGGGGTTATCGTCCATCCTAAACCACGTCCTGTGGCAAGAGGCACCGAAGGCAGTGATTGGATCGGCCTAAGTCTCATGCCCCAGGATGCAGGGGAAGAGGCCTCGTAGGGGTTGGGCTTGGCACGAGGGTCATTGTCGCTTATGACACATGGCTTGAGAGTGGGAGGGGGTGGGTCCCTAAGGAACAACGTGCATTCTGCAGTTAGAAGCAGGGGAAACAGGGGATGGGCAGGGAACACCGCATGCCCGCCGCCCCACGTGCCGATCAGTCCTCCCAGCAACCCAGCCCACTGGTATGAGTCCAACAGACAGTGAGGGAACTAAAGCCAGGTAGAGCAGCTCTGGATATTGGAGGGAAAGTCCTGTGTTTCTTTGGAACGTCTTAGTGGCTATGGGAGAGGACTGGAGAAATGGTTGAGGAAGCCACGTGAAGGATTTTGAACTTTGAAAATGGACCGTCCCGCAAGGATCGTGCCTAATGAAAAGAGAGACGCTTCTGGAGCATTCTAGAGTATTCTGGGCCAGGAGAGGAACTGCGTTGGCAGACACGACCCAACACCCTTTGTCCCCTTCCTTCTTTCCTTCTTGAAGAGCCCTGCGCTGCTCACGTGTCCACTCAGCCCAGCCTCAGGGTGAATCGTGAGTGGTCCACACCCATCGTGAGGCTCCGACCCGTCTTGCCAACCACTGGACTAGGAATACACACGTGATGCAATTCTGACCAGTGACGCGAGGCTCTTTGGGGAACCATGTTTTCACCGATGAGAGGACACACGCCGGAAGAAACAGACCGCCTCCCCTTCGCTGGACGTCATCATGTCTCGAAGTCCAGCAGTTACCTCGTGACCAAGAAGAAAGCCAGCGTGAAGGACAGTTGACACCCAAAGAGGACGGAGACGAAAAATGCAAGGAACCTGAGCTCTTGATTGTGACAACCGAGCCTCCGAGTTAACCAACACTGGAGGCCTCCTACTTTGGGGCATCTTAGAAGGTAATATAATACATGTCCCTTTTTGTTTCCGTCAGCCGCATTGGAGCCCTCCCTTCCGGTAGCCGCAGCACACGAAGCGACTCAGACAGGCTTGGCTTGTTGAGAGTCTCTGAAGACAGAGGACATTTTCCACACCAGCTGTTGAGGCTGTAGGCAAGCCGAGGGACTATTCTGGGAAGTGCAGAATCCTGGAAAGTGGATGAGCTTCATTCAGAGACTCACACTCCCAGATCCCTTACTTACTCGCTGTGTGCCCTTGAACACTCGCACACACCTCTCTCGGCCTCAGCGTTTTCCTCTGTCAAATGGGAAGAACAACGCGTTCTTCACTGAGGCGTGGTGAGGAGTGAGATCCCGAATAGCGTGCCGACAGACGATTATGCTGGCTATTTATGGAAGGATCACTTTTATCTGTGCATCGCTGGACTGGGATCTCGGTGATGTCCACACAAGGACTTTACGAGGTGCTGACACTTGAGCAGAATGTCTTCAGAAGCTTTTTGAAAACTCTAGATTCCTGGACTCCATCCACAGACACCACGATTCAGGAGATCTGAGACAGGGGTCTATGTAGTAGTCAGGACTCTCGCGTCCAAGTAGCAGAAACCCCAAATCAAACTGGCCAAAGCCAAAAAAAAAAAAAAAAGGCAATTTATCGGCTCGTGTATCTGAACAGTCCAGGGGGATAAACCTCAGACATGGCTGGGTCCAGGTGCTCTTGACATGTCGCGAGGAATGTCCGTTTGCCTCTCTCTCTCTCTGATCCCTTGTCGTGGTCGGCCTCTGTGTCGGCTTCATTCTTAGCTAGCAGTTCCAAGCTGACAGCTACAGCCTAGGGCCTCCGAGAAAAGAGAACATCTCTTCCCCTAAAGCTCTGCCAAAATCCTGGGGCTGCCACTGCAGTGAGCTTTGACCCTGGGCTGACCATGCCTGTGATTGGCCGGGCCTGGGGAACATGTTCACTCCTAGAGACCCGGGGGCAGGTCTCCACCCGAACCACACTGGGTCGTATGTGGGGAGGGGCATAGCTTTGTAACCTAACATAGGGGCTCTCCTGGAGGGGGGCGGGGAGAGAAAATGGGGGCTGAGTGGGCAAACACACTACAAGGCTCAGAATCTGTATTTCTGACCAAGTCACCCATTGATTCGGATTCACAGGCAGGTTTGGGAATGACTGCTGGTTTTAGGACTTATTACAGCCATGGAATCCCTTTCTTCCTAGGAACTCTCTTAAACAGGAGCCAGTAAACAAGACTGATGCAAAAATGGTCCTGTCCTAGTGGAAGGAGGGGCGCAGAAGCCTCCAGCTATCCCCCGAGCAGCCCTAAAGGCACCCCAGGGGTTCCCCTGAGCTCCCCAATTTCATTGCTCTCTGAGGTCCCTTTGGCTCTGATTCTCCAGCCCTGCATTTGGTGCAACGGTGGCGGGGGGAGGGTCGGGGGAGAGTCTCAAAGAGCTCCCCTAACGCGGTGCCCCCCCTCCAGCCCCCGCACCTGCGTTAGAAGCCAGTGCCAGAGGAGCAAATCAGGACAGGAGAGGCCAGGGGCTGGCTTAGGAGGTGCGTCAGACGCGCCACATCGGATGCTTCTGGCTTTGAAAGCCCATCCTGGCCCGAGGCCAAATGGCCTCATGGGCTCTGCAGAGCCCTGTGCCATGGGCTGCGTGGGCGTCATGACCCGCCTGTCTGCCGGGGACAGAGAGGCTGGAGACAGTGCTGCATCCGTGGTAGCAGAGGGAGACGCTACAGGGACACGCTGGCTGGGGAGATGTGGTGGAGGATGAAGCCAATTTCACACCTTATTAGTCTGTTTGGGGCCAATTAAGGCCATCCGGAAACTGGGCTGAGGCCCTTTCCCTCCCCCCTCCCTTTGCCAAGAAGAAAGGCCTCTATGGCCTGAAACTCTTCTTGTGGAAGGAGCACTATTTTTTTTTTTTTCCTACTCAAAACCCCACAGTATCCAAACCGGGAGTCGAGATGCCTTTTCTTTTGCAAGAGACTGCAAAGCGCAGAGGTGAACGCATCCAGCGTGTGTCTGGCGGGGGAGGGGTTGAGCCATGTTGTTTATTCATTTATTCATCCACCGTCCATTCAACAGATGTGTCCTGGGAGCCTACTGTGTGCCAGGAAACTGAACCTTGGTGCTTAGTTTAATAAAACATAATGTCCTCAGGGAACCCTCATTCCTTCCCCAGCTTTTCCACTGAACATCAACCATGTCGGACACCCTGCCGGGCTCGGGGGTGCAGTGCAAATAGACACAGCCCCCGCCCTCGTGGAGCTAACTCCATGGAGAGACCCTCGAGTAAAAAGGCAATTTCAAAGAGGGAGAAGGACCCCAAGTAGAGATATACATAGGAAAAGGACCTGAACTAAGCAAGGAAGGCTTCCTGGAGGAAGTGATGTATCACTGAGACTTGAAGGATGATTTAGCAGGGGGAGGAGGTTGCGGGAGGGTGTACCTACCACCCAGATGAAAGAAAGAGTGCAAAGGAGGCCAGAGAGAGCAATGCAGTGTGCAGAGGTCAACGAAGGGAAGGAATAAACAGGGTCCACACCACAAAGCCACGGTCAGGAACCCCGGAAGGTCCTGCCAAAGCCTGGATTCAGATTTGTGTCTCTGAAAGCTCTCCCTGGCAGTGACCTTGTGAAAAACAGAGGAAAGGCGGGAGGAACACAGTTGGAGACACAGCTGGAGGCTGTTGTAAGATGACAGGTGATGGGGCACCCGGGTGGCTCAGTTGGTTAAGTGTCTAACTTAAGCTCATGATCTCACGGTTCATGAGTTCAAGCCCCAAGTTGGGCTCTGTGCTGACAGCTGGGAGCCCAGAGCTTGCTTCGGATTCTGTGTCTCCCTCTCTCTCTGCCCCTCCCCCGCTCACACTCTGTCTCTGTCTCTCAAAAGTGAATAAGGTTAAAGAAAAAAAAAATTAAAAAAAAAAGATGGCAGGTGAGCGCTTGGGGAACCCCAAGCTGCGAGTTCACTGGCAGTGGGGATGAAGAGGAGTGGGTGACTTTGGAGGACCTGAGAGATGTCCTGCTCTGTGGGAATTCTCTGTAGGTCAGTGGGTGAGTACAGGGGACAAGAGACTGGACCGGGCATCAGACGAAGCTAGGTGTAGAACCTGTTCTATCTAATCTGCTTAACATCTATGTGGCCCTCGGCAAATCCCTATACATTTCCTCTCTTCCCTTCCTGTGCCAGCTTCATTCTCACGGGACCAGGTTCCCAAGATGTGGACCCATGGAGCTTAAGTAGGGTTACCAGCAAAAATACAGGGCACCTAGTTAAATCTGATTTGAGTATAAACCATAAATAATTTTTTACTATAAGGATATCTCATTTGGGGACATACTAACACATATTTTAATTTAGGACTGAATAAGATGGATAAAATCTCTACCTTTGAGGATCCTACTGTCTTCTTTTTTTAAGATTTTTTTAAATAAAAAAAAATTTTTTTTAATGTTTATTTATTATTGAGAGACAGAGAGAGAGACAGAGCATGAGCATGGGAGGGGCAGACACAGAATCCGAAGCAGGCTCCAGGCTCTGAGCTGTTAGTACAGAGCCTGACGTGAGGCTCAAACTCACAAACTACGAGATCATGAGCCAAAGTTGGACGCTTAACCGACTGAGCCACCCAGGCGCTCCAAGATTTTTAAAAATTTTTAAGTAATCTCTACACCCAATGTGGGGCTCGAACTTATAACCCCAAGATCAAGAGTTGTATGCTCTACAGACTAAGCCAGCGAGGCGCCCCAAGGAACTTACTTTCTAAAGGGAGAATCAGACAACAAACTAACTAATAAGAAAATAAGAGGAAATGATATAGTCTGCAATGACAGTAAGGGTGATGTAATAGTGAGTGACTGGGGTCGGGGTGGGGAGGGTTGGAGGCTACCCAGGTGGAGTGGTCAGCAAAGGTATCACTGAGAAGCTGACCTTCCTGGCAAGAAGCTAAGCCATGGGCAGATCTGGGGGTAGAGCGGCCAGAGAAGGGAAGGGCCAGTGCAGAGACCCGAAGTCAGGAACAAGCTTCGAGTCACGAGGAATAGAAAGAGAGAAAGCCAGTGTGGCCTCATATGGTGATCAAAGGTCAGGAAGGTCTGTGATGTGGTGGGAAGGAGGCAGGGTCTTTTAGGTTAGAGTGAGGAGTTGGGGTTTTGTTCAGTGTCGAGCAGGGGCAGGACATTCTCTGCGTGTTTGGAGAGTCACTCTGACCGCTTTGTGGCCAGTGGGCTGCGGGTGACGGACGAGGGTGGGAACAGAGTGACCGTCAGGAGGCAGTGGAGGCAGGGAGTGGGGTGACAGCAGGAAGGTTGACTGGCCTCGCTGAGGGGTTGAATGTGAGGGGCTGAGAGGAAGAGAGGAAGCAGGCCGAATGCCAGGTTGGGGGCTTGAATGACTGAAGGGACGGTTGGCGCCATTTACGGAGAGGAGAAGGCTGGGGGCTTTGGGGTGGCGGTTGCCGAGTAGGTATTGGTTGCTGCCGTACCTTTTGAGGAGGCACAGAAGTGTGACCGTCCCTTGGGGAGCAAGTGACACAATTCTAATTCCATATTCAATTTTGTTAAACATAACGTGGTACCTGCATATAGTAATACATGAACAAAAACACAGTATCACTCCAGTGGGACTACAGAAAGGAACGCTGTGCCCAGAGTTTCCAGCTGGTGGCTGTGATTCTCCAGGTGGGGGTGGGGACACATGACTCCTAAGGGACGTGCCATAGCTTAGAGTCTCTGGCCTGGGAGGTGGCCAGGGGTGTGATATAAAGGAGAAGAAAATGGATGTTGAGATTTTTTCAATTGGGTATGTGTGTGGGGGGGGTGGGGGGGGTGGGGGTGTGCACTGGGGATGCGTGTTTGTGCGGCTACGGGTGTGTGTGGGTAGGTGCAGGGGTTACGTGAGGGGTATGTGTGGGTGTGGGTAGCGAGGTGGCGGGGGGGGAGCGATCCTTGTGCTTGTGTTTTTATTTTATGCATGCTCTTCCGTCCCATGGATTTTGGGGGTGTGGGGGGGGTATGAAAAATAATTTGAGGTAGAAACATTTGGGAATTTGAAAAAGTCAGGGGAAGGCACACTCGAACGCTGGCCGTATCAGCCAGGCCATCTGCCACCGGGCCCACGGCTGCTGGGGAGGCCTCTCCGGAGAGTGAAGTAATTCAAGATGGCCAACTCCAATCTCCAGAGAGTCTTCGAGGACGTGGTCGCAGTTACATTCCCAGGGGAACAACCTTTGGCCTCTGAAGATATCTACTTGTCTTCAGTTTCGAAAAGAGGCCCTGTAGTGAGGGGGTATTTTTTCAGAGTCTGAGGTGGTCGAGGGTCAGGAACACAGACGTTGGAGGAACGGTGAAGACGCAGGCAGTGTTAGCCCAGAGGCAAGAAAACTCGGGTGCAGGGTCACTGCCTGCAACGTTTGGAAGGGATCCCGTGGAGGGGGTGGCTTACGTGCTCAAGGATCAATCATTTATTAAGCACTCGATACAGTGCATCACCAGATACAGCAGGCGCTTCCCTACCTTATCCCCTTTCGACATCCCGACAGCCCTTTGAGGCAGGACCATTTCCTGATTTGCCCACAGAGAGGAAAGTGAGGTTTTAGAGAGATGGACCAACTTGCTCGCTGAGGTCACACAGTGGGTAAGTGTCGAGCCGGGGTTTGAACTCGAGCATTTTGCAACACGAAGCCTGGGCTCCTGACTACCACCACCTCTGTATCTTTGATCCGGTCCACGGTACCCACCAGGTTCAACTCTGCCCTCGTACGGGGTGGGAGTGGGTGGGTTCCAAGCAGCTCTAGGTCCCAGGGCTCATGGGTCCCTTGTGCTGGATGAAGTCCCTTGTGCTGGAACCTCCTAACCTGGTGCCCAGCTCTCAATTCTGCCTCCTGCCAGGATCTCTGTGTCCTTATTGAGCCTGATCCCCGGGTCCTCAGGGCCTGGGACTTGAACTTCAACCCAAAGACTGGGCCCCTACTGCTCACTCTGTGACCTGGCCTCGATCTCTTCCTTCCTGGACACTAGGAGAGAGCTGTCCTCAAGTGCCCCACGGGGGCTCTGACCCCCTGCTGGACACCTGCCACCTCCCCCACGTCCCTAGGGAGTGTGCCCTCCCAAGCTCACAACTCCTTCACCTGACCCAACCCCCTTCCTTGCCCTGGCCGCTGGATCTGTGCTCCCAGCCTTGGCTGTGTCCCAGGGGAGAGGCCTGGGGCTCAATCCTAACTAGGACATCGGCATGGCTCGTGAAATGCTTGCAGAATGAGTTCCACGGTGCTGGGCTGCTGGTGAGATTTGTGTTTGTGTTTGTATTTGTTTGTTTGTTTGTTTGTTTGTTTGTTTGTTTGTTTTTTAGCCTGCAGCTCTTGAGAGCTTGCTATGTGCCAGGTACTGAATTAATCATGTCAAGTGGATTCCCTCATGTCACCCTCAAGCAGCCCCGTGAGCTGTGACAAGACGCTGTGGTGATCACTGTTAATGCACTGGTCCTTCCCCAGGTCAGAGGCTCTGTTGATACACCCAGAAACCCTGAGACCCCAGAATCAAGACAAGCAGGCTCCGCCTTGGCCAGAAGCCCCACCTCCACTCCCTATCTCCCTGACCTGGGGCTCACTGCCCCTCCTGAGCTAGGACCAGACTCCAGGCACTATGGCTGGAAGGAGGTGACCCTGTCTCCTGCCCACAGCCTGGCTTTGTTCTCATACAGCTGCCTTTGGGCCTCTGCCTGCTTAGAGCCCTGCAGGCACAGCCTCAGCTGGCCAAGACTAGGGGCCGCTCAGATTCTCACAGCCACTGACCCCGGGGTGTGACCCACTCAGCTGCTATCTGCTGCTGAAGACACTTCCAAGAGCTCCAGATGGGAGGGCTGGACAGTCCCCTGCCCCAGGGAAGGTGCAGCAGACCTGGCGATGGTCCCAATCTTCCCTGAGGGTTGGGCAGCCTCACGCAGGGGCACCTGGGAGCCCCATATTTCCACTGCCCGGTCCCTCCCTGCACCCCTAGCTACTGAGCAACCTATCAGTCACTGTCTGGTCGGAAAGAGAACCACCCGATGCATTTTGAACAGAAAAACTTAATATAGGGAGGAGGTTACGCAGAGGATAGAAGATCCAAGGAGCACCCCAGAGGTTAACAACAGCAAAAAAGACACTCCAGTCCTTTGGCTGGAGGGACGCAGGGAAGAGGCAGTGTTATTAGTGTCCGGTGTTGGAAGCTACTGACAGAAACAGGGAAGCATAGCCAGGTCTGTTCAACGAGACTTGAGGCCACGGGGAGAGAGGGGCTGTCCCGTAGGGGCTGGAACCATGGAGAAGACCAGCCACAAGGAGCGATGGAGAGAGAGAGAGGGAGAAATACCTTGGGTTCTCCCACCTCGCCCCTGCCAGGAAAGCAGAGGGCGGGAGGCCTGGGAAATGTAGTTCCCCGCAGCACAGAGCAGAGCAGGGCCGAGGATGAAGGCGAGGGCGAGCAAGCCAACAGCCAACCTCTGGAGGTGCGAGCTGCCCAGAGGGGATGGCTGCGGCCCCATCACTCGCTCTGGCTTAAACTTCCCGCGGCCCAGGGCTGTTCCGAATCTGGGGCTACTGTTTAGAGCCCCCTTTCCACTCACAGGCTCCAAGGATGCCCCGTCCCCTGAGGACAGGCGGATGGGCCCAAGATGGGGAACCCAGAACCACCTGAGATGTGCTAGAAGCACAGGGGCCGCCTGGGGCCTCGGTAGGGACCGGACAGCAGCAGCCGGTGCTCCTGAGCCCAGCCGGAAGTCAGAGCCCGGGAGGACAAACCTTTGCTCCCTAATCTGCTACGGGAGCCCCAGCAAGCTCTGGTTTCAGGGAATAGGCCGAGAAGACGCCCCCGGGTGCAGAAGGCCCCAAGCCTGTGACCGGAGTTGCTGCTCCGGCAGAATCAGGATGCTGATTGCTGCCTGGGTGCCTGTCCCACTTGTCCGGGCGCAGGACAGCAGAAAGGATACCGTTGGAGAGAAGCAGCAGAATCCGGGCCACTGGTGCCCTCGAGCGTGGCCCTGGACGGGAAACCTGCCCACCCTGGCCACACCACAGAGGGCAGAAGAGGGAAGATTCCAGGGATGCCTTTGGGGCGTGACGGCAGCCTCTGAGGGAGGGGCTGTGTCCAACTACAGCCACGCTCTCAGGAGCCAGGATCAGCGGCTTCCTCCCCGTAGGGAAGTAGCAGGCCTCATCACTCTCCCACGTACAAGGGAGAAAGACAGGCCCTACGGACCTGTCCCCCCATGTCATGCCGTCTCTGCTGAGGTCCCCATAATGATGATAACTGTGTTTGTTGAGCACTAATGTGCTGGGTGCCGGGCTAAGTGGTGTTATAGCAGTATCTCATTTAATCCTTAAAAGAATTTTGCAGGAGGGGTGCCTGGCCAGCTCAGTCGGTTAAGCATCTGACTCTCGGTTTTCACTCAGGTCATGATCTCACGGTTTCGTGATTCCAAGCCCCGAGCTGGGCTCTGTGCTGGCAGCGTGGGGCCTGCTTGGGGTTCTCGGTCTCCCTCTCTCTCTCTCTCTCTCTGCCCCTCTCCCAGTGGCACTGTCTTTCTCTCTCTTCCTCAAATAAATAAATAAACTTAAAAGAAATCTGTGGGATAGGTACCGTGGAGATCCTCATGGGTGGGTCAGAAAATATGGGACACCATCCAGTAAGTTTGAAGATGGCAATAGTAACAGGAGTATGAAAGGAATCCGCGCTCCCAGAGATCCAAGGAAGGGGGATTAATGTCTGGGTAAAGTGGGGACACATGAAGGCACTTCAGAGGAACTATAAAGAAATGACACTCATTCTCCAGAAGAGACTCTCCACCCACACTCAGGCAGAAGATGCAAAGCGGGGCTTGTTGTGGCCCATACAATCTCCACACGGATTTCACACACAAAAAATAAAAACAGACACAACCCTGGTTTCTGGCTTCTCTTGAAGAATCAGAACGTCTGGCATCGCTGGGCCCTCATTCTGTGGAACACTGGTTGCAGCCGAGAAGCTGCCAGCAAATCTGGACCGTGGGGGAGTGCTCTGGTCCAACACAGTCCCCACCACTCCCTAAGCTCTCACCGGGTCCTTCCTCTCAACTGCGCCATCTACCCAGCCCGAGGGCATTTCGGGAGGACCCGCAGCGGACGGGTAGAGCCCTGCTGCCACCTGGTGGCCAGAGCTCACCATTTCCTTCAGGGCACAGCAGTGAGGCTCCTGGATGTGTGACCCATGAGCTGTCACACTGACTGTTCCATTTACTACTCCCACCCACCACCCTGTGAGACCAGGAGTTGGGCCCATTTTACAGATGAGAAGACAGAAAAGACAAGTTCAGAAATTACGATAAGAACACATGAGGGGCGCCTGGCCGGCTCAGTCGGTTGAGCGTCCAACTTCCGCTCAGGTCATGATCTCACGGTTTGTGGGTTCAAGTCCCATGTCAGGCTTTGCGTTGACAGCATGGAGCCCGCTTCGGATTCTGTCTCCTCTGCGCCTCCCCCACTCTCTCTGTCTCTCTCTCTCTCAAAAATAAATGTTTAAAAATTAAAAAACAAACAAAAACAGACAAGCAAGGTGAGATGAATGGACTGTTCGGGTTACCTGCTCTTCCTGATTGATGTTGCCAAAGTGGAATCCAATTTTTTCCATAACCCCCGTCCAGGGTACTTTAGGCTCTGCCCTGTCATGACAGGCCCTACAGTGACCTCCATGCTGGAAGCTAGGTCCCGGTGGAGGGAGCCAGGGACTCCTTGGGATAAACCAGGACTCAACAATGAGTACTTTTGGGGCTGAGTGGAGAGGACAGGGCAGGCTGGGGGGCCTCACCAAATTTCTTCACATGCAGAAACCATGATTAAGTGCACTTGCTACTTGCCTGTGGTCAAGGAGACCTTGAACTCAGGAGTCCTGAGGCCGAGCAAAAGGGAAAGAGAGGCCTTATCAGGCCCAGGAGCTTTTCACACCACCACGCTAGCTCCCCAGGCCTGAGAGGGCCTCTCTTTCCCTTTCATGTCCCCCAATCCCACTTATCCCACAGAGCCCGGCCCCTGCCCTGCATCCTCCAGGAAGCCTCCCTGGGCACCTCAGCCCCCCACTCCCCCAGATCTCCCTCCTATCTGAGCACCTGCAAGCCTGGTCCATAGGACCCCTCTGACGGCATCCTGCCCTGTGGTACCAGGTAACAGCCTGATGCCTGTACGTCCTGCTTCTCCAGCTGGCCGGGAGATCGAGTCCCTGGAGGCAGGGCCTCCCAGCCCCTCTGGGATGTTTATGTAAGCAGTACGCATGGAAAATCTATTACTTGAGCAGTGTGACAGGACCTTGGGGAAATTCCAGAATGCACTAGAGCTTGTATCCTTAAATACAACCCTGGGTAT
Organism: Panthera leo; assembly: GCF_018350215.1. NCBI lineage: Eukaryota > Metazoa > Chordata > Mammalia > Carnivora > Felidae > Panthera > Panthera leo. The sequence goes on from NC_056679.1 coordinate 196,667,392, forward strand.
GTCACTCCTCTACTTCAATCCCTTCGGTGGCTCCCCATTGCCTTCAGAACACAGCCCAGAGCTCCTTCTCACGCTGCCCTCTCTCAGCCGTCTCCCACGACACCTACCACGCCTCCACACACGCTGTGTCCTAGCTCTACAGCCTTTCAGGTCCCCGATGAAACGTGCTCATGCTTGCCCCTGGGCCTTGGCATGTGCCCTCCCTCCCACCTTCACCCAAGTTACCCATCAAGCCTCAGCTCGGACAGCGCCTCTTTCAGGAAGCCTTCCTGAGCTGCCAAGTCTCAGGGGTGACCCCTCCGCTGGCACTTGCTACTGCCCCACCTGAACACTTACACTGCACGGTAACTGACTACTGATTTGTCTGTCTCCCTCCCCAGACCGTGGGCTTCGGGAGGACAGGGCCCCCATCCGTCTGACTTCTCGCCGGATCCCAGCAGCTGAGGCCAACTCCTGGAGGCACCAAGGGGTGGGTGTTAGACACTCATTAAACGAACCCAGGAGCAGATGAGGCGCCATTTTTATGAACAGCAGGTATCCAGTGAGCACAGATCACACTGTGGCATCCGACTATCCAATGGGTAGAGTCCCACAAACCCCAGAGACATTTTCATCGGTGAAGTCCTTTATTCTCAGCAGGTCACATCACTGATTCACCAAGCCAGACCTCCATATCGTACGCGAGAATTCATTCATCTTCCCTTGACATTGTAATCTTATCCTCATGTTCAAAACTGGGTTTGGGCCCAAAAGGTTAAGGAGGATCCACTCTGTCGCAGGGAGCAAGGGCTACCCTCGTGAATCAGTCTTGTTTGGTTCACAGGCAAGTAACCTTAGCAAGTTTAATAGGTGAGAGCCCACCATGAAATAAATAAGACACAGTGTAATGGATCTAGGCATTTGGGGGGGGAAAGGCACATTACCCAGAGTCCCCTGGAGAAAGCTCAGGCCGTTCTCTCTCTCTCTCGACATGCAATTTCTTACCTGTCAGTGACTTTTAATCTCATCCTCTTATCTACAAGACACCACAACCCATGTGCTACTGAACACATTTTCATTTTCCCCTCGCGAGATAGATTTGGTTCCAAGTGTATTTCAGGTTTCTCCCTTACGCCTCCAAGAACATCCACTTTTGTTCAGGTCCCTGTTAATGGCACTTAATAAATATACATTCTGGGACCCGACAGAACAGGCTGTCCTATTTCAAGCCACCTCTACAGCCGCCCATTCCAAACATCTGAGCTAGGACAAAGCTCCGATGGGGTACATCCTAGCTTATAGCCTGTGGCCACTTCTGACAGCACACCCCTCTCGTCCACCCCTGAGTGTCTCGTCCAGCCCCGATGGCACACCAGAAGCACCTCGGGAGCTTTCTGAGTTCCTGAGGCCCTGGCCACACCCCAGATGAATTCCATTAGAATCTCTGGGTGGGATCCTGGCATCAGTCACAGCTGAAAGTTGCCCAGGGACCACAGCAAGTAGCCAAGTTGAGAAGCCCTGAGCTAGGATTCCAGCCCACGGCAGATTCTCGGTAGTGAGGAACACACAAATGCATTTTCTATTTTATTATCTGCTCCCCTAGGCTTCCTGTTGGTACTAGAAACCTGAGCAGGAAAGAGAAAGGAAAATGAGCCGAGAGCATCTTACAGAGTGGATTTCGTGCTGGGAAAGGGCCAGCGGGGACTGAGTTTCTCTTGCATTATGCATCTTCTGCTTTCACAAGCTGAGGGGTGAGGTGCAGACTCTCACACAGGCATGCATATTTCTCAAATGCCCTCCCCAAACCAGAGCTAACGGCGTTAGGCCCTACAGTTATAATAACATGGAGATGTTCTTGGAAATAAGCCAAAACTGCCACCAGTTTTTACACACATTCTAACTTGGGTTCGTTCCAAAATTGATCATTTGCATTAAAGATCACGCTGGACCATCTCCTTCTTTGGACCTTGAGATTTATCTTAGCCAAAGTGACAACCCAGAGATGATGATTCAACAGTGGCTGCACCCCAAATTGCCCCAGTGGGCCAGTCTTCCTTGAACAGGAACTGTTTTTCAATTTCCAGGTTCAAGAAAGGGTTGACAATGGGTTTGATCTCACCAAGTTCAAGAGACTGACTGGCTGCCTAGAATGCAGTGTTGAGAAGGATCCTGAAGTAGACCCTGGGTTTATGGAAAAGGCCGCCACATTGATTGACAATGTCTGGCCCGGGCCCAGGGAATGGGGAGCGGAACGCTCCTAGCTGCAGCTGGGTCAGGTGATGCTGGGCACATCCTGCTACCAAAGGCAATTTACATTTATACCACACTTCGCAATTTACAAGCAGCTTCCCAACCTTAGCCTCAGCTCATTCTCACCACAACCCTGTGAGTTGGATCTTCGTGGCGGGGAGGGAAAAACAGGTTGTGTCCTGTGTCTAAGGCTCCACGGCCAACTGACTTCACATTCACTGCTGCCTCCAGGCCCTGAAACCACCAGGGATTCCCCCTGGCTCCCAACTTCCAGAAACTGGAAACCAAGCCATGCCTAAGCTCCCCCACCCACCAGGCTTTTGACCACTTGCTACACAGAGTTGCCTCTGCCATTTGCATAGCCTTTTGCTCCCTAATCCAGCGAACACAAGGCAGTGTGCAACAGTCTCACAGGCCCCACCTAACACGCTTTCAAAGTCCCTCCCTTCCCCGGAACAGCCTCACAATTTGCCTAAACACATTCCAGAACTGTGACGTGGCCACGCCCATTCCCAGGCCAGGCCAACGGTCTCCTGAGAACCTTCCCACGGGCCCCACACGGCCTGGCTTCCCTGCTCGAGAGGGCTCCCAGGGGTTCGATGCCCAGGATAGCTCAGCTCCCAGCGTGGAGAAATAAAAGACGACCGGTCAGCTGTGGTGTCTCCTGATGCCACATGAAGGAAGCGAACCGTCAGGGCAGGTCATCCTGGACCTCTCCAGTGTGTCCCCGTAACCCCATCGCACGCAGATACCCTTCACCTGGGTGACCCACTCCCATGGGCAGGGCTGGATGAAAGCACAGGTAAGATTGGCCATAAGCTACAGCAAGTCCTTATCAATCTGACCTGCCATCCAGGCTGTTGTGACTTCAGATGGGAACCACCTTCTTTGCAGGCATAACAGTGGTTCTGCCTGGAGCCTTCCAAGCTCACCCAAGCCAAGCCGGGTACTCTGCAAGGTCCACCCACCTCTCTGGCTGCCCTTCACCCAACCTTGGCCTGATCCCCCCCTTCCAGCCCCGCCTTCTCTTGGCTTCTGTTCCTTCGCAGGATCACGGCATCTAAGCCTCCCCATCCCTTGGCAACACGGGCTCCAAGGAGGGCACCCTAAGAGGGCAGACTCCAGCCCCACGGAGCTGGGCTTGGGGCCCTGGCCAGGAAGCTGGAAGGCACATATCCTCTCTGCCCGTTCACTTCCACGAGGCTCCATTCTGGGTTCCCCTTCTTATCCTGGGCCTCCAGAACAGTCACCAGCTGGCCTGCCTGCAGACTCACTTCATGGCTGCTTCTGGCCACGAAGGGGTACGCTGCCACCACCTGAAACACATGGAAAGTGACACAGAAATGGTTGGGGGGGTGGGGGGAGGGGAGGAGACAGACAGACTCCACCCAGAGAGGCTGTTCGTCCTGCTCCCTCCCACCCGACTCAGTCCCCACTGCTGGGCTGTCACCACCTCCCAAGGACATCCTGTGTGCTACAGATGAAGGCTACCTCTGCTACTTCCGCCACCAATACCCACTATGTGGCAGGTTCCGTCCCAGCACTTTACCTCGTGTTGATGCTCACAATTATATAATCCCAGTTGGCCCATTTTTCAGATACGGAAGTTGAGACTCCGAGGGGTCAAACAACTTATTCAGAAATCACATGGCAATGAAGCCAGGCCTGTCTGGCCTCAGCCCACTGCTGCCATCTCACGGACTAGAGGGCATGGCCTTCTCTGCCTCATCACCTCCCCCCCACCCCACCCTGTCTAAAGGTGTCATCTGCTCAGGCCCATTTCCCAGCTTGGAGTACAGAAAAGAGGTTGGGTGACTTGGTCATGTTTTCGGGAAAAGCACTGAGCTGGAGGAAAAACTGGAGGGAAGGGCATTTATCAGGCAAATATTTCACCTCCCTGGCCTCAGTTTCATCATCTGCAAAATGGACGTGATATTATCCTCCCCGCCTGGTGGCTGTGGGAATTTAATGAATGATGAAGGCCCGTGCCTGGTACACAGTAAGGGCTCAGTAAATGCAGGCTGCTCTGATTATTTTTACCGTTCCTACTGTTACTGTGGCCAAGCCTCAGAACAATCAGGAGCAAGGGAAGACTGGGAGGACCCCACATGTGTGGACCCATGAACAGGGAGGCAGCTGATGTGTCTGGGAAGATGGACCCAGAGACACTGCCCACCCTGGGTGGAGCAGGGACTCAACTGGGGGGCCAGGCCCTCTCGTGAGATCCTCGTGGGTCCTTTGCTGATAGGTGGGAACGTCCTGCAGGAGGCAGGCTTGATGCACTAATTCTGGCTGGTGCTCCAGGCACTGGCCCTTGGAGCCTTCCCAGGGACGCGCCACAAGCCGCAAACGTCAGATTCCACAGGCTTCCGTGCAGCCCCCACACGGCCCACTTCAGGCTCGTCTCTGGTCCGAGACACCCCCTGGCTATTCACTGCAAGCCTCTGGGTCCCCACCCCTTGTCCCCCCAGGCCCTTTCTGCTGCTCAGCTGTCACCTGTGAAGCTCCTCCTTTCTAAATGGGAGCGTGGCCTCCCTTTACTGAGGTTCACATATGCCCTCCCGGCTTTCCTATCCCATCCAGCCCTCACGGTGACCCCACTGAGCTGCTCTCCCTCCAGAACTCTGTCCCAGCAAAGTCAAACCCTTCCATGGCTTCCCATCACTGTCTTGTGTTTTGAGATATAAGTCAAATACCGTGACAGTCATCTTTCTAAAGCGTACAATGCAATCGTTCTTAATATGTTCAGAGGCTGAGCAACCCTCACTACTGATTCCAGAACATTTTCATCACCTCATAAAGAAACCCCATACCAGACAGCAGCACGTCCCATCCCCCAACCGCAGCCCCTGCCAGCCGCTGATCCACTTAGTGTCTCTGCATTTGCCGGTTCTGGACTTTTCATATAAGCGGAATCACACAGCACGTGGCCTCTCGTATCACACTGAATGTGGTGGCAGGTATTGGCACCTCCTTTTTTATGGCTGAATAATAATTAACTGGACGGATATGCCATATTGTGTTTACCCATTCATCTACTGGTGGACATTTCACTTGTTTCTAATTTTTGGCAGTTATGGATAGTGCTGCAGTGAACGTGCATGTACGTTTCCCATTGCTTTTATGTAAAGGCTGACACCCTCACCAAGACCACCAGGCCCTGCTGGCCTGGCCCTGCCCACCTCTCTAGCAGCGCCTCACCCCTGCCCTCCTCTTTCCGGACCACACCTGCTTTAGTCAGTTCCTCACGAGCCCCTGTCTGGGCCTCTGCATTCCCGGAGCACGCTTTCTGGGGAGCTCTTCCCCTCCACATCCCAGCACACCCCCTTCAGCCAATCAGTCCCCGCTCACCCTTCAAGTCTGAGAAAAAGCATCATTTTTCTGAGAAAAGCCTTTCCTGAACCTCTCCCATACCTGGGGCCCTGGCATGTATCACTGCTTTAACTTCACAATTATCCACATGATTATTTTATTACTTGCTCAGATTATAAATCTGAGGAAGGCAAGGACCAGGATTTACTTGTGCTCATTATTAGGTCTCTCCTCTAGCACACTGCCTGGCAAATATTGAATGAATGAATGAACGAACGAATGAATGAATCCCACTTGTCCTGCTGATAGGGAGCAAGGGGTTGCTGATGTGGCAGGGATGGGGGTTTCCTTCTTCCAGGTCCATTCCTGACCAGGACACCGGTGTGGCCACTGACCAAGGCCCTGGCCTCATGGGACGGTAGCCTCTTGGAACAGGAGGAAAATGAAAGCCCCACTCCAGGTGGCCATGCAGAGACAGATCCCACCCCTCTCCCAGACTCACCTGGGTCACTGTTGGGACGGAGGGGACTGGGGCTGGGCTGGGCTCTGGTGTAAGATGATGGGAGTCCTTGGGAGGCTGCACCTGCTCTTTGACCTCCTCCTGACCGGGGATGACACGGTACAGCTCCAGCTTCCCAGCTGGCACGTACCCTCGATGCCCTACAGGACATGCAGAATGTTATCAGGCTGCGGACCGCCCTCCCCACCCTTCAGGGGTAGAGGAAGTTACCACCATTTCACGGAAGTGAATACCTCCGACACAGCTCTCCAGCCCTAAAGAGGACCTGAAAAGGTCATGGCAGGAACCTCACAAAGCCATCCCCAACCCACTCCCACTCACTGTTTCCAGCCTCTACTTGCACACCCTCACTGACAGGGAGCTCATTCCCTACTGAGGCAGCCTACTCTGTTTTGAACAGCTTTGACAGAGATTAAAAAGTTCTTCCTGGGGCTGGTATGAAAACTGCTTTTCCGGTGCTGGGCCCACGGGTCCCCTCCGCCTCTAGCAGAGGCCCAGAGCAGGGCTGCTTCCTTACCCCAGGACGGCCTTTTCTAGGAGGCAGAAACTGCCTTTCCCTTCTCCAAGTGCCCCCAGTTCCTGCTCAGGAACAACTACTCCAGTGCCATTCCCGCTGCTATGGCTGTGCATGGTCAGCACTTCCCAAGGGCCCATGGGGTGCCAGAACTGGCATTCGATTGTCTAGCTTTCACATCCACCCTCCGGGTCAGTACTCTTGTCTCCATCTGATGGCTGAGCCAACACAGCTTAAGAGGCTCCGTAACTTCTCTGGGGTCACGCAGTTAGTAGAGTGGCAGGCTTGGGATCCCGGCTCCGTCCTCTTGACCCCAGGGGCCAGCTTGAACACCCAGGCGGCTGGGTCATGAAGAGTGCCCTTTCACGATTTCCGCTTGATTGTATCGTTTTCTTAAGTTTTTGATAGGCTCACTTTTTAAACCTTAGACCTGTTCTATCAATAATTTGAAGAAAATATCGGCTTCTGTACTGGTTCTAGTTTTTCTCAAACGCAGAAAAACATTTCAGTAACAATTACAATAAACAGTCTGAAGGGGAAAAGCTGTCTGTGGATCCCCACCGGGTCCTGTGTAACCCTCACCTCGTGGGTCACGTGCCCCTTTTTGGAAGACATTTCAGGCCATCCTGTCCTGGGTTCAAAGTGCCCCTCACCTCCTGCCCAGTTACACTGGGGTGCCCAGACCTGAGCAGCACACCCGAGGGCGGGACCAGTGCGCAGGAGACAGGACAACATCTCCCTCATTCTGGATGTCAGATGTCTCCAATGTGGCTGGGATCCAAGCGTCCCCTGTCTGCGAATCTACATCTTTCAGAGAGAGGCTGGAGTTCTCTCCATACATCTCTGTCTACCCCGGTGGTCTGTGAAGTCCCCAGGCAGGGTCCTTGTCTTCTCTGCACAGCGCTCAGCACACAGTAGGTGCTTGATAACGGACACAGCAACATGAGACTGCCTTCCTCTTGTTGGCATGTCACCTACCATACCAGCTGGCTGTGCCCCAAGCCCTGCATTTTCCCCTGTGCCAATCCCCATCCTGGGTTTGCACAACCAGGCTCTGGCCCACACTAGTGCCCGGATCTCCCCGCTGGTTCCTGTTGGGTGGTTTTCCCAGAGGAAGGGGAAGAGCCCACGAAGTCCCACGTACCCCCAGTGTCCACCAGCCAGCGGCTGCTGTTGCCTTTGGTGTCCTTGTTTTGAAGGAGAGCCACAATCTGGCCCCGCAGCAGCGTCAGGTCCAGAGTCCCAGCCCCACTGATGTTGCTTGTCACCTGGTACAGCTTCTCCGGGCCATATCTGCTTAGCAGCGCCTGCACCTGGCGTTCAGCCCCTGGAAGGAGCGGCTAGGGGGAGGGAGGGAGGGACAGACAGAGACACAGGGGCCAGAGTTGGCGTGTCAAAGCCGGTGTGGTGTTTGCCCACGTGCCGACGGCCAGGGGACCTGGGCTGATCCAACCTCTGCTGCCGACAGGCATCCCAGCCGGGCAACAGTCTCCTCGCCAACAGATGGCTGGACCACAGGAAGAACATACACTCTTAGCAGCCGAAGGGATCTCAGAAAAAACAAAACAAAACAAAAAACCCTCTAATTTAACCCCTAAAACCCCTCTAGGTCTACACTTCTGGGATTTTCTAAAATCCTAATTCGGGTTCTGAAATTTCTCAGTTACAGCACTCTAGGACTGGGCCCTACACTCTGGCCCCAGCCTCAAGCTGAATCATCCCACAGGAAAAAGCCCGGCAGGGCTCTTAGCAGGGCTGTGAGCTTCCCACGGCCACCTGACCTTCCTCGTGTGGCTGCTGTGACAGCCAGCACAGGGTGACACGCACAGACCCTCCCTCACGTGCGAAGGAAGGGAGTGCTATCTTTTATTCCACAAGTGTTCATTGAGCACCTACTGTTTCCAAGGCCCAGGAAGCCTTGTGAATGGGGTAGTGGGAACACAGAAGACAGCTCTGCCCTGATGCGAACTGCCACCCAGCTGGGAAGAATGACTCAGTGGCACTGTCCGCCCATCCAACGGCCTCCTGGCACTGCCTTTGTTTTCTTGCTCATGGTTTCCAGAAGTATCAGCAAGAAGGGACTCGGGGACGACTGTCCCCTTTTTGAAAAACAAAGGAGAAGTTTAAGGTGTTCCATATAGGTCTACCATATACTCTCTGACTATGTATCATATTCTATATGGTTATTTCTGGGAGAGGAGGTGTTGGTGTAGGGAAAACACGCAGAGGTGCCCTTCAGGGGCATTTGGGCACAGACTCTGCCATTAGCCCTACTCCAGAGGGTTCGTTAGTCAGGATCGAGAACCAGGAGGACCTGGTGTTTCTAAATAGGCCCTTAAATGGAAGTGGAGACAGGGTGGCTTTCCCCGCCGCGCCCCCCCCCCCCACCCCCGCCCCAGAATGCTGGTATTAACCCGAGTATAAAAGCCAGTGGTGTAGAAACATTTGCCTCCTTTCTCAAGTCTGAGAGAGGCCCTAGGAAGAGAACAGCAGTATTCCCTGGAGGAGCCGAGGGGAGCCAGGGAAAAATATCACCAGGAGTGATGGGACAGAAGCACTCCTGGGTGACCACCTTGCTTCTGTGGGTTCTGCACCCTCAGGCAGAGAAGTCTGGAATGCATTGGGGCAGTGTGGGCGGTGGGGCAGAAACAAAGGTGGAAAAGAAGGGGCTTCCCTTCTCTTCTACTGACTTGCAACACATACTGGGGTTATGATGTTCCCATTCGTTTTCTCTTTTTTGTTTCTCTGTGTCTTCTTTCTACAATCAGCTTGGGATGCTTTTCCGATAACAACGTTATTGTGTCTTAAGTAGAAAGAGAGAGGAGGCTCCCACGCCCCGGGACCCATACGAGTGCCTGCTCTGTGATTTTCTGCACCTTCCTCTCCCCGCATAGCAGGGCCCCTGCCACACCCCCCTTGAGACCTCTGCTGGGGCAGTGTCAGCGTAGGGGAGGAAGTGGGGACGGCTGTGGCCCAATCAGGAGTCAGCACCCCTCGGAACGGCCATGCATCTCTGATGGTCTTTGACCTTCTCTGCACTCCAGCCACGTGCCCAGGCCACCTGTATGGGTGTGCTCTGCTGGGCTCCTTTACTTGTCCCTCTGTGTCCCCTTCTCCCTTCTGGGGAATCCTGGTACTGTCTCCTGACCCTTAATTTCGCAATTCCACGTACGACTGAGCACTCAGTTTCAATTTCCTCAAATCCAGGCCCGTCCTCCTCTGGGGACTCTTTCTCCTTTAGCTACTTCAGCTCTGTTTACAAAACAGGCTACCTAGGGGCACCTGGATGGCTTAGTCGGTTAAGCATCTGACTTCGGCTCAGGTCATGATCTCATGGTTTGTGAGTCCGAGCCCCTCGTCGGGCTCTGTGCTGACAGCTCAGAGCATGGAGCCTGCTTCCGATTCTGTCTCTGTCTCTCTGCCCCTCCCCTACTCGCTCTCTGTCTCTCTCTCTCTCTCAAGTATAAAACATAAAAAAAAAATTTTTTTTAAACAAAATAGATTATCTGTGTATCTCCTTCAAGTGGACTGGAAGGTACCCTTTCCTTATATTTTAGAGAAAAATATTTTACAAAAAAAAAAAAAAAAGCTGCACCCCACTGGCAGGTGAAGGACCGAACGGTCTACGGGACAAGGAGGGACACTTACCTGTATGGTGGGAGGTGGCAGCACTTTCTCAAAGTTCTCTTGAAAGGAGCGAAGCTGGTGACCAGTCTGGCCCAGCACATCCTCCACCAGCTTCCTGAAGGCTGGCTCAGAGAGGTGGTGGTGAGGCAGCTGGGTGGGGCAGACACTGTCATCAGAGCACGCTCTGGAGAAAGGGGACAGAAGGACTCTGGCAGCCTACACTCCAGCCCCGATGTGTTACGATGGGTCTTTCTATCTTTGTCGGCTGCCATTTTTGCCTGCCTTCAAGAAAGCATCCCTCTGGGAGGGTCTCGCGGGATTGCCCACCGTGGTACTGCAGCCACATGGCTGGCAGGCACGGCCACCCTTCTCCCATCCACCGTGATCAGCCCACGGACTGGACAAGCAGCCCGCGCAAGGCTCAGAGGAGTCCTCCCGCAGATTTAGTATGTGAAGGCTGAGAACGACAGAATAACGTTTCCCCTAGCTTCTGAGATGTGAAGCTGTCTCTCCCACCGTGCAGAAAAAGGGTCTGCCTGAGAATGAAGCCAACCCGGAGAGGGACACAGAGCCAGGAGGGGGAGCGAGAGTCAGAGCCCCGACAACACTATCTGTACTGAATGCAGCCTGCCCGGGGTTCATCCCCTCCGGCACCTCCCAGTTATGCAAGTCACGACGCTGTTCTTTAGGCCTAAACTGGGTTGGAGCCCAAGGAGTTCTGAGTAATGCTCCACGCTGAGCCCCTGGCCCTGCTAGCCATCTCCAGCATTCTCACCACACGACCTAGGAATGAGTTAGACCCCACAGCTAACAGAGACATGTCCTCTCTCTGCTTGTCACCAAACTCACTGCTCTTGGCTCTGACTTAGAGCCCTTCCCCTGCCCCCCAGGATGCGGACAGACTGAGGCTCCACCATGCAAGCCTTTCTTGGGCTCCACAGGACCGGTCCAGGGGGAGGGGCCATGGGCCACAGACAGGAAGCGGGCACCAATCACTGACAGGCCCAACCAGGAAATGTCCCCTTTCAGCTTTTATAAAGCTGACCTTCCCGCTCTTGGCACCCTGTAATACTCCCCAGCCCCACACATCCCGGTCTGAACACCAGGGGCCTGGCAGCCTTGGAGGGAAAACTAGAGGGCGGGAAGAGAGTGACAAGATCATCTAATCAGATTTACCCTCTGCCTTCAGGAAAGAGAAATGCTTCTTTTTGCAGATGGTTCAGGCTTAATTAAATTCAAAAAGAGTGTCTGATAGAACTCTGTATTAAATGCTTGGAAGGCCAAAAAGAATAAAGCCTACAGTCCCAGCCCTCCTCAATAAGGGGAAATAGCTTCATCCAGCAGCCCAGCAGAAGGCAGGCTCTGCTAAGTGCTTCACAGGGCACATCCGAAGGGCTGGTGGAGGGCAGAGGACGGTGAGATGGGCTCTCCCAGCCGGGAGAGGGGATTCGGAGGGCTTCATGGAGAGACTTGTTCATCCTTCACATGTTTGGGGAGTTCCCGCCATACGCCAGGCACTGTGGAAGGCATGGGGGACGATGGGGTAGGGGTGTTCCAGGCCAAGGAAGGAGTCGGTGCAAAGGGCCGTGGTCACACTCAGAAGAGGTGTGCTGGAAGGGGCTGCGAGGGTGCAGTGAGGCACAGAGCCTCCAGAGAGGTGGAGCATGTGTGATTTAGAGGAAATTTCATGCAACAAAATGCATGGGGGTTTGCATCCTGCTATCAGCGGGGTGGCCTTGGGCAAGCCATTTAACCCCTCCGTGCCCGGGGCTTCCTTTTGGAATGAGGACAATAACACCACCTACTCTACAGGGCCAATGTGAGGATTAGGTGAGACAATACACGGAAGGTACTCACTAAGTGCTCACAAGGAGGCGGCTGCTAGAAGAATAGTAGCAGCAGAACGAGGCTTGGGACATTCACTCTTGATTGTGTAGAAGGGTCCTGGCCTCTTTCACCAAAGTCTAATACACCCCAAGGCCTGGCCCCAAGGTCTGCTATTTTCCCAGCAGAGCCTCTTCCGCTTCTGAATCCCAGAGCCCAGGAATGGCCTGAAGTCCCAGTTCTACCCTTGTTTACATGATCTGATTCCATTAATGGAAGGAGAACCGGCATCAGAGAGATCCAGAAGGTCCCCGTGGGCTCCTCCCAAGCACCTGATGGCGTGTTTGGAAGGCCCCATCTCATTCCATCCCAGCCCCCGCAAACAGCTGACTGAAGGGGCCAAGAGGCCTTGCCTGGCTATCCTACAGAGGCCTTACCTGGGCCAAGCTGCCCTCTGCCCTCTGCAGCACTTGCTTTGCAAGGTCCCTCTGGAGGTCCACGAACGTGTGCAAGATCTGGCCCAGCCACCGCATGGCCAGCTGGTTAAGCTGGGGGAGTTCAGCCACCAACAGGGAGTTGAGGGCCTGGTACGTGTGCCGGGCCTCCTGCTCCTCGTACGTCACGCTGCCCACCTCCAACAGCTTCTCTTCCACCCTCTCGAAGTCCAGTAGTTTGTCCAGACGCTTCTTGACCAGGTTCTGAGGGCCACTCAAGGCTTTAGCGAGGCTGCACAATGGCTGCCATACCAGGCCTTCCAGCCGCTGCTTCTGTGGGGAGAGGTGAGCTGGGGGCTGGGCAAGGAAGTGGCAGAGGACAGGCACCTGGGAGAAGGGGTTTTGGAGGCAGGTAGGACTGGGCTCTAGTCCCGCCCCCACAGACTAGCCATGACCTCTTGCGTGTTATGTAACTTTCCTGGGCCTCCACGTGCCCATCTGAAAAACGGGGACGGTGCACATACGAGCTTAGCAGAGTGCCGGGCGCTTCCCAGCATCTGTGCACAGGTCTGAAAAGATCTTGTATAGAGTGGTGATCGCAAACACAATCTTTGGGGGCTCATATCCCAACTTGCCATTGACCATCTGAGTCACTTCGGGAAGTCACTTTCTCTGAGCCTCCAGCTCTCATCTGCAGAATGGGGCTCTTAATAGCATCGACCCCGTGAGCCACGTTGTGAAGATTAAATGCGATGAAGACTGTAAAGGGCTCAGCAGCTTATGTGCCTGGCAGACAGCAAGGCACAACAAACATTAGCGGGGGCTATTTTTATCAGTAAAATGCATTAATAATAATCCCTGCCCTGCTGACAACTCTGGGCGGTTGCGGATGTGACAATCGTGTAAAGGTCCTGACTTCTAAATATTCTTCTTTTTCTTCTTCTTCTTTTTTTTTTTTTAAGTAATCTCTACACCCAACGTGGAGCTCGAACTCCCAACCGCGAGATCAAGAGCTGCATGTTCTACCGATGGAGCCCACGAGGCGCCCCCTAAATATCGTTCCTAATAGGCTCTGCTGCCTGCCTGAAAAGCAAGGGGAAAGGAGAGGCTGCACTCACAAAGTCTGGGAAGGCCTGGAGCTGGAGGTCTCCCATCAGGCTGCAGTACTGCACCACCGGCCCCCCAGGGATGTCCAGCTCGGATTCCTGCGGCCTGAAGCGGAGGAAAGCCTGGACCCCGAGCAAAGGAGAGACAGTCAGTCATGGCCCATCACAGCCATCTCACGCCTGTATCCCCAACCCCCAACTCTACCCTCAAAGAGACTGTCCAGGCTCTCTGCACACCCACCGTGACAGGGAAGCACACAGCCTAGTCAATCCTTGCACAACTTGGGTGATTAGAAAGTTCTTCCTTGGACTGAACCAACCTCTCCCTATTCCAGCGCTTTCCAAACTTCATGCCTTTGCCGATCACCTTTGTGGTTTTACTGCCATGTGCATGTTCCACGCATTCTATTAACACTTGAAATCAACTAACCATGCCTATTTGTATCAAAGTATTTAAAAAAAAAACAACCCACTGATGACACTACCATAAGAGGAAAACCAGCCATCACTGCCATAAATAGGCATGTAAGAGTAATTGCAATAAAAACAACGTCGTTAAGTTCTGTCTGGACATCGTTGCCTACAGAAGGCTCCCAGCCCGAGATTTGCCCTGCCCATCTTTGTTTGTTTTTTTTAATGTTTATTTCTGAGAGAGACAGAGACAGAGCTTGAGCCGGGAAGGGGCAGAGAGAGAGGGAGACACAGAATCGGAAGCAGGCTCCAGGCTCCGAGCTTTCAGCACAGAGCCCGACGCAGGGCTCAAAGTCACAGACTGTTAAGATCATGGCCCGAGCCGAAGTCGGACGCCCAACCGACTGAGCCACCCAGGCGCCCCGCGCTCTGCCTGTGTTAAAGACACACAGGCAAAAGAAGGTTCTCCTGGACTGGGGATTACAAGAGGGAGTTGCGTGCTTGTTATGGGATTGCATGTCAATGCTGTGTCTGTCACATAAGCCTGAGTCTGGGGAAATGCAGCCGAATGCTTCCAAATATCTGTCCTACCTGCAGAGCCACATGTGTCTCTCATATGCCTCTCGTTTCTCTCTCATGGCCTCTCCATCCTTTTTCTTGAGAGCCTTCCGCGCCCAGCTCATTGTACTGTGACAGGATCCTGCTGCCGGATCCTTCCGCCGGGGGGCCCGGGATGGAGCAGGAATGAGCAGGGGGATCTGCCCCACGCAGAGGGAACTGTGGCCTCCCTCATTTTACACACTTCCCGTAAGGCCACCCCAAACCCCACTGTACGAAGAGCCTGTGATCATCTGACCAGACTGCTTTGCACCAATGGACATGACTGAGAGCGAAACCACAGGAAAGGGACAGAGTAGATGGAATGAGTCAGCATCAATAACAAAAGTGAAGGACTCTTTGGGCACGAGGCAAATGATGTGTCGGAAGGCATGCAAACTGGGGTTCCTGCAGGCTGAATTCAGCCTCTAGAAATATTTTTTCTTGGGCCTATACAGCATTTAAATTTTCATTTGTCGTTCACATGGACACATCAGGAGATTTTGTCTAAAAGTCTGAATTTTCAGTTGTTGTCTTTTTTTTCCCCCTAAAATCAGAACTGGCTACTCTGGGTCCACACTCCCAAACAGCAACAGCTTCCCTGAGCCAAGTAACAGCTACCCCTTTAGCTTGGAACCATCCGCCCATCCAGTCAGTCAAATTCTAAATATTATTATGTATTTAACGTTCCTGAAAAGTCTCATAAATAGCCTGTTAGATATTAAGCCTTGAACACCTGCACATTTCACTCGGTAATATTACCTGCCTGACTCCTTCAGGCACCTGAGTCTGTCACCTGCTCTAGGTGCCAGAATGGCAGGGTCCCTCTAGAGGGCTCGGACGCCAGTGAATTTTAACCAAGCTCATTCCCTAGCAGCTCAATGGGCTTGGAAGCTAAGGGTTGGGGAGTGCTTGCCCAGGGCCTTCTTCTGACCTACAGCCAGTGACTAGGTGACCTCTTCCGTTTGGTTCCCGCAGCTGCTGCCTCTGCCAGCTTGTCAGATTAGCCCTGCGTGCCTCCTGCCTGGGGGGCCCAGCCCAGCCCACCCGTCATTAACTGCAAGATCCTCACCTCCAGATTAGCCAGGTAAACAGCCACGTTGTTCTTCGTCTCGGTCACACACAGCGACACCCAGTGCAACCTCTCTTCTAAGTAATCGAATTCCTTGTCTTCTGTCTGAGAGGAGAGTTTGTGAGAGCTGAGAATATCCCTGGGGGAGGCAGTGAGGCAGTGTAGACCCACACCCGCATCCCAAATCCTCACGGGGGACCACCTCGCCCAGCCCTGCCCCTCAGAGCCACTTCCTAAGGCCCCAAAGTGGAGTGGGACGGTTAGAGGCAGTGAGTGCGGCCTAATGGATTTGTACTCAGACCATGAACTCCGATACACGAGCGAGCGTATGAGTCCTGGTTCACTTGCTTCCTAGCTGTGGGACCTTGGGCAAGTGTTTTACCCTCTCTGAGCCTGTTCTGTCATCTGCAAATGGGGTAATCAAAACACCTACTTCACTGGGTGGATCAAACCATGCCTGGTTCAGAGGAGGTATTCGATCAGCCTGAGCTGCTGATAGTTATTCACAGCTGGTTCCTTGCCCAAACCCAGAGATCAGCTCTCCTGTCTGCATACAAAAAAATACTCAGAGAAAGAGTAGCACAGGAGGCAGAGGAGAAAGCCCTACCCTGGCTCTTCAGAATCACGTGAGGGGACCACCTTTGCCTCCTCCTGGCTATGCCGTGTTGGGCACTCCCTTCACCCGCTTAGCCTCAGCTTCCTCATCTCCGAAAGGGGTCTAAGCCTGCCCCACCCACTGCATAGTCCTGCTCCTTGGGATGGCTGGGATGCAACCCTTCCTCCGTCGCCCCCGCCCTGGGAGCTCACCCTGGGCACAAGCCCAGCTTCCTGCTTCAGCAGCTGGCTCAGCCGGGTGGTCTTCTTGGATAGGGTGTGCGTGTTGATCCGGGCCAGCCTCTCCCGGAGCGTCAGCTGCCCCACTTTGGTATACTTGGAGGCTGCACCAACAGAGGACAGAGAAGGCATGGGAACCAAAGCGGACCCAGGAAAGCAGGCATCCCTGACACACCTGGTCAGGCATCCCTGACGCACCCACCCAGAGCCCTCTTCTCAGACATCAGCGTCACGTCCATTAGGATGGCAGGCTGCCAAGGAAGAGCACAGGGCTCGGCGCCCCTCGCTCCAAGGTGTGAGCCCCGGCTCAGGAGCTGTGGGACTTTGGCAAGTCGCCACTTCTTGGGCCCATTTCTTCATTTGCACACGAGACCAGCCCCCTCGTGTGATTGCTGGGAGGGTCACATAAGATAGTGGGTCTGAAGGCACTTTCTAAAGAAGAGGGAGGTGATTTGCCTGGGGCCCCGTGGCCAGTGCTAGCCTGGCCAGGCTGGGGCGCACACATCCCCAGTCCTGGTGTAGCACCGGTCTGCCACCCAGCCCCGGGGCCTGAGTTTGACACCCAGCTCTGCCTCTTCCCAGCTCTGTCCGCTCTCATTTTACCTGGAGTGTAGATTGTAAGGCTCAGCCCAGATAATGAATGAAAGACGTGTCGCGGTCAGCCCTGGGAAACGTGAGCTGGCTAAACTAGCACCTCTGTACCATCTAGGTCGTGCGGTTGCGTTTTCTCCCTGCTTGGGACACTGCTTCCTTTTCCAAGTCTTTCCGTTCCAACGACCTGAGAGATAGAGTTCCCCACCCACTAGCTGCTCTTCCCAAGGTATATATACACGGCTCCTGGCCTCCCCCTATTCATGTCTCCTCCACAGTAGAGCAGCCTCCTGGTTCGGATGGGACTGATCTCACTTTAGTTCAAGGGGTGGGGGCTCACGGGCATAAGCCAGTTCATGTAATCCCAAACCCCTGGCCACAGTGATTGGTCTCAAGAATGAAACATAAACCAGGCCCAAGCCAATCAGCTCATGGCATTCTCCTAAGCGTGGTGATTGGTTCAGGGGGAGCACATGACCCAAGTGGATCCTATCAGCATGAAGCTCCAATTTAATTTTATGACTAAGGGGAGAAAGGCCCCGTCTTCTCCTAGAGGCTTTGCTGTGCAGATGTGAGTCTTGGAACTACTATCATGAGGGAGGCCAGCCTGAAGATGACGGTGACACACAGTAAAGACCGGAGATAAGAGAATTATGGGAAATGGAGCCAGCCCCCTGATTAAACCCTACCAAAAGCCCATATTATCTCTGGACTTGTGGTTACGTGAGCTGCTACATTCCCTTTATTAATGAAGACAGTCTGAGATGAGGTTTGGATCTAGAAGCATTCTCATTGATAACAGCCCCTAAATCTCCCCAGTCCTTACCCACTTCCTTGCGCCTCTTGTACTCATTGATGTTGGTGTTCACGTCTTGGAGGGCAGAGGCAGCCCTCTGAAGTACAGGGTAGGCACTGGCATCAGGATCTGTGTTCTCCAGGATTTTCTGCAGCAGCAATGGGTACTTGGTAATCCTCTGCAGAGGGATTACCAGTAAGAAACTGAGGCCTGAGGGCCCAGCTTGTGGCCTGGGGGAGAAGGCTGGCGTTAGGTAGGTAAAGCCCACCCTTTCGGGCACCAGGAGGACTGGGCTCTGGTCCCAGAGCTGCCGTTTAACTCGCCGTGGGCTCTCAGGTAAGTCACCCTCCTTCCATGGCCCTCGGTTTCCTCATCTGTAACGCGTGAGGTCTAGATGTTAGATAGGCAGTGCTACTTCTCTCTGTACCTCTTTCTGGGCCCTGAGTCCCCATCTGTACTAAATGCAACGGTTAGTTCTTTGTCCTCAGCTTCCTTGGCCTCTCAGCAGCAGACACAGCTCACTGCTCCCTGCTCTTAATTTTTTAAATGTTTATTAATTTTTGAAGGAGAGAGAGACAGAGCGTGAGCGGGGAGGGGCAGAGAGAGAGAGGGAGACACAGAATCAGAAATGGGCTCCAGGCTCCGAGCTGTCAGCACAGAGCCCAACGAGGGGCTCTAACTCACGAACCGTGAGATCATGACCTGAGCCGAAGTCGGTCGCTTAACCGACTGAGCCACCCAGGCGCCCCTGCTCCTTGCTCTTAAAACAGTTTCTTCTTGGGGCGCCTGGGTGGCGCAGTCGGTTAAGCGTCCGACTTCAGCCAGGTCACGATCTCGCGGTCCGTGAGTTCGAGCCCCGCGTCAGGCTCTGGGCTGATGGCTCGGAACCTGGAGCCTGTTTCCGATTCTGTGTCTCCCTCTCTCTCTGCCCCTCCCCCGTTCATGCTCTGTCTCTCTCTGTCCCAAAAATAAATAAAAAAATGTTGAAAAAAAAAAAAAATTTAAAAAAAAAAAAAAACAGTTTCTTCTTTTGGCCCCATAGATGCCCATTGTCCTGCTTCTCCTTCTCCATGGGCCATTTTCTTGGCCTGTGGCTTTAAGCACATCCCAAACCCAGATCTCCATTTCCAGCTTCTGTCCAGAGCTCCAGACTCACACAGTCAACTGCCTGCTTGACACGTCCACTTGGCAATGTCTCAAACACAACTCCGTATGCGGGACATCCATTTTATATTTCATTCATTAAAATGGTTCTGTTGCTTTAAAAATCAAAAGTTTTCTGTGTCTCCCTCTCTCTCTGCACCTCCCCCACCAGTACTCTGTCTCTCTCTCTCTCTCTCAAAAATAAATAAAACATTTAAAACAATTTTTAAATCAAAAGTTGTAGGGGCGCCTGGGGGGCTCATTCGGTTAGGCATCTGACTCTTGATTTCGGCTCAACTCATGATCTCACAGTTTGTGAATCTGAGCCCTCGTCGAGCTCCACGCTGACAGTGGGGAGCCTGCTTGGGACTCTCTCTCTTTCTGCCCCAACCCTGCTTGTGCACATGCACACACTCTCTCTCAAAATAAATAAATGAAAATTCAAAAAAAATAAAACTTGGGGAAAATGGGTGATGGGCATTGAGGAGGGCAGTTCTTGGGATGAGCACTGGGTGTTGTATGTAAGCTATGAATCACGGGAATCGATCTCTGAAGTCAAGAGCACACTGTATACACTGTATGTTAGCTAACTTAGCAATGAACTATATTTAAAAAAATCAAATCAAATCAATCAATCAAGAAATAAATACTTTTTTAAAATGAACTGCTAAAAAGACTCGCTTGCCCAAACTCTAGACCTCATCCTCAAGATTTCTTCCAAGGACAAATACAAATCTCAAAAACCTTCTTCACAAATACTAATAACAACAAAATCTCCGGATCTGTCTGTATATTTATGTACGTTGCATCTATTTTGAATATATGGCACTTTCTACCTCTAAGGTATTGCTAAAATTACTTGGTAAAACAATTCTCTTTAACCAGCTTAAAGAAAATTAAGTACTTACATAATCCTAGTATTCATAAAAATTCTCAAAAATGGGGGTGCCTGGCTGGCTCAGTTGGTAAGCAAGCAACTGTTGATCTTGGGGTTATGAGTTCCAGCTCCATGTTGGGTGTAGAGATTACTTAAGTAAAACTTCTTTAAAATTTCTCAAAAATAGAATAAAAACAACCAAAGGGAATTTCAGGTTTATGTGATCTGGGACAAGATTTGGTAATAAAGCTAGTTTATCAGTTTAGTTAAAACAGGCTTGTCTTGGGGCACCTGGGTGGCTCATTCAGTTAAGCATCTGACTTCAGCTCAGCTCATGATCTCACAGTTTGTGAGTTCAAGCCCCACGTCGGGCTCTGTGCATACACTTCAGAGCCTGGAGCCTGCTTTAGATTCTGTGTCTCCCTCTCTGTCTGCCCCTCCCTCCCTCTCTCAAAAATAAATAAACATTTTTTAAAAAGGCCTATCTCTACAGTCATCAACATTAAATATGAAATATTTATTCTACCCAGGTTTACTAAAATAAGCTCATGTTATTGCTGTTACAAAATTTGTCAATAAAAACTTGGTAAATAAAACTTAAAAAAATAAAAAATCAAAGTCAAAAGATTTAAAAAAAATCACAGGCACTTTATGTTTAGGACGCATTTAAAGTATTTAAGGGTAAAAAGTCATAATGTCTACATTTGTCTTTAAATAGTTTAGTATAAAGATAGATGAAACAAAATGTTAACACTGGTTAATTTTAGGAAGTGGCATACGTTTATTACATTCTTCCATTTTTCTACAGGTGTGAAAATTTTCACTAAAAAGCTAAAAAATAAAACAAAACACATGAACAACTGGCGTCAAGACCCCTTCCAGATGCACTATTTGATGAATGGATGACCATTTCTAGTCCCTTCCTTGATGATGTCTGGCATTTGCAGAAAGAATGCTCAAGTCAATGGCATCTGGGAAGAGGTTCCAACAGTCTTCCCTTGATCATGACCAGCAGCCTTTAGACCTGCCTTTCAAGAAGCTCGCGAGGATTTCAAGCCTCAGTGTCTACGCATGCCTCCTCCAAGAAGACTCACAGACGCTGCTCACAGCCATTCTCTGCCCCCCTCTCCATGGTACCTGTGCCTCTTGCTCTTCCTCCAAAGGAAATATTTCCAGACCAAATGTCCAGCAAAGATCAGTCATGAGGCTAAGAATAGGCAGAGCAGGTGGGTGCCCCTTCATTAGCTGCAGGGGGTTGGGGGGGGTGGGTAGGGGTAGAATTACCTGTCAGGACATGCCTACACTAACCATCTGCTCTCGCCACGGGTTTCCTAGCACTTGGCTGACCACGAGCAGGGGAGATGGAGAAAGTCACCAGATATTTGCAATACTCTATCCTCTGAGCTTACTTTCCATGGGAAAGGGCCAACTGCCTCCTGGGGACAGCTGTCACTCCACAAATAAGGGGATGGGGGGGTCTTCAAAGAAATGATCACAGCTCTTCTCCAGAATTATCAAGCAGTCATGACAGAATCACAGCAGACTTTTATGTTTATGGTTTTTCTAAGGTAATCTGGAGAAAATGTTTAAGTAGCCTTTCAGACAGGCAACAAAAACTGGAAGATAATCCAAAGGGAGGGAGGGAGGGAGGGAAGGAAGGAAGGAAGGAAGGAAGGAAGGAAGGAAGGAAGAAAAAGAAAATGGGTGTGGGAAGGGGAGACAGGCCCGCTTACATTCTCTTGGTGGTAGCAGCATTTGTAAGATCATTTTGAAGAACAGTTTGGCAATTTGTGAAATGTACAAATATTTGTTCCATCGATCCTACTCCAGATATCTGCCCACAGAAATGTCAACTAAAGCGAGCAAAGATAAAGGTGGGAGCTACCAACAACTCTATTTATCGCAGTAAAAAATTGGAAACAAGCCAGATATCCATCAGTAGGGGCTTGGTTAAATAAACCACAGTCTGAGCTGCCCTGGAAAGGAACTCTGTGGGGCCATTAACAAGAACATGCTAAAAGTATTCCTAGTGTTGTGAAAAGATATTCATGACCGTGGTTAAGTGAAAAAGTAAGTTCTAGAAAAGCAGGTAAGTCAGAGCCCCTTTAAATTTCTCCTTCCTTCATTACTTTTCTTTCCATCCATCCATCCATCCATCCATCCATCCATCCATCCAACACTTAGACTTCTGTGTGTAAAGTCTGTCTGCCTGTCTTTAAATGAACAGAAGAAAACCTGGATAGAAAAGGTTAACTACGAGGTGGAGAGATGGGGAAATGTGAGACCAACGGGGAATGGACTTTTACCTTTTACTTTATATATCTGTGTATTGTTTAAATATTCCTTTTTTTTTTTTTAGTTAGCATACATTGCTTTTATATTTATTTATTTGTTAAAGTTTATTTATTTACAGGGAGAAAGAGCATGAGTGCATGCACCTGTGCCCACAAGCAAGGGAGGGGCAGAGAGAGAGAGAGAGAGAGAGACAGAGACAGAGAGACAGAGAGAGAGAGAGAATGAGTAGGGGAGGGGCAGAGAGAGAGAGAGAGAGAAAATGAGTAGGGGAGGGGCAGAGAGAGAAGGGGACAGAAAATCTGAAGTGGGCTCCCTGCTGTCAGCAGAGAGCCCGGGGTTTGAACTCACAAACTGTGGGATCATGACCTGAGTCGAAGTTGGGCACTTCACTGACTGAGCCATCTGTCAGCTCAGGTCATGATTTCACAGTCATGGGATTGAGCCCTGCGTCAGGCTCTGCCCTGAGTGTGGAGCCTGCTTAAGATTCTCTCTTTCCCTCTGCCCCTTCCCAGCTCACGTGCTCTCTCTCTGTCTAAAATAAAAATAAAAATAAAAATAGACAAACAAATAAATAAAAATAAAACAAACCAAGATTGCCAATAAAGGAAAACAAAGAAGGTTTATCTGCCTTCTGCAAACTGCCTCCGCCATCATTCTGAGTGCTTCGTGCCTCTGCAAGGCAGCCTCCCCCGGCTGACAGCTGTACAGTCAGAGGCAGAACTTCCTGCATACTGCAAGGGCGAGCCTTTGATCCCCTTGGCCCTCAAGGTGGGAGCTGCATTAAGAGACAGGATAAACTGAACACCTCACCCACTCACCCACCCAAATAAAGGGCGGGAGACAGCATGCATTTTGGAATCACAAAGAATCTGATCAGATGGTCCATCCTATCCGGACGAGAAAGAACCACTTATGGTCGGTGTGGGGATTCTGGTTGGCTAAGCTCTGGAAAGAGTCTCATGATCATAAGCACAAGAAAGCCAAGAGCAGGTATAGCTCATTGGTAGAGCATTTGACTGCAGAAGCACAAGAAAGCCAGGATTATTGTTTCAAGAGAGAGGAGACAGCAATGCTGACAGGAAGAACGGCATCCCTGGTGCAATACTGGACCAGAGGCTCTCCCCGAGGGGCACTGTGGAAACCTTCGAGCACCAGACAGCTACAGGCACTTAGTGGGCAGGGACCAGGGAAGCGGGACATCTGCCAACAACAGTCCCACACTGTGCAGAATAGTGCTATGTCTCCTACGTCCCTCTGAACATTCAGAGACTGAATGAATGCCTCAAAATGTGCTGTGATTTCAAGAACTGAGATCTGAACTCCATCTAGTCACTTACCAGAACACTGGAAATTATTACGATGCTACCCTTCATAAACAAGACCCAGATCATCTGCAAGAACATCATTACTTCCTCACTTCCACTGCCCCCCCCCGCCCCCCGCCCAGATCTGATGTTATCCCTACATCACCTATGTCATTTCCTTCTTTTTCATATCATACACAGGGAAGTTAAATTTGCTATCGTTGCTACTTGTCATTCTAGGGGACGCACATTGTCTGCTCTCTCCTTTTCCCATACTTCTTTCTTATAC
The DNA here is from genome assembly GCF_018350215.1 of Panthera leo. Lineage (NCBI taxonomy): Eukaryota > Metazoa > Chordata > Mammalia > Carnivora > Felidae > Panthera > Panthera leo. The sequence continues at coordinate 196,691,167 of NC_056679.1, forward strand.
AGAATGGCTTCTGACTTTCCTTTCCTTGAATCCAAACTTATTTTAAGTAGGTGCCAGCATCTGATTGCTTCATTAGATTTTCTAGGGTAGTGGTGCCCAAGTATTTGCACACTGAAATACATTTAACTTTATTAGACATTATTTTCCTTTTACTTCTCCTTTTTATTTTGAGCCATTATATTGATTTTTTTTAAGTTCTGTATATAGGTAGCATATATATGTAGATTTCAAGAATATATTTCAGGATATTAATGGGGGGGAGGGGCAAAGGGAGAGGGAGAATCTTAAGCAGGCTCCACGCTCAGTGTGGAACCCAACATGGGGCTCGATCCCACGACCCTGGGATCATGACCTGAGGTGACATCAAGAGTCGGATGCTCAACGGACTGAGCCACCCGGGCACCCCTCAGGATAATAATTTAATGTCTGTTATAAAAAAGGAGCATTGGAACCATTAGATCTGAGAGCCATGATGTGGTTTCAAGGGACAAGGATAGCCAAGACAAGGATGAGAGCTGGGGTTCATAGAGCGTCACTTGGGTACAATGAGTCCGTGTCCCCATGAGGTGTAGTTATTACTCCCCCATTAAGTAAGGAAACTAGGTTCTGATTCATGAAATGGCTTCACCAAGGTGAGTTAGGAGCAGAGCCAGGTCCGCTACTGGGCAGTGTGGCACTGGAGCCCATGAGAAAAGTCTGGACTGGCCTGGCTAGGAAAGACCAGAGTGTGGAAGGCACGACAAACAGCAGCCTCTGTACCAACCACGGCCCCCCAACAGTGCTTCTAACATGTCAGAGCTAGATGCCAGCATTTGGTGCCTGGGAGACGTTATATCAAAGTTTCTGACTTCTCTGGAAAAATCAAAGGATCTCATTCCTACATGGCATTTGAGGCTGACGGTTTGTAAAATAGGGCTGTAATCATTCTACTCTCTGTGTTTGCACCCTTTGTTGTGGTGGTGGTGGTTGTATCCACACCCTCTGAATATGACCTTGAAGCTCCTCTATTCTATTTTTCCACCCCTTGGGTCTGTCGCAGCATGCCAACGCCCAGCCAAGACCTCTAAAGGCCTTAGCCTGCCCTGCCCTCTCACCGTCCTTCTCCCTCCCTCCTGCTCTCTCCCTCTCTCTATCCTGTGACCACCATGTGAACGAGCCTGGGCCACCTGCCAGATGATGAGAGGCTGTACCGCCAGAGCTGAGTCAGCTCACGTGTCTCAGATGCACGACAGAGCCCCGCCAAGATCAGCAAAGCTGAGCTTCAGTCGATCACAGGCACGTGAAGGTGCTCGGCCAGGGCTGGCAGAACAGTTTACTGAGCCCGGCTACATTGCTAACAGGCAGCAACATGAGCCAAACAAATGTTTGTCTTAAGCCATTCCATTCTGGGATGGTCTGCTACATAGCAAAAACTACTTGATAGAGCAACAATCAGTGGAAGGTGGGCTGCAACCACTCTCTCCACAGGGTCTGTTGGCTCTGGTTGGCCTCAGTCTCCGCTGCTCCCTTTTGCCTCGCACCAGGCACCTTGCTTCCCTCATTTCTGTTATCTGCCTCTCTCCTACTGAAATGTATTTAGTGACCGTTGCAAAAGCCTAAATTTGTTAAGACCCGTGGAAGGATGGATCAAAGGAGGGAGTGAATGTAGGTTTTGAGGGGCAGGGAGGGGCTAGGACATGGGTACTTGAAAAGAAGGCTTCAGGGGGGTTGAGGGCATAAGGTAAGAGAGAGGAGGAGGGGAGGTAGCAGGAGGTTCCATATGAGATACCATCATCTTCAAAGACCTAAATTGAGGCGCCTGGGTGGCTCAGTCGGATAAGCGTCCGACTCCAGACTCTGGCTCAGATCATGATCTCATGGTCCGTGAGTTCGAGGGCTGCGTTGGGCTCTGCGCTGACCATGTGGAGACTGCTTGGGATTCTCTCTCTCCCTCTCTCTCTACCCATCCCTATTGCTTGCTCTCTATCTCTCAAAAAAAAAAAAAAAAAAGAGAGAGAGAGAGATCTAAATCTATATACTGTGTTTCTCTTGGGTGTAAAGGGAATATCTAAGCAAGATGAAATGGTAATAACCTTTGTTCCTCCTGCACTATTCTGATTTCCAGAAAATAACCTTCATCTCTCTCCATTTGGTGAGCTTGTCCTGGGGAAGACATAAGCCTTTGTAAAACCGAAAAGAAGCAGGACAATCCCAGGCAAGGAAATATACAAAGGGATGACCAACTTTAATCACAAGAAGCAAATGCAACATGAAACTACACTGAGACACCATTTGTCACCTGTCTCAGAGGCAAATATTCTAAAGTTTAATAACATAGTCTGGTGAGGCTATGAGGAAACAGACACCCCTACCTTGGTCACGGGAATGCAACTTGGTGTAGCCTCTACAGAAGGAAATTTTGCAATAGTATCAAAATTATCCATACATAATTTCTTTGACCTAGCAACCCATGTCTGGAATTTACCTCACAGAAATACCTGTACCTGAGTAAAATGACATATACTCATAAATAATTACTCAACACTACCTGTAACATCAAAAGAAAAGAAGTGAACCAATATCCGTTAATAAGAGACCAGTTAGGGGCGCCTGGGTGGCTCAGTCAGTTAAATGTCTGAATCTTTATTTCAGCTCAGGTCATGATCTCACAGTTTGTGAGATCAAGCCCAGTGTCGGGCTCTGTGCTGACAGAGCAAAGCCTGCCTGGGATTCATTCTCTCTCTTTCTCTCTCTCTCTCTGTCTTTCCCCCTCTCAGAGCTCTCTCACTCCATCTCTCTCTCTCACTCAACATAAATAAACATAAAAAAAAACAAAACAAAACAGAGACCAGTTAAATAAACTGGGAAACAGCCATGTGGTGAAGGATATGCCATTCACAGGATCACACGTGTATGTACTGAAATGGAAAGATATTGGGGCACCTGGGTGGCCCGCTTGGTTAAGCATCCGACTTTGGCTCAGGTCATGATCTCACAGTTCGTGAGTTCGAGCCCCGCGTCTGGCTCTGTGCTGACAGCTCAGAGCCTGGAGCCTGCTTCGGATTCTGTGTCTCCCTCTCACTCTCTGCTGCTCTCCCACTTGCACTCTGTCTCTGTCTTTCAAAAATAAATAAACATTAAAAAAAAATTAAACAAATAAATGGAAAGCTATCCAAGATACAGTGTAAGTGAAAAAAAATACAAACGTTCTTTAAAAAGGCAGTAAAATGATAGTATATATTTGTATTTGCTTGTGTTCGCACATAGGAACTTTGCAAAGATCCATAAGCAATTTCAAAGTGGCTACCTTAACGCTGGGGCTGGGAGTAGGACTTGGGTAGAGGAAGGGACAGGGTTGGGAAGAATTTTTGGCTGCCTAAATGTGGATGCTTTTAAGTTTCTGAACCATAACTGCTATCCATCCAAAATTTTAATTAAAAAAAAAAATACTTGTTCTCTACATATTTCCTTCTAGAGCTTCCACCCGCTGGGGCCAGCTCTGGGCAGTGAAGCCACCCAGGGCAGTTCTGATCCTGTTTCGTGGGACAGTCTTCAGCTATCTGGAGAGAGGCCCTCCCGGGTGATACAAACCAGCTTCATGCCACTGCCATCCTGTCCCACAGCCCGTAATTCCGACCGTCTCACTGCCCTTCCTACGGTAGACACGAGTGCTGTTCGCCACATGTTTCTGTTCTTCCACCTCTGGACACATGGCAGGGTAGAAGCCCTGGCCTCCTGGTGGTCGGATGAAGCCACGTGATTAGTTCTGGCCCACGGATCACGAGAGCTGATAGAGACCATTTCTGGTCGGGAGCATTTAATTACCAGCATTAGACCCTTCAGAGCTCTTTTCCCTTTGTCACAGTTACTGGCAATAATCCAGAGAGTGGCTCCCATCAAGCTTGGGCCCCAGTGTGAGGATGACACAAACAAGGGCCTCAAGTCAACCGCAGTGGCGCATAAGGAAGGCAGAAACCTTTGCTGTTTGAAGCCGCCAAGAGCGGGGGTGGGGGGTGGGGGGTGGGGGGGTGGGAGTGTTTGTCTCTGCAGCCTCGCCTGACTGAGACACTCCTGAAGCAGCGTGAGCGGCACCAAGGAGGGGTGAGACCTTAACGGCTCCTGACCTTGGAGTCAATGGCAGCGGAAGCGAGTGCTCACTGGTCATGCTACTTACACCACTGCCTCAATGATGCCCTGGATCTCTCGCTGCAGCTCTGGCTCCTTCCGGTAGGTCTCCACCAGCAGCAAGGCCTGGTCGTAGCTGGCGCAGTAGACCTTATAGACTCGCTCCAGCTCCTCTTGGAATTCCAGGAATAAGTTGCCTGGTGATGAAAGAGTGACAAGAAACCCTCAGAGGCATGTCTGTCCGCACCCTTGCTTGGGACACGGAGGTGTTGAGAGAGACAGCTAAGCCCTCGGCTCGGGAGTGAGGCTGCCAGGCCTAACCAGCTTTGTCACTTTGGGCACGTTCACGCTTCTTCCTGAGCTTCCGTTTTTTCATCTCACATTCAAAAGGCTGCTAGAAGGATTAAGTGACAGGGTGATACAGGGCTCAGGCTGGTGCACTGTGAGTCTTAATAAATGGTAGGTATAATTATGGCAACGATATTAATAATTCCCCTATCTGTACAGTGCTTTACAGTTCATAAAACACACTCGTGTTACAGCTTTACAATTGTATCTTGACAATTACTGTGTGTGGCAAGTACAACTTCAAACCCCCAGTTTACAAAGACACACTATAGCAAGCAGAGCATACACATGGACTCTGGAGTCAGAGAGAACGAGGGCCAGATCTCCGGTCAACCCTTCCCCAAGGGCATACCCTAGGGCAAGTACTTGACCTCCTGGACCCTCCATTTCTTCACCGATAGATTGGAATAAAAATAGCATTCACTTCCAATTGTCTTTTTATGAGGATTAAATCAAATAACACATGTAAAAACACCTGACACAAACTTTACTCACCAAATATTTACCGACTGCTTATTTATGGACTATATGCCAGGCACTCTTCTAAGCTCTGTGAACAAAACAAAGCCCCTGCCTCATGGAGCTTATATTCTAGTGGGGAAGAGAGACAGTAAATAAATATATTATATTCGTCACATTGAATATATGACGTTATACTGATTCTTGTTACCAAGAATCAAAACAAAACATTAGAAAGTAGTAGGAGAGCTATTTAAGGAAGGCCTCCATGAAGATGTGCATGCTTATCAGAGACCAGAAGCACATGGCCCTGGGAGTGTGTGGTGGGAACAGCAATCCAGGTTTAGGGGGAAAAAATCCAAAGGGCTTCAGGCAGGAGAGCACTTGGCATAAGGGCAAGAGCAAGAGGGGGAAGAATAGCCAGAGCAGAGTGAACGAGAGCAGAAAGCAGAGAAAATAAACAGAAAACACAAGTCAGATCCCAGAGGGCCTCAAAGTAAGTAGGTAAGGTGGGATAAGGGGTTTGGATTTTATTCTAATTCTAATGGTGGTAAGAAGCAACCAGAGGGGTCTGAACAGGGGTGATCTGCTTTCTGTTTTAAATAGATTACTATAGTGCTCAATTTCAGCAGGACATATACCAAAGTTGGAATAATATGGAGAAGGTTAATGCACCAGAATAAAAGGCAAGTCTGTGAAGCATTCCAAATTTTTAAATCAGAAATTTATGAGGTTGGTTACTGCAGCAGGTGGATGGAATGGGGTGGAAAGAATGAGGGAACAGGATAGGATAGTAGGGATGAGAGGGAACATGGACTGGATGGACTGGAATTGTAGGTATCGGTACGAACTCATGGTCTTAAATATATAAAGATAGATAGATAGATAGAAAGAAAGAAAAGATAGAGATAGAAAGAAATGTAGATAAGTGCATATGCACACATTAGTATACACACTTATATTTCCCAGCTCTATCAGTTGAGAGGGTAATGACACCCCAGGGGCAATGAGCATACCTAGAGCCTAGAACTTGGTGTCTAAATACCATTCCGCCAAAATGGGAACCAGGGCTCCTAGGAGAAATGGCTGATTCCAAGGATGGGACAGGGAAGTACAAGATGAACCTGGAACGTCTTATGGTGTCCGAAAGTAAGGGTGTACTCAAAAATTGTTGGAGGCATACAGAAAGGACACAGGAGCCAATGTGAAGGAGCTCTCAATGGCCAGCACTGGTATAATCTGAGCAAGAAAATCATGATGGTGCTGGATTCTGACTCGTGGAATAAAGTAAATGTCCCAGAGCCCATACTGATATAAATAACTGAATAAATGAGTGGGCAAGAAAGGACAGTTTGTACTTATAGAAAAATTGCCATTAATAAATGTAGAAGGAATAAGGGAAATAGAAAATTACCACAAGAACACCAGTAGTAATTACTGCAGGGCAGAACCACTGATGGATGCTAAAATTAATGCTTACTTAAAATTAAGTTTGAAATGAAATAGAACATTTGTATAATATAAAAGTTTTTCTCCATATTTACTAATTGTAAGGGAAAACTAGTAACTTTGTAGAGGAAAAACACAGAAGACACTATCTTCTATCAATCATGTGATCAAAATTAACAATATTTTAAGTAATAACATATAGAAACATCATGTGCCCCTGTTCTGAGCCACTAAGAAGGACAGGACGTTAACCATGATCTTATTGCCAAAAATGTCCAACCTCAATTTAAGAATGAAATATAAAGTGTTTATAAAATATTTATAATTTATAAAATATAAATGATACATATATAAAATTTTACAAAATCTATAAAATCTTTTTAATTTTAACAACTGAAAACCTCAAATTGAGGGATATACTATAAATCTGGCTTGGACTTTCCGAAGTGTTATGGTCCCAAAAGACAGACAGACTAAAGAAGTCTAAGGCAACATCACAATAAAATGAAATGTGGTACCCTAGGTTAGATCCCGGGCCAGAAAAAGGACGTTTATAGGTATGCTGTCAAAATGTGAGTGAGGTTAGGAGAGTCAATAGTGTTACAATGCTGTTAATTTCCTGGTTTCAACACCTGTACTGTAACTGTCTGAGATGTTAAAATTAGGGGACGCTGTATCGAGGGTTATTTAGGACCTCTGCATTATTTTTGCCACTTTTCTGTAAGTCTAAGCTGATTTTAAGATTCATTTTTTAAGATTTAAAAAGTTTAAAAAGAATTTTGAAGACATTATGCTGAAGGCCAAACACGATGGGACAAATTATTGTAGGATCCCCCTTTTGTGAGTTACCTAGAGTAGTCAAATTCACAGAGACAGAAAGTAAACTAGAAGTGACCAGGGGCTGGTTATTATTTGATGGGTACAGAGTTTCAGTTCAGGGTGAGGAAGTAGTTCCAGAGAAGGGCAGTACTTATGGTGGCACAACAATGTGAAGGTACTTAACGCCATTGGACTCAAATATGCGTAAAATGGTACATTTCATGCTGTGTGTATTTTACCACTATAGAAAAAAGTTTAAAAGTGAGTTTTAAAATGGGGCACCTGGGTGGCTCAGTTGGTTGAGCGTCCAACTTTGGCTCAGGTCATGATCTCCCGGTCCGTGAGTTCAAGCCCCGCGTCGGGCTCTGTGCTGACAGCTCGGAGCCTGGAGCCTGTTTCAGATTCTGTGTCTCCCTCTCTCTCTGCCCCTTCCCTGTTCATGCTCTGTCTCTCTCTCTGTCTCTCAAAAATGAATAAACGTTAAAAAAAATTTTTTTTAATAAAAAATAAAAAAGTGATTTTTAAAAAACCCTGCACAGAAAGGTTTATAACGGTTTTATTTATAACTGCCTAGACTTGGAACTTACTAAAAATGTACTTCAGGAAGTAAATGCATAAACTGTGCTATGTCCATACAATGGAATATCATTCAGTGATTAAAAAAAGAAAAAGGAAAGAAATGAGCTATCTAAACAGGAAAAGGAGAAAGCTTAAATGCACATTGCTAAGTGAAAGGAGCCACTCTGTGAAGGCTGTGTACTGCACGACTCCAGCCATAGGACACTCTGGAAAAGGCAAAACTATGGAGACAGTAAAAAGATCAGTGTTTTTCCCAGGGGGGAGGGGAGGGAGAGGGATGAATAGGAAGATTTTTAGAGCAGGGAAACTACAAAATTCTGGGGCTGGGGGAATGGGACTATATGAGAATTCTCTGTACGTTCCACTTAATTTTTCTGCAAACCTGAAAGTACTCTAAAAAGTAAAGTCTATTCATTAAAAAAAAGATCTATACTAGCTGTAGTATGTTGAGACTAAACTAGGAGTTAAAAGCGGTGATAGGAATGGCTGTGAGAACGCTAGCTACCTCAAGTACCCACAAGAGCCTTTGGTTGTCCATCTAGGGGGAAGTGGCGAGGACGAAGACAAATGTATTAGCCACGAAAGTGGGTGGGGAGCCGTGGACCACAGGAAGCCCAGCTGACCCTACTGTCTGCTGAAGGTACAGGTTGGGCCCCTGACCTCGACCAAGCCCGCCACGGGGTCACATGGGGACACACGGGCTGGTGCCTAGCCCAGCGTGGTCCAGCCCTCGGCAAAGACGCCCACAGTGAGACTGCCACCCAGGACCGGTCCTCCTCTCCAATGCTGGTCCAGCCAATCTCCAGAGAGAACTCCCTCAGGAGAACCCCCAGAAGGAGGGGGAACAGGGGAAAGAGTACACAAAGCTGCAGCCAGGGAGAATCTGCATGCCGGGAGATCAGCCAACTGCAGAGATCATCCCTGCAAAGAGACAGCCTGGGCGTAGCCTTAAAATCTAGGGCGGTTCCCACATTCTCCTGAACCTGGGTGCGTCGGCAGGCATGTGACTGAGAGCAAAGAAACCGTATCAGAGCCAGTGTGACCAGGACAGGGGCATTCCAGTAACTGAATGGCAGAGGAAGGCAAACTCCCAGAAAGCAGAGCTAGCCAAAGGAGCAGCAATGCCAGGAATAGGAAAGTAAAGACTTAACTTCTTTCCCTCTTGTCCTGTGGTCACAGATTGCAAAGAAGTCACAGTAGTGAAAAAGTTCCTCCCAGTATCAAAAGAATACTCTGCCGAGACCTAGGATCAGTCAGAAAGGAAAAAAAAAAAAAGGGAGGCAGGATGGTCAAGAGTTAGGACTCTTGGGGCGCCTGGGTGGCGCAGTCGGTTAAGCGTCTGACTTCAGCCAGGTCACGATCTCACGGTCCGTGAGTTCGAGCCCCGCGTCAGGCTCTGGGCTGATGGCTCAGAGCCTGGAGCCTGTTTCCGATTCTGTGTCTCCCTCTCTCTCTGTCCCTCCCCCGTTCATGCTCTGTCTCTCTCTGTCCCAAAAATAAATAAACGTTGAAAAAAAAAAAAAAAATTAAAAAAAAAAAAAAAAAAAAAAAAAAAAAAGAGTTAGGACTCTTGTTCTGCCTTGACAAGCCCTGTCACTTGGGTCTCAGGCTCTTCTTTAGTAAGATGGGGACAGTAAAAATAGTCATCAGCAAGTAACAACAATGTGAAATGAAAGAGCTCGTACGTGTTAGGTAATCAGAGTCTCGGCTGGCACATTTCAAAGAGGCAAAAACTGAGGCTCAGAGACATGAAGGGACTTGTGGGTGACACAGCTTTGCCAGTCAAGACTCCAAACCGTTAGACCTGCACTGCCCAGATACAGCAGTCACCATCCACATGTGGCTTTTGGGCACTTGAAATTTCAGGATCCCAAGTGAGATGTGCTGTCAACATAAAAGACACCGATTTCAAAGGCTTAGGACCAAAAAAAAAAAAAAGTAAAATATGTCATGAATAATTTTTATATTGATTGTATGTTGAAATGTTAGTCTGCGGACATACTGGGATAAAATCAAATATATCGTTAAAAGTAACTGCACCTGCTTCTTCAAGTTTTTTCAAATGTAGCTTCTCAAAAGTTTTGAAATAAATGTGTGTCTGGAATGACATTTCTATTGGACTGCACTGAGCTACAGCATGGTGTCCTGTCGTGAGACCACCCTGGGAGGGCCCCCTGGGAACGTCAGAGTTGCGTTGGAATCGTTCGTAATGACAGGGGACCTAAGTCATCTGCGAGGAAAAAAGCCTGTTAAAGACAGTCAAGCTTGAGGCCCAAACTCTCTTAAAATGCTGTGGCTACAGGATTGCGAGAAAGGCGATCCTAGCATAGCAAGGCGTGGGGGCTGGACTGGGAATAAAGAGTTGGCAGGAGCCAGGGCAGTCTTGACCCTGCACATAATGCACCAAAGAGAAGAAAAGCCACATGGATTCTTTGTGCCTCTTTTTTTGCTAACCACAACGGGCAGCGGACGAGGAGGCTATTCTGTGTAGACTCTACAGTCAGGAAATAGGACTGCCAAATTAGAGGGGGAAAAATATAGGACTACATTTCAGTGGAATTTAAATTTCGGGTAAACAATGAATAAATTTTTGGTATAAGTATATCCCGAAGGTTGCATGGGACATCCTGATACTAAAAAAAATTACTCACTGGTTATCTGAAGTTCAAATGTAATTGGGTACCTGTAGGGGTGCCGGGTGAGTGCCCAACTCTTGATTTCGGCTCGGGTGGTCGTCTCACGGTTCATGGGTTCGAGCCCTGCGTCAGGCTCTGTGCTGGCAGCATGGAGCCTGCATGGGATTCTCTCTCTCCCTCCCTCTCTGCCCCTCCCCTTGCTTGAGTGTGCTCTCTTTCTCTCTCTCCCTCTTTCTCAAATATATAAATATGTAAGTATAAAAAAAAGATATGTTAATTGGGCACATGTATTTTATCTGGCGACTCTACTAGGAAGGCAGGGAATGGAGTTGTCACCAGGTGTGGTCGGGAAACAAAGTGACATCCTGACTCTGACTCTTTGCTGCCAGTCAAGCAGGAAGGCAGAGACTGGCAGGCAAGGACCCTTAAACAAGGCACCACATCAAACCTCAAGCCCATAGCAACAGAAGAACCTAACCTCAGAGTCTGCAGCCCCTTAAGAGTGTCTTTGGCCTGAGGCTATACTGATTCCCACTCAAGCAGGTGGTGATTAGTAACAGAAACAAGGACAAAATGATAAAAGTTGAGAATAGCTTCCCAGGTACTTTAAAAAAAAAAAATCTTGTTCTTTAATTTTGTATTCATCCTTCTTTTTTAGGAAATAGTAACTCATTCACTTTGCTGTTTTAATAAGGAACTCTATTTTCTTTTTTTTTACTTTCTTTTTTTTTTAAATTTTTTTTTTAATGTTTATTTATTTTTGAGACAGAGAGAGACAGAGCATGAACGGGGAGGGTCAGAGAGAGAGAGACACAGAATCCAAAGCAGGCTCCAGGCTCCGAGCTGTCAGCACAGAGCCCGACGCAGGGCTCGAACTCACGGGCTCGAACTCACAGACTGTGAGATCATGACCAGAGCCGAAGTTGGACGCTTCACCGACTGAGCCACCCAGGCGCCCCAGGAACTCTATTTTCAAGGGAAGAATAAACACGCGACACACAGGCTTTAATCCCATATCTGCTACATTGAAGCTATTAGGGGCAGTAGTTGGGAGCGCTGGCTCTGGAGACCAACTGCCCGAATTCAAATCGCGGCTCCGTCATTAGCCAAATGACCTTGAGCAGGTTAGTTCCTCTCTCTGTGCCTCTGTTTCCTCAACTGCACAATGAGATGACAGCAGCTACCTTTTGGGGTGGTTGTGAAGATTAAATGAGTTAATACATGTACATCAGGACAATGCTAAGCATTTAGTAAACACTCAGAAAGTAGGATTTCTACAAAATTTGTATATTTGTGGGGCGCCTGGGTGGCTCAGTCAGCTAAGCATCTGACTCTTGGTTTCGGCTCAGGTCATGATCTCGCGGTTTGTGAGTTCGGGCCCCGTACTGGGCTCTCCGTGCTTCGGATCCTCAGTCCCCACCACCCTCTCTCTGCCCCTCCCCCCTCACACTCTCTCTCTAAAATAAACATTTACAAAAATAATTATAAACACATTTTTAAAAAATTGGATGTTTGTTATTTTTAAGCCCCATCATGTCTAGGAAAGGGTAGAAGATTGGGGATGTAAAAGGCCACTAGGGTGGTCACGGTGCTGGGTGTCCCCCCCCTCCTCCTCTCCTCTGCCTTCCCCCAACTCCACTCAAAAACCCCTGACCTACAAGTTTTGTCAAGTGACCCCAGGGCAGCAGATGAGAAGAGAATGAGGGACACGGGTGTGAGGTTTATACCCCCTTGTCCCTCCTTCTTCATGCCCTACAGTCATCCTAACCGTTCCAGAATGAGTACACTCCCACCATCTCTCAGCTGGGCGACAGGAAGGCTCCCGCTGGTCTCATGGTTCCACTGTCGCCACCCCCTCACAACCCACTGTCCACAAGGGCCAAAGAGGTCTTTGAAAAGCATGAATCGGACCATATCACCTTCTCGCTCAAAACTGGCCAATGGTTTCTCATCACACTCGGAGTAAAATCCAAACTCCTTACCATGGCCTAGAAGGCCCTACGTGATTTGGTCCTTCTCTGCCTCTTCCACCTTATCCCCTAACACACACTCCTCACTAATTTCCCTGGAGCCACGCCGGCCTTCTTTCCGTCCGTCCTCCAAACATTCTAGGCTCGTCCCTGTCTCAGGGCCTTTGCACAGCCACTCTCTCTGCTCTCCCTCCAGATCTCAGAGCTGTCTCCTTCCCAATAGTCAGGTCTCAGCTCAAATGTCCCCTTCTCAGGAGGACTGCTCTCATGCCCCAAAGTTACTACAACTGTTTCTTTTCTTCAAATTACAAATTGTTACCTAAAATTCTCTTATTTATCTGTTTATCTTCTGTCACTTTAACTTGCCAGACCTTTCAGAGTGGGAACGTGGACTCGCTTGTTGATACTGTGATGCCAGCACACAGCACAGGAATCGGCAGGTGCTCAGTAAATAACTGCGTCTAGTAAATAATGAAAAGCTCAGCCAGGCCACTGACCCATTAGTTCCTCCCTGTCTCTGGGCCCCGGTCTTCTCTTCTGTAAAGTGATGGGACTGGGCTGGATATTATCTGAGAGTCCTACCAGCTCTGACACGCTGTGTTTCAGGAATCCCCAAAAGAAGCTCCCATTGATCTGCATTTCCCTGGAATTCTGGAGGCAGTTCAGCAATGCCCACATGCTGAGGACAATTCCGTGGGAATCTGAGGCTGACAGCTGCCTTGTCTTTTGCTTACCAATTGAGTGCACTTGTTCGTCTTCCCTGGATGCTGTCTCTTGGAGATCGTGAAGAAATCTGCTGTTCACTTCAATGACATCATCGATGTTTGAGAACAGGACATCCAGGTCTCCCTGGGGCAGCTAGAAGAAACAAAGGAGCCATAGGAGTCTCTGGGATTTGGGTTGAGTGGCTCTATTCACGGGCTTTGGAGAGCAGTCCAGAACATTCACACCATTAGGGGCCTATGACTCTTGGGGAGACCGCCCCAGTGGAATGTCTGCAAGGCTTAGAAAAATTTTATAAATTAGGTATAAATTAGGTCCTCTTATCACTCTGGGAAAACAGGAAGGGATGGAGTGCTCAGCATGGAATGAAAGCTGAACTGGGTTTTTTCCCCCTAGATTTGCTGGCGGCTATCATTTTTCTGCTCTCAGTTTCCCCATCTGTCATATAAGGGTGGGAAGCTGGACTTCCTTCCAGCTCTGATATACTTGGCCCCCACCACCGTTACCTTGAGATGTATTCTGAACTCCAGCCACTATTAACTGGTGGTACCACCGTGAGACAGAATGCAGAACATCTATATATATATGTGTACAGGCACATACAGGACATTGTGTGTGTGTGTGTGTGTGTGTGTGTGCATGTGTGTGTCTATCCTGAATGCAAAATCAAGGAGGAAAAGCTAACTGTAGAAAAATATCTAGAGTAGGCTCTTATTTTTGTTAGAGTAAGTAACATTCTATATTTTTTGTTTAATGCCTACAGAGAAAAACCCTCATTTCTGGAGGGTAAAATATGAGAGGCTTTTCACCTTCCACATTTCCTACTTGAGTATTTCATTCATTCAAGAAAAAATGAACTGAAGCCTAATATTTATGTGTCCAGAACTGGGGGATATATTGAACTAAACAGGCATTGCCCTAACTGAGCTTACATGCTAAGGGATTCTTAAAATCTTATAAAGAGAGCCTGTATTATTTCTGAAATCAGGAGAAAAAAAGATGTAAAAACCCATCATAGTGAAAACTTCTCCAGGTTACCATCTCCTAAATGAGACAATTAGAATATAGGTCAGTTTTGGGAGCGCCTGGTGGGGCTCGGTCAGATAACCATCCAACTCTTGATTTCAGCTCAGGTCATGATCTCACAGTTCATGAGTTCGAGCCCGTTGTCAGGCTCTGCACTGACAGCAAGGAGCCTGTTTGGGATTCTCTCTGCCACTCCACCTTCCCCCCCACCCGCACCGCACCCCCTCTCTCTGCCCTCTCCCCTCTGCTCACATGCACACACACTCTCAAAAATAAACACATAAACATTTTTTTAAAAATAGTATAGGTCACTTTAAGCAATCTGTTCTAAATCTGATAAACGGCTATTTTATCCATTAGCTCACTTAATTCTCTGAGGTGATTACTCCTCTCCATTCAGCAGATGAATACACGGAGGCTTCAATGTGTTAAAGGCTTTGCTGGAGGTAGCATGGCCTCCAGCATAAAGGGAAGTACCGGGGCTCACATCCAGGTGACTTCACGCCCGCCACACCTTCCCCTCCATCAAGCCTGCCCCAGGAAGAGACGTGCGGTCTCAGAAGCCAGGACCCACGTTTGCCCCTGTAAAGGGAGGCTGTGTGCAGCCCCACCCAGGTACCTGCTGCAGGCGGCTCCTGATGTCTGAGGCACAGAGCTGGAGCATGTGCAGGTAGGAGGCCTCGGTGTCAATGAGCTCTCTGACAGCCAGCCTCTGATGCAGCAACAATCTGTCCCCAGAGTCCCGACCTTCTCCGTCGGGACTCCCTGTACTGGAGGACGGCTCATCAGTCCCATGTTCAGCCATGTCAGCAGGTTCTAGGAAAGGCAAACATATCCCAACTCACTTCCGGGAGCTCTGCTGGAACATGCTGTCTCTAATCCAAAGACAACTATTCATCAAGTGGCCTAAAAACATCTCTAGCTTACATACTGCAAGATGAACTATGTGTTAGCATTTGTGGGCAGTATCTGAATAATCTTAAAAGGCAGAACGCAGCTCAGATCATTGTTGACATTTTCCAGGATCCAGATAATGTGCTTGCCTAGCTTTTCTTCTATTCCACCCCCCTCCACCCCCAGCTCTTGACCCAGATTTATTTATCTGGTTCAGCCAAGTCTATCGCACCCTCTATCCCAGGGATTGCCTCCTTTCTACCCCCACTACCTCATTCAGGCCTCACAACCCATCCCCTGGGCTATCTCCACAGCCTCTAGGAGTACCTTTCCAAGTCCAAACCCCTCTCCCTCCTGCTGCTCCCCACACCCATTCATCCTGGATGTGCTTCCAGTTTAAACTTCCTGAATCGAAGCTTGTGATCATGGCGTTCCATGCTGTGAGGCTTTAGCAGCTCCCTGCTGCTCTGGGGTCCGGCTCCAACCTCATTTTTCCCTTTCACAGACATTTTCAGCAAAAGAGAGCTACGTGCTTTCCTCCATGTGTGCACACTCACTTCCTGCCTCTGTGCTTTTGCACCTGCTGTGCCCCCCTCCCAGGACACTATCCTTGGACATTCATCCTCCCTAAGGCCTTTCCTGATCCTCCCAGCCAGATGGAATTTCCCTCATTGAAACTCCCATGACCCCTTTATCTCTAGGTTTAAAAGTACAAATGGCAATACTGTGGACAACACGGCCTGAAAACCCCCTACTACAAAACACGCAGAAATGCTGGATCAGGTATAACCAACTTCCTTTTCATGGCCTGGTGGGGCTTGCAAGAGAATAAAGGGAATAGCAGGACCCCCAAATAGAGGGAACTAGAAACCAGAGCAGGAGCAGCTGGGGCCCAAAGTGGAGAGGTGGGCAGGGAAGAGGGCAT
Organism: Panthera leo; assembly: GCF_018350215.1. Classification (NCBI taxonomy): domain Eukaryota; kingdom Metazoa; phylum Chordata; class Mammalia; order Carnivora; family Felidae; genus Panthera; species Panthera leo. The sequence continues at coordinate 196,707,099 of NC_056679.1, forward strand.
AGCCAAACTCGGTGAACCAGGGACTTAGGTGCTGGTGTTCAGGCCGGAGCAGGAGACAAGCTTCTTCACAGAACTGGGACACCAAAAGACTCCAATGAAATGGTGCATCAAAAAAAAAAAAAAAAAAGTCTCCCACTCACACAGAAGATGAGGTCATCTTGGTCTGGGTCCAACAGAAGACCAAAAAAAATCCCCTCTGAAAATTCGTAAAAGTAGCCCTGCCTTCACTGGGCTTTAGGTTCAAAGTGATATTACACATGTGGTCCAAGTAACCCAAAGCTGTGAAATTAACAGAAACAGTTGTAGACCAATGCTATTCTGAGTGCCCATGGAAAGTTAATGTCTCCATGGGAATGCAAACTGGTGCAGCCACTCTGGAAAACAGTATGGAGGTTCCTCAAAAAATTAAAAATAGAACTACCCTACGACCCAGCAATTGCACTACTAGGCATTTATCCACGGGACACAGGTGTGCTGTTTCGAAGGGACACGTGCACCCCCATGTTTATAGCAGTACTATCAACAATAGCCAAAGTATGGAAAGAGCCCAAATGTCCATCGATGGATGAATGGATAAAGAAGATATTCTGGTGATCAAATGTGAGAGCAGCCAAGGAAATCCGCAGACAGGTGAAGGAAAATCCTAGGATTGACTGTTGGCTACAGGCAGATGGCAAACAGTTCAAATTAGAGTATTTTAAAAAGTAATAGAATATCTTTAGAATAGATGTATTGAATTGGTAGAGAGTATGGTGTTTCTTTAGGGGATAATCACATAGATCATACATACAAAACTAAGAGGCAAACCGAAGAACAAATACAACACAGTTGTTAAAAAAAAAACTGTGCAGAAAAAATAAAGTAATTGTATGTTACTGCCTGGTTCAGTTATAAATACAATTTACACACATTATAATACAAGTGATGTAATTAATATTATGTATAACTATACTGGGAAAATACGATAATGGGAGGGGTATACATGTGTAGTGGCAGGGGAGTAAAACCAAAAACCAAAAACCTAAATCCTCATCTTCCATAGCAGAAAGTCAAAGAACAATACCTAAATCAAAAGCTCAAGAATTAACAGTACATACATGCTATTTAAAAACAAGGAAGTAAAAAGACAAAACAAAACAAAACAAAAAAACAAGGAAATAAAGTTTTAAATAATCAGTGAAAAATGATAGAAGGAATTGCCTGGTCATGCCTGGGTCAGGAAGGAAATAGAATAAGCTGTTTTTCATAATAAACATTGGAGAATCATCTGTTTCTGTTTCTCATAACAAATATACAACCACCCATCTCTTTAGATTATATGCTTTCATCGCTTTAATATGAACTAAAAACTAAATGTAAGAAAAAGTGAGAGTTCCTCAATTTTGCTGGACATTAATATTCAAAAATAAAGCATATTACTGTATATGCCAACAATATATTTTAAATGCAATTTAAAGATAAAAATGTTTGATAATATAATAAAGACAAATATTATTTATTCCTTCTGAAATATCTTAATTTAACAAAAGATATATAAGATCTTCATGAAAAAAATTATAAAACTTTATTGAACTTACTGAATTGAAGAAACAATTGTAAGTAGGGATACACTATGTTCATAGATAGGAAGACTCAATATCATAAAGAAAAGAAAAAAATTTTCCCCAACCAGATTCAATTCCAGTTCCAATGAAACTCCCAACAGAGTTTCACTTTTTGCTTTTTTGCTAAAACACAACAAGATAATTCTAAAACATATATGGAAGAGTAAAAGGCTAAGACTGGCTAAGGCAATCCTGAAGAACAAGGTGGGGGACCTGTCCTATGAGCTATCTAGAACTACTTGAAAGCCAATAGTAATTAAAAACGATGGTGTTGTTACAGGGCAAACACATTAGTAGGACAGATTAGACAGCCCAGAAATAGACCACAATAAAAATGGAAACGTTTTATATGACGTAAGTATAAGTCACTGAGAAAAGGATGGTCATAGGATAAGCGGCCTCCCATATAGAAAAATAAACAAATGTAATCCCATATCACACTCAAATAAACTCCAGATGGTTAAAGACCTAAAGGTCAAATATGAAACTCTAAAATTCTTAGAAGAAAACATAGAAAAAATATTTTTTATATTTTTGTTTATTTATTTTGAGAGAGGGAGAGAGTACATGTGTGCCCCGCGGGGAGGGACACAGAGAAAGGGAGAGAGAGAATCCCAAGCAGGCTCCACCGCAGCTTAGAGCCCAGTGCGGGGCTGGATCCCACAACTCTGGGACCATGACCTGAGTTGAAATCAAGAGTCAGACACTTAACAGACTGAGCCACCTAGGCGCTCCCATAGGAAAATATTTTTATGCTCTCTGAGGATTTCTTTGACAAGACATAAAAGAAACCCCAAAAGAAAAGATTGGATAAGACTGATAAATCTGATGACAGTAATATTGAAATGTTCTGTTCATCAAACAATTCTACAATCAAAAGGAAAAGAGATGCCTCCAACCAGAAGATATTTGTGATGAATGTAACCTGCAAAAAGTTGAATTATCTACACTACATAAAGAACCTTCTATGAATCACTAAAGCCAGGCAATTTAAAAGAAAAGCAAAGCATACTGTTGCACATACAATATATTGGTTCATTCAATGTCAATGTTAACCTCCTCCTATTAAGTCATCCTGTAATACTGAAATTGGACAGCTAAACCCCAGCTTCCTTGCAGCTAACATTCCAACACGCGTTTTCAGCCCCACCAATCAGATGGTCTCACGTGAGCACTGAGTTTAGAACTGAGCTAAGTAGGAAGAGAGGTGATGCTTGAGATATCCATTTAATGGGGCAGGTACTGCACGGTTTAAAGTCATCAATTCTGGCAAAAGATTGTGGCTAAAGTCATGGAATTCTGAAGCCAGCAGTAGGGCCAGCAGCATCCCAATTCTCTAATTTCCTGATTGTTGCAGAGGGTAGCAATGCCTCTGGAGGGGCGTTCCTGTAGCATGGCCTTGGGATTCATTCCTAGTGGCCTATTTCTGTGGTCTGCTTGTCCAGCCGCTCTGCTGCTATGGTAAGCACCTAATACACTCTTAAATACCCGACTGGTTAAAACAGAATGACTTGTGTTCTCTCCAACTAAACTGTGGATGATAGAGGTGTGAATAGGTATTGACAAAAGAAGAAATTAAAATGCCTAATACACGGGGCAACTGGGTGACTCAGTCGTTTAGCATCCGACTGTGGCTCAGGTCATGATCTCACAGTTCATGAGTTTGAGCCCCACATCAGGCTCTGTATTGACAGCTCAGAGCCCGAAGCCTGCTTCGGATTCTGTGTCTCCCTCTCTTTCTGCCCCTCCCAACTCAGGCTCTGTCTGTCTCTCTCCCTTTCTCTCTCTCTCTCTCAAGAAAAAACATTAAAAAAACATTTTTTTAATGCCTAACACACGAATGAAAAGACTCACTTGTGGGGCGCCTGAGTGGCTCAGTCAGTTAAGCATCCAACTCTTGATTTCAGCTCAGGTCAGGGTCTCACAGTCCTGAGATCAATCCCCGAGTCGGGCTCTGTGCTGAGAGTGGAGCCTGCTTGGGAATCTCTTTCTCTCTCTCAAAATAAATAAATAAACATTTTAAAAAGAAGAAAAGATTCCCTAGTAACTAGGCAAATATGAATAATTAAAACTGCCATGAGATACCATTTCATGCTCATCAGATTGGCAAAATATAAAAATGGTGAGACTGTAGGTGAATGGGGAAGTCTCACGTACTGATATGGTAATGTAAATTATTACAACCACTGCAAAGAGCAATTTGGCAACGACTAGAAAAGTTAAAAATGCTCACAGTGTCAGGCCAATCAGTTCTACTCCTAGATATATCCTGTCTTCAAGAAACTTCTTCACATATACACAAGAAATGGACACAAGAATGTTCACTCTAGCACTGCTGATAATGACTGGAAATTAGAAACTCTCTCAATGTCCATCAACAGGAGAGTGGGTAAATAACTTGTAATATATACATATCATGGAATTCTGAACAACAGTGAAAATGAACAAACTATAAATTCATGTATCAACATGGATAGCCTCACAAACACTGTAAAGAAACGGAAAAAAAAGAAAGTTCTAGAAGGGGGGTGGGGTTGAAAGAAAGTTCCAGAAGGGCACATAGATTATAATACTATTTTCTAAAATTTAAAATACGTAAAACAATGCTAGATAGTGTTTAGAGATATATACATATGGAGCACCACTATTAAAAATTTTGTGGAAGTGGGGCACCGGCATGTCTCAGTCGGTTAAGCATCCGACTTCCGATCAGGTCATGATCTCACAGTTCGTGGGTTCACAGTGGGCTCTCTGTGAACAGAGCCCACTTCAGCTCCTCTGTCTCCCTCTCTCACTGCCCCTCCTCGGCTAACATTCTCTCTCATTTCTCAAAAATAAATAAACATTTAAAAATTTTTTTAAATTTTTGTGGAAGTGATTAGCAATAAATTCAAATGGTAGTAACCTCTGGAAAGGGAAGCAGAGAAACAGAATTTAAGACAGTATCCAAAATGACTTAATGGCATCTGAGGATTTGGGGTTTTTTAAGTTAAGCTTTTAATTTTGAGATAGAGATTCACATGCAGTTATAATAATACATTGGTTCCATGTACCCTTTACCCAGTTTCCTCAATGGTAACATTTTGCAACACAATCTCATAGCCAGGATACTGGCATTGATACAAGGGTCCCTTTTCACCCAACCCCATCCCATCCTTAACCCCTGGCCCCCAAGAAATCAGTTCTCTTGGGGCGCCTGGGTGGCTCAGTCGGTTAAGCGTCCAACTTTGGCTCAGGTCATGATCTTACGGTTCTTGAGTTCGAGCCCCACGTCGGGCACTGTGCTGACAGCTCAGAGCCTGGAGCCTGCTTTGGATTCTGTGTCTCCCTCTCTCTCTGCCCCTCCGCCGCTCATGCTCTGCCTCTCTCTCTCTCTGTCAAAAATAAACATCAAAAAAAAAAAAAATTAAAAGAAATCAGTTCTCCATTTCTATAATCCTGTCATTTTAAGAATGTATGTAAACAAAATCATTATAGCGTGTAAGCTTTTTAGGACTGACTATTCAATCAGCACAATTCCCTGGAGATTCCTGTAAACCGTTGAATGTATCAACAGTTCCTTCCTTTTTATTGCTGAGGACCTGAGAGGTTCTAGTTGCTTAAAAATAATGAAGCACATATGGCAAAAATGTTAAAATTAAACATAGATAGATGGTAAGAACATGGTATTTGTTGCACTGTTCTTTGTTTTTTTTTTCTGGATGGTTAAAATATTTCCTAATATTTAAAATGGCACACATCCCATTTAAACTTGCACTTGGTTATTTAGGGTCATTTAGGACCAGGCCTCATCTTCCTGGCTAGACACTAAGCACTTAGAGACAAGATAAACACCCATTCACCTCGTGTCCCCCCCGTGCCTCACAATACTGAAGACACTTGCGGATGTCAGTGGTCCTTTGGGAGGCATGAGTAGCAGCAGAAATTTCTGTCCTGGGCCATCAGATATTATGTAAACTGACTGCAGAGAGCAATGGGCCTAGAAAGTTCTCGGAATGCATCTGTCTGGTGCACAGTTCTGTTCCAGCTTCTGAACACTGCCTGTGGCCTGCTGACCTGTCCCTGGCCTGATCCGCTGACACTCACTACCCAGAGCATAGGTTCTCTAGAAAGATCCCAATAGGATTTCAGGAGAACTACTCAGGTTCCACTACTCAGAACTCTTGCTAAATAAACAAAAAGCACAAATAATACTTTATAGAGAACTGCTAACTATTTAAAATGGCATTAATTTGCACTTAGGTTAATTGAAATCTAGACCTCCAAGCAGGCCTGGCAAAACCTCTCTGGAACAGCATTTTGTTATCTCTTATAGTCTGTGTAATGGAAAGGAACACACTTTTATTTCTTTAAAAATATATTACTTGGCAATGAAAAGGAAGGAAGTACTCCTGATACGTGCTCCAACATGGATGAATCTTGAAAACATTATGCTAGAAGTCAGTCAAAGAAATCAGTCATAAAGGACCACCTATTTTATGATTTGGTTTATGTGAAATGTCCAGAACAGGCGAATCTGTAGAAACAGAAAGCAGATGATTGATTTCCTAGGCTGAAGGGATAGGGATGTTGGTGGCTATGGGGTACAGGGTTTCTTTTAGGGATGATGAAAATGTTCTAAATTTATCGTGGTGATGGTTGCACAACTCAGTGAATATACTAAAAACCATTGATTTGTGCATCCTCGATGGGCGAATTATATGATACATATTATATCTCAATAAAGCTGTCACCAAAATAACATTAACTATTGGCAAGGATGTGGGCAAACTGGGTCTCTCATATATTACTGGCAGGAATATAAAGGGGTACAGCCACTCTGGAAAATAGTTTGTCAGTTTCTTTAAACACGAAACATACACAGGGGCACCTGGGTGGCTCAGCTGAGCGTCCAACTTCGGCTCAGGTCATGATCTCACGGTTCACGGGTTCAAGCCCCGCATCAGGCTCTATGCTGACAGCTCAGAGCCTGGAGCCTGCTTCGGATTCTGTGTCTCCTTCTCTCTCTTCCCCTCCCCCACTTGTGCTCTGTCTCTCTCTGTCTCTCAAAAATAAATAAATGTTAAAAAAAAAAAGAAAAGAAAAGAAAAGAAAAAGAAACACTTAGCAGCAATCATACCTCAGGGCATCTATTCCAGAGAAAGAAAACTTAAGTCCATACAAAAACCTGTCCACAAATGCTCGTAGAAGTTTGATTTGTAATAGCCAAACTGGAAACAATCAAAATGTTGTTTTAATAGGTGAATGCTTTAAAACAACAACAACTGTGGCAGATCCAATATCACTGATCACCCAGAAGGAACCGGGAATAAAATACTGATACATTGCAATAACTTGGATGGCTCTTGAAGGTATTATACTGTGTCTCAAAATGTCACACACTGTGTGATTCCACTTATGAAACAAACGAAATTATAAAGACAGAGGCCAGATAGGGGTCACCTGGTTAGGGACAAGGGGGAAGGGCATGGGGGTGTTACTGTAAAGAAAGAACACGAGGAAGAACTGTGTGTCTTAATCGAAGTGATAGTTACACAAATTTGCCATGTGATATAAGAACATAAAACAAGCATTCACAAATAGTGTGCCGATGCCAATTTCCTGGTTTTGATAGTGTGCTATATTTCAATAAGAGAGAACCACTGGAGGAACTTGGCCAAGGACATACAGAAACCCTGGTACTGTCCTTGCAACTTGCCGTTAAACAAGCCTGTACGCCTTATTCCTGCCTGGATGTATTTCAAAATAAAAAGTTAAAAACAAACAAAATATTATATAGCTTACGTTTTCCACTATCATTGCAACTCTCTCTGGACAAGTGGAACTCAAAAGCCTGGGAGAGCAGGCTGGGTGTCCCTGTTCCATTTCCTGGTCTGGCCTGATAAGAACTCTGGTCTCAGAGAACATGCTCAGAAAACATGGCTTTTCTTACAGTCCAGTCATGCTCACTCCTGAGATCTCTTTCATGCCCTGTAAAAGCCAATTAAGAACTAACATCAGTTTAGCATACAGGCGGTGCTAAAAAAAAAAAAAAAAAAAAAAAAAAAAAAAAGTCTGTTCATGGGGCACTTGGGTGGCTCAGTTGGTTAAGCGTCCAACTCTTGATTTTGGCTCAGGTCATGATCTCACAGTCTGTGAGATCGAGCCCCACATTGGGCTCTGTGCTGACAGCGTGGAGCCCGCTTGGGATTCTCTCTCTCCCTCTCTCTGTGCCCCTCCCCCACTCAGGCTCGCTTTCTCTCTCTCTCAAAATAAATAAATAAACTAAAAAAACAAATTTTTTTTTAAATGCCTGTTGAATGTTCTGCAGCCACAGCTTCAGACTCCAGGATGGTGTAAAACAGCTCTTTCTGCAGCACACGTTCATTCAATAAATATTTGGAGCAGCTACCTTATGCCAAGCACTTTCCTAGATTCTGAGGATATAAAGATCAAGAAAAGAAACAGCTCTACAATAAGGACAAGGTATTTAAAACATCTGGTTATTGGGGCGCCTGGGTGGCTCAGGCAGTTGAGCTTCCGACTTCAGCTCAGGTCATGATCTCACGGTCTGTGAGTTCGAGCCCCGCATCGGGCTCTGTGCTGACGGCTCAGAGCCTGGAGCCTGTTTCAGATTCTGTGTCTCCCTCTCTCTGACCCTCCCCCACTCATGCTCTGTCTCTCTCTGTCTCAAAAATAAATAAACATATAAATAAACATTAAAAAAAAATTTAAATGTTCAGACTCAAAAAAAATTGATTAAAAAAAATAATTAAAAAAATAAAACATCTGGTCATTTGCCCCAAGTTTCTTTCCACTAAAAGCAGAAGGACTAACTAGGTAAATGTTATGGACATCCTGATTATTTCATCCCTTTCAAGACAGAAGAAGTGACAAGGGGAAATGATGCATCAAATCTAATTCTAACCAGGGACCCCTGGCTGGCTCGGTCGGTGGAGCATATGACTCTTGATACCAGGGCTGTGAGTTCGAGCCCCACGTTTAGAGATCATTTAAAAAATAATTTAAAGAATATGTAAGTCAGACCAGTCCAAAGAACTGAACAGAAGAAGTAGATCCCTGGGGAAAGGGAAACTGTCACCTTAAAGTTCTTTCAGAAGGTAAAATGTCACAGAAGAGAAAGTCCAACATCCATGCGCCTCCCACCCCAGGTTTTAGACAGAGATCAATTTCAATACTTAAGATTAAAAAAAAAAAGTAAGACGTGTGCATCTGGTCTGAGACTGTAAAGATAAGGGTTCATGGAAGATTGTCAAAGATGCAGTTCGAGCATCATGATAGCAAAAGACTTTGTTGAAAAACAAAGGAAGGAAACACCTATAGAACCAAGAGTAGCCATGCTAGGATCCTGCCTAACCTGGTGCCTGGTTTATAAAAACATACACACACACACACACACACACACACACACACACACACACACAATAAAAATTTAAAAAGGGTGGGGGGCACCTGGGTGGCTCAGTCAGTTAAGCGTCCGACTTCGGCTCAGGTCATGATCTCACAGTTCATGAGTTCGAGCCCTGCGTCAGGCTCTGTGCTGATAATCCTGGAGCCTGCTTCAGATTCTATGTCTCCCTCTCTCTCTGTCCCCCCACTCACGTGCTCTCTCTCTCTCTCTCTCTCTCTCTAAAATAAATAAACATTAAAAAAAAAAACTTAAAAAAAATTACAAAGACATACACGACAGTCAGAGAGGAAGGTCCTCTACAAAGAGCTTCCAAAACTCTAAACACCCAGAAGGAGCTGGGATTGATAAAATTATAAGAATAACTTCCAAAGCTCTGCCCCTACTATGACTGCCACGTATATTTTAAGATGCATGTTCAGAAAAAGTAAGAAATAGGGGCACCTGGATGGCTCAGTCAGTTAAGCATCCGACTTCAGCTCAGGTCACAATCTCACGTTCCGTGAGTTCGAGCCCCGCGTCGGGCTCTGGGCTGATGGCTCAGAGCCTGGAGCCTGCTTCCGGTTCTGTGTCTCCCTCTCTCTCTGCCCCTCCCCCGTGCATGCCCTGTCTCTCTCTGTCTCAAAATAAATAAACATTAAAAAAAAAAAAATTAAAAAAAAAGAAAAAGAAAGAAATAGGCACACTATTTGATGGCTTTGCTTTCCTCTTCTTAGCCCTAAAGAGGGACTTAGGAGGCAGTCAGTGTGAAAGCTTGGTGCCCAGACCCTGGAGCGGGGAAACCTGATTTCAAATTCTAATTCTGCAATCAACTGGCTGGCTTTTCTGGGATAATGATATAACCTTCTTTGTAGGGTGATTATAAGGTTTCATAAGATCATCCATGTAAAGCGTCTCAACAGAGTGCCTGGTATAAGGTAAGTTATCAGTAATTGTAGCAGTTGCTTTTGTTACTCTTAATGTCAAACTGTAAAGGATAGCATCACCATGGATCCAGTGGATCAAGAAATGTCTAAGGACACTCGGCTGCTCACATTCAAGCAGACGGCAAGAACAGCTGATTATGATGACAATACTAAGTAATAGGAACGATACACCAGAGCCTGACTCAGGATGCAGCTAACACCAAAGAAATGGAGCTGAGAATGGAGGGATCGTGAGACTGAGCCTTGATGACGTTACTCAGTCCAGCCGTGATGGACACTGATTGACTTTGAATTTTTTTTGAGCTAGTACATTTTCTTTCCCCATGCCTCTTCAGACTTGGCCACTCTGAGCTGGGCTTCTGCCACTTGAGTAAAACAGATGGCCTGCCAGCCATTAGAAAGGGAAACCGAGATCACTGGGAGCCAGCATAGGTTAAGAAAAAACAAAAACAGAATAACAGGTCATACCAGACTATCCTCATTCTCTTACTGAAAGGCAACTAGGCCAGTGGATCAAAGGAATGCTGTAAGCTAGGGTAACTGGCCCCACAAGGTGATGACGTCTTTCTAGAGAGTGTCTGTCTGTCTATCTCTCTCTCTCTCTCTTTTAAAGATTTATATATTTTTTAAGTTTATTTATTTATTTTGAGAGAGACAGAGAGAGAGAGAGAGAGAGAGAGAACACGAGCAGGGGAGAGGCAGTGAGAGAATCCCAAGCAGGCTCCGCACTGTCAGCAACTCAGGGCTTGAACTCACGAACTGTGCAGTCACGACCTGAGCTGAAACCAAGAGTCAGATGCTTCCCTAACTGAGCTTCCCAGGTGCCCCTTTTAAGGAGTCTCTCCAGGGAGTAAGACAAGGGTGATGGAGGCTGGGACCAGGGTGGGGGGAATCATAGGACAATAATATGAACTAAAAACTGATAAAACTACACAATTCAAAAATGTTGATCAGTGTCAACCTCTGGGATCTGCTCAGTTTGCTTAAGGCCAGCTGTCAGTCCTTCCAGTGCTTTCCATCTCCAAGACCACCGAGTCTAAACCTCTACCACCTTTCTCCTGGACGACTGCTAAGTCTCCTGACTGGATGCACAGCACCAGAGTGGAGCGTCTTTCAAAAACATGCAACTGACTGCTTGGAACCCAGACAAGCTTTCCCTTGATTCCCATCCTCCTTCCAAAAAACTACTCCTTTCCCCCCCAGTAATTATTTTTCTTATTCTATTTGTTTTACAGGTTCATTCAATAAAGTGTAAGCCCCGCCAGGGGGAGGATCACATCTGTTTTCCAACACATCACCTAGTGCCGACTCCAGATCTAGCATATGGTAAGTGCTCAATTAACTGAATGAATGAATGATGCGGATGAACCAGCAGAATAATGATCAAATTGCCAATGGCACTGTAACAAGTGGAGTCAGACTAGCATAATCATATACAACTCTCAGGGGCCACCAAAAAGCTCAAGGTCAGGTGAGAGATAGCAACTCCCCTCGAATTTTATATCAGTGGAATTATAGACTATGTGCTCTGTTTGGTCTGGCCTTTTTCTTCTCTTTTCAGCAAAATTCTTTTGAGATCTATCCATGTTGTGGCATGTATCAAGAGTTCATTACTTTTTAAATGCTGAGTGGTATTCGACTGCATGGATACAGCACAATGGTTGTTTTCTATTTATCACACTGGATAAACAAATGGTTGTTTTCCATTTATTACAACAGAGCTAGATGGAGAGATGTACTGTCTGGCTTACATGACTTACCTTTCAATGTTTTAATGTTTATTATTTATTTTTGAGAGAGAGAGAGAGAGAGAGTGTGTGCACATGAGTGCGGGGGGTAGGAGGGGGGTGGGGAGCAGAGAGAGAGGGAGACACAGAATTGAGGCAGGCTCCAGGCTCTGAGCTGTCAGCACAGAGTCTGATGCGGGGCTCGAACTCGTGAACTGTGAGATCAGGACCTGAGCGAAGCTGGATGCTTCACTGACTGAGCCACCCAGGCGCCCCTTTAACTTTTTAAGAAAATGTCAAACTTTTCAAAAGTGGTGGTACCGCTTTACATTTCCACCCACAGTGTATGTGACTTCTAGTTCCTCCACATCCTCATCAGTCATCCTCTAGTCAGTCTTTTTTAGCCATCCCAATAGGTAGCAAGTGATATCTCATTATGGTTTTGACATGCATTTCCCTAATGATGAATTATCTGCGGCATCTTTTCAAGTGCTTACTTGCCACCCATATGTCCTCCTTGGACATTACGCTTTGTTCAAATTACAAAAGAGGCTCTCACTCCTTACATAATTTAGACAAACGATGTGGAATGTTATAAAGAATATGTAGTCCCCCATTACCAATCCCCACCTCCAACACACACACTGATAACCAAAGGTGCACAAGAACCAACAGGAGCACTGGTCAGGCAGGCAAATTCTTGCCCCCATTCTTGAAGATTTTTTTTTTTAAGTTTATTATGTATGTACGTATTTAATGTTCATTCGAGAAAGAGCAGGAGCAGGGGCGGGGGTGGGGGTGAGGCAGAGAGAGAGGAGAGAGACAAAGAATGCCAAGCAGGCTCTGTGCCATGAGATCATGACCTGCGCTGAAACCAAGGGCCCAACTGACTGAGCCACCCTGGTGCCCTGTCCCCACTCTTGAAGATTCTGATTCAGGAGGTCAGGGATGGCTCATTTCAGCAAGTCCCTAAGTGATTCTGATGCAAGTAGTCTGTAGATCCTTTCTTGAGAAATTCTGCTTTTCCTACTAAAGAACTGTTTAAAGAATGAAGACAGCCAGTCTGGAAAGGCCTGCGTGGGCTGTGTTCAAATAAGGAAGAACCTTGGCCTGAGGGAGTGAGCACATTTGCCTGATGTCGTCCTATGCGGCACCAAATGTTTGGAACCTAAAGGTCAAATTAGAAAAAACTCTAGGGGCACCTGGGTGGTTCAGTCGGTTGAGCATCCGACTTCGGCTCAGGTCATGATCTCGCGGTCCGTGAGTTCCAGCCCCGCATCGGGCTCTGTGCTGACAGCTCAGAGCCTGGAGCCTGCTTCAGATTCTGTGTCTCCCTCTCTCTGCCCTGCCCCTGCTCACTGTCTCTCTCTCTCGAAAAATAAACAAACATTAAAAAAATTTTTTTTAGAGAAAAAACTTTGTAGGAGCGCCTGGCTAGTTCAGTTGGTAGAACAGGTGACTCTTGATCTTGGGGTTGTGAGTTCAACCCTCGCCATGGGTGTACCACTTACTTTAAGAGAAAAAACAACTTTGTAACAGAGTTACTGTGAAACAAAATCAGGCCATGGAGCCGGGAAGGGAAGGAACTTGCCAAAGTCCCCGAGCTTGCAAAAAAAAAAAAGGTTGAGAAATGACTGGCTGAAGGTGAGACAGAGAGGAGGCAAGAGGCATCCCAGACGCACACATACACATTCTCTGTTTCCGAGGAAAAACTCTCCTTTATAAATACCCAGAGAGGAATGTAAGCCACCAGACAGGTAGTGTGTGTCTTAATCCAAATTAAATAGCAGCTATTTGCCCTAAGCCATATTTCCCTGACTCTATTTGCAAGGTCTAAAATGGTAGAGAAAGGAGACCACACAGCCTTTTGTAAGAGCAGTTCTTTTTATAGGTAAGTAGGCCTGCCCAGGCCCTGTCCTCACAATTTTGGATCCACAGACTTTAAAACTCCAATGAACAACCAATAGGCTTTGGACAATCAAGCTCAACAAACGCCATTTTGCTTCGGTTACAGCGCTCAAACACCCGCCTCGGGAGTTAAATAAAAAGCCATTTATTTGATCTAGAATAGACTCAACGGAAGCACTGTTTACCATGGCAAGCTGCTGATCGAAGAGGGATGAGAGCCAGCTGCCAGCAACTCCTGTCCCCTGGCAGGGACTCAGCTGAGCCCCCATCACCTAGTAAGACTGTGTGTTGCCCAGGCCCTCATGTATGCCCTCCTCTATCCTCTCATGGAAAACCAAGCTATACAGGTGTTGGCTCCATCCGAAAAAGGCAAGCGAGGCCCAATAAACCGTCCTTGTTAGAATGTCTGGTAGCTTCAGGGGACCCCAGGGGCTCAGTGGGTTGAGAGTCCAACTCTTGATTTAGCCTCAGGTCATCATCCCTGAGGGTTGATGGGATCAAGCCCTGAGTTGGGCTCCACACTGTGTGTGGAGCCTGCTTGGGGCTCTCTCTCTCTCTCTCTCTCTCTCTCTCTCAGAGGCACCTGGGTGGCTCAGTTGGTTGAGCATCGGACTTCAGCTCAGGTCACGATCTCACGGTCCGTGAGTTTGAGCCCCGCGTCCGGCTCTGGGCTGATGGCTCAGAGCCTGGAGCCTGCTTCGGATTCTGTGTCTCCCTCTCTCTCTGCCCCTCCCCTGCTCATGCTGTCTCTCTCTCTCTCAAAAATAAATAAACACTAAAAAATTAAAAATTAAAAGAAAAAGAATGTCTGGTAGCTTCTACTCTCAGCATTTCACCTTGGGCCAAATACTGATGCCAGGCATTGCTGTGGTTTTATTTAGGCTATCGTCATTACAACATGTGCGGCTGCTTCTAAGTCATAACAGGGTTCACTTTAGAGTTTCATGTTTATAGTTTTTTTTAATTATTTCAGACACAGCCCAATTTCTCCCAGAGCATCACCTTTCCTAACTGGCACAGCAGCGGGCCACTGGATTCTGTGCACCAGCACAGAAGGGCTCAGCCTTCATTCTTAAGTCTGAATACAACTTGAAGGATGAAGCAGACAATCTTATCCCTATTTCACAGGTAAAACTGGGCCCTGGAGAGGTTAAACTACTGGTCCAAGATCACACAGCTAGCAGGGTCAGGACACTGGACTGATTGTCCAATTGGACTCACTTCTTTCCCAGCTGCCTCCCTTTAAAGGAGCAAAAGAATGCTCTGAACAGCACAGCCTGAATGTCAGCCTTCAGTCACTTCTTACAGCAGAATGCTTCATTCAGACCTGAAACCGTGTGCAAGGTTATGTATGAACCTTGGGGTGGGGAGAGACTCAGATTTCTAAGGGGTCGGGGATCCCCAGAAGGTTAAGCATGTGGGCAGGCTGCTGTCAAGTTTCTCTACTCCCCTCCAAGTTTTGAGCGCTCACTGTGCACGGAGCACTGTAGGGGGAGCGGGACAGCCCCGGGGCTCTCTCGGTCCCAGCTTTGGCACAACCTTCTGGGGCTCCTTGGCCAAGGCGGCTCACCGCAGGGAGGCAAATTTCCTTTCCCTTTTCCCCTGGCCTGGACTGACTAGTCACAATTATATTTTCCTTCTCAAAGATTCTTTAATATTGTTTGCATTTTCCATTGTTTTAACCTATGGGTTCTTATTAAAAGTCACCCCAAATCCTACACTGAAGCAGGCAGGGGTTAAGTTTGTTTGTTTTTTTTTTTAGGCCACCTTACCTCTCTGGGCCTTAGTTTTCCACCTGTAAAAGGTCACATGGATCAGGTTGCCAGCATGCCCGTAAGACCCGTGACGCAAACAAAGCTCACCGCGCCACCTGGGACCGGGCGTCGCGGCTTCCGCGCTCCCCACCTCCCCACTTGAATCCGAGCGCCCCCCCTCTCCGCGCCCACCCCGCCCCAATAGCCGGCAGCCCTCACCTCGCGGATCTCTGCCTCCGGCGACGCAGCGGCGGGGGCGCCAGGGGCGCCCGGCTCCCCTGCCCCGCGCCGCGTCTGGGCCTCGGCGCCGCGGGTCCCACGGAGGGCGCGGGCGGGCGCGGCTCTGCCCACGCTGCGCGCGTGCGTGCGCCGCGGAAGGGCGGCCCGCTCTCGCGCCTTTGTCAATTGTCTGCGGCCAGGTTGTTTTCCACTCGCTGCGCCCGGGACCCGGCCGGGCCGGACCGGGGTGGCCCTGGCCTTGGCCCGCCGCCAGCGCGGAGAGCTGCTGAGCGCCTAGCGCGCCCGGGGGCCCGCCCACCCTGCCTTCTAGTTCAGCCGTCTTCTCGCCAGGGGCACGGCACCCCCAACACCCGGGCCAGCGCTTAGGCCACCCGGTGGGAATGTTGACCCCTGGATCACTGAATATCTGTATTATCTGTGCCCCGGCCCGAAGCACTGGACATTAGGGCTGGACCTCGATTTCATTCCGAGAGTTCGCTGCCTAGGACCTCTGGGTTCTTACCCAGGCCTCCCGTGAAGTCAGTGTTAGACAAATCTGCCAGTCTCCCTGCCCCCCGAGTCTCCTTTTCTGTGATCTGAAGGTGTTCTCCATTCTCTCCCTGCTGTGAAATGGGACGCTGTTCTAGGCACTAAGTATTCAGCAGTCCACGGAGCAGAAAAGGTCCCCGTCCTCTTAGGGGGGTGGTGGGTGAAGGTGGTCAGTGAACATTGAAATGATAATTGCAAGAAAAAAAAATGTAATAATTGCTTTGAAAAAGGTTCCCGTCAGGACAACCAAACCTTGTTTGTGGGGTTAGGAATCGACTAGATTAACTTTCTTAAATCTTCTCGGTCCTAATCCTTATTCTTATTCTCGTTATTAGGGCTTATTATTTTTTATTATTATTAATGACAGCAGTAGTAGTATTGCTTACTAAGTGCCAAGCACTATACTAAACATTTTACTTGTATTTTTTTCATTAACCTCATTCACAACTTCTCTATGCAATAGGCATACTTCTCATTGTTGTTAATATTATCCTCCTTTGAGAGAAACTGAGGCCAGAAATGAAAAGTAACTTGTCCACTATGGCATAGCTACAAAGCAACAGAACCAGTATTCAAATTCAGACTCTCTGAGGCCTCAGGGTGCTTCCTCTCTACTCTACACCCATAAAAATATGAAGACCAAAATGAGGTTGTCTTCAGTGTGATGGATGAGAAAAACGGAAGGGGAGAGGGTGGTTTATTCTGTAGACAAGAAAAGCAAAGGAAGGTGAGAGCTTTCTGAAAGCGCTGTCCATGGATTAGACTTGGCGCGTATGACCTGAGAGGTCACTAGCATGGGGAAATCTATGAAGGACAGACACATTGCAACACATAAGGCAGAATTTCTCCAACAGAACATTTCACAAGTGGTATCAGTGCCTGGAGAAAGTGCCTTATATATATATAAATAAGGGTCAGCCTTCAAAATATAACATTGTAGGGCACCTGGCTGGCTCAGTTGGAAGAGCATGTGACTCTTGATCTCAGGGTTGTGAGTTTGAGCCCCACGTTGGGTGTAGAGATTATTAAAAATAAATACATGAACTTTAAAACAACAACAACAAAATATAAAATTGCATGTCAACTATATTTCAATAATAAAAAGAATGTTTTAAAATAGTCAACATTCAAGCAGAGAGGCTTATCAGGAATGCTTCAAAGAAGAGTCCTGTAAAAGTTAAAGACTGGGTTAGGAATCTCTAAGTTTTCTTCCCATTCTGAAGGAATTCTGGAGGGAAATGGAATCCTAGAGTGCTTAAGTGACATACCCAAAGCCCCCCAGGAGTGAAGACCTGACCCCAAAGCAAGGCTGACTTCTAAATCAGACTTTCTGGGGCGCCTGGGTGGCTCAGTCGGTTGAGCGTCCGACTTCAGCTCAGGTCATGCTCTTGCAGTCTGTGAGTTCGAGTCCCATGTCGGGCTCTGTGCTGACACCTCGGAGCCTGGAGCCTGCTTCCGATTCTGTGTCTCCCTCTCTCTCTGCCCCTTCCCCACTCATGCTCTGTCTCTCTCTGTCTCAAAAATAAATTTAAAAATTTTTTTTTTTAAATAAAAAATAAATCAGACTTTCTGTTTGTGGGGAAAGTCTTGCATGCTCAACACCTCAGTTCTGCTCCTGTAAAGTGTGTGTGTGTGTGTGTGTGTGTGTGTGTGTGACCAGTCTTTTCTTGGGAATATGGAATCAGCTGCTCTCTCTGTTCTGCTTTATATTATTAATGTGCACCTTTCCTCCTTGCTTGTGTTGAATATTCTGTGATTTCACACACAAGTGTCAACACTCCCCGAGCAACTGCTGTATCACTGGGGTCTCAGGTGTAGCGGGGTCCCAATTCCACAAGAAGGACTTATTTGGTAATTTAAGGAAAAAGGAGACAAGCTGGATAGTATTTTCATTTGAAACTGATGTTTCTTAGATTCTGTTTGAGGACTCTGGATTTATCTTGAGTTAAATTCCTAAGGTACTAACACTAATATCCCATTTCTTATCCTAGGTCACAAATACTTTGATGCGCAGCAATCTAGAACTGCCAACTTCGGAGGAGGCATTCTTTTCTCGGTGCTCTAGACAGCTACTTGTTTGTTTTCAAACTGGAAACCTCGAATGGAGGATTGGGACTGGTTTCTAGAAAATACACAAATGAATGGACATCACCTTGCCCCCAGTGACACTACTTCAAAGATTAAAAGTTCCTCTTCTCTTCTATCCTCAACAGTGATCAATTTTCAAATTTCTTTTTTGAAAAGAAAATGTATTTACCTAGCTCAAAATTCAAAAGTATACCGTTAGGGCTACAGCTTATTGATCTTTGGGTGCCTCTCAGTGCCCGCCGTGTTGCCTTGCATACAGTAGGTGCTGAATAAGTGTTGATCGACTGGGTGGATGAGTGTGATGAAGAAGTTGTGGGAGACAGAGGAAGAAGTGGTTTAGTTAGGATGGGGCAGCAAACATTTTGCCTGAGATGCGTGGGCTTCAAAGGAGCCAGTTGCAACAACTCCCAGACCAGTTGCAAATTTGACCACGACTTTATCTAGAGATCTGTATTAAAAGCGGTGGCCTCAGGGGCGCCTGGCTGGCTTAGTTCGATGAGCATGTGACTCTTGGTCTTGGGGTGATGAATTGAACCCCCACGTTGAGTGCAGAGATTACTTAAATAATCTTTAAAAAATCTTTAAATAATCTTGAAAAAATATTATTTACTACTAAAATGAATAATCTTTAAAAAAAAAAAAAAAAAGCAGCGGCATTAGACCCTTTTGGATGGTGCACGATCTAAAGATTACGTACCAGCCAGAGTCTTTTTGCTGCAAGCGATACTCAACTGTTTCTGGTTAACTGAAGCATCAAAGGAATTTATTGAATAGTACTGAGCTCAAAGAATCAAAGGACAGGCTGGAGAACCAGATGGGCGTGAAGGGAGGCTGGGGGGCCAGACCCGCAGAGGAAACCACACGACAGGAAAAACGCTGCTTCTGGACATTGGCAATGTACTGAGGATGGGTGCTACAACTGACCCAGCTGTCACTGCTGCCACCAGATATCGCGTGCCACCACTACCGGAATAAGTTTTGTACATTGCCTGCTTCTCTTGGCTCCTACCTCTAGAATCGTGATCCAGGTGGGATTGGCTGATCGGTCATGCCTGAGTCCCAAACAGTCAGCGATCAGGGAACGCTTTTGGCTTCCTTGAGTGAGATGCAGGGCCCTGCTCTCCAAACTTACAAAGGCAGTTTGGAGGCTGGGCAATCAGGAAAATGATAAATGTCCACCATGTAGTTATGTTCTGGTAATTCATAGGCCCCAAAGGGAAAGACTTAAAGAGTATAATCTGTATAAAGGGCTGCATAATACAGCATCTGAGCTGAACTCGCAAAACCAGACGAGGTGGCTATTACAGTCATTACCGAACCTTCTATCTTTTTTAAATTTTATAAAAGTAAGCTCTACGCCCAATGTGTAGTTTGAACTCATGACCCCGTGATCGAGTCACATGCTCTACTGACCGAGCCAGCCGGGTGCCCATTTCCCAACCTTTTAAAATTTCATCCATCTAAGAACTTCTTTATAGCACTAGTATTTTCTTCCCAAGCCTTTCCTTCTCTTTCTCTGTGGAATCACTCATAATTGCACGGCTGAGCAAAGAAAGGTTGAGAAGAGGTAAATTATGCCAAATGTGTACTTAGCAGCACAACACAGGCAGTGCCATGAGCCTAATGAATCGGATTTGTTTTTCTGACCAGTTTGTGTTTTCGTTCAAACTGCTTCCCTCTTTTTAGAGTCTCGGTCTTGAGACCATAGCGATTTTTTTGTTCACCTTCGTTAAATCCACCACTCTAATTTCTACACCGATACTACAAATAGGTGCAGGACACCTCGGTGGCTCAGTCAGTTAAGCATCCACTTCCGGCCCAGGTCGTGATCTCGTGGTTCGCGGGTTTGAGCCCCGAGTCAGGCTCTGTGCTGACAGCTCAGAGGCTGGAGCCTGCTTTGGATTCTGTGTGTGTGTCTCTCTCTCTCTCTGCCCCTCCCCCACTAGCACTCTGTCTCTCTGTCTCTCTCTCTCAAAGATAAATAAACATTAAAAAAAATAATTTAGAAAATAGGTGCAAAAAAATAGGTGCTATTTACTGAATGCCTGATACATGTCAGAAATTTCTCATGGATGATCTTTAATCCTGACCACCACCCTATATGATTTGCATTTTATAATTGTGGAAATGGAGGCTCAGGAAGATTAACCCATCCAAGGTTACATGGCTCATAGGTGACATCTGTAGCCAGGTCTATCCAGTACACAATTCTGTGTCTCAGATGGCTGCTTTCTCCAAAGATTCTCATCGCCATTTAAAAAAAAAAAAAAAAAAAAAAAAATCATACTAAAGGAGCACCTGGGTGGCTCAGTCGGTTAAGCATCTGACTTCGCCTCAGGTCATGATCTTACAGTTCATAGGTTCGAGCCCTGCGTCAGGCTCTGTGCTGACAGTTCAGAGCCTGGATCCTGCTTCAGATTCTGTGTCTCCCTCTCTCTCTGCCCCTCCTTCATTCATGTTCTCTCTCTCAAAAATAAATAAATGTTAAAAAAATTTTTTTTTTAAATTCTACTAAGTCTGAATGTAATGATTTCCTCTGTCTTCGGAGATCTTAAATCGTCAGAAAGACAAGTCAAGAAATTATCGGTTGCGTGTCCTTAGCAGAATTAAGCTTTTATCACATTAACAGGCTAGTTTAATAACCTCATTACTAATGTATAAAAATTTTTATAACAAGAGTGTCTGCTTTATTCAGCCCAAATTACAAGCCAGTTACTATGCTAGTTAGCCCTAAAAGATGAGTTTAACCATGTTCTTTTTTATTAATGAGAAACCTGAGATTTTCAGCGACAGAAACTCGCCAGGGGCCTCGCTGCTCCAAAGGGGCAAACCTAGGACCGCAGCCGCAGCAGCCGGGACTCTGAAGCCTCCTTTGGTCCGCGATGTCACACTCTTTCTGGGCCACTTCTATAATTTGTGCTGAGAAACACCACCTAGCATCTCTTCTGTTTCTTTCTCCTCCTGGTTTCCAGTGGCTTCCATCTGTGTTCCCAACTTGTCGTGGGTATAATCACCATATAAAGACAGAGCTCTTCCCTGTTCCCTTCCAAGTTTCCCAGCTCCCTCTTCCCATAGTCAAGGGCACAACCTTCTCTTTCTCCTTCTCCTTCTTAATGTTTATTTCTTTATTTTTGAGAGAGAGAGAGAGAGTGAGAGCATGTGGGGGAGGGGCGGGGGGGGTGGGGGAGAGGGAGAGAGAATCCCAAGCAGGATCCATGCTCAGCACAGGAGCCCAGTGGGATGGGGGTGGGGTGGCGCTTCATCCTATAACCGTGAAATCATGACCTGAGCAGAGATCAAGAGTCCAACGCTTTACCCACTGAGCCACCCAGGCGCCCCAAGGGCACAACCTTCTCACACAGACTCAGCCCTGAGCTCTGTCATAGTCCTGTTCTTAATGTGCAGAAAGATGTGAAAACTTAGTTTTGAAGTTTAGGAGATACCCTCTAAATCTACTTTGCTGGAATCCCATCCCTGAATAAGTGCCTCAGTTCTAGAAATTGACTTTAACACATTACAATCATGATTTTTTAGCCCAGGTTTGGGAAACTTGCGTTTACCCTACCTTACTCCTCGTATTAGTCAGTACTCCTTTGGTCCCAGTGCCAGAAATCCAACTCATCTAGAAATCATAATGTCCATTAGAGACATCTCTAGAGAAAAGACCATCTCTGCCTATGTGTCTCTTCAAGAGAACAAGCCCTCCTGGGGCACCTGGGTGGCTCAGTCAGGTAAGTGCCCGACTCGTGATTTTGGCTCAGGTCATGATCTCACAGTTGCTGAGATCGAAAGCCCCGTGTTCGGTTCCTTACTGGCACTGGGCTCTGTGCTGACAGGGCGGAGACTGCTTGGGATTCTCTACCCCACTCACTCCATATCTCTCTCTCTCTCTCTCTCTCTCTCTCTCTCTCTATCAAAATAAATAATTAAACGTTGAAAAGAGAGAGAGAAAGAGAACAAGCCCCCCTAAAAGTTCTACAGCAGACTTTTCCTCCCATCTCATTGAGTACAATAACATGTCCATACCAAACCATACCTAAACCAATTGCTGACTGGCTTAGATGGGTGAAGACCCAACACCGGGCCAGCCGCCTCTAAACCATTAGTTATGTAGACTTAACACAATTGGAGTCTTTTGGGGAGGAGGAAGGACAAGGGGGAATGCCCTTGGGTAGGCATCCAACAGTGTCTGCTGCAGGAGGGAGTGGGCAATTCTACAAGGAAGATGAGAGCCAAAGATAAGGTGACCCTTCCTGCTGAGTCCTTAAAGAGAGAGTTCTTACCAACTAGATAGGCATGGAAAGTTATGCCAGGTAGAAAAAGCTGCATACATATCACTATGCAACTTCCTAGGGGTGCCTGGGTGGCTCAGTCGGTTAAGGGTCCGACTTCAGCTCAGGTCATGATCTCGCAGTTGTGGGTTTGAGCCCCATGCCCGCATAGGGCTCTGTGCTGACAACTCAGAGCCTAGAGCCTGCTTTGGATTCTGTGTCTCCCTCTCTCTCTGCCCTTCCCCCACTCACGCTCTGTCTCTCTCCCTCTCACAAAAATAAATGAACATTAAAAAAATATGCAACTAGCTTGTGTTTTCAGGAAATGCAATCACTTCATTATAGCTAGATTGAATGTTATACATCGGAGTGTGCAGTGACAGCTGTAGGCAGGCACCGTGTTCTGGAAAGCACATATGTCCTGCTAAGGAATTTAAACTATGTCTGTAGGCAATGGGGGAGTCGTCGGAGAATGGAGACAGCATCATATTATTTGAATTTTAAAAACATCACCTAGTGAAAAATGGATCCCGGAAAAATATAAAGCTGAAGGCTGGGAGACTAGTTTGAAAGTTGTGGTGTTCAGCCTGGGGTGAGATAATAAGGCCTCAGGTTAAGGCTGCAGTAATAGTGAAGTAGAGAATGAAAGGATAAGAGGAAAATGTTGAGGGAATATCTGATGACCTACAGGATGTGAGGGGATGGAGGGCCTAGGCCTACTCTGAGATTTTTGTCTTGGGCAGCTAGGTGCATGGTGGGAAACTTCGCTAAAGAAAGGGCATCCTAGAGAAGGAACAGGTTTGGGGCAAAGGTTGGGGGTGAGAGAAGTAGTGAGATCACTTTTAAACCAGCTGACACCCTGAGCATGTCCAAGTGAAGACGTCCAGTGGGAAGATGGAGGTAAGGTTCTGGAAGAGGGAAATTGAGATTGATAATCCAGCTTTGGAAGTCACTGGCAAACTGTTGTACATGAACCTATAAGAGTGAACGAGATTAGCCTGGGAAAACGGGAAGGACATGAAGAAAATAAGACCAAGGACAAAGACCTGTGAGCACAAGCAAGGGACAGACGGAGAAGCTGGCTAAAAAGCTAGGCTAGGGGAAGTCAGACAGTGGGGAGGTGAGCCAGCCTTTTATAAAACTTCCTTAGGGACAATTTCTTTCAACTGTTGTGCTTCAGTCTGGTCCCACACCACCAAGACAAACTACGGTTAAAATTCTTGGCCAGTATTGTTTGAATTATTTTAGTATCTGATTTTTATTTATTGGTTTCTAGTTGAAAGTCCGCTTGATCAATGCAATGCTTTGCTGGAAACTGCAGGAGAAAAAAAAGGTCTGGTGAGGAAGGGAAACTTCCTCAATGCAATATGCATTCCCTGTCCTGGAATACAGCCGGCAAGGTCTTGTTGCTACACATTTAAGGATCTGCAATAATGTGGCCAAGGGTGTAAATAATTTGTAAGACTGGAAGTTGATACAACCTTTGTGACTCAGCAATTTCACATCTGTTTCCTATAGAAATCCACACAGTGCACAAAGACACATGGGGAAGATTGTTTATTGTGACTTAAGAAAAAAAATCAAAGTAGGGGCACCTGGGTGGCTTAGTCAGTTGAGCATCCACCTCTTGGTTTCTGCTCAGGTCATGATCCTGGGGTTGTGGGATCAAGCCCCGTAGGGCTCCATGCTGAATGTGGAACCTGCTTAAGATTCTCTCTCTCTCTCTCTCTCTCTCTCTCTCCCTTTGCCCTTCCCCTGCTTGCACTCTTTCTCCCTCTAAAAAATTTAAAAAAAATTTTTTTAAGTAAAAAAAAATCAAAATAAAGAGCTAGAAATAGCCCAAATAACTGTCAGCAGGAGATAGTTAAATAAATTCCAGAATGTCTACACCGGGTACTGCTATGCAGCCAATACAAAAAGAATAAAGTTTTATTTATAGGCATGGACCTGTAAAGATGTCCGTGTTATAAATATTGTTATAGATGTTGTTATATTAACTGAGAAAAAAAACAGGTTTCAGAGCCATATGCTTAACATGTCCATAGGTAAATCTATATAATGCATATATATAATCCATTAGTCATTCAATAAATGCTATTGAGTGAGGCACTGTTCTGGGGATACATTAGTGAACAAGACAGAAAAAAATCCTGACTCAATGAGCAAACGTTCTAGGGAAGGAGGTTAAGTCAAAAAGAGTAAAAGCATAAATATATAAATTTAGATACTAATAAGTGCCATGAAAGAAAATAAAGTAGAATAAAAACCTGACGAGTAGCTAGGTATGGTGAGGGGATGTGGGTAAATGGTTATTTTAAATAATTTGGTCAGGAAACGTGTTGCTCGGGAGAGAACCTCTCAGCCGTGATCTGAACGAAGTATGTGTGTAGATAAAGAGATTTATTTTAAGGAATTGATTTATGTGATTGTGGAAGCTCAGTAAATCCAAACTCTGCAGTGGAGGTGGCAGGCTGGGGACCCAGGGACGAGTTGCAGTTTGAGACCAAAGGCTGTCTGCTGGCAGAATTCCTTCTTGCTTGGGGGAGGTCGGTCTTTGTTCTATGAAGGCCTTCAGTTCATTGGATGAAGCCCACCCGCATTGTGGAGGATATTCTGCGTTAGGCAAAGTTCACCTATTTAAATGCTAATCTTATGCAAAAAACATCTTCACAGAAACGTTCAGAATGATGTTTGAGCAAATATCTGGGCACCAAGGCCCAGCCAGCTGAGTTGACACACACAACGAACCATCTCTGGGGCGCCTGGGTGGCTCAGTCAATTAAGTGTTGGGCTATTGACTTAGGCTCAGGTCATGATCTCACAGTTTGGGAGTTCCAGCCCCGAAGTCAGGCTCTGTGCGGCTCGTGCAGAGCCTGCTTGGGATTCTCTCTCCCTCTCTCTCTCTGTCCCTCCCCCTGCCCCAAAATAAATAAATGAACTTTAAAAAATTAAGCATCACAAGTCCATCCCTTGTCAACTTGGCACCCAAATGCATCTCCTTAAGCCACACTTAGTCTCTGAATAGACAGTCACAAGGTCACACTTCCATCTCACATGATACAACTATCTCGTGTACAACTGAAAACGAAAACACACTCTTTTCTCCAGAAGACAATACAGAGTCCTTGGGTAATGTTGACACGTCTCCTTAATTACTGCTGTCTGCCATGTGACAATACAAGAAGACTGCAACCCAGAAGAAGGTTCTCACCAGAACTTTACCATGTTGACATCCTCATCTCAGACTCTCAGCTCCCAGAACTGTGAGAAAATCAATTTCTGTTTTTTAAGCCACCCAGTCTATAGTCTTTTTCTATTTATTATTTGGTATTTGTTACTATGGTATATTTGTTTCCTTCCCTTTCTTATCCCCTTATCATGTAACATAAGATCCATTGACTTAGGGGCGCCTGGGTGGCCCAGTTGGTTCAGCGGCTGCCTTCAGCTCAGGTCATGATCTCACAGTTCGTGGGTTCAAGCCCCAGATTGGGCTCTGCGCTCCCAGCTCAGCTCAGAGCTTGGAGCCTGCTTCGGATTCTGTGTCTGCCTCTCCCCGGCTCTGTCTCTCTCTCAAAAATAAATAAAAACATTAAAGAAAAGATACATTGACTTTATATTGTCATATTCAAGTTTTGTTAATCAAAATGCAGTGTTTGATCTTGTTTAGAAAGCACCATAGGTTTGCTCAAACTCCTGGCAATACTTAGATCCTCAAGTGTTCTTCTAAGTTCCCTGACTCCAGCTCTTTTCTGGGCATTTAACATTTGACTGTTCAGATCCTGCCAGGTAATTCTGGTCAGGCATTATGCTAGGCTACAGAAGTCGGCTAAAGTAACAGAAAATAGCTAAATCCACAAGGTGGCAGTATTGTATAACTATTGAAAACCATGATGCAGCGTGGGCTCTTGAACATACCCTTCTGTGGCATATTATGTGATCTATTAAATGAATGTCTGTTTTTGTAACTTCACTTATTCTTGAAATAAATGAGCAGGGTGTTTTAAACCTTCCTAGGGTGTTTTATAGTTCTTAGATGTTTAGACTGGAGAAAAAAAAAAAGCAGGATTCTTGGAATCAGAAAAGTCTGAGTTCAAGTACAAGATACACCCCTGGCTTACTTCGTGAACTTAGGCAAGTTAACTGAGATTTCTGTGCTTCAGCTGCTCTATCTAAAAATTTTAAATGGGGTGTGTGGGTGGTTCCGTTGGTTAACCTTCCAATTCTCGATTTCAGCTTAGGTCATGATCTCATGGGTTTGTGAGTTCAAGCCCCATGGCAGGCTACACACCATGCAGAGACTGCTTAGGATCCTCTCTCTCTCCCCTTCTGTCTGCCCCTCAGCTGCTCGTGCTCTTTCTCTCTCAAAATAAACAAATAAACTTAAGAAAATACATAAAAATAAAAATTTAAAACATGGGGGCACCTGGCTGGTTCAGTTGGTAAAGCATGTGACTCTTGATCTCAGGGTCCTTAGTTCAGGCCCCATGTTGGGCATAGAGCTTATTTTTAAAAAATTAAAATTTAGGGGCACCTGCTCAGTCGGTTGAGCATCTGACTCTTGGTTTCAGCTCAGGGCATGATCTCATGGTTTGTGAGTTTGAGCCCCTTGTCAGGCTCTGTGCTGCCAGTGGGGAGCCTGCTTGGGATTCTCTCTCTCTCTCTCTCTCTCTCTCTCCCCCTCCCCCTTTCTCACATGTGCACACAAGCACTCTCTGTCTCTCAAAAGAAATAAACCTTTATTTTATTTATTTATTTTTTAATGTTTATTTTTGAGACAGAGAGGGAGAGAGACAGAGACAGAGCGTGAGTGGGGGAGGGGCAGAGAGCAAGGGAGACAGAATCTGAAGCAGGTTCCAGGCTCTGAGCCGTCAGCACAGAGCACAATGCGGGGCTCAAACCCACGAACCGTGAGATCATGACCTGGGCTAAAGTCGGACGCTTAACCGACTGAGCCACCCAGGCGCCCCTAAATAAACCTTTAAAAAAAAAAAAAAACCCTCATGCAAAATGTTTAAAATTAAAAAATAAAAATTTAAAACAATGAAATTACTTTCCCCGTGAAATCTTTTTTACGACGTGAGATAATACAGGTAAGAATACTACTGTATAACATTTCTTATAAATGTTAAAAATAATTATTATCTTAGCATTGGAAAATCAATCAGGGTAGATGTCATCTGAAAGCTCAGTATCTTCAAGTTGATTAGAAGAAAGGTTCTGAGGCTTTCAGAATAGCCTAGAGTATCTGATTTCTGTTTCCTGTGACACATCTTAGCTTATGGTGACCTTGTCAGAAGGAATCATCTACATAAAGAGATCAGTTGTGGTACTGTCACAGTTATTACACTTTTCTTATTTTTGGCTTTGGACTATAACTGTGAAGTCCCTATTTCAGCTGACAGCCTATCTCCTTCCACCAGGAAGGTTAGAAAAAGTCACCTCTGGCTTGAATTACCTAATAATAACAGCAGCAGGGTATATTTGTATGAGGTTTATGGCTTAAACAAAGTGCTTTTACGTATCCTATTTCAACTAGGGCAGAAGCTATGGCAATCAATGATACAGTGTGAGACAAGAAAATATAAGCTAGGAAGGTCAATAGGATTTGAAATTCTTTTTTTTTTTAAGTTTATTTAATTATTTTGAGAGTGGGTGGGGGAGGGGCAGAAAGAGAGGGAAAGAGAGAGAGAGAGAGAGAGAGAGAGAGAGAGAGAATCCCAAGTAGGCTCCACGCTCAGCAAGGGGATAGTCTCAAGACTGTGAGATCATGACCGGAGCTGAAATAGAGAGTCAGACGCTTAACCAACTGACCCACCCAGGTGCCCCAGGATTTGAAATTCTAAGCAGTGAAAGAAAATATAAAATATTTGAGTCTGAGTTGGAAGAGTGTATGGCGATTGATCTCGGGGGTGTGAGTTGGAGCCCCACGTCAGGTGTAGAAATTATTTAAACAAATCTATATATATATATGTATATACGTATGTGTGTGTATATACATATATACACACATATGTATATACACACATGTATATATACATATATATGTGTGTATATATATGTGTATATGTGTATGTGTATATGTATAAATGTGTACGCATACATGTATATACATATATTGTATGTATGTCGTACATATATACACATGTATTATGTGTGCACATATACATATATACATATGCATGCATATATACATACATGTATGTGTACATGCATATATATACATATATACACATACGTATACATATATACATATACATATATATGCATATATACATATATATAAGTCTCATGTGGGTTAGAAGGAGGCAGAAGGTGAGTAGAAAGGGTCTTATATCTATCACTATCCCAGCATAGAGAACACTGAAAAGAAACAGTCATAGGAGTTCAGATCAGGTTCAGGGTCCAACAGGAAGTAAGGAGGGGCTGGAAAGTCTGGTAGATAGCTAAGATTTAAATAGGTTTGTTGGCTTGAGAATCTGAAAGGGAAAGAGGCAGAAGAAATTAACACTGGCTAGGCAGGAATAAACAGTGTTGTCTAAGAGGAATCGCTGGTGGGGACAGGAGGATAGAGGTAAATAACTGAGGTCAGGTAGCTAGGACCAAGGAATCAGCTAGAGAGCCAGGGACTACTAAGCATGGAGGAGATGAGTGTAGTCCTCAAAAGTGTGGGAGTTCGGGCTCAGCTGGAAGTCAGAACCCAGACCCAAGCTACAGAACTTCAGCGCGAGATCAGTTGAGCTGCAGATGGCCTGGGGCCGGCCAGCTGTAGGGGGATGATTTAAGTCAAACTTAGATCTACTGAGGTAGTGACTGCTAACTGCTCCCCATTTAGATGTAGAGCAGGCTCCAAGGTCTGGACAGGACATGCTAACTGTGAGAGTGAACAGTTACATCCCAGAACGGTGGTTTTGATTGTGAGGAGTTCTCAAAGGCTGGTGGTGTTGGATAAGTCGCCATACCTCTCCAGATGAATATAACAATAGATGCCCTAATACAGGTTATGAAAAGCACGAGTTAATGCATCACCAAATACTTGATGAACTGTAAAGGGCTATATAAAGATATTTTGACTTGTTTTGCTTTGTGGATTAGGGCCCTACAATCCGGAGTTCTTTTTTTCACCTATCAGGCCCCTGACTCCACTCACTGCAAGAAGACTTTTCCTGGCAGCATT
Source organism: Panthera leo (assembly GCF_018350215.1). NCBI lineage: Eukaryota > Metazoa > Chordata > Mammalia > Carnivora > Felidae > Panthera > Panthera leo. The sequence continues at coordinate 196,736,727 of NC_056679.1, forward strand.
GAGCTTGGCCAGGATCAAATGGCACAGCTACCCATTTTGTGTGATCGGTATCAGTACATCCTGGCATCAGCGTGGGGAGTTGAGAGTTAACAGGATGTGTTTCAGGACCCGCTCTCCTCAGGAATGGCAACTCAAGCATCTTCCAAATTTAGTCTCACAAAGAAGAGTAGATTACTATAGTGAGTAATAATGAGTCACTGGGAGCACAGTTTTCATGCCCTTGCCGATGAACAACGCAGAGGAAGAGAAGAGGGGCTGAGAAAGGGAACGGACCTACAAACGGCAGAAACTCCAAAACACAAAATTCTTTCAAATAAAAATGGCTAACACAAATATCCCCAAATGTGATGTATAACAGCACATTTCCAGGAATTAATGGTGCGTGTGATTAAAAAAGAAAATGTAAAATGTAATTTGATTATCAAAATATCGACAGGTCAGACCAACTGACCCAAACAATATAACCCGTGTACAAGGAGGAACCCAGGAGAAATTCAGACATTTCATCTTTTCAAGTTCTGCTGCTAGTATGGTTTTCAAGGAGTATCAGGGAACATCACTGATTTGAATTTCCTCCCTGTCAGGACATATCTCTAACATTTAAATATGACACTGCAGAATGTTCATTGCAGACAAATGAGTTAAAGCCTCAGGCATTATTTCAAAGCAACTCTGAGAGGAAGGGGAGGGGCTAGTGGAAACAGTATTTTAAGAAGACAGGAAGCAAGCTTTGCTTGATTTTCACTGGTGAATCTCATTCCTTGCCAAGAATAAGACTATGTTGAAGAGTCAAATCATTTCATGATTTCCTTCTATGAGAATCTAAGCAAGGATTTTTTCAGACGAGAAAAAGAAAAACTGCCAGAGGTCATTTCACTGAGGCCCCGCCCCCACTTCTAGGAAGAGCCATACCTAAACCCAAGATTCAGTTATTGCCTTTCTTAAAATACTTTAAAAAGAAGATATTTCCCAGTCCGTGATTTGGGAGTCTCCTCTAATTTCCAACTACTGTATATATTGATTGCTGTGTTTCACTGTTAAAGAGTCTGCTTTTCCTGACAAGTGTTAAGGGGCACGGGTAAGGACCTTCCCGTGAGAATTTGATCTATTATCTGAATTTTAAGAAGCTGTAAAAGAGAAACAGCATGTTTATTTCCTTTTTCTACTTCAAAATATAGAAGGCATTTTCGGTATATAGCACAATGCTTAAAGCTAGAAAAAACCTTAGAATCTGACTTCTCTTTTAAAAGATTACAACCTTGAAGCCTAGAAAATATTTAAGGTAGAGTTACAACAAAAATTCAGATTTTAATGACTACTGAGGTCCGGATACATTTCCCCGCATCATTTAACCTAGTCCTCAAATACCCAAGTAAAAGGGCACTTTGTTTCTCCTCTCCCACCCCAAGGTTTTTGACAACATATTTTGTTTGTTATCTATTTCTTAAAATTCTTTAAAACTTTTTTTTTTTTTTTTTTTTTTTATTTAGAGAGAAAGAGAGAGAGCGAGCAAGCCAGCAATTGTGAATGGGGGAAAGGGAGGGACAGGATCTCTGTGCTGAGCTCAGAGCCTGACGAGGGGCTCAATCCCACGACACGGGTATCACGGCCTGAAGGGAAATCCGGAGTGGGATGTTCAACCAACTGAGCCACCCAGGAGCCTCAACTACTTCTTAAGAATAAAATTAATTTCCATTACTCTATTATTGTTTCCATGGGTTTTTGCTTAAAGTTAGGAAAACTTCCAGGTCCTCAGCTACTCTAAATGTAGGTGGCAACAATTTACCCACATAGGTGAAAAAGGACATGTTCTCATTTAACAAAATACCCTGAGATGCCTAATTCAAGCATTCAAAAATGTCTGTAGTAAACTCTGGGTCAATCTAAGTTTTAGAACACTGGTAAGTCGAATTCTCCCCCATCCCTAAGACTCTGCACACTTAGTTTTGTGGGAAAACTTGAGCTCATGCAAAATATGAGAGATTTGAACACATATGAGATTATCCTGTTTTTCCTCTTTCGTTTACTGCAGGCAGTCTTGGTTTTGAGAGGCCTTTGACCTCATTCTTTCTTACCGGAAATTAATTGTCCCCTCCTCTCCTTCCACTAAATCTAAATATCTGTAGAATGCAATTGCTTCACTAATGGCCAACAGAAGTGTCTTGCTAGCTGCGTCCATAATAGGGTCATTTTCAATTGCATGAGTACATCCTTGTAAACCACAGACTTGCAACATTCTTGAGATTTTGAAAGGGGTGGGGAAGCGAATGGGACAGCTGCAAAGAAATCTTCTAATTAAGTTTATTAGGCTTTACAACAACAGGTCATCAGGAAAAATAAAACCCTAACAAACTTTCTTAAGGTAGACAGAAAAAAATTAAGATTTAATTGTAGATAAATTTAAGAAATGTGAGGATAGCCCGTGAATATGGGTTTAATCATCACGACTGTACTAAAACAATTAGAAGTGGTTATTCATGACACAGTTTTTTTTAAAGTTTATTTATTTATTTTGAGAGAGAGAGAGAGAGCAGGAGATGGGCAGAGAGAGAGGGAGAGAGACAAAGAATTCCCAAGCAGGCTCCACCCTAACAGCACAAGGCCCGACACAGGACTTGATCCCACGAATCACGAGATCATGACCTGAGCTGAAATCAAGAGTCAGACACTCAACCGACTGAGCCACCCAGGTGCCCTCATTCAAGAGGTTTTAAAACTCATAGCATTTCTGGAAATATACCCTAACCAATTAATTTTGGATGTGAGCAAAGATATAGCTGTACAAATGCTCATTAAAACATTGTTTATACTAGCAAAAATTTGGAAATAACCAAAATACTCAGTTGGGTCTGGTCAAGTGCTGTTCCATCAACACAACACATACTTATAGGTAGACAATAAAAATGATTCTTTGGGGGCACCTGGGTGGCTCAGTTGGTTAAGCGTCCAACTTCAGCTCGGGTCATGATCTTGCGGTCTGTGAGTTCGAGCCCCGCGCCGGGCTCTGTGCTGACGGCTCAGAGCCTGGAGCCTGCTTCTGATTCTGTGTCTCCCTCTCTCTCTGCCCCTCCCCTGCTCATGCTCTGTCTCTCTGTGTCTAAAAAATAAATAAAAACATTTAAAAAAAAGTTTTTAATGATTCTTTGGAAGATTACTTAGTTATGTGTTAAAAAAAAAAAAATTCCACCCAGTAAATTTGAAGATCTAATTGGCTTTATTAAATGATTCATAAATTGGGCAGCATCTCATGTAGCAAGTAGAGGGCAGCTCTGAGGAGTTGTACAAAACGGAAGTTTTTTATAGGAAGGAGGGTGGGGCAAGAAAATTACAAGCAAGAGCAAAGAAAGGACTGTCTCCGCGAACATCACCTTCCCCGAGGGAGAAGGGCAAGGGGTCTTATTATACAGATTACCTCATCTTCCTTTGGGAGGTAGAGGAGGTCCAAGAGACAGATGATCTCATTGGTGCTTATCAGAAAATTCCTGACTGACGGGTTAAGACTTACCTTTCTGAGGGAGGTTGAAACTACAGTTAGATTAGGTATTAAGCCCTGGTCTACTGACTTGGGGCCTTAACTCAAGTGAGGCTACTTTGGGCCTGTGGTTTTCTTTTTAACCTAAGGACACATGTCTCCAATAAATTATGAAGTGAAAAAAAATAGGTGTCAAAACTGAATGTGCCCTATGGTTACTTGTAAATATTAAGAGATAAAATTTACAAAAAAATAAAATTAAATATACGTATACATGCACATATTTGATAGCTATACATACACCTAAAACACACACACACGCAAACACGCAATATGCATAGAAAAAGACTGGACATTTATATACAGCAACATGTTAACATTTGGTGATTGTCTCTTAAGAGATTTTTGTTTTCTTTTTTTTGTGATTTATCTAAATTTTCTAAAATTTTCAAATAAATATTGACATAAGAAAAAGAACAGTGAACATTTATAGGTGTATATGATTAGGGGCGCCTGGGTGACTCAGTTGGCTGAGTGTCCGACTTCGGCTCAGGGCATGATCTCTAAGTTCGTGAGTTCGAGTCCCGCGTCAGGCTCTGTGCTGACAGCTCAGAGCCTGGAACCTGCTTCGGATTCTGTGTCTCCCCCTCTCTCTGCCCCTCCCCTGCTCATGCTCTGTCTCTCCCTCTCTCTCAAAAATAAACAAACAAAAATACTTATATAGGTGTATATGATTATTAAAAAGTCATTGGGTTGCGTACATAGGAACTTATCAATCTTCAGAATCTTGAAGCCATATGGGTCAAAAGCATAAATGAACTCAAAGAATGAAATTAATTGAAATTATGGCTAATGACTCCATAGAAAGTAAGAAATGTTCACGATAAGAATGTGTTTGAAGTAGCTACCATAGAAGCAGCAATCCATTTTTACAAAGCCTCCTGAACAATGCAGAGGGGGGAAACGGGACCTGAGATACGAAAGGGACACAGAAATTGCTGTCACTGTCAAAGAGTGGAAAAGAGACTAAATGGATTATCACTCTGACCCAACAGGACGTTTCTGATGGTCTCTTTTTCAATCACTCCACTAACTCATCTGATACTGATTGTGCACAAGGCAGTTTAACAGTTAAACAACACCTGAGACAGTGTTTGACGTCTTCTAAGACATTTCATTTTTTTTTTTTTTTTCTGTGTATTTGTACCAAACACCCCGGAGATAGGCAGACCACTCTTGTTTTTAATTTCCTCCCTACGGCATCCATCTATAATTGTTGTGCTTGTCTTTAACATTTTACTCAAAATGCACTCTGGTTACCAGTGCCCTTTCCTTGGGTAAACACTGGGGCTTTACAAAAAAAGGTTTTCAATTCATCTTGACCCATGAACATAAAAGTAATCACTGGGGCACAACTGTTCCAATTTTCGTTCTACCCCTCCTTTTTCTCTTTCCTTTGGTTAGACGTTCAGGTTCTAGTGCTTTCTTTGCCATTGAGAGCTGTGTGATCTTGGACAAGCCACTTTTGTCCTAGTGCGACACAAGTGATACGTGTGAAGCTACAGTCCATGGCAAAGCATTTAACAATATGATTACTGAACTAGATGATCTCTAAATTTCTCTGAAGCTCTCAAATTTTTTGTTAGTCTATATTTTTCGTTATATTTTTAGTGGATTCATGTGATCCAGGAATTGCATTTTGGCACGTTTTGGAAGTCTCCCTCCATTATACCAAAGCTGCTGCTGATTCAGTAAGTACAGAATGATTTGTAACTCTAATAGTAGCACTAAAAACAGGTAATTCTTCAATTGCTGAGGTTGAAAATTACCACAAATGATGCATGATTTTAAGGAAAAGGCTGAGTCATAGCCAACACTAAAAGCTTTTATTTTCTACATTAAACTCCCCCCCCCCCCCAGCTTTTGCCTTCTTAAATCTGACACATTTAAATCTTTAGATGGAATCAACTGAAATCACATTTGAAGAGGCTACAGCTACGCATACGGCATTTTAGAGCATTTTGCTGGAAATTGTCAGTGCTGGAATAGTGACTATGACAGGCAGGAGACAAATCAGGAGGCTCACCAAATATATACATAAAATCATCATCACATCTCAGAGTTGGAAGGTCGTCTAAAAGTCATTTAGACTAGTGAGTACTAGAGTGTTTGATTTTGAAAGGCTATAAAAATTCAAAATAAATAGCAACAACAGAAAAGGAGGGCAAGCATAAACAGGTTGACTTTTAACTTTGATAAGGGTATGAACAAAAGAACAAAACAACCATCCCCTATTAGGGCCATTTTATAAAAGGTCACTTTATTTTTTAAAAACTGTTAGCTTTTTTTTTCTTAATGTTTTATTCATTTTATCTATTTATCTATTTTATTTATTGAGCCCCACCCCATGTGGGGCTCAAACTCACCAGCTCAAGATCAAGAGTTGCATGCTCTTATGACTGAGCCAGCCACGTGCTCCTATAAAAGGGCACTTCACTTTTTTAAAATTTATTTTTAATGTTTATTTGTCTTTGAGAAAGAGAGAGACAGAGTGCAAGCTGAGGAGGGGCAGAGAGGGAGACACAGAATCTGAAGCAGGCTCCAGGCTCTGAGCTGTCAGCACAGAGCCTGATGTGGGGCTCAAACCCATGAATGGTGAGATCACGTGAGCCGAAGCCGGATGCTTAACCAACTGAGCCATCCAGGCACCTAACAGGGCACTTTAATGACATGTGTAGGAAGACAAATATCTAAGAATAAAGTACAACTTGAAATTAAATAAAATCCAAGAAAAATGCATTATACTGCTCTTATTTTCCTAATACCTTTATGGAAAACTGTCAGACTTGCCCTTGTCCCTACACCGACCTTTGGAAATCCCTAATCTAGTCCATTCCATGCACACCTCTGCCTCCATCCCATCCCATCTCCCATTCCACAATGGAGTTGTATCCTCACCAGACCCCTTCCCCCCTCCAAAAAAAAAAAAATCCCTCTAAATGTATGCCCCATCTGCCCTGTGGGGATCTCCTCAAGGTGTGGAATCCATTAAATTTTGGATGTCTGTGGTAGAAAATCAGCAGAATAGTAGCTATCTCTGGAAATTTCAAGATGCGTACACCTGGCTTTTCTTTTTTTTTAAAGACCAGAATCTAATAGCAAGGAATTTTAAGTAGGCCAACCGCGCTTTAGAGTCACTAAAGGAAAATGTCTAATAGTGCTGATTTGGGAGACAGGCAGCGTGAGTTTAGGTAGTGCATCAAAACTTCATTCTAAACCTTAGGGGATCTGTTTCCACACTTAACATATTTGGACTAGAGCTTTATGAATACAAGTATTTAAGTAGGAATCAGAATCACATGGAGAAATTTTAGTTACCTTTCAGGATGAACCCCATTACTAATTACTTAATCAGCTTTCAAGGTTGCAGTCGGGTCTACATTTTTTTTCCATTTCCATTTTAATGAAACTATTTTGAGAGATTTCGCTTAAACTTTTACAAGTGGGGTTGGATTCATTCATCAGGGTTTGATTCATATTACAGTTGATAGCATCAGCTTACGGAGCTTTCTTTTGTGATCATTACAACTAAGCCGTTTTCTCGGGTCAAATTTTATAAACCAAAATGTGGTCAACATTTTTTAAAATCAACTTATAGTAAAAAGTTTTCCTCTATAAACGTTAACAGTAACATTACAGTTTGCTGTTTTACACGTTATCAATTTTATTTTTGTGATAGTTATTTCCACCCTATATTTTTTGGATCAGTACTGCAGTTTTGAATATGACCAGTCACTACGGAGTTGTTTTGGGGGGGGGGGGGGGACGGTGGAATAATAACTTCTACATGCAGTTTTCCCACAGTTGTAAATTTTATTCTGTTGACTGATCTGCCACTAAAATTGAGTCGGGTATTGGTTTTTTCCCTGGGAACCAACTGTATCAGTGGAGAAACAACACAAAGACATAGGGCGGCAGGGTAACTCCTGCTTCCTTCTTTTCCCTTCCTGTAATGTGAACTTCTCCAACACTCCATAAAGCGCAGAACTCTAATTCTTAAGACTAAAGAGCTAGACAGACTCAGCCAAAACCGGGAACCCTGAACAAACGCAGCCCAGCTACGTCTGCTTTGCTCTTCTTCTCCACCAGAGGTGACAGCCTCTCGCAAAACAGAACTGGGCTGGAATAAGCCGGTCTCAGGGAGTGGTCGGAGGAAAGATCGAAGGTTAAAAAAGGGCCTCAGATAAGGAGCAAAGGTCAGCATCCAACTCCCAAGGAGGCCAGAAGTTCCCATCTTCCACGAAAAATGAAGGTGACTCCTCCCTAACAAGCTCTCGAGGCCGCGGGCCACGGGACCTTTCAGACACCAGGCGGGTCCGACGTGACTGTTTAACAGGTAGCAAGGTTGGAAGAGCCAACAACCGGAAGTGGAAGTGAGCCCCGGGCGGGGGTGAGGAGAGCCCGTTGCACGCCTGCGCAAGCAGCAGGAGTGCATTACGCATGCGCAGTTGGGCGGTGACGGGGTGACGCTCGAAGCGTGGGCCGCGACTCTCACGGATCCGGTTCCGCCCTCCCTCTGGTTGCCGACCCTCCGGGGCTAGCGCCTGAGATCCCTTTCCCAGAGTGCTCTGCGCTGTGAAGAAGCGGCTCCCGGGGACTGGGGGCATTTTGTGTTGGCTGGAGCCGGAGTAACAAGATGGCGGCGTCGGCGGAGTGACAGGAGTCCCTCCGGGCGGGAGCCGGCGGCAGTGGTGGCAGCGGTATCGCCGCCCTAAACCACCGCGCCCCTTTTCCAGCCCGCGACGTCGCCGTGAAAGCGAGGCAGCGGCGGCCGCCCAGGAACAAGTGGCCCAGCCCGGTAACCGCGAGAACCCCCTCATAAACTGCGGCCTGGCAAAAAGAAGCCGGATTGAGCGGCGGTGCTCAGGGTCCCCTTGACCGAGTCTGGGCCCTGTAACGCCTGGAAAGAGCCAGCGCTTGCCGTTTCCTGCCGCCCTCCTCCGCAGCCTGCTCAGTGGACGAGCCCCAGAGGCCTCTGTTCTCCCCTCAGAGGTGTCGGGGCTTGGCCCCAGCCTCCATCTTCGTCTCTCAGGATGGCGAGCAGCAGCGGCTCCAAGGCCGAATTCATTGTCGGAGGGAAATATAAACTGGTACGGAAGATCGGGTCTGGCTCCTTCGGGGACATTTATCTGGCGATCAACATTACCAACGGCGAGGTAATCACCTGGGGTGGGGTTCACGACCACGCTGCGCCAGCCCTCACTCCCCACCCCAACCCCCAAAGTGCTCGGGCCTTTCCCCACCGCACGCACGTACTGGGGAGGGGAGTCCAGAGGGAGCCAGTTTTCCCGGCTTAGGAACCTCCCCCGCTCTCTTTCCCTAAAAGGCAAAGAACCCGATAGAAAGGTTGGGAGAACTATGAAGTTTCCCAGCTTGTTGAAAATGCACCTTAATCGAACTTTTTTAAGCCGTCGTTTAAGGTGAGAACGGCAAAACCCTATTTCTGTGATCCCCGTGTTTTTCTCTCTATATGGATTTATTTTGTTGGGGTTCTTGCTTGCGATCGTCAGTTTCCTTCTAAACCTTTCATTACGTTTTCTGGATGAATCATTTTCCTGCACCTTCGAGGACGTGCCGATTTCGTCACTATCCCCTGAAGAGGCCTTTGAGGCCGGTTGCCTCGTTTTATAATTTGAAAGAGAGCTTTCTCTCTGGGCCCCGTACTTCCCCTTGTAGTCTCGAGTCGGAGCTTTCCCAATGTGTCCCCTCCTTTCCCCAGTGACATTGAATCCTTAGGGATGTTGATGCCATCGTCCCCTCTCTCCCCTGCAGGAAGTGGCAGTGAAGCTAGAATCTCAGAAGGCCAGGCATCCCCAGTTGCTGTACGAGAGCAAACTCTATAAGATCCTTCAAGGTGGGGTGGGCATCCCCCACATACGGTAAGAACCCATAAGCAAACAGGCGGCGCACGGAGGGAAGTACGGAAATGGGGGAAATGGGTAGAGGCAGGTAGGAACACCGGCTGGATCCGGGCCTTGGTCTTTGAGTTTCCTGGGTTTACTATAGCCGATGGTTTCCTGTGAACCGTGAGACGCCACAATCACTGAGTAAATTTTTAGTTTGCCAACTTCGCGTAGAATTTCACTTTGTTACACTGTGCTCCATTTAGCTTCCGTCATTCTTCCCGAGGCTTTCATTTGCAGTTAAGTGTGCGGGTCGTCTTTGATCCCTACGCGGAAGGGTTGTCTGCCGCTTTCTTTGCGCCGGCACCTCTGATGTTCTTAGGTTTATCCAGGGAAGTGGATTTGAAGCTGCCAAGTGACCGGGTTCGGCCAGTTCGGGTTGCTATTGGAGCTGGCTTGGGAAATGGCTGCTCTTTTGTTGTGTTTTTGTTCCAACATGTCTTCCTCCTCCGCTTAGAAAATGGCGGAACGACGTGACTCAACCACATATTCCTGCCCTTTTCTATGCTGGGGTTCACAAGTGACCCTTCCTTGATTCCCCCTTTAGCAGCCCTGAGTGGATTAAACCTTTGAAAAGCCAAGAATAAAGCTGCAGGCGGCGGTGGGGTCCAAGGAAGGGGATGGCATAATGACAGTCTGTTTGTGATCTCTGCAGCAGATGCGACGTGAAATTGTTCAATTATACTATGCGGAATCCCTCATAGTCCCTTTAAAAGTGTTAATTATTCTTTCACGAAGGATAATGTTAGCCGCGTTTCAGTTTGTGCACTAGATTTTTATGAGTAATGGCAAAGGCAGTTTGAGCACTACTGTATTGAAATTGACTCAGATCAGTTGTATTAAAAGGAACATTAATCACATAACCACAGTGCGGTAAGTAGCTTTAACCTGTTGAGTTACTTGGTCGGTAACTCCTCACATCGAGGAAATTGTAGTCTTTTGGGGGATAGGATACTGGCGAAGGCAAATAGTAATAGTGATCAGGATACATGATGACCAGGCATTGGGGTTTTTTAAAATGGTTAACTTTAAAGGTTGTTAATTTGACTTTGAGATTAAAGAGTATCTACCTAGAACAGAGGCCAGATTGTTTAAAGCCAAGCCATTTTTCAGCAATTACTCAAAAATAACATTTGCAAAAAGAACCAGAGAGAGCTAAAAGCTGAGTGGTATCAGAGTCACTGTAACCTTTTTTTCTATCCCAGTTTATATTTCTTATGAATTAAGGACTGGATTGCATACATTAATTCAGATGTGGAAACAATCAGAGTAATACTATCCTTAAAAATCTCCAATGCTGGTAGATATTTTTGGTTGTAAGTGATAAATCATTTATTTTATAAGGTAGATAATGTGAAATCCAACATGATGGAAGATTTTAAGTGATTCCTATTCCCCACCCTCCCTCCCTTTTTTTAAAGAATTTTATTACATCGTCTAGTTTTTTTCTCCCTCAAAATAAAAAGTCAATTGCATTAGCCCCAAAGTTTTAAACTCCTTTCCTTTTGCCTTTAAACACACCTCTCCACTCATGGCCCCCACTGATTTGCTTTCCATCCCTGTAGTTTAACCTAGAATTTCACATACACGTAGTCATACAGTAGTATGAGGTCATTTGTGTCTGACATCTCTCATTTAGCATAATGCTCTTCAGATTCATCCATGCTGGGAGGTTTTATAAATTTCACAAATCAGGTTGGATTTAACATATTCAAAATAATTTTCAAAAAGCATTAAGCATCTGGCATTTTCAGTGCTAAACCCTTTTATCTGGTAGCCTTTATTTAAGAACAGTGCTGGGGCACCTGGGTGGTTCAGTCGGCTGAGCGTCCGACTTCGGCTCAGGTCATGATCTCAGGGTTCATGGGTTCGAGCCCTGCTTTGGGCTCTGTGCTGACAGCTGAGCCTGGAGCCTGCTTTGGATTCTGTGTCTCCCTCTCTCTGCCCCTCCCCAACGTGTGCTCTGTCTCTCTTTCTCTCTCTCTCAAAAATAAATAAAATGTAAAAAAATTTTTTTTAAGAACAGTACTGACATAGACCGACAAGAGCAATGCTTAATATACTGAATAAGCACGTGAATAAATGAAACTGTGAGCAAAATAATAGGCATCTATTATAAGATGTTGAGTGCAGAGAGAGTTGTAGTTATAAACTGGGTGGAGCTAAAGAGAGATTAACCTGGCTTTCAAATTAACGCTTCCTGGGAGAGGTGATGGTATTTCAGGATCTGGCTTTAAGGAAGAAAGCTTGGTTGAACTGGTTGGGGAGGGCATCCAAGAATACCGGGTGGCTTCTGGGAGTAGTCTCTAATGCAAAAGTAGTAATTGGATGAGGGTGGGGAAAGAGTAAATTTGTTTTAGGAGTGGTAGACTCTGGTACATAGGAACAGTAGTGGTTCATTAGCTATAAAGTGTAAGAGAATTTTTTTCTGCTGAAGTGAAAAGGGTAAGAAAGACTTACATAAATTCTTTTTCTGGGTGGTTATAACTTCCCACCCCTTCATTTTGTTCCCCACTGTTTCCATGTTACCTATATATAGCATATATACAATAAATATTTACTTGGTAAATATTAAAGTAAATTGACATTACTTTATTGAGATGAAATAAAGTAGTCTGTGTGTTATCCTGTGTTTTAGATGGATATAAATATAAAACATTTAGATTTTGGGTGCCTGGCTGGCTCAGTCAGTAGAGCATGTGACTCTTGATCTCGAGGTCATGAGTTCAAGTCCCATGTTGCACATAGAGCTTACTTTTAAAAAATTTGGAATTTGCTGCAATTACATTTAACTCATTTTCTTCCCAGCCTCCGCACCAATTTATTTTAAGATACTTCGGGATATCCTAAAACAAGGGCTCAAAATTACCTGGCCCACATAGCAGACCTAATTAAAAAATAGTAAGGGAACTGTTGTTCTACCGAAGCATAGCGTCCAGTGCTGGTGTAAAGACCAGGAATGAGGGTGGTGTTCACTCTCCATATTTTTAAGAAACTAGGGTCATTCTTTAGTTGAGAAACTAAAATCGTTAATTGACTTCTGGAAGCTCGTTAAAAATTACTGTATTTTTCTCTCCCTCCGTCTCTGCCCCTCCCTCTCTCAAAATAAACATCTAAAACATTATTTAACAATTACTGCATTTCTTTTACAACCTTCTGTTTGTGCCCCTCAATTTGAATTGAATTAACATGATCTTTAAAGAAGGATTTATGCTATCAAGCTCTAGATTTGTCATGGGATATTGACAGAGTGGTCTGGGGTCAGTCAATCCTTTAACCTCTTTGGGCCTACCAGTTAGTTTCCTCATCTAGGACATGCAAAGAGGATTTTACCAAGTTAGTAATTTTCTAATTCTGTTGGAATAGGAAAGGAAAATAGTGGACAGAAAGGTTTAGGGTTTCCTACTCTTCTAGAAAAACAATTTTGCAAATTGAGCTTTTGGGTAGGATTTTATTTGAACAAGGTACCCAACCTAAATAGAAGTTGTTGACCTAGTTGATCTCAGAACTTCCAGCTCTGAAATTTTACGATGACTTTTCAGTCATGTAGGTTTTACCTTTGAATCTTAATTTAGTATAGAAACCCCACTCAAGACTATTAAAAATGCCATCTGCATCAGATAAACTATCAGTACCGTTTAGAAGGAAGTAAATTAATGGAATATATTTTTTTTTTTCTTGGAAAATAAAGAAGATGGGAAGGGGCATGGGAGAATTGTTGCCTTATTTTTTTAACCATTTTTTTTGCTCTCTCTGAATCTTAAGAATTATAGAAGATATTTATAAAGTACTAGTTAATCCTTACTCTTCAGTGTTAAAAGCAGCTTAAATTTTAATCTTAGCTTTTTTGGCACTGAGCATATATCTTGCAAATAAGTTCTAATGCTGTTGTCCGAGAACAAAGATGCCATCTGTACTGGATAGGTCTTTATTTGTTACAGATCACTGGATGCATGAAAAATGTGATTTTTAACTCAAGGTAACTGAATCCACAATATACTAAACATGCTTTATGGTGGCTTATAATGGGTTTCTAGTTATGGAATAATGTAATGATGCTTAAGTAGCATTAAGTAGCAGCATTTGTGAGCTGCATGAAACCTGAGAGATATAGCCTGATATCTCAATGCAAATTAGACTACTGATTCTCAGAAAGGTGACTAGAGTCTCCTAACTCCTAATTTTTCTGAGCCATTTTTACCTTTATGTCAAGGTCAAATCATGCCTGTTCACATACTTGATTCACACCTTTTCATGTGATGCTACAGAGCCATACTCTGCCTCCTTCAGTTTATGGCATTTGGTCTCAGAGAAACTGAAAATCTTTTCTGTAAATACAGGTTACTTATTGTTTGTATTATTTAACTAGATGCTAATAATTTTTATTGCCCTCTTTGGCTTCATGGATTGCAGGATGAGAACTTTTGTTGGACAGTATTGATTTGTAGCTTAAATAGAAGTAAATACTTGTGAGCCCATGTATAGAATATGTACTTTACCTTGGCTTTAATCATTTTTAGAGCTAGATCATTTTGTTTCAGAGTACCTAAAGTATCAGTTAATGAGGTTTTTCTCCTGAGTTGTCAGTGTATAGTAAGGAACTTTAAATTTTTTTTTTTTTATGTTTATTCATTTTTTGAGAGAGAGAGAGAGCGAGCAAGCAGGAGAGGGGCAGAGAGAGGGAGTCACAGAATCGGAAGCAGGCTCCAGGCTCTGAGTTGTCAGCACAGAGCCCAATGCAGGGCTTGAACTCATGAACCTCAAGATCATGACCTGAGCTGAAGTTGGACGCATAGCCGACTGAGCCACTCAGGTGCCCCGCCCCATAAGAAGATTTAATGTCCAGAAGTCTATAAATGTTATAAATTGAATTTGAAACAAATGTTACGAATGGAATCATTTAAGCTTATTTTGGTATGTTATCCATCCTTAACTTTAACAGTTTTTCTGAGGTTAGGTGAGTAGCTTTCAAACTAAAAATGACTACTTAGTTAAAATGATGGGTTTTGTCACTGTTTTTGTTTCCAAAACAATGTCAGGTGGCTTGAAATTTAAATGATCAGTAATCACATAACATGGACTAATGCATGTTTTAATGATTTTTTAAAAAACTGAGATGTAACTTAAGAAAATGAAATGTAATTTATATACAGTAAAATGCGTAGCTTTTAATGTGCCATCAAATGAGTTTTGACAAATGTATACGCTGGTATAACCCACACTCCCTATTGAGATAAAACATATTTGATTTTTTTAAAACATTTGTTTAATGTTTATTTATTTTGAGAGAGGGAGAGTGGGGGGAAGGGCAGAGAGAGGAGAGAGAGAGAATCCCAAGCAGGCTCCGTGCTGTCAGCATGGAGCCTGAGCCGGGGCTTGATCCCACAAACCATGAGATCATGACTTGAGCCAACAAAACCAAGAGTTGGACACGTAACCCACTGAGTCACCCAGACACCCCTGATTTTTTTTTTTAATACTGCTAATCCTTGGTAAACTACATTTTGTGACAGGGTAGGTTTTTTTTTTTTTTTTTAAGTTGGTCTTTTGGATTATTTTTACATAGTTTTTTTCTGAATATGATGTTGATTTGTCCACATGCAAGACTACAGGTTAGTAATCTTTTTAGCACCACGAAGTGTGCTGTACAACTTGTCTAATGAGATAATCAGGTGGGAGTGATGAACACTGAGTGGCAATTGAGATCTTAGCCTTATTCTCCTTAGAGGAACCAGAATACTGCCTCTTCCTTTTCTGAAAGTCCTCGGTGGGATATGTTTTAATGGGGACCTTGGAAGTATTGCACAAAAAGATTTAGCTGTAGAGTACATTCTGATCCTCAAGGTAAAGGGAAATGGAAAGAGCACTATATGAGAGTCAAGAGTTAGAGATCTGTCTGTGATGTCATCTAGGTTTAAACCTAGAATGAATTCTAAAATTTGTAATGTCAGCTTTCATTTATAAAAGGGATTTTGTAGGATTAACTAGGTCTTAAGAAGTTTTCTAATGCATTGTATAAATTGATAGGATCAGTAGGCTAAAATACGGCTCTTCTATTCTCTGATGCAATAATTTTCTCTAACTTTAATATGTAGTTGTCTTAATTTATGATGTTGATACATACTACTGAAACAACTGGGTAGTTTGTTGAATTCAGTTTGGCTAAACATTCCTTTTCCATCTGTGTGCAAGAAAGAAAAGTAGAATCGACTGTTTGGACGTTGTACATGGTCTGTGTCATTACAACAGTCCTGTAATGGGGGTTTTGTACAAAGTGTGAGAGTGAGGGGTTAATTTGCCTAAAGTCACACAGCTAATGTGTTGTTTAAATAGATCTTACTGCCTCTTCAGACTGTGCCATTGGTTCCCAAACTTTGCTGCACATTGGAGTTACATGGAGAGCTTTAAAAAAAAAAAATTGACATTTGGCTCCTAACCTTACATATTTTGTTTTATTTCTTTATTTTTAAATTTTTTTTAAGTTTATTTATTTTGAGAGAGAGAGAATCCCAAGCGGGCTCTATACTACCAGTGCAGAGCCTAATGCGGGGCTCACACTCTTGAACTGTGAAATCATGACCTGAGCTGAAATCTTAAAAGTCTGATGCTTAGTGGACTGAGCCACCCAGGCACCACTTACATGTTTTGATTTATTGGGTTTGGGGGTATGCCTTAAGCATCAAGAGTTATAAAAGCTCCCCAGGTAATTCTGATGTGCAACAGAGTTTTTGGAACCATTTTACTGCACCATATTTCAAGGTTATAGTGCTTCCCTGCTCACAACCCACCAAGTCCCATCTTTCTAGAACTACAATTTGATAAGACTTATTTACCTCCTCCTGTGAATTGGGTTAATTTGGGAAATCCTATACTAAGAAACATGGCACTGGAAAATACACTGTAATCCTGTACAATCAAATGCTTTGATTTCTGAAAAGTATCTAACACCAGTATTTGAAATCACTTTTGTGCTCACATGTCTCAGATACATTCCACAAGAAAGCATTCTAGAAATTTCTGGAGGGAAAGAACCATGTCTCGCTGACTGAGGTATCTTTTACGTTTCTTAGAATAGTGTTGGGTAAAAAAGGCACTAATGATTCATAATAATGAAATTCTGCTTTTATTTTATTTATGTGCATTTCCTTTTTTAATGGAACCCTGTAGAAAGTTTGCTTCTACACATTTATAAAACTTCAGGAATACCTGATGCATGCATAGCTCCTAGTGGGAGTATTTATCATCTCTGTAGTACTTAGTATTTCTTAAGTATTCAGCTGAACTCCGTAGCTGGCTGCCAATTTACAAATGGAAATGTGATTGTACTAGTTCCTTCAGCTTTGAATGGTGTGTAAAACTACTACCATGTTATTAAATGCTAATGTCCGTGAATTTCACAGTGAAGTCTTGCTGTTGTGGACATTTATCAAGTTAAGTATCTATTAACATCTCTTAGTATTTCTTAGTGGTGTTGGCCTTTTGCAACTTCTTTTGGTTCTAGATCAACATAAGGACTTTGCAACTTTTGTACTGGAGGATTTTTAAGGGGGACGAGATGGTGACAGTGGCTAAGCACACATCATATAGGTCATCCATACGTTTCATTTGTTCATTTGTGCCTTCATTAAGTGTATAGTGGAAAGATGTGCAAATTAACCTGAAATTGAGGTTTACTATATTTCACCTCACCTGGAAGCTACTCTAGGTATTTAATCTGTTGTATTTGCCTAGACTGCCAGACTATTCTGTCCTTAATGTGACTTTCACGGAAAGGAGAGTGTAAGATCTGATTATAAGCTGCTTGTTGGAAGGTAATAGCATGAAATTACTGTAAGTTTTAAGTGTCAATTTCCAGGTCTTTTAGTTGTATTAGAAGTGTCTAATACATTGTTCTTGGTAACAACTAAATTAATGAAATTCTCCTAAGCAGACTGGAGTTTATACCTTTACATAAATACCCTTCTTTTCCTTTCCTTTACTCTGCTGTTCCTTATGTATTGAGGTCAGATTGTTTCCTTTTTGGCTGTTTGCACTTGATTACAATTATTCTTTTTCGTTGTTTGTTTAAGAGCATGTGGGGGGGGGGGCAGAGGGAGAGAGAGAGAATCTTTTTAGTTTATTTATTTTGAGAGAGTGAGAGTGAGTGGGGGAGTGGGGGTGGGTGGGGGGGAGGGGGGAGAGAATCCCAAGCAAGCTCCGCATCGGTAAGTGCAGAGCCCGATGGTGGGGCTCGAACCCACGAACCATGAGATCCAAGACCTGAGCCTGAATCGGGAGTCCAGCTCTTAACTGACTCAGTCACCCAGGCACCCAGTTATAATTATTCTTATCAGAGAGTTCCACTTACTGAAATTCTGGTGTTCCCATTTCGAACCTCCATGATATTAATACTTTGTATCCCTCTTAAAGAACAGAGTAACATTGTATCCCTCTTAAAGAAGAGAGTAAGGTTAGCTTCTACTCTTCTAATGAAAGCTCAAATGTTCAAAAGTGTCTTGGTGAACTTAATAAATTTCACAACACCTCCTACAGTATTTTCTAGAGGATAAGCAAGAATTTCTTTCAGTCAAGAAACATATGAGTACCTACTATGTGCCAGGCATAGTTTAAAATACTGGGCACATTTCAGTTAGAGACAAATTTTGTGAGACTTCCATTCTTCCTGAGCATATGCCATGCATTTGGCATATAGTTGTGAATTTGTCTCTCTTGCTGAAAATTAAGAGGAAATGTGTAAGTCTCAGTGTGGATATGTTTCCTTAACATCAAAGGTATGGTATCTTGAGTATTAGCCCACAATAATACCCTGAACCATACATAATTATTACTTACAGAGCTTGTTAAAGATGCCTGTAGCACTTCAGTTTCAGATACATAGTAGGTGCTTAATAAGTATTGAATCAGACATTGGAGGAACAGGTTTGGGGGAAAAACTTTTTTTTTTAAAGATTTTAAGTAATTTCTATGCCCATTGTGGGGACCTGAACCCACAGCCTGGAGATAAGAGTCTCATGCTCTACTGACTGAGCCAGCCAGATACCCCTGGAGAAAGAACCTTTAAGGAGGTAATTTACATACATAAATCACCTATTTCAAGTGTACAGTTGATTGGTTTTTAGTGTATGTACAGAGTTGTGCAACCATCACCATAACCTGATTTTAGAATATTTTCATCATCCCCAAAAGAAACTTGAACCCATTAACTAACAATCACTGGCCATATCCTGTCAGCCCTAGACAACCACTGATCCACTTTGTTTCTACTTAGAATGCTCTTTTAAAAATTTGATAAAGCCTTTATAATTGGTATTATGAAAGCTGTAGGTATATTGTCCACTTCTCCACATGCTGTCTTCCAGTAATACTACTACCGATATTAGAGCAGTGACAGTGAGGACTGACAGAAATCAGATCATTAGTGATCTTATTTTTTCTTTAAGTTCATTTATTTATTTAGAGTGAGAGAGAGAGAGTGAGCAAGTATGAGTAGGGGAGGGGCAGAGAGAGAGGGAGAGAAAGAATCCCATGCAGGCTCCAGGAATCCCAAGCAGGCTCTGCCAGCCTAGAACCCAGCGTGGGGCTTCAACCCATGAACCCATGAGATGATGACCTGAGCCAAAACCAAGAGTCAGATATTCAACCAACTGAGCCACCCAGGCCACCCCCATTTGTGATCTTTGAAATATAATTCTGGGTAGTATGGTGAGAATGATAACTATTTTGCTGGGAATCGAGAAAAAAAATGAGAGTGAGATGGCAGATGGAAACTAGGTTTTCAACAAGTTAACTGGTAAGCAAGAAAAAAGGTGACCTTGTTTCACTGTGTCCCGACCATGCTGGCTACTTCCAGTTTGTTGTGAATACCAAACTTCAGGCACCCTCCTAACTCCCATCCATCTCTTTACCTGGCCATCAGCCATTTTACACTTCAGGGATCAACCATGCTTGTCGGAAAATGCTTGTCAGAAAAGATAGATTGGGTTGCCATAATTGGGGCCCTCTCAGCACTGGGCTGTCCATCAAATGTGTTACTTATTTATTTGCATACACACACTGCTGTAAGCTATGAAAGCAGGAATTACTTGGTTTTGTCTTGTTAGATACCATAAATACTGCTTGTATCAGTAAATGGTACCTTTAGTACTGGGTAATGATATGTACCAAAGCACATTTTTTGGTTTTGTGTTTTTATAATTTTTTGGGTTAAGGAACATTTATGCATCTTTGAAGGCAAAGGGCAGGGAACAAGGAGACTGAGAAATATGAAAATTTTATAGCATTAATTCAAGGATCTTGGGGATGATATTGTCTGCAAGGGATTAGTAGTAGCAGTTAGGAGGGTTAGGATGGAGAACAAAAGCGTCTTAGTTGACAGTAGTATTGCTGAGCACAACATACATTTGATGCCCAACTTTTCAGATCTTACTCTGCGGTGTCTTTACCTTAAAAATTGGGTTTTGAGGAAGAGGGGAATAAGTGAAACAAGGGATGGGAATTAAAGAGTACACTTACGATGAGCATTGACAGTGTATAGAATTGTTGAATCACTGTATTGTACACCTGAACCAACTAAAACACTGCATGTTAACTATACGAGAATTAAAATAAAAAACCTAATAAAATTTAAAAGAACCCAAAATGGTCTTGAAACAGGGATTCTTAATCTGGTACAGATATTCCTCATTCTACCCTCTCAAGTGGTAGCTAGGGGAAACAATGACATCTTTATTCTCATGAACTTCTAACCGAATCTAGTAAGATGGTCCCAGACTTCAGACCGTTTGACTGACTTACGATTTTTAGACTTTACGGTAGTGTGAGAGTGATACGCATCCAATAGAAACCATACTTTGAATTTTTGAGTTTTGATCTTTCCCCAGGCTCGCAGTATGTGGTATGACTCTCTCGGGAGGTTGCTGGGCAGCAGCAATGAGGTAGCTCCAAGTCAGCTAGGTGCTCGTGAGGATAAACACCTGGTACATTTACAACTGTTTATACTCATGCAACCGTTCTGTTTCCCCTTTCCATACATTACTTAACAAATTACATGAGCTGTTGAATACTTTATTGTAAAATAGGTTTTGTGTTAGAGGATTTTGCCCAGCTCTAGGCTAAACTTAAGCATTCTAAGTACGTTTAAGGTAGGCTAGGCTAAGTTATGGTATTCGGTATATTATGTGTATTAGGTGTATTTTTGACGTAGGATATTTTCAACTTGTGATGGGTTTATCAGGACATAACCCCATGGTAAATTGGGGAAGATCTGTTTCTATTATAAATGTAGGCAAGAAATCTCCACTATCTTTAGCAGTGCCTTACGGCTTTATCACCATATTTCCATAACACATTATTGTTGCAGATATCTCAGAATATTGTTTACAGTCATTGCTGCTTCAGAATTATAGTATTAATTAGATTTGCCCGTATATCATTATTTAATGCATTAATAAAGATACATTACTGTGTCAAATTTAAGTACTTTCATTGTAGTGAAATTTCTCCGTAATTTTCCTTTTTAATGCTGTGTATTTTCTGCATTTAAAATATTCTGAGGAGTCCATAGACTATCAGACTAGCAAAGGTGGGAGCTCCGCAGCACCAAAAAGTTTTAAAAATTTTGGTATAGAACGAGTTGTTCCACCTCCATTCTCCAACTTGTTTGGACAAGTTCTTTGTCATTGTGGCTAAATAACATTTAATGCAAGTTTGGTCATTCATTTGGTAGATTTCCAGTATTTCCTTTTTTCCCCCCCAATATTTATTTTCTTTTCCCTTTTTAGCCTTGTTTAATTCCCAGTTAGTTCCATGTTTATTAATGCCCTCCCCAGGCTTGTGAGACTGTAAAGGTGGGAAAATCAGCCAGTTAAAAAAGGTTGAACAGTTCTAAGAAAGAATTGAAAGATTGAATTAATATCTAAAATTTCTTGAGATCATGATATTATCAGTTACTACTTTGATTGCCATCCCTACAACTAAAACTTTAGTTACTTCACGTCTAAGTAAGTTGCCAGTATGGAGAAATCCATCTAATCTGTGTGTGTTTGTAGTTCTGTGTATTCCGAGTGTTTTCTTTATTAAACCTGATTTTTCAGTTTTCTACAGTAGCCAAATGGTATTGAGTGTCTTTTCTCTAGTGAAAATGCCCTGGATCTCAAACCATTTTAGAGGTATTTCTGCAAGTTATAAATCCAAAGGATTATGGATAAAAATTACGTGTTGCTAGCCTTTTAAAATCTGGATTGCATTTTAAATGGGAAATTGCAAGAGAAGGAATAGATGGATGCTCTTACATTTTTGGTGGCAGGTCATTAAATTCTAGGTGTCTTGTATTAAAAATAAAGGCTACAAATCTACAGAGCATTTATGGCCAGGGAAGCTTAAGGAGAATGAGAATTATACAGCAATCTTGTTTATTGAGAATTAATAGAAAACCAAGAGGTAACCCATATTTAGTTCTGTGTCTAGTTCTGTTTCAGAAAGGGCTGAAGAGTTACCATGAATGAGAATGTAGTCGAACCTGTCTTGCATTATTGGTTCTGTTTTCGTGATGAATGCCATTAATAAGATGGAGCTTAATAAGTACTGACAGTTTTAGGTTAGAAGTTACAGCATCTGACTCAAGTTCACAGATGCCTGCAGCTTCCAGAAGTAATCAAATGAACACACTACCAGAAGGATTTGAGACTCTTGTATTTAAATGGAGAATAGCGGGGTTGTATTGTGGTTGAGAGTGCCCCTCTGTTAGAGTCTGGTAATTTAGGGTTGTGGGGAGGGAAATCAGAAAGATTGTACTAGACCAGATCCATCCATCCATCCATCCTTCCTTCCTTCCTTCCTTCCTTCCTTCCTTCCTTCCTTCCTTTTCTTTCTTTCTTTCTCTTTCTTTCTTTCTTTCTTTCTTTCTCTTTCTTTCTTTTTCTTTCTTTCTTTCTTTCTTTCTTTCTTTCTTTCTTTCTTTCTTTCTTTCTTTCTTAACTTTTTTAATGTTTGTTTATTTTCGAGAGAGAGAGTATGAGCAGGGAAGGGGCAGAGAGAGAGGGAAACACAGAATCTGATGCAGGCACCAGGCTATGAGCTGACGGCACAGAACCCGATGCGGGGCTGGAACCCATGAACCGTGAAGTATGACCTGAGCCAAAGTTGGATGCTTAACCAACTGAGCAAGCACCCAGGTATACCATCCGTAGATTAGATCTTACTTTCTACCCTCACAAAAAGGAACATAAAGATTGGGTGATGGTAAGTTGGCAAGAAAATAAGTTTGATAAACCATGTCTTGAGACTGGAGATGCTATCTTACAGCACTGATTCGACACTCATACTTTTTAGTGTTCAGTAAAGACTTTGAGACCTTGAGATTATTGACCTGAAGATGGGAAGGTAAAAGGCACAGGAAGAGACCTGTACCAGTTAAGAATATCACCTTTAAATATCTATTTTTATATATATATATATATATATATATATATAATATATCTAAAATATATATATGTATATTTTTTTTTAAGTTTATTTATTTTGAGAGAGAGAGGGAGAGAGAGCGAGAGCTGGAGAGAGGGGGAGAGAGATGCAGGTTTCAACATTCTTAGTGTGGAGCCGGACGTGGGGCTTGAACTCCTGAACCGTGAGATCATGACCTGGGTCAAAACCAAGAGTCGGAAGCTTAACTGAGCCACACCAGGGCCCCTATTTATTTGGGGGGTGGGGGGTGGGGAGAGAGAACGTGTGCGCAAGAGACCCACCTCCAAGTGGGGGAAGAAGAGGGGCGAAGAAAGCCTGAGAGCGAGAATTCCAAGCAGGCTCCACGCTCAGCTAGAACTCCCAAACTGAGTTCATGACCTGAGCTGGAATCAAGAGTTGGACGCTTAACTGACTGAGCCACCCAGGCGCCCTGAATGTAACTTTTAAACTTTTGTAATTACTTGGTTAATTTGAATCAAAGATGAGTAGAGTCTTCCTGATGATTTTATACTTGCAGTACAGAGTGTTTTTGTATTCCTTGTTTTGTTTTCCTCATCTGCCACATCAAGCACTCCTTAGCCTGTTAGAGCCTGTAATATGGCTTTTCATTCTTTAGTTCAGCAAATGTTACTGAGCATTCCCTGCGGGCAAGGCATTGTGCTGGATACTGGGAATGTAGAGTTCTGAACAGGACAAATACAGTGGCTGCCCATGTATTAGTCTGGATTCTCCAGAAAAGAGAACCACTGGATTATATATAGATACACAGAAATATTTATTATGAGGCATTGGCTCACACCTGTGGAAGCAAAGAAGTACCATAGTTTGCGGTGTGCAAGCTGGGAGGCCCAGGAAAACCAGCGGTGTAGTTTGGTCCCAAGCCTAAAGGCCCAAGAACCAGAGGCATGGACATCCAAGGGTAGAAGAAGTCCCAGCTCTGACAGTGAATTTTCCCTTCCTCTGCCTTAGTTTTATTCCCTTTTTTATTCAAGCCTTCCACTTTAGGAAAGGTGATCTCTACTTATTCTATTATTCAAATGCTAATCTTGATTCAGATGCTAATCTCTGGAGACACCCTCACAGACACCCCAAAATAATGTTTTACCAGCTATCCCAGCATCCCTTAGTCCAGTCAGTTTGATGCATAAGATTAACCATCACACCAATCAAACTAATAGTCTAAAGGGGAAGACCTACATGAAACAAGTTTTCTGTTATTAACTGTCCTAGGCGTAGAGATAGAACGTATTTGGTTGCTTTAAGCTGAACTGAATACTTATGATGGTTATACTGATTTATAGTTCTTGGAAGTCCTTAGGTATTGTAGCAATACCTATTTCATGGGGCGCCTGGGTGGCTCAGTTGGTTAAAGCGTCAGACTCTTGACTTTGGCTCAGGTAATGATCTCATGGTTTGAGTGGGTTTGAGCCCCATGTCAGGTTCCATGCTGACAGTGCAGAGCCTGCTTAGGATTGTCTTTCTCTCTCCCTCTCCCCCCCCCCCCCCCAAATAAACTTAAAAAAAAAAATGTTCGTCATTTTATTTTCTAAGGGTTTTTTTATTTTCATAAAGAGATTTCTCAGAGAAAAGAAAACCCTAGCTTCAACCCTCCAACTATAACACTTCTGACTGGTCGCCATGTCCTTGTCTCTCTTCTTGCCCATGCCTAGGATGCCCTTTTTCTACCTTCCCTATCAAAATATTATCCCTTTGTCAGAATCTAACTGGTAACAGACTGTTTCACAAGGTTTCTTTGGAAGGATTTAATTCTTATTGATCTTTTGGTTTTCTGAATTATTTAGGCTTTTTTTTTTTTTTTTTTTTTTGTCAGCCTCAGTGACTTGTGCATGTATTTTCTTACATTTCTGCTTTTTATTGTCTTAATTTTTTAACTAGGTTTAGTTTAGATATTGGTTTTGGAGGAAGGGACATGAGAGCAAAGAGGTGGACTTTGCCTTCTCTAAGCATCTTCTTCAGACCTTAAGGTAGATTTTTTTTGTGCTCTAAATGGTTATATAAATTTCAAACTCCTTCAGTCTACTTCATTGATTGTTCAGGCAACACTGAGTCTGAAGGCATTGATTTGAAACAAATGGAAAATGAGACTCCTGCACTTTTTTTTTTTTAACTTTTCATCTATTGCTTGTTTTTTTTTTTTCTTCATGTTTTGAAACTTAGTAAGAATAAGGTCCAAATCAAATCAGTTCTTTTTTTTAATCTAATAGGTATTTGAGTACCTACGTTGTTTTGTGTACATCACTTTATCATAGTGTACTTACTAGCAACATATATTATATTCACATAAAAAAGGCACCAGGATATTGTATTGTCGAAGGGTTTGATTGTGGATATAAGTAGTATCCCAGTGGCTATGGGAATTCTGTGAAATAGGAGACCAGTGTGGAACAGACTACTTAAGGAAGACTTCTTTGGTATCTGGGTATTAAGATTTTGAAATTGAAAGTAGAGAGTTAGAAGCTAGTTTAGAATAGAAGTGGAGGGGCGCCTGGGTGGCTCAGTCGGTTAAGTGTCCCGACTTCCATTCAGGTCATGATCTCATGGTTTGGTTCGGTTCGTGAGTTTGAGCTCAGCATCAAGCTTTGTGCTGACAGCGTGGAGCCTGCTTGGATTCTTTGTCTCCCTCTCTCTGCCCCTCCTCCCCCCCAACCTCTCTTTCTTTCAAAAATAAACATTAAAAAAAGATAGAAGTGGGAAACATGGAGGTGACGGTAGAAACTGAGTAAGTAGCCTTTAGATAAGTAGTAGACTGTTCCTGGCTCCTAATCTGTGTGGTATCAGTTTTTATTGGAGTTAACAAATTATTCCAGTGTAGTTGTAAAATAACTTGTTCTTAAAAAATTTTCTTTTATACTGGCCAATTTTCTTTTCAAGCAGAATTAATAATCTAGAGAAGTTTAAAATTTAAATGGTAGTGCTTATTTTTAGGAAGGTACCCTTACCAGAAATACAGGCATATAGGAACTTGAAATCATTTATTATAGTGATTCCTAGCCCTTGGAATCTCTAAAATTAAAAGTAGATATTCCTGGAGTTTTTGGAGACATGTTGTATATTTATCCACAGTAATAAAGCATTGGATAATTAAAACGGCTCCAATTAAAAGCAAATGTCATCTTTGTTGTAATACTGGTTATTTTGTGTAATTAAGCAAAAATGTGACTACTTTTTTATAAAAAAGAGCAAGTAATTATTGATTAAATACAACATGGTAGTAAATGGGACAGGAGTTCTAAAATAAAAGAGATCTTTGCTTTGTAAGACCAGTATAGTTTCCTTCATTTCTTCAAATAGGAAGTAGTATCAGATGAGGTTAAGGAATTTGCCAAAGGTCATAGGAATCAGTGGCAGATAGGTATAGAATTCACATGGTTAAGGTTACCTGCAAATTCTTTTTTTCCCCAAAGTTTTTATTAAATCTCAGTTAACATATAGTATAATACTGGTTTCAGGAGTAGAATTTAATGATTCATCACTTACATGTAATACCCAGTGCTCATTACAAGTGACCTCCGTTAATACCCATCATCCGTTTATCCCATCCAACCTCAGTTATCTGTAGTTAAGGGTTTCTTTTTTAAAAAAAAAAAAATTTTTTTTAACGTTTATTTTATTTTTGAGACAGAGAGAGACAGAGCATGAACGGGGGAGGGTCAGAGAGAGAGGGAGACACAGAATCGGAAGCAGGCTCCAGGCTCTGAGCTGTCAGCACAGAGCCCGACGCGGGGCTCGAACTCTTGGACCGCGAGATCATGACCTGAGCTGAAGTCAGCCGCTCAACCGACTGAGCCACCCAGGCGCCCCATGTAGTTAAGGGTTTCTTATGGCTTGTCTTCCCCTCTCCCCTCTTTGCCCCCTTCCCTCATGTTCATCTGTTTTATTTCTTAAATTCTGCATATGAATGAAATCATACTTGTCTTTCTCTGACTCATTTGCTTATTAGCACAGTACACTCTTAACTCCATCCACATCATTGCAAATGGCAAGCTTTCATTATTTTTGATGGCTGAGTAATATTCCATTGTGTGTGAGAGACAGTGCGCATGTGTGTATATGTATACACACATACATCTTCTTTAT
This sequence comes from Panthera leo, assembly GCF_018350215.1. Taxonomy (NCBI): domain Eukaryota; kingdom Metazoa; phylum Chordata; class Mammalia; order Carnivora; family Felidae; genus Panthera; species Panthera leo. The sequence continues at coordinate 196,763,721 of NC_056679.1, forward strand.
CAGTCAGTGGACATTTGGGCTCTTTCCATAATTTGGCTATTGTTGATAATGGTGCTGTAAACATTGGGGTGCAGGTGTTTCCCCCATGAATCAGTATTTTTGTGTCCTTTGGGTAAATACCTAGTTGTGCAATTGTTGGGTCATAGGGCAGTTCTATTTTTAACTTTTTGAGGAACCTAACTAGAAAAGTAAAGCCATCTTTTTTTTTTTTTTAATGTTTACTTAATTTTGAGAGAGAGATAGCATGCACATGAAGGGGAGGGGCAGAGAGAGAGAGAGAGAGAGAGAGAAGGAGAGAGAGAAACCCAAGCAGGCTCTGCACTGCAGCCCCAATGTGGGGCTCTAACCATGAACTGCAAGATCGTGACCTGAGCCATAATCAGTCACCCGGGCATCCGGAGAAGTAAAAACTATCCTATTATTAGGGCTTAAGAATTTTGAAAATTTAGTGATATTAAATGATAATCAGCTTTTCATAAAGCCCTCTCTTTTCCCCTTTTGTTAGGTGGTATGGTCAGGAAAAAGACTACAATGTGCTAGTCATGGATCTTCTCGGACCCAGCCTCGAAGACCTCTTCAATTTCTGTTCAAGAAGGTTCACAATGAAAACTGTACTTATGTTAGCTGACCAGGTATGTGAAATTTAGATGAAAATAAAAATTGAGAATACTACTATTTAACTGTAATGTAAATTTTCATAAACAAGAGTGTGTATAATCCTGTGTGTCAATCTTATGTTCTATGTATATGTATATGTATATGTATGTATATGTGTATGTATGTATGTATGTATATGTGTATGTATATATGTATGTATATATATATGTATATATATATATGTATATATATATAAAACCGTAGGTTGTGCTCACTCAAGTATACTTTTCTCTAACACAACTTAAAGATGTTTTCCTGTGGTCATAGGATAGAAATGGATTATATTCGTTTGTTATTCACCTGTAGAAAAGTACTTTTCAAGCTGTTACATCAGATGCAGTCTGTTTCAGTGTAGATTATAGCAGGTTTCTTTATAAGATTTTTGAAAGGGCTCAGTATATATGGAGAGAAATATAAATATGTAGAAGTTTTGGATAAGTGAATTGGATGTTGTACATTGTGGGGCCCTTAGGAAAGCTACATATATATTTTTTTAATTTTTAATACTTTTTTTTAATGTTTATTTTTGAGAGTGAGTATGAGCGGGGGAGAGACACAGAGAAGGGGGAACAGGATCCGAAACAGGCTCTGCTGACAAGGGCAGAGCCTGTTCACAAACCTGTGAGATCATGACCTAAGCCGAAGTTGGACACTTAACCGACTGAGCCACCCAGGCGCCCCCTGAAAGCTATAGTTTTGAGGAAAACAGTACTGAAATAATTTAAGGAAGAATTTTTTTTTTTTAAATTTTTTTTTTTTTAACATTTATTTATTTTTGAGACAGAGAGAGACAGAGCATGAACGGGGGAGGGGCAGAGAGAGAGGGAGACACAGAATCCAAAGCAGGCTCCAGGCTCTGAGCTGTCAGCCCAGGGCCCGACGCGGGGCTCGAACTCACAGACCGTAAGATCGTGACCTGAGCTGAAGTCGGACGCTCAACCAACTGAGCCACCCAGGCGCCCCTAAGGAAGAATTTTTGACCAAGTAAATGTTTCTTGAGATAATGAATTCTCACCCATTGCTAGTATTTAAGCAAAACCAGGGAAATTTTGAAAATGTCATGAATTAAATTCATGCACTGGCTGAAGATTAAATTGTTTTAGAGCCAGGGTGCCTGGGTAGCTCAGTAGGTTAAGCGTCCGACTTCAGCTCAGGTCATGAATGATCTCATGGTCTGGGAGTTTGAGCCACCAAACGGGCTCTCTGCTGTCAGCACAGAGCCCGCTTTGGATCCTTTGTCTCCCTCTCTGTTTGCCCCTCCACTCTGGTTCTCTCTTCTCTCAAAATACATAAACTTTGTTAGAAATATATATATATATAATATATATATACACATACACATATATATTATATATATTACATATTGTATATATATATTATATGTGTGTAATATATATATGATATATATAAAGCCAGAACTTCTATTTTTTTGTCTTAACAAAATAAGAAAAATGATTTTAAAGAGTTTTAAGATTGGGGAATGATATCAGGAACAAGCCTTCAGGTAGTGGATAATATGGTTAAAGATGATAGGTAAATGTCAAGGAATTTGTAATTTTAAGTATTTTTTTTAAGTTTATCTTTTTGAGAGAGAGAGCGCATGTACACATGTAAGTAGAGGAGGGGTGGGGGTGGGGCGGGGAGAGGGAGAGAATCCGGAAGCAGGCTTCAGGCTGTCAGGGGAAAGCCCGACATGGGGCTCAGTCTCAACGGAACCGTAAGATCATGGTCTGAGCTGAAATCAAGAGTTGGACGCTCAACCGACTGAGCCACCCAAGCGCCCCAAGGAATTTATGATTCTAAATTTTGGTCAAGAAACAAGGGCAGGAAAATGATGGAAATGTTTCAAGTTAAACTCAGTGCTGTGGAAGAGAATATTTTTAAAATTTAGATTGGATGTCAAAGTAAAATGAGATGGTAAGAGTATAAAACCAAAGGATTAGAAAATAGTGTTCAGTCTCTGTAATCAGCATCGACATTTCCAGTAAGGTTAACATAAAACTGAGGGGCTCAACCAATATTAGCAAATTACATTGTTTTATTTGTGGTACGATAAGAATTCAAACATTGAAAGGTAAAAATCCTTCTATGTTTTAAGTAACATGAGTGAATCCTAGTAAAAGAATTTATATGCTGTAGGTTCAGTAACACAGAGGTATTCATACAGAGAACATTTATTCGGGGCTGCTGCTTTACTTAGCACTGGAGGGTGCAAAGAAGAATAAGAACTCTAGTCCTTTTCTTCTAGGAGTGTAGAAGTTAGAGAAACAAAAAATACGATGTTCAAGATTTCTGTGATAGAAGTCTATATTGGGTACACTGTTAACAGAAAAAAAGTAATTCAAGGAAGGGTGTTGCAAGAAAGCAATGGTTTAAGGAGGTAACTGCTAAGTCTTGCTGTGTATATGATCCATTAATAACACTTGAAGGTAAGTAGTTGGTGCCATTTATTATCTTTGCCGAACCTTTTCCCAACAAGTTAATAATCCTGATTTAATGATGGGTATCACTTAGTTAGGACAAATAAGTACATTAAGTGGGCTGAATGTTTTGTTTTAGTTCCGTTAATAAAGTACAAGTTGCTGCTATAACTAAAAGTACTGTTGGGACATTGTATACAGCTCCTTCCTTGAGTATAAATAGTTTAAGCTAGAGATTACAAATTTGGCTTCAAGAGACACTTGTCAAGGTTCACAATCTGTATGGTAATAAAAGCTCTAGGGAAAATGGGGACAAATAAAAAATAGAATCCTGACACATACTACTGAGAAGAGCAAGAACATATGGGTAGAAAGGTAATAGTCTTTGGATATTGAAAACGTTTTCAGATGCTTCTAAGTATCTTATAGGCACTTAGACATATTTGATAATTTGAAAATTAAAACACAGAAGGGATTAAAAGTGATGCCATAAAGTTACAAGACAGTTTTTTAAAATTAAAATTTATTTACATAACAAACGTAAATAAAAAGATTGTTATGTGCAAAGAATTCTTAAAATCGACAGGACTAGGACAAGCCAGAAAAATAATGGACAGAGTATAGATTGATCATAAAATAGTAAATGAGAAGACTTTTAAACCAAGTGTTAGGGAAGTAGAAGTGAGGTCAATACCTGCCATTGACAGAATTTAGAAAGAATTAAAGTTTGCCAGTGGGAAGAAGAATATTCTTAAGTACTGCTGGGAAATGAATTGTTAGAGCCTGTGTTGAAAGACATTCTGATGCCACCTATCAAAATGATAGCTGCTTCAACCGACTCTCCCTACAATTAATTGTATGGGGTTTATAGTCCATAGGAATAAAAGCACCAGTAGATAAGAATTGATTGATTGGTTTAAATTCAATTGGTTTAATCAATTGGTTTGAGAGAGAGAATGAGCAGAGGAGGGGCAGGGAGAGACGGGGACAGAGGATCCAAAGCAGGCTCTGCATGCTGACAGCAGTGACCCCGATACAGGGCTCCTACTCAAAAACCATGAGATCATGACCTGAGCCGAAGTCGGGTGCTTAACTGACGGAGGCACCCAGATGCCCAGATAAGGATATATTTGAATGTATTAATAGCATTATTGTTTACAGTGGGAAGATACTGGGAACAATGGAAATAATTTAAGTTGGGATGATCGGGGAGAACCTAATACCAAACACCTATACCATTCAACTTGGCAGAATGTCCAAGCAATTAAGAAGAGGTTGTTGGAATGACAGGCTTCCTATTCAGTTTTTGAATGTGATTTGAATGTCATTACTGAAGTGTGGAGAAAAAACATGGGAGAGTTCAAAAAGCATCTAAGAAGTAAAACCCAGCATGTATATGTCCCTATGTGTTATGTTTATGTCGTATATGCTACTGACTTCCGAGAATGTTTGGGTTGTTCAGTTAAAAACAAGCCAACAAGAATAAAATGAATAGGATGCTTCCATTCCAATTTAAAACAGTAGCAACTTCTATCTTTCAGTTGGTCAACACCTTCTGTTCCCAAATATATGTGTGTCTTGAGTTCGTGAATGTATGTATGTAAGAGCACGGAAATGGATAATGCCACGCTATTCGAACACAGGTTACCTCAGGTGGCATAGAATTGGGGTAGAAAGTTGATGATTTAGCTTTTCCTAACTGAAACAATCCTAAACTTACTATTTTGTAATTTAAAAATTGCAAACATCAGTTCTTTCTGTTAGGTTAGATGATTGTCATATTTATAATCATTAATACTAGAACATGCCAAAGAATGGGGCGGGTTTATGCTTAGATATTCATCAGTCTAGAGATAAATGGGGAGCCTGGTTGCCCTTTACATTTAATTTTGTCTAGCACTGGTTTTGTGAATTTAATACTTGGGATCTTGAAAAATAATTGAGATACTGAAATAATTGAGAAATGTGTTGCTTTCTTTTTTCACAATTCAGATCACATGATTATCTCTCCCTCCCCCCCCCTCCTTTTTTCCAGATGATCAGTAGAATTGAATATGTGCATACAAAGAATTTTATACACAGAGACATTAAACCAGATAACTTCCTAATGGGTATTGGGCGTCACTGTAATAAGGTTAGTCAAATGTTCTCTGCATGAAAGAGCAAAGAGTAAAAACTCCAAAAATTGCTTTGGTAAACTTTGAATCTTTAAAAAGTCATAGGAAATTGTATTTGCTGTTGATGATTGCTTTAAAAGATTGTGCTAAAGGGTAATCAGCTAACTCTTATTAACTTAGCAACTTGAAATAAATTTTCTTCCAACTTACCCAACCCAGGTTAATTATCTGTATGGAAATACAAAATTCCCAAGGGCTTTCTAATGAAATGTAATCATCTGTTATTTAACTATTCAAAAGTTGTATCTATTTTTCATTCGTTGAAATAGTAAAAAACCCCATATACATTTTTTCCTGAATGCTAAAATCAGATTTTAACCTTTGTCACTGAAGCGTGGGTTTTTGCAATATATGTGCTTGTGCCAGCGTGGGAACCACTGACCCCATCTGTCACCATGGCGTTAACATTTGCTGACTGAGCATGATCATAATGAGAATTCTTCAGTCCTTGGATTTGTGTATTCAAAAGGTTAACTTTTGGGCCTGCTTCAAAAGTAGTTGACAGTTTCTTACTTGGGTGCCAAGCTGGGTGGATTCTCTACCCCTTCTCCCCCTTTTAAAGGAAAATATAGTCAAGTGAAATGAATGTTCATACAACAAAATTAGTATTCATTGGGGTCTCAGAATGGTTGAACGTATGGGGTGATTGGGTTTGAGCTAGTGACGCATGATTGCAGTTAGAAACTAATTGTGTTGAAATTTTTCTGCAATGATTAGTTTTATTGAGTGAATTGCTTTATTTATCGATTCAATGTTGAGCTCGGGCAGACAGGCAGCATTGGCAATGCACTAAGCATGTTATGATCTGATGATCTGATAGAAATTCTCAACTTCAGGACAACATGGGGCTTTTTGGTTTTTGTGGGGTTTTTTGTTTTGTTTTTGGAAGGAAGATTCCCATTTGTTTTATTAAGTCATTAGGAAGTGTTTGGTGTTTTTTTAGGTCTGGCTATAAATGTTTACCTTTGTTTGCCTGTATGAATGCCAACTTGCAGCCATTACCATTAGAACTGGTGTTATTTGCTAATGCGTGAGACATTGATGTTGGTCTGACCAAGTTTTAGGAATTTAAATTTTTTTGTAAGCTAACCTTTAAATAATGAAAGGTGTGTATATCTACATATAACTTACCTTGCCATTCCCAAATTGCATCTTTGTTTATTTTTAAATATTCTGTAGCTTCTCTCTCTGAAGCATCCAGGTTCTTAATTGTTATTGTAAAACCTGGTGGTTTAATTGAAAAAAATTTTACTGGTCTTAATTTTTGGGGCAATTCTGTTAGTTTGACCCTGATCTTTGGCCATTTCCCAGCCCCCCCCCCCCCTTCCCTATTTTCTTCCTGATAAAGACCCACTATCCTCATGTGATCTGTGTTCTGCATGTTGACATTGCAGTACATGGTTTTTGTCTTAAAATTAAATGATGACCTAGATAATAACTCTTTGCTCCCTGCCCCCCTTTTAAAAATAGCTTTGTTAATTACATAGTTGTGTTAGGATGTCCAGTTTGCCCCATGATGAAAACCTTTTTAGGCTCTTGTGTCCTCTTTAGAGATACTAAAAAATATTGTGGAGCTGCTTGCTGTTAATAGATTCAGAGAGTCCCTAGGGTAGAAGTGCAGTGTTTCACTTAACTAAGATTCAAATTCTAAATGTTGTTCTTGAACATTTTAGATTAGTGTTTTGTTTCTGTAGTTGGTTTTTAGTGTTTTCTTTCTGTATTGTAGTTTGAAAAACATGCCAGTTTTATGAGACTGGAGTCTTTGGTTAGTTTGTTCTAGTAGTTTTCTATTCATGGGAACAAATGGGGGGCTTTTGAGGTTGATTTTTTTTTTTTTAAGTCAAATTTCTTACTTGGAAAATTGTTCTGAATTTGATATTTAGGAGTGACCACTCCGATCTTAGTGAATTTATTCATCTCTTCCAGTAATCAGCCCTGCATGCTTATGAAAACCAATTTTGAGGTGACTAAATGCCTTCTACCTCTTCCTTACTGAAGATTTTTTTCCCCTGTACAATCTTTTTTGGGGGAAGGGCAGATTGTGGTACCAAATATTGCAGAGCCAAATTCCCCATTTTTGATGAAAATATTAAAGAGCCAAATGTCACCATTGCTATCCCTGATTCAGGCAGTGACACAATATAGTGGCATTAAAAACTTGAGTATTTTCCAGAATTCAAATGTTCTCGAGCATGTGATTCTTATTTGGAAAACTGAGAAGCTACAGTGCTTGGTGGAAGAAGGATGGCATTTGGCTACCCTGTTCTTTCTCTAATGCCTCGGTGTTGCCTGTCTGCGCCGGCCATTGTTGCAATGTAAGCAATACTGTTTGATGCACTGCCACCCTCTATTGTCTGTTTAGTGTTTAGAATCTCCAGTGGGGAAGAGGAAAAGAAGCATGACTGTTAGTACTTCTCAGGACCCATCTTTCTCAGGATTAAACCAGGTCTGAAACTGTCTCCTATTCCAACCTCAATCCCAAATTCATGTGCTTTTCTTTTTTATTGTTTTCTTTTGATTATTTTTGTTTTGTTTTAATTCTGGAGAATGTAGATCTTGCTCAAGCATCTCTTACGTTGGCATTATTCAGACATACTTGGCAAACATATAACATTACTAAGATGTTTTTTTGTGGCTTTTGCTTAAAGCTTGTAAAGTGTAGAGAAAACCTAAATGAAAACAGGATTATGTTTAGATCTGTAACGTCCACATGAGGAAATGATATGTTGGTCTAGTATTGAAATTCTTTATCTAATGGTAAACTTGAGCTAGACTTTAGTTTTTAAGACTGTATTTGGAGTTGCAGAACTTTTAATGCATGAAATATATCTAAATTCAGTTGCATCAGTGCTGTATGATGAATATATTCTGCCTCAATTCTCTTCCCCTTCCCTAGTGAACTTCAGGTAAGTGTAGACCAGATTTCAGATCTAGTGTGTCTAGAATTGATTGTACCTCAATATGTGAATTCTCCGACTTCAGCCAAACGGCATAAAATGCTCCAAGAGCATCATGTGCTCTGGAACTAGGAGACATTGCAGTCTAACAATGTAACAGTAACATAATTGAAGCACTTAGCAAACAATTACCATTAATGACATGTAAGGTAAATTAATGCATAACCTGATGATTTAGTGTTTGGCAGGCTAAGTAATAAACACCCCAGTACTTTTCTTAAAAAAATTTTTTTATGTAAGTGGAAGTCTCCACTTCTTTTTTTCATAGAAGTTGGCCAACTTTGTTAAGCTCTTGAGCAAAGAAGTGAATGTTAATCATTCAATTTAGTATACACTGAGAAGGAAGTATTGGCATGAGTAATCAAAAAAGATAAGTTGAATTTGGTATAGTTTCAAAGTATGTTCCATACTTTGTACCACATGCATCATCTGAGTAATCATTTAATCCTTTTCTGTACTGCCCAGCATTATTCCAGGGATCATCTTCTGCTGTTACTGGTTTCTGAAACTCAAACTTATTTTTATTCACGGAGAAATAGTAATTGTTGTGACTAGATCTGAGGTGGGGAGAGAGAGAGGATGGTGGGTAATTAGGCACTTTGTAAAGCATCTAGTTCCCCATTTTTGCTTATCCATTCATTCACACAACTTCTATTTTGTAACATAATCATTTAGCAACTTCCATAAAATGACATTGGATCGATTATATTTTCTACATACAGATTAGCTGGGTTGTGAGGAAAAGTGATCCTGTGAATGTTTTGAAAGGGCAAGGAACTGTGACCCTCGTTAGGTGAAAAATTGCCAGATTAAGCTAAAAACTAAAATTACCGATAGTGTTTCTAAAAACACCTCTGCTAAAATAAAATGCACCTCTGCTGAATGAAGTTATCCCACTATGCCCAACATTAATTCACTCCCACATGCCTTTGAAGAATAGACTGCATTCTGTAAAACAGGCACAAATTTTACCTAGCACACAAAACAAAAATTCACAGAAAAGCAGCTTGACCCACCAGAGAAATTAGACTTCTTTTGCATATGCAAATGTATAAAAATATATTATCTTATGACTTACTGAACACTGACTTTTCCTTGTTTGGTTCTCCCTTTACATATTTGCGGCTGTTTGGTTGTATCCTTGGAAACATGGTGTCATGTAAACACTTCCATTTTGTGTATATTCATTTTTAAATTCAAAGCAGAGAACTACTAAAGAAGCTTGATAGGTACCAGAAGATCATGAACTACCAAGAGATTAAAAAAATTTTTTTATGTTAAGTAGCTTTCTTTTTCAGTTATTTGTTCTTATTTTCACCTTTGCTTAGCAGTGAAATTATTTTTCCTGACTTTCAGTTTTTATAAGAGGAGAAAATTTAAGTTGTTTTATTTGCTTTGTAGTTTTTTGTTTTGATATTAAAGATTGAAATATTTGAGAAGACAGTGTTTGTATTTATTTTTTGTTTTCTAAAACTACATTTCATCCTTTAGCATTGTGGAAAGAAAGAACACTAGAGAACATTGAGCTTTCATGGAACAATCTTTTAAAAAGTTGTGAGAAAATGTCTGGTCATTGAGTTGCAAATGGAGCAACTGAATGTACACTTGGACATGAAGGACACTATCAGATCTAATTTGTCAGAGTTACTCTTATTTTCTCCTCCATTTTGAAGTACTAAAAGAAGCAATCCTAGGAAATGTCCTTTAGAGGAGAGTCTTTGTCTTAATTGCCTTTTGTTTAAAACTCACGTAATTCTTACGGGCATTTAAAAAAATACTGTGGAGCTGGATGTCTTTTTGTGTTTGTTTTTGCCTTGTTTTCTTTTCAGTGTGAATCTGCAGAACTTAAGTCATGCTTTTTGGTTTGCTTAACAGAAATGTATTTTGCTTATTTTAATATTTGTGTACTGAACCCATTTTCATATCAAGAGAAAAGTAGGAGTGTGAGCTTTGTTTCTCTTTGTGTGTTCTAAGACTTTCTCTTGATCGTATAATAATGCGATTGCCGAGGAAGTGAATTTAATCTTACTAGATAGGTCTCATTATCCAGTTAAATTTTACTAAAAATTTGCTCTTCATTCTTTCATAGTAGACCAGGGGAAAATAGGTATGTCCTTGTTACCTTGGTGACAATAAGCTCAAACCTCAATGTCTTTTCCCATCCAATGTATAAAAAAGGCCTGCCTTTTTTTTTTTTTTTTTTTTTTTTTAAGATTTTTCTTAAAGTAATGTCTACCCCCAACGTGGGGCTCGAACTCAAAACCCCAAGATTACGAGTTGCATGCTCCACCGACTGAGCCAGCCAGGTGCCCTTCCATAGAAGTGTTTTTTACCCTCCTAAGAGAGGCACTTGATCAGATTTTTTTTTCACCCAAATCAATCACTTTATTTTTTGTTTGTTTTTAATTTTTTTTAATGTTTATTTATTTTTGAGAGAGAGACAGAACATGAGTGGGAGAGGGGCAAAGAGAGAGGGAGACAGAATCTAATCTGAAGCAGGCTCCAGGTTCTGAGCTGTCAACCCAGAGCCCAATGTGGGGCTCCAACTCACAAACCATGAGATCATGACCTGAGCTGAAGTGAGATGTTTAACCAACTGAGCCATGCAGGCCCCCCTCAATTACTTTATTCTTACACACACCCTAAGAGGCTAGGTGGTGGGTTTCTTAGGATATTGTAAACTGGACAGAAGGGACCCAAAGTCTGCCTAATGGAAAGAAAAACTAGAAAACGTAGGCACAACTAGGGAACAAAAGGTCTAGGGCTAGGTACTAAAAGGGCACCTAGACCTGCCTGTTGGATAATCTTTGTAGACATAACTTTAGTAAGAGAATTTATGATAAAGACTAAAATTTGAAATAAAGATTATTTATTTTGCTTTAGAAGGTACGTAAATAAATACTGGATTTTTTTTTCTTTTTTGTCAAAAATAGGGGGGTTTTTCCTTCAAAAATTAGCTACATTATAAACATATCTTACTCCCATGTGTCCCATATAAACATGATAGCACTAAACATTATTTTGTTCTAAAATACTAGTCTTGTTTTTAGTTAGCTCCTTTAAACTGCTAATTGTAAGTTATCTTGGTGTAAATAGATACTAAGTGCTTTTTTTTAAGATTTTAGATCCATATTTATATTTCCCAGAAGTTTAACCTGATGAATGGATAAATATCAGTGGGAAGTAGTAGAATGTAATGCATGCTTGTTTTAAAAATGCTTATTTTTTTGTTAATACAAATCTTGGTTTTGTTGTCAATATCAAACTTTTCCAAGTTGTCTTATTTTAGATAATGAACATTCTGTTGCTATACTGAAGGAAGAATAGCCTTTGCAAAATGGAAGAATTCCAGATAGCTTACGTTCAGTTTTTGAAACCTCATGCTTGTTTACCAACAGTAACAGGATGTCAGGTTTCATTATGGCACACAGCACGCTTTTCAACTCTGCTATGAAGCATGTATATATATATTTCTTCACTACTTTTCTAAAGACAGGCTCCCGAGTGTGTAATAAACTGGGCCTGTGAAGTTGGTTCAGCTGACAAGGATCAACCATTTAACTGTATTTGCTTTAACTTGATTTATTGACGAGAACTAGTAAAAACTTACTGGAATGTTAAGTTTGTTCATTATCTGTTTCGCTTACGATACTTTATTTTGATATAGTTGAACAAGATAGAATAGATGCTGTTGAATGAGTAAGCAGCAGTTCAACTGAGCAAGGTTGGAAACCTAACATCCCTTTATTTTCTTTTAAAGTTATTCCTTATTGATTTTGGTTTGGCCAAAAAGTACAGAGACAACAGGACAAGGCAACACATACCATACAGAGAAGATAAAAATCTCACTGGCACCGCCCGATATGCTAGCATCAATGCACATCTCGGTATTGAACAGAGGTAAGTTTGAGAAATGAATGTGTTTCTCAGATCCATAGGAAAAGCCACTAATGGGTTTTGGAAATATTTTAACTAGTTTCTTATGATGCCTAAAGATGTCTCTTGGCTGAAGATTTGAAGGACGCTTATTAATTCTTTTACCTGTTGAGCTTTAGTCAGTGCTGTGATGCCAGTTAAATGAGAGACCTTTTGTTTCTTTGTTGAAGGTTGTCTCTTGGGGAGAAAATACTCCGTGATGGAAAATTAGAAGCATAAATGTAATTTTATCTTGATGTTTGTTTGTTTACATGCAACTGAAGACAGTAGTACTTATTTTCTTCATGCTGATCTTGAATTTTTATATTTTAGTGATGCAAGTTGAGTTTGGAAAATAATGTTTTAGTTATTTAGTTTTACAAGGAAAATGTTACCTGAGTCCTAATGAACTAAGAGGGGGTTGGTGGGCCATCTCATGTTCTGCTCTTCACTCCTACATAAATTAATAGGATCTGATTTGAAGTAAACATTGTCATGATCTCGGTGCTTTTTCGATTTTTTCTATCTTCTATTTTTTTCTGGTCTTTCATCTTCCCTTCCTCTTTTATCGATCAATTTTTATTCCTTAAAACCAGCATAGAAATGATAAATGATATGCTTCTAGGTTCAGGAACCTCAAGAGAAGGATCTTAAGCTTAGGAAATGTTCAGTGTGTATGTGTATATGTATTCACATGCATCATTAATTGGCTTTAAAATGTTAATTGGGGAGCTTGGGTGGCTCAGTCGGTTAAGCATCTGACTCTTGATTTTGGCCCCGGTCATGATCTCATGGTTCATAAGTTTGAGCCCCATCACCACGCTGTTGGTGCGCAAGGAACCTGTTTGGGATTCCCTCTCTCTTTGCCCCTACTCTGCTGTGTTCTCTCTCTCTCTCTCTCTCTCTCTCTCTGTGTGTGTGTCTCTCTCAAAAATAAACTTAAAAAAAAAATGAAATGCTAATTTATTTCAGCATCCCTCAAGTTAGTTTTTAGGAGCTTCTGCAAAACTTAAAAGTGTCCTGCTACTTTGTACTTTGTTCTGTCTTCTTCATTAACCTCATTTAGAAAGTTGTCTCGCTAAATCCTTTTTGCTCTTTAGAAATTAAATTGCAGGACTGTGTTGGATTTTATAATTTTGTATTCTGTGAGAAAATTTTGTTTAGAAGTAACTCGTTACGAACTTTCTTATTACTTTAAGTATCTTCTTTCACAAGCCACCAAATTGCTCTTTCTCTTCGCTTGGGAAAACTGTGTACCTGGCTTTTTTTTTCCAGATGCTTTCCATAATAATTCCAGCTCGTAAATTTACATTTTCTTTTCTAGTCGCCGAGATGACATGGAATCATTAGGATATGTTTTGATGTATTTTAATAGAACCAGCCTGCCCTGGCAAGGACTAAAGGTAAACCAGACTTCCATTACCAGTCTTTTTGTTTTGTTTTAAGAATAAAAATACACATTGGAGATGAACTTTAAGGTCCCTTTGAAACCTAAAGCTTTCTGAGAGTGAATTAACTTTATTTTAACCTTTTATTGGGAAAATAAAATCTGATCGCTTCAGCAAGAATTAATAGAATCCCATTGTCAGGCCTGAAGAACAATTTCCTTTGGGACAGTAAGCAGATACCCACTGGTAACCAGTAGCTTTATCTGAATGGAAATTGACGTGGGCTAATTAAAGGTGGAGGCTTTCTGATTTTGATGCGTTGCCAGTGTGTTGAAAAGGAAGACTTTTATGTGTAGTAAAACTGGTTCGTCTAGTAGTACTACTAGCTATATTATTTAATTATCCTAACATTTGCTCCTATTAATTAGGAGTTTCACCTTGATTTTTGTGTCTGTTAATGATAAAATCACTGTGTCCTAGAATGTAATGGCTATTCTGATACTTTATTGTTCCTTTAAAGGAAAATGGTCCCTGTGTTTATTTAGCATCTGTGAATTAGATAAATTGCTCAGTGCTTGTGTGACTAGCTCTATCAAAAATGAGTAATTTTTACACTGGAGAAATATTTTGACATAACGTAACTTACTAATGTTACTAAATGATGAGCACTTTTGTTGGTATTGAGCTGCCTTTACTTTTGCCCTTGTGTTGAGTATTGATTATGAAAACACATTTCAGATTTGACTTCACCCATTTTTACTTAAATCATGTTCCTATTAGACTTACCCTTTCCAAATAGCTAAAAATATTCTTGAGGTAGAAACACTGGTAAAGAGCTATCAGTTTGGGTGGGGGTTGGGTGTGTTTTATTTACTTTGATTTGGTTTTAATTCTAAGGTATGATTTCTCTTGAATCTCATGTTTACATTTATGTCTAGTGGGTTAAGCTAACGCGGTTCTTCTCGATAGTATTGACTATGTCTATGTGGTTTGATTCTTATTTTCCACAGGCTGCGACAAAAAAGCAAAAATATGAAAAAATAAGTGAAAAGAAGATGTCCACTCCTGTTGAAGTTTTATGTAAGGCAAGTGTGCTTGAGGCCTTTTTTGTTTTTTTTTTTTTAAATAATAAATAATCCAAGAAGAGGGAGCATTTTATTTGCCTGTCCTGGAACTTAAACATCCTATGAGGTAGCTAGCTACTACCATTTTTAATTTACTTTTTGATGATTCTAAGTATCTTTAAGAGTAGCTTGAATATATGAGCCATTTTATTTTTTTAAAATGTCTACTTATTTTGAGAGATTGGAAGAGGGAGAATCCCACGCAAGCTCCACGCTAAGTACAGAGCCCTATGCGGGACTCCATCCCACAACCTCAAGATCACGACCCAAGCTGATACCCAAGCTTAACTAGCTAAGCCATCCAGGCATCCCTTTAGGAATCATTTCAAATAAGTATTTTATGTTTCTCGTTTGTTTGGGTTCTGTAATCTGTTAAAAACTAGAGGGGAAAAAAGGGCATGTAAAGTTGTCTAGTGGAACCTCACTAGTTCATGAGAAAATAAATATTCTCATCCCTAAACTGGTGCCAGAAAATAATGGATATCGGCAGTTGGCAGGCATATCAAGGAGTAGGGAGACAAAGGCATATCACAGTATTCCAAAAATAGCCAATGGTGGACAATATAGGCGACAGTTGGAATCAGGCTCATTTCTCTTAAATCTCAAGCTTTGTAGAGAAGCCTAGGAGTTGAGAATGGAGAGCTGTCGGTTTCATGTTGGATAACCGTGGTCTCTTACATAGAAAGAAAACCACCTGGTCATCTTTGAGACAACAGTGGTGTAACCGACATAATTAGAAGACCGTATATAATTATATAGTTGGGTGTTGGGAAGTCAGCATGGAGTTGAAATAGTACTTTGTGGAAGGGGGAAAGTGGTGTTTTTATGTCTCCCTATCCGCAAATTCCTTTTTCCTTCTCCAGATCTACAGTTAAAAGAGGGATTGGGGTGGGTAAGAGACTATGTTCTTTTCTGAGATTCGGGATTTGTTTTAAATTAATAAATACATTGTAGGTCCATGAATAAAATGTTCTTGTCTTCTGGTGCCCCCAGATAACTTTTTTTTGTTTTAAGTTTGTTTTTGAGAGGGAGACAAAGAATCCCAAGCAGGCTCCGTGCTGTCAGGGCAGAGCCTGATGCAGGGCTCGATCTCACGAACCATGAGATCATGACCTAAGCCAAGATCAAGAGTCAGATGGATGCTTAACCTACTGAGTCACCCAGGTGCACTCTCCCCCCCCCCCCAACTTTAAAATCTGTATACTTCAGGAAGCAAAACATATTTTCTGTACACTACTATTTCTATGCAACAGAATGATTCATTTGGCTTACCGGGAAAGTCAGCCATTTTTCAGGAAGAGAAAGGGAGTGTTAGCACATCGTCTGCTTCTGGGTTACGTATTAATTTTGATCTAGAAATTGTGAACTAGGTCTCACTTTCTGGATTAGCCACATATAATTGTCAGGGTGCAGTGAACACAGAGTATTAGTATTATTAAAAAGTAGTGAGATTGTTTTCAGTCTCGTTACGGTGGTAACTACTTCATATCTGTATTAGTTACGGCATTGGTAGTTTTCTTTTGTGAAGGTTTTGCCTGCTGTCATAAGATAGCAATGCATGAAGTATACTATTTGACTTTTACTTCTGGTTGTTTAGCTCTATTTGGAATACATAAATGCAGGTTCATCTGGTATGTGCTGTTTAATGTCTTGTTAAGAATTTAAATAAAATGTGTAAAATACTGATTAGTTTCAGCTGTCCATTCTCGAACAGTGAAATAATGTAAGAATGAAAGCTGTTTACATAAATGCAGTCAATAAAGATGAATGTTACAAGTATATCCATTTTATCCTACCTTAGTTTTCTGGATACGAGAAATTTCTCAAAATTGGAAGGTTGTGGGAAGAGACTGTCTCTTTTAACGTAAAGCTCTTCACTTATATTTGAGGGGAAGGCTGCAGGGATTTTTGTTTTAGTATTTTGCATTTCCACATTGGTGATGGCAAAATCTCTTTGGTGATTAATATCTATAGGCTCAGGGACGCCTGGGTGGCTCAGTCGGTTAAGCATCAGACTACAGCCCAGGTCACAATCTCATGGTTCGTGGCTTCAAGGCCCACATTGGGCTCTGTGCAGATAGCTCACAGCCTGGAGCTGTTTCTGATTGCATCTCCCTCCCTCTCTCTCTCTCTCTCTCTGCCCCTCCCTCCCTCCCTCTCAAAAATCAGTAAACAACAACAACAACAACAACAAAAAATACAGGCTTAGAGATATTGATATACATTTTTGAGAATCTTTCCTAAGAAACTGAAAATGGAAAAAGTTTATGCCCACAGGTGTTCTTACTAGTATTGTTTAGAAAAGAGAAAGATTTTAATTGCCTGAATGGCCAGTTACAGGGAACTAGTTAAGTATGATGTATTCACTCGTTTGGATATTGTACAGCCATTCAGAAGCTTATGAAGAGGTTGGAAAATTACACAGAAAGATACTTGGAATATAATGTTGGTGACAGAACAGTAATATGTAAATTATGTAAATAAAATAACAGTTGCGGAAAAAAGAAAAGGCAATCCCAGTCTTCGTAGGACAAAGCATTGGATTGATCCGTATCACAATAGTAGTTGCTTTGTATGATTGCACTCTCGATGATTTTACTTTTCTGTTTATGTAAGTATATTCTACTACAAAAAAGAAAGTAATTTCAGAGTCTGAGAGAAAGTGCCTGTTCACTGTGCCTTTGTGGCAAATACCATTACCGGCCTCGATTTTGTCATTTGTTAATTGTTTTCCATTGAGTTGTTAGACGTTGATAAAGTAATAAATTAACAAGTGGGTTCTCCAAGTTATTTAAGGACATAATACTGTAGGGAAAGGAACCATATTTTCTCTGTACATGATGAAGTGGTCAGAACAATGATACTTTATTACATTTATGAGGATACCAAGTCATATTAGTTGCGTTCTCACATCTTATGGCAAAGTAATAATAAAGCACTGTCCTCAAAAACAAGTTTTACTTGCATTTTTAAATGCATTTATTTTTCTGTCTTAAATAAGTTGTTTTGTTTTTTTACTTTGTGTTTTAACTCTTGAACTTGTAGGGGTTTCCTGCAGAATTTGCCATGTACTTAAACTATTGTCGTGGGCTGCGCTTTGAGGAAGCCCCGGATTACATGTATCTGAGGCAGCTATTCCGCATTCTTTTCAGGTCAGTTTTTAAGGTGTTTTTAAGACTAGAGACTCCAGGGAAGGAAATTAGTCAAATCCACCCAAGACATCTGTTCTGACAAGTAGCGAAATAAAGTGACTCTAACCAATATGAATAAAATATTAAGAAATTTGAGTTCGTTTGGCATGTTTCCATTGTGATGCAAACGTGCTTGAAATTATTTTAGCTTGGGATGGAGAAACAGTTGACTCAAACTCAAAGAATCTAACCTTTCCATGATAATGGCAACTGATATTGCAATTCAAGTGACTGTTCGTGGTCCTTGGAACACTAACTTTGCTATGGAACCCTATTTAATATCAAAATTAACAGCAATTTACATACTAGATAGTTATGGGGTGTATGATGGTGTGGGAGCAGGCCTCATACTTTAGGGTTCCCTGGTGCAACCCAGAAATGGTCTTGAGCGGATGGGGGAGGGAGATAGAGTGCATGTTGCTGGAAATCTTAGTTGGAAGAGAAGAAGAATTGGGGTAATTCTCTAAGTCCAGGAAAGTCTACTTTCCAAGCCACCAGCATACACATCTGCACACACACACACACACACACACACACACACACACACACCAAGCTTACATTCTCACACCTACTCTGATTTGTTCTTAGAAGGTGCTTCCTATTTGGATGTTTCCCTAGATAATTGACAGCTTGAGTGCTGTTCATTACCACTCCCCTGCCTCTTTCAAGAAAGTTCAAAAGTCAGCTTCTTTTTGAAAAAGGAGAAGATTTATTCTTATTGAATACATCAGACTGAAGTGTGGTGACATCATTTTCCTTCAGTTGTGACTTGTAAAAAGTGGAACTGAAGAGTTAAAAAGTCATGTATATGGAAAGAATTCTTTTAGGAGCTACCATAATTAGAGAAAATACTACCATTTTTCTAAAAAGTGCCCTCCCTGTTTTGCAGGTTCAGTAGAGTGTTTAGCCAGACTCTATTATTAAAGGATTAACACATCATTTTCTGTTTTCCAGGACTCTGAACCACCAGTATGACTACACATTTGATTGGACAATGTTAAAGCAGAAAGCAGCACAGCAGGCAGCCTCTTCAAGTGGGCAGGGTCAGCAGGCCCAAACCCCCACAGGCAAGCAAACTGACAAAACCAAGAGTAACATGAAAGGTTAGTAGCCAAGAACCAAGTGACGTGACAGGGAACAAATTGAACACAAAATTGGGTAATTCCTTCATTTCTAACAGTGTTAGATCGAGGAAGTGGTTTTGAAAGAAGTAAAAATTTGGCTCTGTGTTTTTACAAAGAGACGTCCTTGGAAAATTTGACTACTAACTTTAAACCCAAATGTCCTTGTTCATATATATATGTATATGTATTTGTATATACATATATGTGTGTATATATTATATCATTTCTCTTGGGATTTTGGGTCATTTTTAACAACTGCATCTTTTTTACTCATTCATTAACCCTTTCCAAAATAAACATTTGGTGTTGGGAATATGGTATACTCAATCAATCCAAAATCCTAGACCTAACACTTGTTGATTTTTAATAATGAATCTGGTTAGCCGTGGTATTTTGACTTTCAGACTAACAGTGTTAAGAATTTTTCTGCATGTTAATGCTGTAGCATTTAAAATGAAAAATGGTGCACATGGTCCGATTTCCAGAGGTGGTGCGTCTGGCATTGCCCCCAAAGTGTCTATCTTCTCGGTTGCGGAGCATCTCATTTACGTTCTTAAATGCTCAAATAACTGAAAAGCTCGACACATCTTTCCTACTCGAGAACCAGATCTCTCTTTTGGTTGCTATTTAACTACCTAGGTTCTTAATTTTAAAACGCTTGTTTTGTTTTGGGCTTTCTTTTATGGAACCTTGCAAATACTCAGGGTCTGGGAATTCGTTGTGGAATTGAACTCTGCGGTTAGGCCTTGCAAATTGGAAAAAACTGGGGCAAATGCCACTGAACTGCTAGTCTCTTTCCTTTCTGTCTCTGGCACTCTTGGTGCTACTAAGGAGTAGAACTGTTGGGGCACATTCTTGTCACTGTTGCCATACAGTTCGACTCCCGAGTTTCGTGGTTTTTGTTTGCTTTTCTTTACCCCCGTTGTTCCCTTTCTGGGGCTTACCTCCTGATACCTGCCTACTTTCTGGAAGGGGTGGGCAGGTAAGGTTTGGTTTTTGTGGTTTCTAATTATTTCATTTCTGAATGACTGCTCTAGTCTGAACCTAGCCTTCTTTGGGCTATATTTTTAGTATTGTATCTGAACAATTTGGTAATTTAAAAACAGATTCTGATCTGAGGTTACTTTTCAAGAAGGAGAATTCACTGGTGTCATCCTCATCCCAGCAGCTCATCTGTTAGGAATGAAGTTGAGATTCTTTTCTTCAACATTTCTGTATTGGGGGAGGATTCACAGCTGAAAGCTTAGCGTAACGGGGGTTCTTAGATGATGAAATTTCCGCTCAGGATAACAAACACCGATGCTTGCCTCTGCATCTCACTTGGAACCTAATTGTCCCTTTTGAGTGTTTTAATCATGATATAGCTAATCAGAGTGCGAAACTCTTAATGCGCTAGGTAGCTAGCTGGTATCACTGAGAAACGGTCCTACCAGTGTAACGTCTCTAAACTTAGGACTTGTTATGCCTGACATCTATTAAGGTATTTGCTTTTTTTCATAAAATGAAACCAATTTTTGCCTAAAGCTAGCTGGGATAATAGGATCATCACGAGTTGCAGTTTCTAGAACTAAAATTAGATTGAAATCTCATCTGACCTAGAACATTTCACTTCAGGCATTCAGCAGCCTTCAGAAAGAATTCCCTTATTTTGAGTTAGTTCCATTGTTAGTTTACTGTGTGTCTCTTTCTCAATAAACAAGCAGAATTTTTGTCCTGCCTCATCTAGGTCTTAAAGATGAGAAGTTGGATCCAGTGAGTTAGTATGTTTCCTTGGAAAAAAAATTGTAATTAAACTTAAGTTTAATCCTTAATTTTGTATTGTAACTATTTTTCATAAAAGCAACTTTAAATATCTTACACAGTTTGCGGGGCACTTGGCTGGCTCAGTAGAGCCTATGGCTCTTGATCTCAGGGCCTGAGTTTTAGCCCCACTTTGGGGGTAGAGTTTACCTAAAAAAAATAAAAAATCTTACAAAATTTTCACGGCAATCATAGACACAGGGTTTATATAAATTACTACATAAACATCAACTTGTAAAATATTGAAAAATTGGATTTTTCATAAAATGCATCATTTACCATTGACTGCTTTCAGAGAGACATTTTCAGGTGTATATTTTGATTCCAAGCAAAATACTGCTTGCTACTAAAATATGCCAGGCCCCGGAATACAAACAACAAAATTGTGTTTGATCTTTGGCTTCTCGAAACGTTTGTTTTGTCTTGGATCTAGAACTTAGTGCCCCAGGCAGATCTCATGTGAAATCCCCTCAGTATAAAGCCATGAATGTGTACGGCAGGTTTGAAGGTGGCATGAAATAAGTTTGGGGAGCCTACTTCCCTAACCCCAGCCGTATTTATCCAGACCATCTATTGAGAAATCTCCTATGAAGTCTGGAGTTTGAAGACAGTCCCTTTTAGGTGACTTACTCCTTATTTCAATCTCTATGTAATAAGGGTGTTTAAAAGCATGTTATTCTCTTAGGGTCCACTACAGTCATTTTTTTTATTCAAGGAAGAGCTCTCCTGCAGCTCAACTCTTCACTAATTCCAAGAAATCCTTTCAGTGACGATAACACCGTATAATACATTTTTCTGGTTAAAACTTTAGAAGGCACTTACCTAATACATCCTATCAGTTTTTGTTCACGGAATTATACGCTGAGGTTTTCCAAAGCAGAGAATTTGGTTTCTTAAATGTATCTTCAGCACATGAAACTGTATACTGCAGGGATATCTATTCCTGGAAAAATCCCCCGAACTGGTTGACATATTAATATATTTTACGTTATTAGTTTTAGTTTTTGAAAATTGTATATGGGATGTTTCTTCCATGGAAAGGTGTGTGTGTAATAAGTTGTTTCAGCAGTTCACTGTGAATGTCCAAAAAGTCTTTTAAAGTCTGACTTACTCAGCTAAGATGGGTTTATTATGTGTAATAGACTTCTATCCTAATTACTTTTCTAAAGAAAAGATCTTTTGAAGTACTCCTTTCCAAGGCCCATCAAAAGACTAAGAAATAAGGCGTTTCTCGTTTCTTGTAAAGCCCACTATGATGTGTACTAATTTTCGGTGCTCTTATGCTACAAGATTATAATTAGTTTTTATACATGTTAAAGAGAAAAATAAAAGATTCACATCTGAGACACTTCCAAATTCATTTCGCTTCCTTTTATTCAACTGAATGTGATTATCAGGAAAGTAGTTTTTAAGACATTTAAGAAGTACTAAAGGGAAAAGGAAATCTTTTTAGGACATTCAGAATCCAGTTAAGTTCACCATTTCTTTAGTTGAGGTCAGAGATGGGGAGAATTTCAGAAGGTAGTGAAGCCAAAGTTGGATCCTTACATAATTCTATTATCATCTTAGTCCCTCTGTTCACTACTCCAAGCCATTGATATTAAGCATAGTTTTATCATAATCACATACGTGGATGTCAGATTGTTGACAGTCAAAAAATAGAAAATTTTTCTATCACATTCTCCTACCATGTCCATGGTCTTCCTTGAATTAGCTTCCAGTGTTTACTGGAATTCACCTACCATTTATGTCTAGCTTAACTTTTTCTGACTTCACCAATTGCTGCTAGGAACGTGGCTGGTCACTCAGCAACGTAACCCAAATCACAGGGGAAGACCTTGAAATAATCTGGAGACTGATCTTCTCTGAATACACTCAATCTAAAGAAGTGCCAGGGAGCTGCATCTACTTGCTGAAATTTTTGTCAGCTTTTTTCATTATGGACACTACCACTGGAGAGAAAAGAGCTCAGTAACCCAACAGGAAACGAAGACGAGTGTGCAAGAATTGATTTGTGGTCATCTGAATGAATCTCACATCTCCAAGGCTGGCTGGACTTACCAAACATGAACTTGTCCGAAAATCTGGACGATACCACAACAGTCAGAAGATCTAGAGGAGTACAGTGTTGCTGTGACTCAGTGGTGTATAATGCAGACCATCTACCAGTTGGGGAAGGAATCAATTGTAACAGGTATTTCAAGTTCAACAACCTCAGAATTCTGTAATAGGGAAGACCAAAAAAAAAAAAAAGAGAGAGATACCAGTCTGGTTTGTTTTTTTTTTTAAAGGCAGTTGAAGGGGTAATGTGTGTACTTTATATACTTAAGTCGTCATTTATCTTATTTGTAGTGATAAAAAATCTATTTATCTTTCCCAACTTTTATTTTTTTTTAGTTTAGCATAGGAAAAGTTATTGTAGCTGTTTGTGTTTTTATTCTTGAGCTTTTATAGTGCCAATCTGATTCAAAATTCTCCAAGTTTGATTATGATTTCTGTGCAGCCAAAAAAAACCAAAAAAGAAAAAACACAGACATGTTAACTAATAATAAATGGCATTACATCATGAATGTGAATACTGCATTCAAACTACTTTTAAAAAGTTATGTCTTCCACTAGGAAAGGATACTGAAATGTAAAAAGCCCATCACAAACTTCAAGCCTTACTATTATATAAATATCCCTTTGAACTAATTTGTGGTTCTATTAAAAAAAAAAAAAAAATCAGGGACATCAGAAATGCATTCATAAATAAGAGCCAATGTATACTTTTCAGATTTTGGATTAAGGGGTAGAATCTCACTAGTTACATAAACATTTTTTTCCTTTTGCAGATTTGAAAAGAAACTTAAATGTAGCTATTAACTCAGTAGTTACAGTGATGGTCCAACTCAA
The DNA here is from genome assembly GCF_018350215.1 of Panthera leo. Classification (NCBI taxonomy): domain Eukaryota; kingdom Metazoa; phylum Chordata; class Mammalia; order Carnivora; family Felidae; genus Panthera; species Panthera leo. The sequence continues at coordinate 196,787,369 of NC_056679.1, forward strand.
TTTTGACTTTGCTTTTTGCTCCCTTTTTTTTGTTTTGTTTTTTTGTTTTTTTTGTTTTTGTTTTTTTTTTTGTTTTGTTTTTTAGGAGCAAAGGGATCCCTTCCTTATTTTAACTGTTGTTGCAGTGAAGATGGGTGTTTGGACTTTTAGAAGCCAGGAGACACCACCTAAATTACAAGATAAAAACCAAGGAATCAATGCACACTGGAAAAAGGAATGCACTTGAAGATTGAATGTTGAATACTTGCTGAATGCTCCCATTGAGATTTTTCCTACATAAACTTGAGTAACATCTTAGGACAATTCTCTGGAGAAACATTGATCCCTGGGTGGAGTATCCTACCATTGGCCCATCTGAAGAGTTACATCTGGATCTGACTGCTCTATTCCTCCAGGAATATTTTTAGGCTAGCCTCTGTCTGATTCCTAAGCAATTGTAATCATTAACTGACCCAGTAATTTCTCAAATATCAGATGAACAGATACAATTCTTACCTAGATCTAATTTTTATCCCTATTAAAGACACAAGAGTGTTCTAATATTTTGACATTGTAACTTACGTTTTCTTTTTAGTTAGTGATAGCGGTTTCTATTTTAAAGCTGTTGGGATATTCAACGTAGTAATTAGATTATTCAGTATAACGTAATCACATAGCAAGGTGTGGTAAACAGTTTTCGTAGCTGTGTAAACATTTTTCTTTATCATATTTAAGAATAATTGCAGGACTTGAAATCAAATGCTCATCAGGGTAAGGGTCATCTCTAATTAGCTAATTCATAGTTTTAATTTGCTTCACAGTATTCTGTATTTTAACATTGGAATTACGTTACAGAATATGGTCTTAATTTTAAGGTTTTTAATTCAGGTTTGATCTGACAGCCTTTTCTTTTTGTGCTTACTTTGCTAATTCTCTTTAGTCATACATACCAAATAGAATATTCCTTGTGATGAAGTTCATTTTCAGAAAGCTTCATAAAATTTTTCATTTTGGCATTTACTTTATGAATTTAGTACTTGGGCAGGCAACAGGGGTTTATTTTATTTATTTTTTTTAACAGAGGTTTATTTTGTGTCTACTCTGTTAGTCGGCATAGAGAGCGAAAGAATGTGTACAGCACTGTCCTCACAGTGTTAGCACAATATGTTTTTAAACGAATTAAGATGACTTTCAGTCCTCAAATGAACAAATTCCTAGTTAACGAGTGAGCCCATATTTCCCCAAAAATGATATATAAATGTTTGGTGTTATCTTTGCGGGGGGGGGGGGGGGAGGGGTGTGTGGGGAGGCATAGATTTTAGAAGCGTATTATTTGTCCCACAGAGCCCATTGGAAATGGTCCAGCGAATGTTTGAGAAGCACAAAGAAGGGAGAAGTTTATGATGAATAAAAACATGGTTTCCATGCTGAATTTAGAAGTGAGAGATCAGAGTGGGCTAGAAAGAGCTATAATGAGGCCAGCTATAGGGGTTTGGAAGGGGATGAACCAAGGGGCATGGTCACCTCAAGGGAAGGCTTTTGCTGAGAAAAGGTGGTACTGATGGGGTTTTCGTGTTTTGGCTGAGGAATGGGCATACTTCCTTTCTGCCTTGAGCAATAGATAAAGCCTTGTAGGTAATAGTTACATAAACATTTTTTTATGTTTTATGTTTTTTATGTTTATGTTAGAGCAAAAAAAAGCATTTGCTCTAGTGGTCTTTTGCCACAGATGGAACATGCAGCTATTACTACCTGAGGCTGGTTTCTATTCAAACCTGCCTATGTGTGGAAGTCTTAAGAGTCTAATTGTGGCAGAGAGAGGTAGTGTTTACAGGGTGGGAAGGCTTGCAAAGTAAATAAAGCCAAAACAAAAAAGCGTCACTTGTTTGGGTTTTCAAATCCAGGGCAAAACTTTTTTAATGTATTATTGGTGGAAGTACAACGTTTTTAAAGGTTTAAGGTTTCTGTGATAAAAATCATACTGACCAGGTTTGTGTTCTATGGAATAACTCAATTATGTCTTGAATACATTTATTATTAAAGCTTATTGCTCCTTATTTGGATCAGAAATAATGTGCAGAAAAGTTCCTGCATATAGTATGATTAAGACTATAGTTTGTAATTTTTAAGGCAAACCCGTCTTATTTTTCATTCGTTTGATAAATATTTGAACACATTCTATGCTCTAGGTACTAGAAGTCTAGAAATAAATAAAACAGGCTCATTGGAATTCCCAGTAATTCTCGGGCCTGAAAAGTGTATGCTGACTGGGAAGGCTTTGATTCACTGTGTACCGCTCCTACGTAAAGGCACCTAGAACAGAAAAGTTTTTGTATGTAGTTTTAAGATGAGCCGTGATTTTCAAATAGATGAAAATATTCTGAGTCACCATTCTAATAAAGTAATTATTGGCCCAGTTCCACCCAATTTCCCAGTTTTGGGTGTGGTTTTTAAAAATCTTTTGTAACTTGGAATTGTAACATTCTTTTTTTGTTTCGATTTTTTTTTTTTTTAAACAGGTTTCTAAGCATGAATCAAGGAACAGAAGAAGCAGAGCAGATGATCGGAGCAGCATTTGTTTCTCCCCAAATCTAGGAATTTTAGTTCATATGTACACTAGACAGTGGTTGTGAACAACCATTTACTTGGTGTAAAGAACTTAATTTCAGTATAAACTGGCTCTGGGCAGCATTGGTGATGCCGTGTCCTGAGTTGTAGCCGCTGTAATTGTGAATATTAACTGAGATAGTGAAACATGGTGTCCAGTTTTCTATTGCATTTTTTCAAGTGGAAAAGTTAACTCTAAATGGTTGACACACACAAATTGGTGGAGAAATTGTGCATATGCCAATTTTTGTTAAAATCTTTTATTTTGAACTATACTGCTTTGAGATCTCATTTCAGAAGAACGGCATGAACAGTCTTCAGCCACAGTTGTGATGGTTGTAAATGCTCACAATTGTGCGTTCTTAGGGTTTATCCACCCCTGGGGTTTGCAAGTTGTTCACTTAAAACATTCTTAAAATGGTTGGCTTCTTGTTTGCAAGCCAGCTTGATACGGTAGCAACCAAAGATTCCAGTGTTTGAGCATTCGGAAGACTGCCTGCTTACCTGTGCTAGAAATAACAGCATCTAAAGTGAAGACTTAAGAAAAACTTAGTGACTACTAGATTATCCTTAGGACTCTGCATTAACTCTATAATGTTCTTGGTATTAAAAAAAAAAAAAAACATATTTGTCACAGAAATTTAGTTAACATCTTACAACTGAACATGTATGTATGTTGCTTAGATAAATGTAATCACTGTAAACATCTATATGATCTGGGATTTTGTTTTTATTTTGAAATGGGAGCTTTTTTGTTTACAAGTTCATTAAAAACTAAAAACTGTTTCTGTAAGGAAATGAGATTTTTTTTAAACAACAAAAATGCCTTGCTGACTCACTATGAAATCAAAATCTCCCCAATTTTTTAATAGACTACTTCAAGCCATTTGTTACATACAGTTCCTTTGCGAATCATTTTAGATTTAGTGTTACAACTTTTCCTCAGATTTTTTTTATTTAAAAAAAAAAAAATTTTTTTTTTTTTTTTTTTGGTCTGAAGGGGAAAGGCATTCTTTATTTTTCCTTTTATAATGACTTACAGGCACAGTACCTAGTGCCGCAGCAGCCAGGACTCCGTGTTCTAACTCCTGCGGCCTCGCACTAACCGTTGGACTGATTGTGCATAAGAATGAAAGCGTTAAAGGGTTTAACTACCATTTTGTAGCTTTTCTTTAAATTCCTGGTTAATTTGGCTTTGAGCAGATTGATTCTTAACTTTGGAGAGCATCCCGCCAGGTGGCCAGGTGAGGTTCCTATGATTCCTGACCCTCCCTAAGCCCCCATTCTTTCCCCTAAGTTCTCTGTGCGCTTCCTCTTAATCTTAAATGCGCTCTTCTCTTTCCTCTTTCTGACCCAATAGAAAGAAAAATTTATTGACAGTAATTCTTTAAATAGCGTAATTTATTCATTTATAGCATGTCAGGATTAATTAAAAGAACCTTTGTCTGAAAATGCTGCCAGGAGCCTGTTGTAAATGTAGGTATTTTGTAAAATAACCTTGAAACTGTAAATTGACAGGTTTGTTCGGATTGTGTCAGGTTTAATTTGTTTTATTTCTTTTCTCTTTCTTTTTTAAATCTACTTTAGCAATAATTAATTCCATGATCACCACATTCTGCTATTACAGAATATATTAGCACCCTCCCACTGCAGAAATCTTAATGAGTGCGAACTTTTGGGGTAGGCAGCTTACTTGTTTCTTTTCTATCCACCCATGTGAGTTAAGGTATTTGTTTCTTGACTAATAAACCCTTTGATACTTTTAGCCAGAAATCAGTCTCATAAAGCTATTTTTGAGTATAGTTTGTGTAAAATAAAAATGTTTAGCTTTGGTAATAACTTTTCCGAGCTGAACTCCCTCTAGCAAGATATTTTTCAGTGCTTTTATTTACTATGCACTTAGACTATGCACTTTTTCTGAAATATTTTTGTAACACTTAACTTTTTTGTATTTTTGCCATTTGAAAAGGTTGTGGTGTAGTTGGTCTGTAATTAAGTTGCAGATTTAAAACTGCTGTTAGCTTTGTAAATCAAAATATAGGTGTTTCTGTCCTGGTATATCTTCATTCCATCTGCAGCTGGAGCTGGAATCCCATTGATCTTCTAGCTACCATTCATTTTCTTCACAGTTCACAAAAGAAGAATGTGAAATTCAGTGAATGCTGTTCCTAATCCTGTCGGGAGATGAATCTCATTTCACCAAAATTAAATTATGTTTTTCCACTAAAATGATGATACAAGTTGAAGACACATCACTCTGAAATTGGAAGACCTCACCACTTAAGGCTCCGCAGTGGCTTACTCAGCTGAACTCTAGGTTACTACTCTACTTTGTTCACCCATTGGGGGGTGCAGTTTTTTTTAAATGTCGGGAGATGGCCATTCTAACTACTGTTGAATGTCTCTGTTTTGGGAAGGTATAACAAGAAAATAAAAAAGAATATATATGAAGGGAGAGACTGGTTATCTCCTCCCATACGGTTGTGCTCATGCTCCTATGGCCTACAAATGGAATTTGGGAGGTTTGCGTTTTCTATTATTTTCCATCAACAAATAGCAAGAGATTTTCCTATTTCTATTAGTGCTCGCAGTGCTATTAAAATGTTTCAAGCGGAGAATACTGTAATGGCTATAAACTGAATTCCATTATAATAAACATAGCAATCAAGATTTTAGAAACCAAGCCAGTAAGCTAGTTCTCCCTACCATTTGCTGAAATACAGAGAATGGGTTCTTCTGACTTGAGTAGAATGAACTGTAGGACTTCTAAGAAGGGTGCCCCTGGACTTTCTTCATCTCAGCTTCCGAAAATTCAGTGGTCTGACCAGGGCTCTTCCTGAGCCAGATGGATATGTAGCCATGTTTTACGTTTTCTTGTTAGTTTTTCAACGGATAAGCATGTGATCAAAATGTGAGTGGGTCTCTACGAGGTATATAGCAAAGCGTCATGAACAAAAATTTATCTCAGATCTGCCGTCCCCTTTAAAGTGAGACCTTGTGAGACTGTACCTTGACAGGGTTGTTTACGTGCTCTTCTCATCTTTTAAAATGGCCAAAGATGGTGATGAATCAAGAGTAAGTTGATCTCATCGGTCTTTGAATCATCAAACAGTACCTTGTTGAAGTAAAATGGCTTGATTTCTGAAATGACTGTTAGACCCGTTATGAGGACATGATGCAAAAGTAGTGAAAATGTTGAACAGTAGGAGAGCTGTCAGACTAGCTGTCCACGGCCGCGGTCACGTTGTTGGTCAGATGGCATTGTGTCCGTTGCTTGAGGCTGTGGACCCACGGTGACTAGAAGTCCACAATGAGAAGGAAGATTCTCCTCCTCCTTGTGAGTTGGGAGAGCCCTCCTGGGACTTCACACTTCATTCTGTTGTTTGGTCTCTGCTATTTGTCAGCCTGGCACGGTGACTTGGTTCCTTCTACCTCTGCCTGTACCAGATCAGATCCCTTAAAGAAGTGTTTTGGGGAACTGCTACCATTGGCTACTGTGTACACCCGTCGGGATCAAAATCGCGAAGAAATGTTTGTAATGGCGATTTGAAGTGCTGGGGCAGTGTTGAGTTCATTGGTGTCCGTACCACCGTAGACCTGAGCCACAGCACCTGACTCCCTAAAGAACTTCTGACTCCCTAAATAACTCCCTAAATGGGAAGAACAGTAAAGTGGAGGTGGAGAGAGTGTTGAAGTGGCCAGTAGATTAGATCAGTGTCCTTCATAGTGAGGAGGCCAAGCAGGACATGTAGGGGTTGTAGTGACTCATCTTGTGTTTAAATTCAGGATTTCTTACTCTACTTGGCCATTTATCACTCCAGTCATGTATGTTTTTATAGGTGAATATTTGGATACAGAAGGGTTTGAAAAAATGGACTGTTTTGGCATTGTAGCGCACATTCCAAGTCGATTTTAGACTGTCCGGGACTATGCCAGCTACAGGGAATTCAGAAGTGACCAAGACCATCCCCCCCCCCCCCCCAAGCCTTTTTTTAAATGTTTGTTTATTTTAGGGAGAGAGAGACCGGGCAAGCAGGGGAGGGGCAGAGAGAGGGAGACACAGAATCTGAAACACGCTCCAGGCTCCAAGTTGTCCGTGTGGAGCCTGATGTGGGGCTCAAACTCTTAACAGTGAGAGCATGACCTGAGCCGAAGTCGGACGCCTAACCGACTGAGCTACCCCGGTGCCCCAAGACCATCCCTTTTTAACAGCTCAGTATAAGAGAAGAAATAGCAATTTTGTATCACTGTAACCATTGCTAAAGAGGAAGCATTTGGGTGTTATGAGAGCACCTAATAGAGACATCGAACTGTCTTAGGGTTTTAAGGCGTTTAGCAAAGAAATGTAGACAAATGGAGCAGCACATGAAAAATCTGAAATAAAGGTGGGACTAATTATGGAAGGTAGTAAGTAGCTGCAGGACCATTAAAGGTACGGATAAAATTCAGGTGCCCTTTGGAAGGATCACAAAGTATGGGCGGCCCATTGAAGCTGTTGTAGGGAGACCAGGGCCATTCCAAGAAAGCAAAAAAGTGTGGAAAACTTGTGACTGAGGCTCCCAACTGAAGAGACCTTTACAGTTCTACATTTTAGCATAGACCCAAAAGCTGTGGAAAGGATTAGATCATCCAGTGGCAGTGGGAAAAGGACTGTGGAATCTGCAGAGTATGCCCTATTTGTCAAAATCCTGAAAAATACTGAAGCATCTTATTTACTGAAGGAGACACTTTAGAGGAATTTATGGTTCAGGTCCAAATCTCAGTCTTCCAGCATGGTATCTTATTTGGAAGAAGTGGGGAGAGATTCCATATTAGGATGAAATTTAACAGCTGTATGAAACTACTTTCGTTTATTAACCCTCAAAAATCCCTTGGCCTATAGCAAAATTTAGGTGTTTATATATATGTTTCTTTGATGCCATTAAAGATACAGGGCCACCTGGGCGGGTCAGGTCAGTTGGTAGAACATGAAGCTCTTGATCTTGGGGTTGTGAAGTTAAGTCCCATGCTGGACGTAAAACTTGTTTTTGTTTTTTGATGTTTATTTTTGAGAAAGCACCAGCGGGGCAAGTGCAGAGAGGGGGACAGGATCTGAAGCGGCCTGTCTGCTGACAACAGAGGGCCCGAAGCAGGCTCGAACTCACAAACTGAGTTAATTGACCTGAAGTCAGATGCTCAACCTACTGAGCCACCCACGTGCCCCCCCACCCCCCCCCCCCGCATAGTTTACTTCTTTAAAAAATCTGTTACATAGACTGTTTTAGCTTTATTCTTAAGATAAAAAAATTTATCCCCCTTTTCATCGATGACACAGTGACTTGTGCACGTTTATCTACTAAATCTCCTAGTTCAAACTTTAACAAGGCCAGAGCTAGGTCTTCTCTGAACTGAGCCGATACCTGTGGAAATAACGTCCTTCAGTCTGCGAGGTGCTTCTTACGCTTTGTTCTTTTGATATTTAAGGAGTGTCTGGCGGGCTGAGTCAGTGGAACATGTCAGTCTTGATCTCAGGGTCATGAGTTGGGGTCCCACATCAGGCATAGAGTTAGTTCACCTTGGTGCAATGATTCTTCCTTATGCTCAGGAGATTCAACAGTTGTTTACATTTTGCCCATTCAATCTGCACATCTATTTTTCTTTTCATCTTTATTTTTGAGAGAGAGAGCGAGCATGAGCGGGGGAGGGGCAGAGAACCCAATGCAGGACTCAAATCCACAAACTGCAAGATCATGACCTGAGTTGAAGTCGGACGCTCAACTGACTGAGCCACCCAGGTGCCCCTGCACATCCCTCTTTAAACATACACTTTTTAACCATTTGAGAGTAGGTTACGGAAGTATTTTAATTTTTCTGAGAACAAAGATAAACTATTAATCATGGTACAATTAATCAGAATCAGAACATTTTAAGACCGACCCAGTTTTCTAGTCCAATTCCGTCTGTAGTCCCAGTGTCTTTCATAACCCTTCTTTCAAATTGTCCAGGACAATTTGTGTTGTCCAACAAAAGAGCCATTTACCTTACTTACGTTTTTAAGTTTGGAACAGTTCCTCACCCTTCCTCTTTCATGACCTTAATGTTGTGTGTGTGTGTGTGCACATGTGCATGTGTATGGTTTCATTTTCCAGCTGTGTTCACTGAGGGTCTGGAACTCATGCTACTAAAGTAGCAGTGAGCACACCGGGCGCCCAGGTCTTGATTTCTAAATACTAAGGAACCACGGCTTCTTGGAGAAGCGTCTGACTTCAGGGCTGGGGTAGAGAAAATAAATACAAGGTGAACCTGGAATATTCTTGTGCCAGAAAGAAAGGAAATCACGAAAAAATGATGAGTACGTGTCAGGACACTGGAGCCACTTGAAAGGTTCTTACTGGCCAAAAGTGTATCAGTTATATGAAAATGCTGATGACAATGTAACTTAAATACCCATGGTTTCCATATTTGTATAAAAGGAGGAGAAAGGAAAGCTCTTAAAAGAATGCTGATAAGAGTAATGTTGCATTTGAAAAGTCAATATTTTACTAAAGGGAGCAAGTGCAAGTTTGATAAGCACGAACATTTACATTGTCAAAAGTATTACTTACCAAGTAGAAATACGCATTACTTACCAAGGAGCATTCTAAAAAATACCTGGCCCGGATCCTCCATTGGAAGGGTGGTGCGATCATCTCCATTTTAAAGACAAATTCTAGGTTTCATAGCGTATCTTGCAGAATTAGAATTTGAATCCATCTAGAACTTAACAGCTGTCCAACAGACATCATGTCAGTCCTTAATCATGACAGTTACTGTTGTTCCCGATAGAAAAGAATTTAGAAAGGTGGGACTACCCAAGATGTGACAGCTGTTAGGTTTTATAAAGCCAAGACCTAAACCTGGTTTCCTTTAGTTTTTATATGGTTAGACCTGGTGCCCTTTTAAAATTTTATCACCATTTGAAACCCAGAGGTTAGTAATATTAACCATTTATTGAATGCTGTATGCCAGGCACCTTTCTGATACTAATTTGCCTGATTGTCACAGCTTCCCATGAGGTAAGTCCTGTCTCCTGTTTACTTTTGGAGATCCTGAGGCACAGGGCTGCAGGAGGTACTTTATGTTCTCCTAGTTTCTCAGGAACTTCGCTTTCCTCCTTTAATTTACATAGTCAATGTATCTTTTTTTTTTAACGTTTATTTATTTTTGAGAGAAAAAGACCGTGCAGGTGGGGTAGGGGCAGAGAGAGAGAGGGGGAGACACAGAATCCAAAAGCGGGCTCCAGGCTCCGAGCCGTCAGCACAGAGCGCGACGCAGAGCACGAACTCATGAGCCACAAGATCATGACCTGAGCCGAAGTTGGACACTTAACCAACTGAGCCACCCAGGTGCCCCTAGTCTATGTATCTTTAAATGCATATCGAATAGGATGGCAGTCTAAGAGTTTCCAAGTGCAAAACAATGCCATAAAATGTTCCTCATAAACATAGCTCAATTTTGGCTGTTCGTATACTTGAGTCCCGCATTTAGGACCAAATTCTACATCTTGGTGTTTTTGTTTTTGTTTTTAGTCTCTTGGAAGATGATTGAAATGAAGCCCCAAAAGGGCCTCCTGGGTGGCTCAACATGGGTGGCTCAGTCGGTTGAGCGTCCGACTCGGCTCAGGTCATGATCTCATGGTTTGTGAGTTTGAGCCCCGTGTCGGTCTCTGTGCTGACAGCTCGGAGCCTGGAGCCCGCTTCAGATTCGGTGTCTCCCTCCCCTCCCCACTCATGCTCTGTCTCTCTGCCAAAAATAAATAAAACATTGAAAAAATTAAAAAATAATAAATTAAAAAAGAAAATGAAGCCCCAAAAGACGTACAGATGTATTGAAATTACCACAACCAAGACTAGAACTCACACCAAGACATTCTTTTCCTAGTGGTACTTGCTGTTAAGCCAGAGGAATTCTTCTATATAATGCATTTTATCAGCCAACTTTTACCTAGTTACCACCAAGTACCCATCTGTGTGCTAATAAAAGAAAATGTCAGCCAATTTTGCTATTAAACCAGTCTTACTAGACATTGACATCAGTTTCTTGATCAGTTATTCATACCTAATCCAAGAATGAGATGCATTAATAAAATCGCATTCTGTTCGATGGTTGGTCAAGGTATTTTTCCTTGGGGGGAATGTTTCATTTACGGTTTTGGAGCATATTCATGTGGCCAGGTTTGTGTAGGTTATTCTGATATGCTAGTACATTCACTGAAGGGGTTTTCTTCCCCCCGCCCTGTACTGTAGTATCAAGCCCGAGAGTGACATTTATATAAGGAGTATAATGTGTTAGGTAGAAAAAAATGTAGTCCATTCTCAACATGACCATATTAAGGCTGCAACGTTACTGATTCAGGGAAGTAAATAGTTTGAATAACCATTGGAAACAATTTCTGGGGGCTGTCAGGCAAACACTTTGGTTTTCTGCCAGTGGACAGTTAACACAAATCGTGGTGATAAAGTGTTGCATTAGATATTTAGGTTTGGGAAAGGGGAGGTGGGTATTTTTAGAAGCTGCTCTCAACAGTTGCTAAGTAAATATTTTTTATTAATTGCAAAGCTGGTTTGCACTGTGGTAACATTGCAACTCCATTAAGAGTATAACGTTTTAGTCTAGATTTAGAAACACAGTAAAACTAGCCTCTAGATTGTGTGTGTGTGAGAGAAAAAGGGCGAATAAAGACACCAAAATTATGAAAATGTTCTTGACCGCCCTAACCCCTGCAAAATGAAGAATGTGTAAGTTACTGCTTCTCTGTCTTCAATTTCATATGACAAGCATGCATGATTTTTTTAAGCCTGTGTACGAAAAGTGCAAGTTCAGTAGTTAGAATAGATTATAGTTAAGTAGATTAGTAGCTAAAGAGCATTTACTGAGTCTCTTAAGTGCTAGGCCCTGTGCTACTCCCTGGGAATTCAGGAGTGACCGTATGAGACTATGCAATGTGGGATGTTACCAGAATGGGTGCAATACTGGTGAAGCAGACCGAGGTCAGAGGAGATAATCTCTGAATTGCCTATTGAAGGAAGAGTAAGATTTCACCGAGCAGAGGAGACTCCTCACCTTGATGCTAATCCCGGAGGAATGGTAGCAGATCACACCCATGTGAAGAATTTAATCGGGCAGAATACCCACTCCTTCAGCTTAGAGCCAGATGAGTGCTTCAGGCAGTGAATGCTGGAGGTTCACACCTCTTATAATGAGATTATGTGAATAATATGTAAGCCATACGGACGTTTTTACAAAAAGCTGAAGTAATTTGGAAGTAAAGACAGTTTAGTTGGAATACAAGCCCTAGGATTTCAGTGTAGGAAGAGATCTGAGAACGGTCATGAGATAAAATGACAAGTGGCGGGGGCGGGGCGGGGGGGAGGGAATGGTAAGGTGTGACAAAATCCAAGCAGCAAGCCTAAACTAATGAAACGGATTGGACCTTTGGTGGGGCTGGGTGGTGGCAGAGCGGTGCTTATCAGAGCAGACAGCAGAATATCCTCATCTCGCACCAATTCCAACCCTTTCTAGCATGTCCACAGATTGGTAACAGTTGCATCCATAACCTCATAAATTAGGGACGGTAGTTAGGAGTCCTTGGATTCTATTACATATATCAAGGCAAGTCTTTTGTTGGGTTTTAAGGCTGATGATGTGCCCCTATGGGATAAATGTGTTCAATGTCTTTTTAAATGGCTCTTGTCAATCTTCAATTTCTATCTTTAGGTAAAAATATCCTAATAATTGACATCAGGAAGGACAATATCATACATTAATTTTACTCCGGGTGTGTATTGTCACCCAGGAGAATATTAAGCCTCATTGGGGGTTTTTGCTGCTTGCAGAATCTGGAGATGCCCAATGCTCTGCTTTTTTGTCTTTGAATTCTATATATGGCACGTTAGCAGGCTAAGATGGATAAGCACGAGAACAGCATTACGTGAAAGTAAACAATAAGATCATTGAAACTTGAAGCTGTGGTCTCCCTTTGGAATAATAGCCTGCTCAAGGTCACAGAGCTGATGAGCGGCAGATCTAGGAAAGAATCCAGCTGGAGCCCTTTGCCACTAAACTGCTACTCTAGGCACAGGGCAGTGATTCTAAGTACAGTTCCAGCACCAATAGCCTGGGAACTTGTTAGAGATACAAGCTCACGCCCTGCTCCAGACCTACTGAATTGAACTCAGGATGGAGCCCAGCAATCTGTGTGTTAGCACCCCTCAAATACTGCTCATGCTCGCTAAAGTTTGAGCAACACTGGCAAAAGAGAATGAGGCCAAAAGTAGTTGGTAAGTAGAAATTAGCTATAGTGGGAAATGGGGAAAACCTTGCATCTGGGGCTTTCCTCCCACACCCACACCATTCCCATCACCACCACCCCCATTGGTTTTTTAGCATATAGTGGTTCCAGATTGCAAAACTCCTGTTTCTTTGTCCTAGTTTGTAATCCTCGGAACTTGAGTTAAAATTAAATGATTGACATACAGTCCCTTTAAGTTGCAAAGTTTTGTTTTTTATTTTATTTTTTTAAAGCTTATTTATTTAGTTTGACAGAGACAGAGGGTGAGTAGGGGAGGGGCATAGAGAATCCCAAGGACACTGTCAGCACAGACGCCCATGCGGGGCTCAAACTCACGAAATAGATCGTGACCTGAGCCGAAACCAAGAGTCTGACGCTTAACCGACTGAAGCCACCCAGGCACCCCTAAGTTGCTAGCTCTAAAAAAAATGTAAATTTAGGGGGGGAAACCCGATTTGTACATCTTAACAGGACTCCGTTTTCAATCAAAACCACTTTTCTAGGAGCCCTGTGAAACCCCACATTTTGAATAACTAATGCTTAGGGTCAGACGTGCCCCCAAGCCAGAGATGTAGATTTGGAAGCTGTCACCATAGGAGTGATAGTTGAAATCCCAGGACGAGGGGAGTTTTTCCAGACTGCATTTCCAGCTGGATGTGAAGAAGGTTGAACACAGAACCCCGGGACATACAAGGGCAAAGCAAAATGAACCAGCAAAGAAGATCGGGAATTGTCACAAAGGACGTCCGGGAACTCAGCAGTGCCATATGGAGAGGTCGAGAAGGAAGCTGAGTGGTTGATGAGTCAAGACGCTTCATGCCAGTTGCTGCAATGGCCAAACTTGAGACTAATGGCTTTGTGCAACATGTATTTCTCCCTAGTGTGAGGGATTAGCCTTCCACCTCGGCCTTCCAGGCTGATGCTGCAGGGAAATGTGTCAGCAATGAACTGCCTGAGCGGGACAAACATGTATCACTTTTTTTTTTTTTTTTTTTTAAATAAACCATTGGCCAGAACCAGTCAGGCCCATTCTATCTGCAAAGGAGGCTCACTGACGTAGGGGAGAGGATAGCTATTTAGGTACCTAGTTTTCTTGGTGACGGCTTGTTGGCAAGTGCTGCTGTACAGGAAGCTGGATGTCAGAAAACTGCCCCTGGCTGTTTGTACCCTCACGTATCCAGGCTAGGTTTTCCAGGAAGGCAAAGCCTGGAGCCAGTAAACTCCCATGGCCCTCTGGCACAGTCTCCTGGTCTCTCTTCCAGGGCTTGTCACATAGGAAAACAAGCCACGCAGTCGCTGTTGCTAGGAAACCCGTAAACACGGCAAGAAATAATCTGCCTATCTGCCGAGGCCTTAGCGTTGCCACTCGCCCGTCGATGCCCCACAGCTGCTTGACCTTCTCGGGGGGCTGTATCTGTGTGTTGGCATAGGAATAAGGAAGAGAAGAGTGTGTGTCTCTCCTGCTGGGAGCAGAGTTTCTTTACAAGCAGAAGGCATAATTATTTTTGTCCTTTGTATGCGGGAGCCTAACACAGGAAGGTGACCGGTTAAACTGCCATTAGAATCCGAATCCAGGATAGCGTTCGCTTTCTTTCAGCAGTGGTTCACGTGCTGTTGATTCATCGGACGTCTGTTGCCAGGGCCACGTCTATCTTGAACCTATGCAAATAAATAAATAAAATAATAAATACGTTTTGGGGTCTGTGTGCTGATTTTATACGTATTTTTTAAGTAAGCTTTACGCCCAGCCTGGGGCTTGAACCCCACACCTAGAGATCAAGAGTCACATGCTCCACCAAAGGAGCCAGCCGGGTGCCCTGTCTACCTGCTGATTTTGGATTCAAAATGTGGGTTTGTTTGTTTGTTTACAGGGGGTGGGGGGCAGAGGGAGAGAGAAAGCGAGTCTTAAGCAGGCTGCACGCCCAGTGCGGACTCGATCCCATGACTGAGAGAACATGAGTCAGACACTCAACAGACTGAGCCACCCAGGCGCCCCTAGATTCAGAGCTTTTAAATGGCTCCTCCATCAAATGTTACTGCCCCCTAAAGAGATCAGCAAAAGCTCTGTTTTCAGCTTTTTGAAAACAGGATTGTAATTCTCTCCTTACCGCTTCAGATCCTCTATCCCCCCCCCTCCCCGCCCCTCTCCTGCTCACACTCTTCTCTCAAACATAAAAATAAACTTTAAAAAAAAACAACAACGTGCTTTCAAAAGGTCAGTGTTGCAGGTCTATCTAAATCTGACCATTTTAATTTTTCTTCTTCCTCCGTGCTGACCCTTCAAGAAGACTTACACTTCCCTAGTGCCTAAGAACCTGCCATCCCTTCTGCTTCCTAAAAACCCATGGAAGCTGACTTGAACACGTATTTGAATCTGCTTACTAGCTGGCTCTAGAGCCCATGCTTGAGGTGGCTAGTTACGCTGGTTATGCTGTGTACCCCGGGATTTGAGATCCATGCGTTAACAACGGCCACCCAAGTATCAGAGTTGACTCACCATGTCTCCCAATGAATCTACTATTTTGCTTCCCCAAACCTGCTTTTCCTCCTACAGTTGATTCTCTCTTGGGGAATGGAAGGCAACTGTAAGCAGAACACCTGAGAGCCTCCTTGGCTCTCTTATCAAGCCCAATTACTCACTGTCCTCACTGGTTTTGCCTACTCTGGGCCTTTGTCACCTCTTATCCGAACTCCTGCCTTACACTCTGCTCTAGTCTCCTTGCCTTGGGTCTAAGCTCTCCAATCCATTCTCCACATCATTCTTCCTGAATGTGCCACACCCTTTTCCCCCTCCTTTCAAGACGCTGACCGAGCTCCAGGATCTGTCTCCTGCTTACCAACCTAACCCAGCTAATCTCTTGACTTCGATCCGGGCCCCAATCTCCTTCCCAACCCTCTACCCTCCAGATATGCACGCATTTCCCAGGACACATTGTCCCATCGTGTTTCCATGTACTTTCCCTGTGCTTACAGATGACTTCCACTTTCCCCTCCAGTCTGCCCGCTAATTCAATTCGAGTATTTCTAGAAAGTTTCACCAATTCCAGCAGAAAGGTTGACCATTCCCTCCTCGGTGCCCTCACTGCAGCACTTTCCTAACTGTGTTTGCTGTTGTATTTCTGCAATTATTCAGACACACATTTCCCCTTTCTTTTTCTTTCTTTCTTTCTTTCTTTCTCTTTCTTTCTTTCTTTCTTTCTTTCTTTCTTTCTTTCTTTTTCTTTCTTCTTTCTTTCCTTTTCTTCCTTCCTTCCTTCCTTCCTTCCTTCCTTCCTTCCTCCCTTCCTTCTTTCCTTCCTCTTTCTGCCTATGTGTATTTATTTTGTGGAGAGAGGCAGAGAGAGAAGGAGATACAGAATCCCAAGCAGACTTCCTGCTGTCAGCACAGAGCCCAATGTGGAGCTCAAACTCACAAACAGATCATGACCTGAGCTGAAACCAAAAGTCTGAGCCACCCAGGTGCCCCACTTTCTTTCTTTTTCTTTCTTTTCTTTTCTTTTCTTTTCTTTTCTTTTCTTCTCTTCTCTTCTCTTCTCTTCTCTTCTCTTTCCTTTTCTTTTCTTTTTCTCTTCTCTTCTCTTCTCTTCTCTTCTCTTCTCTTCTCTTCTTTTCTTTCTTTCTTTTTTTTTTTTTTAGGTAATCTGTATGCCCAGCCTGGGGCTTAAACTCACAGCCCCCTGTAGGTAAGTTTCTTGTGAAAAGTGGAGTGTGGATGGTCACCTTGGCTGTCACTGCTGATTTAGACTTTTATCTTCATACTCTTTTGCTCCCATGTCTGCTAAAAGACGTTTGAAAAGTGGTGCACCACCTTCAGGTATATATTAATGTATACTTTTAAGCGGACGTCAATTTTTTTTCCCCTTTTTTTCCCCTATAACCTTAAGTAGTTGCAAAGGGTATGCTTGGAAGGTGTTGGCAGGGTGCAGCACATTGGCTCCTCTTTTCTGAACACCATTACAATCCAGTTTTGAAATTTTGATCTTCAACTATATCCCCAAAGGGGGTCAATAAAAGGCATCTACAGCCTGGCCTCTTTCCAAGCAGCTACGTTGGGTTGGGGCACTTGTTGAGGAACTAGAGACACACCTTTTGGGGGCAGCCCTGCCCACCTTCATCCTCTGAAAAAAGTTCACGGACACATTCCGGCCAGAAAGTTTACATCATTCTTTTCTCTCCCTCCAACTCCTCTTTTTCCATTTCACCTTCATCACAGAACTTTATCATACACGCTCTTCATTTTTATGCCCTACTGTCTTTTCATGGCTGCCCTATTGCGCTTTTTTTGAAACAAAAATACGCACTTAAATTCCAATTTTGATGTCTTTTAAGTAAGCTCTAAGCCCCACATGGGGCTCAAACTCACGACCCCGCGATCAAGAGCTATTGTAAGTTGCACTGACGGAGGCCCACCAGGCGCCTCCTCCAATTTTTTTTTATTTTATTAAAAAAAAAATTTTTTTTTTAACATTTATTTATTTTTGAGACAGAGAGAGAGCATGAACAGGGGAGGGTCAGAGGAAGAGGAAACATAGAATCTGAAACAGGCTCCAGGCTCTGAGCTGTCAGCACAGAGCCCGATGCGGGGCTCGAACCCACGGACCGCGAGATCATGACCTGAGCCAAAGTCGGACGCTTAACTGATTGAGCCACCCAGGCGCCCCTCCAATTTTAATTTGTAATTTCTTGTGTAATTTCTTGTAAACCTTGACGTGTCATTTCCTCTGGCTAGAGATGCCATTGCGGTTATGATACTTCCTTGATCAGAGCCACCCACGTGCATTAGAAATTTGGGTAGCGATTTGAATATGGAGCATTGAATTTTGTTTAATGAGATGGATTTTTTACAATGCGTACTCACGTATATATACATTGATCAACGCCATTTATTCCCGGGCTGAGATAGGCGTCACCACCAGCCCTGCCCCCTGCTTTTCATTTTCATCCACGTCTGAGTTTTGAAGCCTTTTGCTCACACAATTATATGGGACTGGAAGGGGTTTGGTTATTACAGTACCACTCGCTTCTCTGAATTCTTTCCAAGATACATGCCAAGAATTACTCGGGGAGCTTTTGTAAAAAATTAACGAACAATTCCATTAGGCCTTCCTTCAGTGCTGTGCCATGGAAGCCTCTCTTTGCTAAGGCTGTTTCCCTGAAGGAACTTCCAGAACGAGGTAGAGCGGTTTACAATATGACCCCTGGTTGGAGGCCCGTGAGAACAGAAGCCGACTTCTGCGGGCTCCGAGGTCCACAGGAAGCCTCCATTCTCTGCCAGCTTGGGCCTATCCCTTTCCCTCTCGGGGTTGGAATCTCTGATCTGGTGCCGGCCGGAGAGTCTCTTGAGCTGAAAATCGGGATTGTTCTCTGCCTCCCACTCCGTCAACTCCTCTCCTTGAGCTGTCTGTCTCCGCAGGACAAAGACTCACCCTGTGTCATCAGCCAATCAATCCAGTGATCTAAAATGATGTTTTTGGGCCATTTACAATCAGCTCTTATACAACGTAGGGAATGAGCAGGCTCTGCCCAGTTCACTAAACCACTCTAGAAAATTGTGTGGCACTGGCCCCAACTCGCCTCCGTTAGCATTTTAGTTCAGGGCATCAACTTTGCTTTCGGATCTGGGCCTGCTTGGATCCTTGCCTCTTTCTGACCACATTAATTATCTCAGGTTTCACCAGGACCCTCTTCCTCGGCTTGCTCCCGTTTCTAACGAGGATGGACTCGCCACCTCAGAGCCGTGTAGATCGGTGACTTCTTGCATCGTTAGCCTTTCCTCTGAAATGGAAACAGAATCCTCTCTGCTCCTGGAAGGCAGCTTGATGGCTTGGAAATAGCACGGAAGCTGGTGGCAACAGACGCCAAGTTCACTAGGCTTCGCTCTGTCACCGACAGCGAGCCAGGTTAGCTCTGTTCTCTACCAGGGACACGCAGTTCTGCACCTCAACGACTGGATACGAATGTTTTCTCGGTCGTGTCCTCCTACCCAGGATCACGGGGAATTCAATAGAAGCTTTCTGTCTAGATAGTGCCAAGCATACAGTCAGCTGTTGACGAATGTTAGTGGCCATTGTGAATATCCAAGAGGAAGCTATTCCCCAGAATCCGAGGCCTGTCTCGGGAGGAAATCTTTCTCGTGATCTCAGGGCACATGGTGAATCCAGTAGATTCCGACGGAGGAAGACAGAACGCTAGGCGCTGAGCAGATCTGGAGGTCTGAAGCGTTGTCTCCTTAAGCGCCCCCCACCCCTGTCCAGGCAGGAAGAGCCAGGGCCTTCCTGGGGCCGGGGCGGGCAGGGGGAGGGGGCGGAAGGGCCGTTCTGCCAGCTCGCAGCCACCCAGCTGGTTTCCACAGCTCTTCTCAAGGCGAGTGGGGCACCGCCCAGGCTGTGGGTGAGTCATGGTAGCTGCCTGTCTGGGCAGGAGTTGGCCCTACCTGCCTCACGGACGGAGTGCTGGGGCACCTGGGAGGGCCAGCCCTGGCCTGTGGCGGCCGCCGGGAGGAGCCGGCTCCCCCAGCCCCGAGCTGGACAAGAGGAAAGACTCCCGGGGGAGCAAGGAAAGAGCCTGCACCAGGCAGCCATGGCCCACAGCCGGGAGGAGGCCCAGGCCCTGCCGGCAGATAGCCATGGTCCTCGGGGAGGCCGGGTGGGGGACAGGAGTCTCAGAGGATCCGGGTGTGGCTTCCGGGCCACTCACCAGCTCTATGACTCCAGGCCAATGACTCCCCTCAACTCCAGAGGAGGCGAGGGTGCTTGTCCCACGGGGCTTTCGGGAAACCTCAATGTCTCCTAAAACAAAGGTCCATATGAAGGACTCAGCAGAGACCTAGCTGATGGAGGTGAGGGCACCTTAGGAGGTGAGGGCACTCTAGCCAGAGCCAAAAGGAGGGTCTGGGGCTAGAAAGTGAGGTCCTTCTGAGGACTGAGGAGGCTGCTGAGTAGTCAGTGCGGGCAGGAGAGGGGAGCGGCGAGGGGGGAGGTGCCTCGACTGTGAGGGTCACGAAGACCAGATTATGGAGGCAGGCTTTGGCTCCATAAGTCACGGGGAGCCTGTGACTGTGTCTGCGGGAGGAGGGGTGACTTCAGGTCTCTGGAACGCAGAGCTATACCGTGTCTTCCAGCGTAAGGCCTGGCACATTTCCTCGGTGAGGTGACATAGGCAATGAGGACAAGGCAAAACGTCAGCCTGCCTGGGACACGCTTGTGCTTCACCCTGAGAGAATTCAGGAGCCAGGGAGTGACCCGAGGCAGAGCTCTAGGAACCCCTTGATCTGAGCTCCTCGAGGCCCCAGCCCCCGTGCAGAGAGAGGTCAGGGTGCAGCACTCGCTCTGGCTCCCGTTGTAGAATGAAAGAAAAATCAGGGGGTCAGTCGCTGGAACATGTGACTCTTGATCTTCGGGGTGTGGGTTGGAGCCCCAGCTTGAGTGTAGAGATTACTTACATATAAAATTTTAAAAGAAAACCAGGAGCCCCTGGGCCAGCCCCTTATTTCACAGGGAGGAGAAGAGCCCAGAGCTGGAGTTCCACGTACACAAGCCACACAGCAGGTGGTGAGAGAGCTGGCCTACGGATGTGGGGCTCCTCCTTTCACTCCGTCCCTCCCCCTGAAGAAAGGGCCTTGTGGCAGGGAGGGACACCTCGGTCGTGCCCCAACAGGGCCCTGTTCACCTCCCCCAGGCCCAAGATGTGGGCTCTCACGTCAGGGAGAGGAGATGAGGTCAGCAGTTCTGGGAGCGGCGAGAGGAGGCACCGCCCTGCCTGGGATGATCCCGTCTCTGCCTCACCTCTCCCTCCCTGGCTCCGGGCAGGAGTTTCTAATGAACCGGGCTGGGCAGGCTTCGCCTCCTTGGAAAGCCTCCAGAGGCATTGCGAGGAAGCAGTCCCTGTCTGCAGCTGCATTCTCCAAAGGCCCTGCGTGCCCTGTCCAGAGAGGCTCGGGGCTGCGCCTCCCCCTCTCCCAGGGCACTGGGCCCCTTCCCCTTCTCTCCAGCGCAGAGGTGCTCAGGTGGGAGAGCAGAGGCGCAGTGCCCTGAGTGAGCTACGGGACTTGCTGAGTCATCCTTCACAAATATGCAGCCAGGTCCCAAACTCCTCCTCTTGTCCAGTAACGCCCAGGTCTGAACAAGTTCTGACTCTCATTACCGCCCCCCCTCCCATCACCTCCCAGACTGCAGTTCTGTGGCTCTCCCTTAATCGCCCCTTCTGGCCAACCTGACCCCTCACTGCTTCCCTCTTGCCAAATGTGACCACCCACCGGTCTCAGGACATTTGCACTTGGGGCCGTCCCCCAGAGTCTTCCTGATCTGTGCTGAAATGTCCCCCTCTCAGGGAGGGCTTCCTGGATACCCCTGTTTGAAGATGCCACCTGCCCTTCAGTCCTCACCTCTTTCCCTGTTTTATTTTTCTCCAACTAACATACTATATACTTCACCTGTTACTTTAAAGTAACCGTCATCTCCACCCCACCAGGAAGGCAGCAACATGAGAGCAGATGTTTTTGTCGCTCTGTTCATTCACTGCTGGGTGCTTGGGATGTCACGTAGCGCCTGGCACATAGCAGGCCCCCCACGAACCCCTGGTGAACACTGAGTGGATAAATGAGGGAACGACTAAATAGATTAAGAGAGCAACAGAAGCTTCTTTGCTCTCCTGGGCAGAGGGCGTCCCCCCTCCCCGCTCGGGAACTCCTGAAAATTGTGGGACTCTACAGACTTTGTAAGAGGGAATTGACCAAACGGTGGGGGGGAGGGGGGGCGCCACCAGGCAATCACCACCCCCACCCCCCTCCTCCAATCCCATCTTTTATTTTTCAGAGAACTGAGTCCACTCCTCTTGCCCCAGTCAAAAACCCTCTGGTTTCTTCACGTCTGTCTGATCCACTGGAGGTATAAATGAGATACAATAAAAGGCACAAGTCTGAAGCATGCAGCTTGATGACTTTTTACATAGTGGTAACCACCACCCAATCCAAGATGTGAGCCATTTCTACCCCCCCGGGGGGCTTCCCAAAGGCAGCTACGCTCCCGACTTTATCGTCACAGAATTGGCTGTCTCTGTTTCAGAACCTCACCTAAGTGACTGGCACAGTATGTGTGCTTTTGTGGCTAGTTTTTGTTTTTATTTCAGAGAGACAAAAGCAGGGGAGAGGGGCGGAGGGAGAGGGAGGGAGAATCCTAACCAGGCTCCAAGCTCAGGTCCCACGCCCCCGGGGATCATGACGGGAGCCGAAATCAAGAATTAGAGGCTCAACGGACTGAACCACCCAGGTGCCCCTGTGCCTGGCTTTTTTGGCCCAGAATTGTGTTCATGAAGTTTCTCCACGTAGCACAGGAGTTTGCTCTTTTTTTTTTTTTTTTTTTTTTTTTTTTTTTACTGCCGTACAGATTCCTCCTCACATCTTCTCGAGTCAGGATTACATGATGCGGGCGAGTTCTTTCGTCGGGCCTAACGGAGAACCTGGGGGAGCCCCCACACTCGCTCAGCCCTCTGGTCTCTGGCGTTTTGTGGACGCACAGGCTGGAGAGGAGCTCATTTGCTCCGCTCCGGACTTGGGGACCTCATCATAGTGCTTGGAAGGCCGACCAGCATCATGGGCGAGGGCTGGGCCCTAGAATCCGGCTTGGGCTCAAATTGCTCATCTGCTACTTCTTGGGAAGGTGACCGGGCAAGTCACTAAGCCTTTACTTCTTGTCTTCATCTATAGAATGCAGATATAATTATACTACTGACTATATGGCATTGCTCTGAATATCACAGAAAATGATCTATGAGTCTGGAACTCAGGGCTGGCCGAGGTTGGACAAACGCTGGTTATTTTTGTGACGGCTTAGACCATCAGACACGCCTCCACAATTGTCTTTATTGGGATCTTTGCCCAATAGGCCAACCCATAGCTCTTTCCTGGTCATCTCCCCTCACCCCCACAGTGCTGCCTGCTTAAGCCTCAATTTCCTCAACTCGCCTAACATTTTATGAATGAGCACGGAAGAAATACACGGAACACAGGGACCATTTACAAGCACCATAACGAAAGCCTTGTATCCTCATTGCAGAGGATTCCTTAAGAGACCTTCGTTCGGGACTTTGAACTTGAGCTTTACAAAGTGCTGAGTGAAGAAGTAGCTTAGGCACAGAAGGCAGGTGCCAATTTGAGATTCAATCTGCTCTCCCAGATGGAGAAGCCTGAGCCACTCACACCCACTCCTCATGGTCTGTTGCCTCCCAGCGAGAAAGCTGCCATCCCCACGATGAGGCCACGCACGAGACACAGCCCCACTGCGGGGGCCTGGGCACGTTATGGGAACACCAATGTCACCCCATGACTCAGCCCCTCAGGACTACCAGCCAGGCCCCAGTGACGTGTCAGGTGTGGTGACTGTGTCAAGGGGCACCTGGGGAGCACTTAGCGACCCCGGTGACAAGCATCACCTCCCCTCAAACCGTCACGGAGGATTGATAACAGCAGCGGGAGTTTCGGATATGGGCGGGAGATGGACAGTTTGTGGGTCCCATGCTAAGTGAGACTCCGTGCCTCTGGGGGGCCACTGCCGCCTTTGTTGATGGGTGAGGTGAGGTGTCAGGCCCAGCAGTGAGTGCCAGCGTCCCTCCACCCGGCCCCACTGCAGGGATGCCCTGTCCCCGCGGCAGTCACCCCACAGGACGCGCTGCCACCACCTTGCTGTGAGATAACACTTTGCCCGTGAGGACATCTGTCGAGGGATTACTCTGCGGCCCGCACTTGATGCATTAGCTTGTTTAATCTGTTCAGCAGGTCCGCGGGGTGGTTTCGGGGGTTGAACTGCGTGACTCCCCGAGAGAAGTTGAAGTCCCAACCCCGGGACCTGTGAGTGTGACCTTCTTGGAACCCGTCTCGTCTCCGCAGACGATCAAGTTCAGATGAGGTCGTGAGGGTGGGCCCTTATCCTGCAGGACTGGTGTCCTTACAGAAAGGGGAGATTTGGACACTGAGACACGCACCCGGGCCGCTGGGATGAGGGAGTAGCTGAGGTGGGCCTAGGAGAGTCCCCGAGAAGGCTGCTTGCTCCCTGACAGGTGGGCGGGTGCCCTCCACCGCTGGGGACGTCCACATCCACTCCCACTCGCTGCAGCCTGGCGGCCTCCCCCGCTCCCTCCTTTCCTTAAAGGCCTAGAGAACTAAGTGCTGAGTCAGTGGCCCCTCCGGAAAGCAAGTGCAGCTACAGGTCCCAGGCTGCAGAGGGGAGGGCAGGGGGCTGCGCCCGAATGTGCACATACACACACATACATACACACACACACACACGCACGTACGTGCACACACACGCAGGGCTGGGGAGTGGGAGTGGCAGGGTGCTAGATTGATGATGGAAGAGCCTGGAAGTGGTGCCCCCCCTTCCCTCATGGGCCCTGCAGTACCCCTGGCAGAGGTGCAGACCCAGCCAAGGCCATAGGGTGGGTCAGCAGGGGCCAGCAGGAAAGGAAGGGGTAGCCAGGGCAGAGGGTGTGGAGTGGAGGAGAGAGCTGGGACACTGACATCAGGTGCGCCTGGGTTCCCGCTGCGTTTTCTTCACTCGCTGGCTGCTGAATTTGGTCTGTCCTCCCTCGGCCTCAGTCTCCCCATCTGTAAATCAGAAATAAACAATCGCGGGGCGCCCGGGTGGCTCAGTCGGTTAAGCGTCCAACTTTGGCTCAGGTCATGATCTCACAGTTCCTGGGTTCGAGGCCCATGTCGGGCTCTGTGCTGACAGCTCAGAGCCTGGAGCCTGCTTTGAAATCTGTGTGTCCCTCCCTCTTTCTCTCTCTGCCCTCCCCCCCACTAGCGCTCTGTCTCTCTCTCAAAAATAAACATTAAAGAAAAAAAAAGAAAACAATCATAGGGCCTTCTCTTAGAAAGCAGCGGCAATTTCTAAAAGCCCTCGCTTAGCACAGTCCCTGATGTGGAGTGAGGACGCGATACGTGTCACTGGTTGTCATTGTAGTTATGGGAATGCCCCTGGGCCATCCTGAGAAGAAACACAGTATGGAGGGAGCAAGGTCTTGTGTGCCCTGTACAGAGAGGCATCCGGGTCCCTGCCTGGCTCTGCACAACTT
This sequence comes from Panthera leo, assembly GCF_018350215.1. Lineage (NCBI taxonomy): Eukaryota > Metazoa > Chordata > Mammalia > Carnivora > Felidae > Panthera > Panthera leo. The sequence continues at coordinate 196,812,333 of NC_056679.1, forward strand.
CCTTGGGTGAACTTGAGGGAGTTCACGGGAGCCAGTGTGTGTCTTTTGCAGCTTCTGCAGCAGGAGGCTGGGAGAAGAAGGGGGCCTGGACTGGGGACGTGGTTTTAGCCAAGTGGGGGGACCCAATTAGTGACTCTCTTTTTTCTTTTTAGCTTTACTTTTGACTTTTTCTTTTCCTTTAGTTATTTTTTTTTACAGCAGCAGAACTCTTTGTCCAAAAACAATCTTGGGCAGAAACCCAGTAGATGACAGAGATACAGGCAGCATGCCAGGGGAACGTGGCCTAGGGCTCCAGAATCCTCCCCTCCCGGGCATTCCCCCCCTCCCCCATGCCTGCCACTCAACAGCCCCCCAGGACTTCTCAGGGCAACCCATGGACTGAGTGACACCCTGATCCTAATGCCCCGTCTTCAGTCTAGAAATGCATTAGCCTTCTGTCTGGTCCCTTCCAACATGAAAGAAGTTTCAATGTTCTGCCTCTTTCCTTGTGTGCATACTGTGTGCATAGCCTGCTGTGTCCAGGAGTCAGGGCGCCCCCGGGGTGGATGTGACGGAGAGGGGGGCCATCTTCCTCTCTTTCACGCGAAAATGAATTGGGGGTACGCCGCTGTGAAGGAGTCAACGGCTCGAATTCACAAACCATGAGAGATCATGACCTGAGCTGAAGCTGGACACTCAACTGACTGAGCCATCCAGGCGCCCCTTCCCTTCCCTCATTTCTGTCCCCTTCCATGGGTGGATAAAGTTTTTTGGGTTTTGTTTTTGGGTTTTTTTTTTTTTTTTGGTCTTACATTCTTTTATTATATATATGCAAATCTATCTTATGTACAATAATTGATTCTATTGGATGAAGTTTTTTTACGCCTATATAGTCCATCGGTCAAAATAAGTCCTATAATTTGAGAAAGCCTGCACACTTGTTCCGTTCTTATTTTTTTTAATAAAGTAGTTTTTTTTTTAAGTTTATTTATTTTAGGAGAGAGAGAGAGAGCACGCGCACACAAGTGGGGGAGGGGCAGAGAGAGAGAGAGAAAGAGAGAATCCCAAGTAGGTTCCATGCTGTCAGCACAGAGCCCAACGTGGGGCTCAAACTCACAAACCGTGAGATCATGACCTGAGCCGAATTCAAGAGTTGGATGTTCAACCAGCTGAACCAGTTGGCATTCAACCAATGCCACCCAGGCGTCCCTGTCCTGCTCTTCATGACTCACAGACCACATGAACCACATGAAGACCATATGAAGGCTCTGAGAAGTCCAGTGATTTCCGGAGGCAAAATGGTCCCCATGTGATATAGCGGGTGCCTCCCCAGGCTGTTCCTGTGCCTTTGGTGCGGTTCCTGGGCTGATGCTTTGGGATCATCTCAAAGCACGGGGCAGGCCTCAGGGAACTGGTTGAGGAACACCTCTGTGATGTGGGGGAAGCTGCCTGTTTGACTCACAGAAGGGAAGACGATCAGGTGCTGAACTTCAAACCAGCGCCCATGAATCAGTGTCCGGCCCCTAGCCTTGCCCTCCGCCTGGGTGTCCCCTCACGAGCCCGGCTGCGGCTCCTGTCCTCAGGTTGAAGTAATTAGAACCTCTGTCTGGGGACCACTGATCACGGGTCCCAGCCCCTCCCAGGCTATGTGTCCTGCTGGGGCGGGAGTGCTGACTCAGATGGCCACACCAACACCCGGAACAGCTCCAGAGATCAACCAGACCTGTCGAGTTCTTTCATGTCAGCTGGAATTGCTTGGCAATGGCTCCCTGGAGCACACTGCTGATTCTGAGTCTGATTCTGTGCTCAGCGAACGAAAGGGTGGCGTGGTACATGAGCGAGGCAATGGCTGCCATGGTGGGAAAGGAAGGAATAGTGGGTTTGTCCCCAAATGACATCCTGGCTTTAGTCGGTGGGTCAGTTCAGAGGCCCTTCCTGGGGTTGAGGGGAGCCCATGAGAAGGAGCAGTTTGTAGAGGGAGTTGAGGCATGAAGGAAATAGTAGACGTCTTGGTTGGGCTCCATCCAAGCCTACCTCAGCATGCCTCCCACTGTCATGGTTTCCTCAGCAGCAGCCATGTTGGTACCATGTGACCCCCACCTCTCTGGTTGCATGGACCATAGGTGGGGACCCAATTCGGAGGCTGATTCACCAGCCTTCGAGGTGACCTGGTGGGAATATTAACTGAGATCCTCTTGGGGAAGGAGAATGGAAGGCAAATAGTAGAACCGTTGTTCATAAAAACAGAGTCGATAAGATCAATAAACAAGAGGAGAGAGAGATAGAGAGAGAGAGAGGACAGGAGCTGAGTGGGGTTAATGATGCGAAAACCGCCAATTCCTGCCCCCAACACAGCACCTCCCAGGAGTCGCCTTGGCCCAGGATGTGGGAGTGCAAAAGCCTGCTTGCTGATTTAACCAGTAATCGGTGCCCATGACCCTCTGATTCAGTTTCTGGTCAAAGGGATTTTTCTTTCGCTGAGGGCCTGGGCCTCTAGGCCCTGCAGGGGTCTCAGCCACCAGCTGGGGATGTCAGGGTGGGCTCCTGGGGGCCTGCTGGCCAGATCGTGGCATGAGCCAGATTAAAGCGAGAGCCATCTTCAACTAGAACTCACACTGTGCCCACTCCTGGGCCCCTTCGGATAGAACATGGCGTCCTCCCTGGGGACTGGGCCTTCAGAGAACGAGCGTGCATCCATCAGGGGCTGCAGCCGCCTTTAGCTTTTTGTTACTTCAATAAATATCGATGGTGAGGAGATAAAAGCCTGGGCTTGCCAGCCACACCACCTGAGTTTGAGGCCTGGCTCTGCCATTTACCAATAGGGTGACTTTGGGCAAGTCACGTAAGCTCTGTGTGCCTCAGTTGCCTTGGCTGTGAGATGGGGGCAATGCCGGCACCTCAGAGGGTTGTTGTGAGGGATGAATAGAAGTACTTAGAACGGGGCGCGTCATATAGTGAGTGCTACCGTCAGGCCCGGTGCCAGGTGCTGAAGGGACAAAGGGGATCTGGCCCTTGCCCTTGCAGAGCCTAGAATTCAGAGACCACTGAGGGCCATTGCCCACCTCTGTCTTCCACGCTGTGGGGAAACTGGTCTTTTCTGGACCCGATCTCAGCCGACCTCGGTCAGACCGACATCGGCCGCCACACGTCTAGACCTGCCTGAAGCCTTCTGCCCAGCTAAGGTTGACACGTGCCGGCCAGGCGTGGCCGTGACAGAGCTTGTGCCCAAGGCGGGGGAGACAGTCAGGGCTATGAGTCAGGAAGACCGCTGTGCTCAGGGGGGCACAGGGATGGAGGAGGCAGGCCAGGCACGAAACCAGTGGCCGCCTGGGGGAAGACATTTCTCGGGTCTGCGGCAGCAAATCCCCACAAACTGAGTGGCTAAAAACAACAGAAATGTATTCTCTCGCCACTCCTGAGACCAGAGTCCAAAATCAAGGCCAGCTGGACTGCTGCCTCCAAAGCCAGTGAAGGAGAATCATTCCTGGCTTCTTCCAGCTTCTGGCGGCTTCCGGCATACCTTCGCTTGTGGCAGCATTACTCCGGTCTCTGCTTCTGTCTTCACATGGCTTCTCTCTGTGGGGGTCTCTATTTGGTCTCTGTGACCAAATTTCCCATGAGGATACCAGGCATGTTGGATTTAGGGCCCCCCCATGACCCATCTTAACTTGATTACACCCGCCAAGACCCTATTTTCCAAAGAGGGTCACATTTACAAGTTCCGGGTGGATATGAGTTTTGGGGCAGGGGGACACCATTCAACCCAGCAAAATTTCTTAGCCATCACCTATCAGAATGAATTCAGTGCTCTTTCTCCCATTTGACAGATGAGAAACTTCAAACGGCCTCTCTGACCTACTGAGGGCCTCAGAGTTCTGACGCATGCCCAGACAACGTGGCGCTGGAGGAAGGCCGGGAGGCGCACTCCTGAGGGAGAAGGAGCAGAAACAGGAAATTCCCTCTCAGGGGCAATGTCCAAGGCTGCTTATCGGGCCAGGACGGACTTCAGCCTCCCAGCCCTCCTCCTCTTCCTCCAGCCCGATTCTCCCTCGGCCCCTCCCAGCGGCAGGCAGGAAGCAGCTTAGCTGAATGTTCTGCAGAGGCCTGTGCTGTGCTGACCTGGCCAGAACAAGCCAGCAGCAGCTCGGGAAGAAAAGCAGTGGCTGGAACGTGCTGGAAAGAATGTTCATCTGGGGCCAACACGGGGTGGGGGGGGGTGGGGAGAACTGGAGCCCACAGCCAGAGGCCCACTTGCCTGGGAAGGGCCCTTATCTCCCCTGAGGTGCTGGGCTCTTGCCTGTGTGTGGTGACCAGAGGCCTGCAGTGCTTGGGGGTGTGGGGGGGAGCACGGGGGGCCCTGTTGCCCGTCCTGGGGCCCTGCTGATTCAGGTCACAGGGGTATGTTTATCAGGGCAGGGAGGGCCCCCAGAGACAGCCAGTCCCGGGGTACCAAATAAGTGGTGGGTCTACGACCAGACTCCCTCCCTCTGAATCCTCCTTAACACAGCACCCCACACAGGTGCACATCAGCCGGAGCTGGCCCAAGAGTTAACAACTGCCCTGTGCTTCTAGCTTCTAGCACCAGGACTCTGTGCCTGGATGATATCTCCCCGAGGGGTGGAAGGGCTCCCTCCAGGTCCCACGGCCTGGAGAGAGGCAGGTCAGGACCAGCTCTCCCAGGCCAGATCCTAGGCACTTTTCATGACACACAGACTTTTTACACAGGGGGTGACACCCACGCCGTCCTGCCTGCTGCCGAGAGCTAAGTTACGCAGCTGCTGTGATTGTAGGAGGGGCTGGCACTGGCCTCCCGGGACAGCTGACGCTGCAGCTGCTGCTGGGGTGGTGGCGGCGGGACCCACCCTCCCCCCAGGCTGTCTGGTCTGTTCGGTGGCAAAGCTCAGAATGGTTTTGAAGTACAGGTAGGAGTTTGCCTGGTCAAGAAAGTTCAAGGAGGGAATCCTGGGCAGAAGAATGAGCGTGTGCAGAGGCCCAGACAGGGCTGAAGGGAGAAGGGGTGGGGGTGGGGGGGGGTGGCGGTGAGAGCTGAAGGGGATGGGAGGTGGCAGGGACACACGAAGCCAATGGTCCACAAGATCCGGGTTCTGGTCTTTGCTTCGTCACTATCTTGCTGTGCAGCTGGGGCAAGTCCCTGCCCTCTGGGCCTCGTTTTCCTTATCTGTCTGGTAGGAAGCTATGGCCAGGTGCTCGCTATAGGCCGTTCCTGCCTTGTCAAGGGGTCCCCAGTGCCCTCCTCCTCACAGTCCTTGCCAGTGGAGGAGACGAGATGCTGATCCTCAGAGAGGCCCAGCCTGGCTGGGAGCTAGCCCAACTGTCCCGGGCCTCTGAGCAGCCCAATCTGGGACTGGGGAGGGGAGACACGATGTCCTTTCTCACCTCTGTGCTCTGGGGCAGGAGGCAGCCCAGCAAAGCGTATTAGCCGCTCTGACTCTGAGCGAGTCATGTTCGCTCTCTGGGCCCTCCCTTCCGAAAGGCGACAGGCCACTAGCCAGGGACCTGAGGCCCTGGCAGCTGGTGGGGTGGTGGGAGCCGGGGAATGCTTGCACAGCCTAGGAATGTGTTTACTTCCCCCTGTGCTGGGAGGAAACCGAGCAAGGCCCCCTGTTGGAATCCTTCCCAGCCAGGCCAGCAGGCCTCTCCACCTCCTTCCTGGGCTGGCCACATTGTTTTCGGCAGCCCTTCCTCCCAGCCACATTCAGGGGCATCCCACCTTCCTTCATCCCTTCACAGATACAAACCTGACCCAGGAAGGGCCACCCACTGGTGTCAGGCCTTCGGCTTGGAGCCTGGACCCCGATCTCCGCACCCCCTCCCCCGCCCAGCTCTGTGTCTAGCCACTGAGGGGCCCTGACAAGTCCCCTTGTCTTCTCTGGCTTCCATTTCTCCTTTCTATGATGCAGGGATGGGGTGAAGTGAGCTCTGAGGGACCCTTTGGTCCTGGGAGTCAGAACCTCCACGAGGCCTCCTGGAAAGGCAGGGTGATGGCCATAAGCACAGGCTGTGGTTCATTCAACAAGGTTTCAGCACCGGAATGTGCCAACTCGGTTCTAGATGCTGCCGACAAGCAGCAAACAAGACAGATGGGATCCCTGACCTCACGGGAGGGGGAGATAGGTGTCACACACGTAATTATAAACCGTGCTGTGTGCCGAGGAGAGTTTTGATGAATGAACTACCTGAGAGGAAGAGATCAGGGCTCAGGAGAGGACTCATCCAGGACGTGAGATGTGGAGGAGAAGGTGCCGGTATCACCCAGAAAGGGGCAGGGAGGAGTGTTCTGGGCTGTGGTGCCAGTCCGCCTGAAGGGATGAGGGAAGACTGGGTAGGGAGCACGGAGATCGAGGCGCTGACTCTTCCTTTGGCACCCACGGAAGGGCCCTTAATCTCTCCGAGATTTATCGACACCTGCAAATTAGCAGTAATATTTAACTTGCAAGATACTTGTGAGAATTTAATCCCATAGCGCCCCCTGTTTATTTCAGGACCTTGGGAAGAAAAAGCACTCAATAAATGGCAGTAAAGTATCAGGCTGTGCTCTGTGCATATACGATTGATATCTATCGGTCTGATTATATTTTATGGCAGTCCTCTTTCTTTATTCTTCTGCTTTTAATTTTTTTTTTTAGATTTTATTTATTTATTTATTTATTTATTTATTTATTTATGTTAACGTTTATTTATTTTTGAGACAGAGAGACAGAGCATGAACGGGGGAGGGTCAGAGAGAGAGGGAGGCACAGAATCCGAAGCAGGCTCCAGGCTCTGAGCGGTCAGCACAGAGCCCGACGCCGGGCTCGAACTCACGGACCGTGAGATCGTGACCTGAGCCGAAGTCGGACGCCCAACCGACTGAGCCACCCAGGCGTCCCAAGATTTTATGTTTAAGTAATCTCTACACTCAATGTGGGCTTGAACTCACAACCCTGAGACTGAAGGTGACACACTCCCACATTGTATGTATTGTTTTAAATTTCTGTAAAGGGGATGTTAGTATTTCTATTTATTTTACGATTTAAAGAAATTATTTATTTATTTGTTTGTTTGTTTGAGAGAGAGAGAGCATATGAGCAGGGGAGGGGCAGAGACAGGGAGGGAGAGAGAGAATCCCAAGCAGGCTCTGTGCAGTCAGTTCAGAGCCCGATATGGGGCTTGATCCCACGGACCATGATATCATGACCTGAGCTGAAATCAACAGTGGGACGCTTAACTGACCGAGCCACCCAGGCACCTTATACTATTGGTATTATTAATAATAATAGTAGTAAAATGAAAGTGTGGGAGGACGCTTTCAAGTGTAAGTTGCTATGCAAAGGTGAGGAATTCTTATCACACATTCCAAGTGTCTCCAGCTGTACTGATCTCTAATATATTGCATCACAGCTCTCTGCAAGCCCAAAACTTCACCCATGGGCCAGGGAGCTGTGGACGTGGGCATCTTTTCCCATGGGGCTCTGGGGAATGGCACGAGGGATGCTCTGAAAGCAGGTAGGCCCTGTGAGGAAGGAAGGGAACCAGGGAAGAGAAGTCCTGGAAGTCTGTGAGCACCATCTGTAGGACTCTGGTTGGCCCTTCTGAGGGAGAGAACTTGGTTTTATGCAGACGGAACGAATGAAGATGCGTAAGAATTTTCTAACACATCCCCAACCATTCTATTCCAGAGATGAAATGACCTTGAGGGGTAGTGTTGAGTGAGTTGTACAAGTACGCGTTAAGCAATGGTTGGGAAAGGATTCTGTATATTTGGTGGTAAAGGACATGGGAAAGTCAGAAGAGGTCAGGTCATCAACTAGGATTAGATTTGACTACAGGAAACATAAGTGCAAAAACAATAATGGCTTACAGAATATGGATGCTTATTTATCCCTCCAGGAAAGTGCAAAGATGGGTGGGCTATCGCTGATGCAGTGGCTATGCTTTAAATCCTTCTGGTTCACATCGGCCTTCGCTGTGGTGTGGTCCTATTCCTCATGGTACAAAATGGTGGCCATCATACCTACATTCCAGGAAGATGGAAGAAAGGAAAGAATCAGAAAGATGAAAAGGAAGGAACATCTGACTGGCTCAGCTGGTAGAGTGTATGACTCTTGACCTTGGGGTTGTGAGTTCGAGACCCACATTGGGTGTACAGATTACTTAAAGAAACTTGAAAAAAAAAAAAACAACAGAAAAAAAGGAAAGAAAGATAAAGGGACTGGGATGAAAATAGGATGAAAAGGACAAAAGATCCTCAGAAGCTCCTAGGTGATGTTTATGCTTGCATCTCATTGGCCAGAACTAAGTCACCTGGCCATGACTGGTGGCAAAGGATGATGGGAAACGTCTTTATTATGGGTAGCCACAGTTCAAGCTAATAAGTCCATCTCTGCGGAAGGAGAGAATGGAACCATCAGCATGATATTTCTGATCTTTTTCAGCTCTAAAAGTTCAGTAGTTTGTGATTCTTGACCCTCCATTACTATAGCCAAAGTCTGAACCCTTGCTCTTGATCCAAAGTGGGTATCTGGGTGGTGCAGAACACATCGAGATGGCTGAGGGAAGGCAGGGAAGGCTTGCAGAAATGCAAGAATGTCCCTGAGAGAGGGGACAGCCTCTCTGTTCTTCAGGCTGACTGAACGCCAACTGTTATTTGGAAGTTTCTCACTGGGAGCCCATGAGCTCAGCAGCCTACAAAATTGCCTTTCCTTGGGGCAATGGATTGTTCTGTCCTTGACTTTCACAGGTTGGGCAATTCATGAAATGCACACGTGAAGGATATTTCCCTATCTATGTAAAAATGGAGGTGAAGCTGTTGTCTACTATGTCAGGAAATGCACTGGATTTAACTGCTGCAAAGAGATCTATTCTGGAATTCAGAATCAGGAAAATGCTTATCTTCAGCTGAGCTCATATGATTTTCTTTCTCTGTTAACAAAGTGCATAATGCAGTGGCACTCTGTTTGCCCTCTTGGCATTATAGCTCCTCCTCCCCCTATGGTAACATCACCTGCTTTTTTGTTGCTTTCAGTCCATGGCGTTCTTCTGGTGCTTTCAGAAGCTTCTGGTGCTTTCAGTCCCTGGCGTTCTTTCAGTCCACTCCTTCTCCTCCAGGGGGAGGGCACAGTACCCAGGCATGGCTAATTGGAGCCATGGAGATTGGTTCCTGGATTGGATCATAGTGAAGTCTGGGCCATTAAATGACATCCCTGGGACTTTTTTTTTAAATTTATTTGTTGTATAATTTACATCTAACTTGGTTAGCATATAGTACAACAATGATTTCAGGAGTAGATTCCTAATGCCCCTTACCCATTTAGCCCATCACCCTTCTCACAACCCCTCCAGCAACCCTGTGTTTGTTCTCTATATTTAAGAGTCTCTTATGTTTTGTCTCCCTCCCTGTTCTTGTACTCTTTTTGCTTCCCTTCCCCTATGTTCATCTGTTTTGTCTCATAAAGTCCTCCTATGAGTGAAGTCATCTGATATTTGTCTTTCTCTGATGGACTAATTTCACTTAGCATCATACCCTCCAGCTCCATCCACATAGTTGCAAATGGTAAGATTTCATTCTTTTTGATTGCTGAGTAATACTCCATTGTATATATATACCACATCTTCTTTATCCATTCATCCATCGATGGACATTTGAGCTCTTTCCATACTTTGGCTATTGTTGAGAGTGCTGCTGTAAACACTGGGATGTGTGTGCCCCTTCAAAACAGCACACCTGTATCACTTGGACAAATACTTAGTAGTGCAATTGCTGGGTCGTAGGGTAGTTCTATTTTTAATTTTTGAGGAACCTCCATACTGTTTTCCAGTATGCACAGCTTCGCTGTGCAGAAGCTTTTTATTTTGATGAGGTCCCAATAGTTCATTTTTTTGCTTTTGTTTCCTTTGTCTCCGGAGACGTGTTGGGTAAGAAGTTGCTGCGGCTGAGGTCAAAGAGGTTTTTGCCTGTTTTCTCCTCTAGGATTTTGGTGGCTTCCTGCCTTACGTTTAGACATCCCTGGAACTTTTACTGAAATCATTGAGGGGTGAGGGAAATCATCTTTTCCATGGGAGGTATGAAGCTGATAAGATGCAGATCTGAAGTTGCTGGTGACATTTTATGTTATGTTATGATATGTTATGTTATATTATGTTATATATTTTTAAGTAAGCTCTACGCCCAATGTGGGACTTGAACTTATGACTCTGAGATCAAGAATTGCATGGTCCACTGACTGAACCAGCCAGGCACCACCCCCTTTTAAAAAATATTTATTGTTTTTTTTTTAATGTTTATTTTTGAGAGAGCACAGTGGGGGAGGGGCAGAGAGAGGGGGACAGAGGGTCCAAAGGGGGATCCATGCTGACAGCAATGAGCCAGGTATGGGGCTCAAACTCATGAACCTCGAGATCATGACTGGAGCCAAAGTCAGACACTCAACCAACTGAGTCACCCAGATGCCCCTGCTTTTTAAAAATTTGCTGGTGACCATCTTTACACCTTGTAGAATGAGTTTACTTGCAAATGAGGGAATGAGGCCAACACAGAGGACGGCAGAGCGAGAATGGAAAGTGTGATACATTTCTGATGACATTATCTGAGCCTCTGGATCCCGTCGTCTGCAGCCCTGAATTTCCCAGCATATGAGTCAATACATTCTCTCTTTTTGCTCAAGACAGCTGGAGCTGGGTTCCCATCCCTTGCAAAAGAAACAGTGCCCCAAATCCGCTAACCAAAAGAGAATTCCCCTTGGAAATGGAGATAAGAATTTTGTGATTAGGGGCGCTAAGTCATCCCGGGTGCCTGATCGACCTGCTGCTCAGTTTCTTTCATAGGAAACATATCGGGAGCTCAATGAGCATGCCCACTGAGGCGGGGTGCCTGCGAAAGCGGTTGCCAATGACTCCTCTCATCTCCGTGCACATGTCCCACTTCTCCCACTGTGTGCTCCAGTCCATTTTTCCTCCCCTTAAATCACGAATCTTGGCTTGCTTTGACCAGTGGAATGTGGCTTCAGTGGCACTGTGCTAGTTCCAAGCATAGGTCCTAAGGGGCTTGCGGGTTTTGCTTTTGCCCTCTTAGATTCTGAGCCGCTGTGTAAAGAAGTCTGGCTACCCTGCTGGAGAGACCATATGAAACAGGAGGCCTGGGCAGCCTGTAGATATTGCAGTCACCACACTGAAAGCACGGAACGTGTGAGGGAAGCCATCTTGGACATTCCGGTTCTAGCTAAGCAGAGCACGGACTGGAAAGTGGGGCACATTTCCTGATGATACCACTCGGACCTCTGGATCCAGCCATGCCTGAAGCCAGTCCAGCCGGGTGCAGCTGAATGCAGCTGCCTGAGTGGTCTCGGCCAACACCATGTGGAGCACAACCACCAGGTGAGCCCAGCCAACCCACAGAATCACGAGCAAGACTAAATTGCTGTTTTAAGCCGCTACGTTTTGAGTTGGTTTGTTACACAGCGGTAGCTGATGGAACTATCCACTTGAGCAACTTTGGAACATCGGGACGCGTCACTGGGTGGCTCATTTGAATTCCAGGAACTTATCGCCTCATTGAGAAATGGTGGTGGGCAGTCAGCGTTGGGACTCAGGGTCAGGAGAGCAGAGCATGAGGACTAAGACTCTAGAACAATGAGGGGGAAGCACTCTGCTTTGGCTGTGGGGGTCCTGGGTGGCGGGGAACTCACCTTGAGGAAGAGAGAGCTCAAAGCCCAGGTTTCGGCTCAGGAACGCACGCGATAGTGGATGGCAAACACCATTCGGGAGGTAGTTGTTCATTTGTCCTCCAGCCCAGCAGCCTTCAGGGCGTGGAGGGGAAGCAGAGCCTGGGAGCCCAGTGCTGGGCACGCTGGTGGGGGACAAGTCGGGGGAGAGAGAGTGGGGTGGGATGGTCAGACAGAGGCAGGGCTGGGTTGGTGGCTCTGTAATCACAGACCACTGGGTCCTTCCAAGGTTAGAAGGCCCTGGGCCTGGAGAAGCAAGGGTAGTGGGTTTATTTTGTTTTTGTAATGTTTTTTTTTTTTTTTTTAATTATTTTTTTTAACGTTTACTTATTTTTGAGACAGAGAGAGACCGAGCATGAACGGGGGAGGGTCAGAGAGAGGGAGACACAGAATCTGAAACAGGCTCCAGGCTCTGAGCTGTCAGCACAGAGCCCGATGCGGGGCTCGAACTCACGGACCGTGAGATCATGACCTGAGCCGAAGTCGGCTGCTTAACCGACTGAGCCACCCAGGCGCCCCTGTTTTTGTAATGTTTATTGATTTTTGAGAAAGGGGGGGCATGAGCAGGGGAGGGGCAGAGAGAGCGAGGGAGACACAAAATTTGAAGCAGGCTCCAGGCTCTGAGCTGCAGCACAGAGCCCGACACGGGACTCGAACTCGTGAACCGTGAGATTGAGACCTGAGCGGAAGTCTGATGCTTAACGGACTGAGCCACCGAGGCGCCCCAAAGGTAGTGATTTTAATCCTCCTACCCTCCTGTTTGGGGGTGAGATTTAACCTTGGAAACCACCTCAGATCCTTTTAGGAAGTGGGTGGGAGGAGGCAGCGGGACGTATATACAGGAGAGCTGGGACTAGCTCTGGAACCCCAGCAGGGGAGCAGAGCTGACCCCCACCTGGCTGCACCTGCTCACCTCCAGGCAGGCCCTCACTTGTGTGAACGTGTCTGTGACTGAACACATGTGCGTTGTGTACATGAGCCCTTGTGAGGGTTGGGTGAAGACGGGTGTGTGTTGGCATGTGTTGGACAGTGTGAATGTGTGAGTTGAATGTGCATACAAGAGTGAGTATGAGGGGCGCCTGGGTGGCTCGGTCGGTTAAGCGTCCGACTTCGGCTCAGGTCATGATCTCACGGTCCGTGAGTTCGAGCCCCGCGTCGGGCTCTGTGCTGACAGCTCAGAGCCTGGAGCCTGTTTCAGATTCTGTGTCTCCTTCTCTCTGACCCTCCCCTGTTCATGCTCTGTCTCAAAAATAAATAAACGTTAAAAAAAAAAAAAAAAAAGAGTGAGTACGAGAGGGCCCATGAGTGTTGTGTTCCTGGGCATGGGTGTGCTCCCGTGAAAGTGCAACTGTGGTCATGGAATGTGTGTGAGTGTGCACTTGGACGTGTCCGTGTGCTCGTGCATCTGAGTGGGAGAGAATGTATGTTAGCGTGAGCATGTCTGAGTGTGCAGATGTGGGAACGAGGACACGAGTAAGCGTGTGCCAGCTGAGTGTGCACAGCATGGGCGTCATCTTTAGAAAACTAGTCACAGACCCTGCAGGCTGTCCAGTGCTCCCCGGACAAGTCCATGCCGGCGACGCGGTGACCCCGCCCACGGATGACCCCACCGGGCTGCCCTCCTCGGCCTTCCTCTGCCCCCTGCGGGGTTTGGTCACACCTGGGCACTCCTGCCTCCCCGGGACTGCCCATCCCGAAGGCTGTCCTGGGAGATGGCTCCCCCGCCGGACTGCAGCGTGTGGGGGTGTCGGCCGCCCGGGGCCGGAACCCAGAGAATGCTGCTGTGCCAGAGGCACCGGTGAAACATTTTCCTGACAGCAGTGAGGCTGAAAATCCCCAGGCCTCCGCCTTCGCAGACTGCCAAGGTCACGAGCTCCCTGCCTCTCGGATCCCGCTCTCTGCCGCCCTCTACTGGGCGTCTGCCGCGGCGGGTGCAGAGGGGAGCCACGGCCCCCATCCCCACCCAAAGCACTGAGCTTCCCTCCAGAGTCCCCCTCACCTCTCCCCCCCGCTCCCCCGCACACCGGGCCGCAGCGGGGGGGGGGGGGGGTAGGCAGGCTGGACACTCCCCAAGGCCTGGGATCCGGGTTCACTGTCTCCTGGATGCTACTTGCCCATCTGACACTCATAGATGCCCCACATGGCGGAAAATGAATACACGGATTGGGTGAGTCGTCAGAGGGCAAACTGAGGCCCAGAAAGGGGAACCTCAGTAAGCTGTTCGCACATGAGGGACTCATACGGAAACCACTAAGTGACCAGGACGGGGCTTCTTCTGCCATGACTTCCTGGTGGGGTGAGTTTCCTGCTCAGTAGGAGCCAGGCTTTTTCATTCCACTGGACTGTCTCCAGATTGGGGCACCTGGACTAATTGGGGGCTGGGGAGGCAGGCAGCCAGGGGCTGGAACCCAGCCCGCCTCTGCGGGGCACCCTCAAGGACTGTGCCCAGCTGGCCCCTGCCTGGGCGGAAGATGACTTGGACTCCGACACACCTGCAGCCAGAGGGTGTGGGGATTGCCCAGACACCTCCGCTCCACCCACTGCCTCCACCAGGATGTCATCGTCCCCAGGGACAGATAAGGATGCTGAGCTTCTGAGGCCAGAGCTGTTTGAGGCCACCGCTCTGGTGTCCGATGTCCTGCTTGCTTTCTCTAGCTACCCAAGAGCCACTGCCCTGCCCTCGGGTGAGACAGGCTGCCCGCCTCCCATCCTGGGGCTCCCAGACAGTGACAGCTTGCCCCCTCTCTTCTAGCTGCCCCATGTAGAAAAGGAGAGACACAGAAAGGTAGAACACTCTAGTGATCAGCCCCACTCCCCAGGGAGACCCAGTAATGCTGCCTTTGCTAGAGCCTAAATGGGTTCCTGCCCTGTTACTTTCTCCAGGACTGAACCTCTCCCTGACCTCTCCCTGTGGCCTCACCCCGTCCACCTGCAACCCTCACCGCAGCCAAGACTGTCCCCACCCCAGGGAAGGCCTCCATGCCCCACCCTCTTCCCACACAGTTCCTGCCTCGACAGCTCAGGAGCCCTGCAGGCCACAGGCACCGAGACTCCATTTCTAAATGAGGTGGCTGGGTAAGCCATTCCCCTGCTCTAAGACCCTCTGTGGCTCCCAGGCAGACAAGAGAAGGCCCAGATGGTTTAGTCTGGCATTTGAGACCCCACATGGTGTGCCTAACACCACTCTCGCCGTTATTCCTCCACGCTGTAGGTCCACAGGAATGCTGGGTTTCCTTCTGGGCCAGCCTCCCCTGATAGCTGGTGAGGGGGGTGAGAGCAGCAGCTGTGTCCATCTTCTCTCTGTCTCCCCAGGTCCTGGCACAGAGCGGGCTCTCAGTAAATGTTCACCAGAAGAAGAGAACTGGTTTGAGCCGACCAACTCACTCCTGTTACTAACAGTAAGAAACGTTTTTTAGCATGGGTTATGTCCCAGCATCGTGCTGAATGCATTACAAGGATTCCTCACTTTGCCCTCAAAACTATTTTCTAAGGCGGTGCTATTATAATGCCCATTTTCCAGATGAGAGAACGGAGGCCCGTGTGATCAAAGTCATAGGCAGGATTCTGCCCCAGCCCGTGCCCTACCCGCTGTCCTCGGCGACAGAGTCGGCCTGCTCCTGTCTTGTAAGCACGCAGGCCGTCTGCCCCTTTCCTATCTTTCCGCCCGACCCCTTCTCCACCTGGACCCAACGGCCTTCCATTTTGTTCTCACTTCAGGATCAGCCCCAGGCCTGGGCTGTGCCAGACAAGGCTCCGGCAGGTCTCAGGTGCCCGGCTGTGGCCGAGCCTGCCAGGGAGGCTGCAGGGACAGGTTCTTTAGAGAACAGGAGCGCGCCTGCTCTTTCCTGTGCCTACACGAGACGCAACAGGTCTATTTCAGGTCCTGAAACTCAAGTTCCTCACAGGAGCTTGAACTGACGCAGCACTGGCGAGGCCTGGCCTGGGAATCGGGGCCCACGTACGATCACAGACTTACCGTGTGACTGCGGGCAAGGAGCTTAGTTTTGCCGAGCCCCAGGTTCCATATCTGTGCAACGGGCATGAAAATCCCCACCACACAGGGTCACTGGGAGCATGGAATGTGAGCTGGCATGGGAAGGGATTCCCAAGACTGCAGATGAGGGGACGTCCTTGCCCTGTGGGATGGGGGTCGGCAGTGGCCTGGAGTAGAGGCCGCGAGGAGGAAAGGCAGGACAGATGCTACCCAGCTGGGCACAGGCTTTTGGGTAAGGATGTCTGTGGTGGGGATGGAGGGGGCCCAGAGGAAAATGGGCTTGTGGAGTCAGGTGGGGCCTCTGCTGAAGCTGCTGGGGATCCCAGAAGAGCTGCTGAGTCACCTCTCCCTCTTTATTCTCCTTCTTCTTCTTCTTTTTTTTGCAAGTCTTAATTGCTTTTTCTGCTTACAAAGGCAGGCTTTATTGATGCTCACTGCTTCAAGTTCAAACAACACGAAACTGTAATGCGTAAGGGTAGGCAGTTTCCCATGGTCACGTGCCCCAGATGCAACCGCCGTTGACATTTTGGTGTGTGTCCATCCAGAGTTTTGATGACTAGATACATATTTTTTAATTAAAGAAGCATGTTCCTTGAAGACGATTCAAAGCAATGCAGACTCTATAATCCGCACTCCCTCCCACACCCTTCTCAGAACCAACGACCCTTAACAGCTTTGTAGGTATCTCCTTGTACTTTTAATATGTGCTTCTGTCCCCAGGTGGGCCTACATGAGGAGGGGGCAGCGATGATTACAGACCCCAGGGACACGTAATTTGTCAGCAAGGATTCACAATCATTATATATACACATAAAGAGAGTTGTTTCTCCCTCCTACAAAAATGGGATCGTACTATGCATACTGCCCTGTCTGGTTTGGAGGGGGAATTATGTGCCAGATTAGTCACAGGGATCCTGAAATTCACATCGGAGATGGGAAGTCTTGCATTTAGATGAAACGAATCGGTTGCACAAGCGTAGGACGGGAGACACCTACATTTCCCAGGCTGAGTCACAGCCGCCTCAGTGATGTGGCTGCAGCCCAGGCTTGCACGAGTAGATGCTGAGCTTTCAAAACGAGGGAGGCGATGGAGTTTCTGTAGCCTGGGTCTGTTGTCGGTCCATCTGAGGTTTTTGTTCCCTGAAAGGCCACTGCAGCCCTCATCGCGCCCACATCCAGCCACCCACATGGTACCTTGTCTCGTCTCCCTTGTCCTCCAGTCTTCTCAGCCTCAGTGAAGGCAGCAAAATCTGCTTAAACCAGCCCCAGGGAGGGGTGGAGGGGGCAGAATGCAGCTCTCTGACCTTCCCTCCCTTCCTGCCTCTGATCCCTCTGGAGTCCCATGGGCCTTTGCTCCCACACATACCCACCTCTCCTCACATTCCCCCTCTTCTGCTGTCTCCACTCTGACACCTTGCAGTCTGTTTGCCACCCCAGAGCCAGGACAAAGTTTTAAAGTGGACTTTGGGATGTGTGTTGTGATGAGTGGAAAGGTATGACCCAATAGGTATGTGCAGGGGCGTCTGGGTGGCTCAGTCGGCTGAGCGTCCGACTTCAGCTCAGGTCATGATCTCATGGTTCGTGGGTTCGAGCCCCACGTCGGGCTCTGTGCTGACAGCTCAGAGCCTGGATCTTGCTTCAGATTCCTTGTCTTCCTTTGTCTCTTGCCCCTCCCCTGCTCGTGCTCTCTCTCTCTTAAAAATAAATAAACATCAAAAAGTATGTTCAGATCTATTCTCAGAATCTGTGAACAAGACCTTGTTTGAAAAAAGGTTTTTTTGCAGATGTGACTAACTTAGGGATCTTGAGATGCAGAGCTCATCGTGGGTTTCCCAGGTAGGCCCTGATTCAGTCGTGAGAAATGCCCTCGCAAGAGACACACAAGGGAGACAGGACACATAGAAGAAGGAGGAGGCAGTTCGGGGCAGAGATTGGAGTGACGCGGCCTCAGGCCAAGGAAACCACCAGAAGGTGTAAGAAGCAAGGAACAGGTGCTTCCCTAGAGCCTTCGGGGGGATCATTGCCCTGCCATCACCTTGATTTTGGCTATCTGGCCTCTGGAAGTATGGGAGAGTGAATTTCTGTCGCTGTGGGTCACCCGGTTTGTGATCGTTGGTTTTGGCAGCCACAGGAAACTAATGCAGGTAATATACACTTGTGGGTAAAATCAGAGAAAAGATAAACGCTGAGAAGTCCTGCTTTTCTAGGGATCTGCTGTTATTAGGTTCTTTCATATTTTTTCTGGGCTTCTTCATAGAGATATAAGAACATGTGAAAGGGGAGGAGGGCCTGGTGGGCCCAGTCTGCATGCAGAGCGTGTGACGCTTGATCTCGGGTCGTGAGTTCAAGATCCGCGTTGGGCACAGAGCTCAAAACAAAACAAAACAAAACAAAACAAAACAAAACAAAACGAAAATATGAAAAGCGATTGCATTTCAATCCCCCTGCCCTGTGTGAGAGTGATCTTTTAAAATGTATCTGGCTGTGTCACTCACTGTCCTTAGAGGCATGGCCCCCAGGACCCCGCCCACCTGGCCCCTCCCCCCATGCCCCTCAGCCCCAGCCGACGCCCTCTTCACTCTAGGCTGCAGCCTCCCCTTCTCCTTGTGTGAAGATCCCAGGCCCTTCGGTCCCCACTGTCATCTGACTTGTATTCAAATGTCACCCCCCACGAGCCCCCCTTGACTTCCCAATTTAATATGCCTCTATTGGTCCTGCCACTTGTTACTACACTAGTCTGTTTCATTTTCTTGCTTGAATTTGCCACGGTATAAAATTGACTTGCCTATGTGTTGCTTTTCTTGTTTTTGTCTATCTCCTGCCCTAGAGTGTGAATTCTTGGAGCTGGGATTTCGTTCGTGCACACTTCCACTCTGGGCACCTGAAACTGGGCGCGCCTGGCACGGAGTAGGGCCTCCATACAAATGTGTCAGATACATAAATTAATTCTGAAGGCCAGCCACGTCCTGGAAACTGCGACATACGTGAAAGAAAAAAGAGTTCTTAAGAGTCCGTGGACCCCGTAAAGTAATATGTAACATTTCGTGCGGACGTGCATTGTTTTCCATGGAGATGATTGACAGCTTTCATTAGATTCTCAAAGGGGTTCTGATCCCACAGATGAGAAGGTGGCCTTAACCATTTTTTTAAACAGTTTATTTATTGGGGCACCTGGGTGGCTCAGTCCGTTAAGCGTCCGACTTCGGCTCGGGTCATGATCTCGTGGTCCGTGAGTTCGATCCCCGCATCGGGCTCTGTGCTGATGGCTCAGAGCCTGGAGCCTGCTTCCGATTCTGTGTCTCCCTCTCTCTCTCTGCCCCTCCCCAGCTTGCACTCTGTCTCTCTCTCAAAAATAAACATTAAAAAATCAATTAAAAAGGTTTATGTATTTATTTTGCAAGAGAGAGCACAGACAGGGCAAGGGGGAGACAGAGATGAGAGAGAGAGAGAGAGAGAGAGAGAGAGAATCAGGCTCTGTGCTGTCAGTGCAGAGCCCGTCTTGGGGCTCCATTTCACTAACAGTGAGGTCATGACCTGAACCGAAATCCAGAGTCGGACGCTTACCCAACTGAGCCACCCAGGTGCCCATGAAGGGATCCTACAATCAGGGCTTGATTGTGCAGCAAGAAAAACAAAGTTCAATCCAGTCTCCAAGGCCCACTAGGAGCCCTGGGTATGTTTAGCCTGCAGGAGAGAAGCCCAAGGAAGCCAGCTCCACTGTTTGTAAATCTCTGTAGGCAATGAAGAAACCAGGGGAAACAACAAGAATTTCACCCCCACAAGGAAAGGCCCTCCTAACAATCAAAGCTGACTAAGGACATAGGGCTGACTGGTGAGGTGATGAGGTTCTTGTCACTGGAGGTATGCAAGCAGATGCGCATGCCCCTTTGTCAGAAATTGTTTTGGGATGAGCAGGCCAAGGAAACACCCCGTTCTGGGATGTAGGAGTGGTGGATGGCTTGGGTTAGAGGGGAGAGTCTCTAAATTAATGTTGCTGTGGTTCCTTCCGGTCTCCCACAGGTTGGAGTGCAAGTGACATGTCCCTGTGTGTCCCAGAGGGAACCACTTGAGTGCCATCCCCGGATTCCACATAAAAGGAGCAAGTCTGAATCTATCCCCTCCCCGCCAGGTTGGTGTCCATTTTGCTCCCATGACCCTCAGAGGGATCTGAAACGTAGGGACAAGCCTGGGTCCCTTCTTCTTGTCCACTGCCCCTTCACAGCCATGACCTTGGCCTGTACAGGCCGCCAGCCAGGACCACAGGCCTGCTGGGGTGTGTAGTCCCCTGCAGTCCAGACCGTCCTCCCCTGGGCTCCCTCGGACTTCCTCAAGGTCAACAGCTTTCTTTCAAGCCCTTTATTTTGGGACCAGAGCATCCCATTTCACCTCCTTTGTCCTGAGCGTCAGATCACCTCCTGCAGTAATTTCGGGGTGCTTTTCTGCTGTCCCCGCCTGAGTGAGGCATCTCTCAGGGAGCCAGGGAGCCTTTCTCCTTGAAGCAGGAAATAAAATCTCTCTACTGAGCTAAAGGTGCCAATTTCCTCAGGGCACACCAGAAGGCAGAAGATGGTTTCTTACGAGGGGCTGTTGGCTTCAAGGCCAACAGCACGCCCTTGGAGCCAACAGTACGTTGGGACCTGTAGCAGGTTCAGTCGTGGTGGATGAAGTCTCCCAGGGCGTTCTTCCCACCCCTGGGCAGCTGGAGAATCTTCTGGGAGCTGGAAGACCAGATTGGGCACTCTTCTCTCCAAGTTTATATGAGAAAGGGTTCTGGCTGTGGGGCAGGTGCTAGATTATCCCCGGTAGACTCTCCTGGGTTTGCTTCCTGACGGAGCTATTTACCAGTAATGGGACCCTGGACACGTGTCTAATGCTTGGAATCCGTTCTCTATCTGTACCATAAGGACCACCACACATCTCATAAATGAGGCAATACGTATAAAATAAATTCACAGGGCCAGGCACAGAGCAAGGGCTCAATAAATCAGGTGCTATTATTAGTAATAATAGCAATATTATTTTAACGAGTATTGCTTAAACTCTTTGGGCCTCTGTAAAAGTATGATGACAATATACACCTCACAGCGAGGATCTAATGAGATCATGGATGGGAGGTGCATTTTGAGCGCCAAATCCTACATAAATGGGTTGGCTAATGGTCACTGATAACAAATAATAATGGGAGGCCCTAAGCAAGACTTGTCTTTCCCAGATAGGCCACAAGAGGGCGCCCTTTCTCCCTTGCCCCAGTCAAGCCCCGTCAGCCACTCCTCCAGCAGGAAGGTCCAGGCTTCCCAGCAGCAAAAGGAGGTGTAGACTCTCCTGTCAGAAGAGCCTGGGCCTATAGTTCTTGGGATATTTCCCTGGACTTGTCACCGGGGGTGCCAATTCCTTCTCTCTCCACAGGACAGAGGCCTGTGGCATTTAGGGATGTGTGACAGCTGTTGCTACCTTGGGGCTGTGTTCAGAAATGGTCTCCGTGCTGAAATTCTGCAAGGGAAACGCAGGATCTCGTATTTACGTGTGCGGGATGGAGTCCGTCCTCACAACTGGGGACTTCTCCGGTTGCCTTGTCTACTGCTGCAGTCCCAGCACCAGGTGCATGTGCCCACCCAGTAAGGGCTGGCGGAGTTGTGTGGAGGTGAATAAAGAGGGGCTCCTTCTGTTGGGTATTTGCTATTTGCTACTAATTCCTGTCCACCCCCCAGCGCCCGGTGATCTCAATCCATCGTGTGGAACCCTGTCAGGAAGGCCCCAGCGTAGCTGGCGACAAGTTATCCAGGGTGTGGAGTGGGAGTTCTAGAAGGAGCCGCAGCAAGGACAAGGCCGGTGAGCTTCTGACTGGCTCCTGTTTCAAAGCTGAACAAACTGGGGTGGGGGCTGTATTTAGGGATACGGAGGGGTAGGAAAGTGTATCGTAGAGATTCGCCCTGGGCCTGCCTCTCCCTCTCCTTCCCTGCGGCTCCCAAGTGGCCAGAGGCCTTCACAGGATCTCGGGCTCCTCAGAAGTGGAGCGTAGGCCTGCAGGCATTCCCCTCAGCCTGTTCTGGGGTGCAAAGGAGAGACGTGGGGAGGCCTTGTGCATTTGGGAATTGTCAGGTCAGGTTGTTGGAATTTTTTCACTCAAAATGTAGCAGAGCTTAGAGGATCACGCTAAAGGGGGAGTGAGTGTGTTCAAAATGACCCCAAGTATTTAAAAAAAAAAAATAAGAAGAAGAAGAAGAAAAGGGGCGCCTGGGTGGCTCAGTCGGTTAAGCGTCTGACTTCGGCTCAGGTCATGATCTCACAGTCTGTGAGTTCGAGCCCCGCGTCGGGCTCTGTGCTGACAGCTCAGAGCCTGGAGCCTGCTTCAGATTCTGTGTCTCCCTCTCTCTCTGACCCTTCTGCGTTCATGCTCTGTCTTTCTCTGTCTCAAAAATAAATAAACACTAAAAAAAACATTTTAAATGACCCCAAGTGGGGCGCTTGGGTGGCTTAGTCAGTTGAGTGTCAGACTTCGGCTCAGGTCATGATTTCGCAGTTCGTGAGTTCGAGCCCTGCCCGGGGCTCTCTGCCCGTCAGTGAGAAGCCTGCTTTGGATCCTCTGTCCCTCTCTCTCTGCCCCTCCCCTGCTTGCTCTGTCTCTCCCCAAAATAAATAAAAGTTAAAAAAAAAAAAAATGAAATGACCCCGAGTGTTGGCCGTGATGCCTATGGGACAGCTACAGTCCAGAGTTCACTCTGAACTCTAACACCTGTGTGAGATGTGATTTCCTATTGGACCCAGTCAGTCACACTTTGGGGGGCTGAAGGGGAGAGGTGGCCGTGGCTAGGCTCCTCAGTTCACGAGTTGGTCCCACCCCAGGGGGTCTTACCTTGTGGGACTCTTCCGTCCGTAACCATCCACAGCCGAGTTTCTAGACATAGCATGGAAACGTCCTGGGGCTTCTGACTGCCCCAAGGTGGGTCCTGACTGATGTCTATGCTGGCCTCTGGAAATAGCTGACAACCAAGGCACTTGGGGATTATCTCAGCTGGGGTTGTGTTCTAGACTCAATTGTGTCCTCCCCAGCTCAATTCATGTTGAAATCCCAGCCCCCAGTGACTCAGAATGTGGCGGTATTGGGAGATAGAGTCTTTAAAGAGGTAATTAAGGGGGCGCCTGGGTGGCTCAGCTCGGTCAGGCATCACACTCTTGATTTCAGCTCAGGTCGCGATTTCACGGTTCGTGGGGTCAAGCCCACATTGCTCTCTGCACTGACGACACGGAGCCTGCTTGGGATTCTCCCTCTCCCTCTCTGTCTGCCCCTCCCCTGCTCACGCTCTGTCTTTCTCTCTCAAAATAAATAGGCAAACATTAAAAATCATAAAGAGGTAATTAAGGTTACGTGAGGTCATTGGTTGGTCCCTGATCCAATATGACTGGCTTATAAGAAGAGGAAATTAGGACACAGACACACACAGAGTGAAGACACGGCCACCTACAAGCCGAGGAGAGAGGCCTCAGAAGAAACCAACCTCGCTGACGCCTTGATCTTCCGCTACCAGCCTCCGGAACTGCGAGAAGATAAAATTCTCTTGTCTTAGCTGCCCCAGTCTGATACTTTGCTGCGACAGCCCAAACACACAGAAACAGGCTGTCGGTTTCTTCCCCGCCTTCTCCTCCTCCCCCTCGCCCCATGTTCCCAAGAAAGAAACAGGGCACAAGTCGAGGGTCCAGCACTTTATTAGAATCACGGGGCACAGAACCGACCGCTTGGGTCTCACCGAAGGGTTGTCTTACCCCCTCCCCGGGGAAGCCCCGGGGAGACAGCCCTGCCTGGTAGGGCAGGCCAGTGGGAGGGAGGGGGCAAGGGCAGGTTAAAAGTATAAACACAGACATGGTGGGTTCCCAGCTCAGTGTCAGGTGGGTGATCTTGGGCGAGTCTCTTAACCTGTCTGAGCCTTGGCTTCCTGGCCTGTGACATGGAATCAATGACAGAACCTTCCTCACTGGGTTGTTGGGAGACTGGGTGAGACAATGCCTGTGAAGGGTCTAACACGGTGCCTGGCAGATTGCAAACAGTCAATGAGTGGGAGCTGCTACGATTATTTATTAGGAGAGAGTCAGCGAGCTCCGTGCTCAGACGGCTCCAGTCTGTGAATGAGGGGGAGGGGATCTCATCCTTCCTAAATGTCTCGGATGTGGCCTGCCAGGAAGACAGGCCAGGTCACAGGTGAGAGCCACCCGGTCCCTGGGAGTACAGGGATCAGACCCGCAGGTGAGGATTCTGGGGCCACGGCACCTACTGTCCCTACCAACTCCATTGAAAAGCGCTAGGAAGAATTTGCAGAAAGTTCTAGTGCAGCGCCTGGACTGCCTTGCGTCTCAGGCATTTGCTCACTGGCATTCCCTGCGTCTGTTCAGACAGAGCTTCTCTTTATTTTTATTTTTTTGTAGTTTTTGCTTTTGGCTAAGGACTCGCCGTGGGCCACCGAACTTGGAATCAACTCTGGCTGTGCCTTTGGCTGCCTGGGTGAACTTGGGCTGCTCATTTCACCTGTCAGCCTCACCAACCAAAACTGAGAGCTTTGAGGACAAAGCCAGGTTACAGAAGTAAACTCTAAGTAGTGGAGGCGTCACAGGTAATGAGGTGATGGATGGGCTAATGCATTCACTGGTGCAAAGTGGTTGGGGCAAAATGAACATCAGGGTGTGTGTGTGTGTGTGTGTGTGTGTGTGTGTGTGTGTGTGTATTTGAGAGGGAGAGTCCCAGTGTTCCTGGAGTAAGTAGAGACAGGTATCACCACAAGAGGGCGCTCTGGGCCTTTTGTCTTCTGGGCTTTGATTGAAAAAAGTTTCATTTTTCTGTGGTTGCTTTCCAAATGGAACTAAGATTTATGGTTTTTAGTTTCTCTAACTGATTTAATAAACTGTTAAAATAAATTCACGTCCGTTCATTAGTTTATCCATTAGGTAGATGCCCTATCGTGGCCCCTGCCACAGGGCACCCTGGGAAGTGGGGTGAGGGGCAGGGGTGAGGACCGGGAGAAGCATGTACTTTACGGCGACCTGGTTCAAACACTCCTCATCCGAGTGCCACGACAGATTTCCCAAGAGTACAGCGGTGGTGAAGTTCCCACATCCAGGCTCACAGGAATGTTACGAATCGGACAAAATGGAAAGAAAAAGCAGCTTAAAGGTCAAGAACACCGCGTGCAAGCCCTCTTACCTCCAGCGCACCGCCTTCTCCTGGAGCCTCATCCTGTGCTTGAGCTGAGGTCCCACGGGGACAGCTCTGGGTGGGAAGGAGGTGAGTCCAGTTGCTAAACCATGACCTCAAGAACAGTATTTCCAGGAATCCCCATCTTAGCATCTAAGGGATTCCTGGGAAAACTGGACCGTGAGGACAAGGTGAGAGAGGGGCCTTCAGCACCAAGGCCCCGCCACGTCCCTAAGGACCAGCGGGAGTCTTCCTCGGCTTCCGGCCCCATCTGCAGAAGCCAGTGTGGATGCCACGCATTGCAGGACTGGCTGATTGCTCCAGAAGGAGTGACTGGAACTTCGAGTGCCCTTGGAAAGTACCTTCCCTGCAGTCAAAGGCCGTGTTGTTGACCAGAAACCATCTGGCATCCCAGCCGTTCCCCTCCTCCCCACCCATGACTGACGGGGGGCTGTATGTATTCCCGAGTCTCCAGCCAGAGGGAGGGTTTGAGTCTAAACCCTGGGCAGATCCGGTTCTCAGTCTCCAGCAACTTCTTCCCCTGGTCGTCTCCAGCAAAACCACGTAACCTCAGCTTTCCTCAGCTGTAAAATGGGACAGGAGAGGACCTCCCGGATAACGTGAGACAGATACAGTTTGGGAGGAGGGGTGGAGTAAGGCAGTCCATAGGATTAGTGGAAACCGGCTAGGTCTGTCTTTGCTGAAAGTGACCCAGGATGTAAGGAGAAGACCAGGTTCATTTATCATGTCCTCCTCTTGCACCCCCACCCGCAGGTTCCAAAATCACACGCACTGGGTAAGAACACGACCCCGAAAGCGGACAGATTAGGCTACGACCTTGACTAACACGATCATTGTGTGGCCTTGGGGGAACGGCTTAACTGAGCCTCAGTTTTCTCATCTGTAAAAAGGGGTCGGTAACACTGGCCACCTTCCAAGCTTCTTGGGAGGTTCAATAAGATTGTGCTTAGCCCAGAGAGTCTCCTCTGCTGTTCCATGCTTGCCTGAAGCCTCTGAGACGGGTCGGACGTTGCCTGGAGCCAAGGTTAGGCACTCAAAGGATGAGGCGTCTGAGCCAAAGCTCGGGACTTTGGTCTTTCTGCAAGGGTTTTTAGGAATTGTCCGTCCAGTCCACACAGGATGAATGGGTTTCAGCTCTGCGTTATTGCCTGTAGCTATCCGGGACTTAGTGCTGGGAAGGATTTTGAAAGGCGCATCTGAACTCCTCAACAGACGATGCCCTGACTGATGAGCGGTGTGTGCCATGGGCTCAGAGACAGAAAGCAGAGGCGGGGTTGTCCGGATAACGGCCACCGCCCAATGCCCCAACATCTCACTTCCAGCTGGACAAACGGGGGCGCCCGGAGGGGTCAGGACTCGCCCCGAATCATGAAGCAGGTAGTGGCCCGGGCAGGCCTGGGGTCCTGGAACTTCCTCAGCACAAGCAGCTGCCAACATGGAGACTGGACACACTCCCAGCCTTCCTGGTGGCCCCGAGCACAGCGGCCACTTACGGCTTCTGGGCTGACAGCTGCAGAACAACTTCTCCCTTCCCGAGCTACAGTGCTTCATCTCAGACTCCCAACTGACCAGAGATGCAGCACTGCACCTCAGGCTGGGGGACAGGGTGCCACTGCTGGGTGCCGGGGGCGCGTGGCGGCCACTCCACCCTAGGCGGGAGAGGGGGCGTGAGGGGGCCCGCGGCTTCCCCCGCCAGACGCTGCCATAAGTGCCCCCACTGAGCCTCCCGCCCCCGTCCCGTCCGAGCCCTCTGCGAGGGCGACCCGCCCTCGCCCTCCCTTTTCTTTAAAAAAATTTTTTTTAACATTTATTTACTTTTGAGAGACAGAGCACAAGTGGGGGAGGGGGAGAGAGAGAGAGAGAGAGAGGGAGAGACAGCATCCAAAGCAGGCTCCAGGCCCCGAGCCGTCGGCACGGAGCCCGACTCAGGGCTCAAACTCACGGACCGCGAGATCATGACCCGAGCCGAAGTCGGACCCTCAACTGACTGAGCCACCAGGCGCCCCTCTTTTTCTTTCTTTTTTTTTTTAAACCAGCTTTGTCGAGATGTAATACACACGCTCCCGCCCCCCAATTTAAACGTACGAAGAAATGGTTTTTAATATGTTCACAAAGTTGTGCCACCACTGTCGCAATTAATTTTAGACCACGTCCTCACCCCCAAGAGAAACCTCTTCTCCGTTAGCCCCTCGCATCTCCCACCAGCCCTGCTCTGGGCAGGCCACTTCTGTCTTTGCAGAGCAGTCTGGACTCACCCGATACGGTGGCCCCATCCCCACCTTTACCCGCTGCTCATTCCAGCCAGACGGCACCTTCAGGGTACTTGTGTGGACTTCCTGCTCCGGCTCCTCCCGACTCCCCAGCCATCCTTCTCAGACATCCTTCCGGAATGCTCCTATCGCCTCCACGCTTACGAGCCTGAAAGCGCTCACCCTCCTTCCGGCTAAATTCCCAAACCCTCACCGAAGATCACGAGGACCTCTTCCTCTTCTCCGGTGCCCACCACGTCTGGACTCTTAGGGGGTGCTCCCCCTCACGCCCCCTGCTGACTCCTCTCCCAGTGCTCCGTGCCTACTCAAAAGGCTGCTTTTTCTGGGAAGCCCTCCTCCACCGCCTCAGACATCAGGACGCCCTGGTCAACGTCCTCACACATGCTGTGTCCACTTTCTAATCCTGTGTCACACGTGGTGTGCAATTCTCCTCCACTTGTGGGCTGTGTGGACCACCTGTGAGGGAAGGGACCCGGCTGGCTGGGCTCACCACTGAAGGTAGTTTCCCCCAGTGTAGACGCTCATTAAGCATTGGTTGAATGGCTGAATTGTTTTCCTCAATCTGTTTCTTTCCGGGGTCAGGCTGCAAATGGCATCTGGGCCTGACTGGGCTAGTATCCAGTTCCCTGGGGAGAGCGCCCAAATTTGTGGGTTTAGGGGTGTCCTTGGGCCTTGCTGCGGTCTTTGTACGTGATACTGGGCCCCAGGGAATGCCATTTGGTGGATGAATGAATGGCCACGGAGATAAATTGTTTTCCTCTTGAGAGCGGGCTTGGGTGGGAACCTCCGAGTGATCAGGCAGAGCTCCCTCGGTCCCTCCTGCCCCGCCAAGTTCTCGGGGAACCCCCAGAGGACCTTCCTGCGTTGCTGGATGTCTACTGTGGTGGCCTTGATATGTGGCGACATGTGGTGCATGACGTACACTTTCAGAGATATCTGAAGGCTTAAGAGGGGAGGCGGTGGGTATCCTCTCCTTAGAAGAGAGCAAAAAACCACACACTTCCTTAAAAAAAAGAAAAAAAAAGGTATCTCCTGTGCCTCTATCAGAAATCTGAAATTTGGCCCGAATCAAAAGAGTCTCTCTCTCTGGTCTGCCATGTGGAGCAGCTCAGTCCCCAAGGCCTCCTGAGAGGGACAGCCCCATCCTGAGGTATTCCCAGCCAAAGAAATGCCTTTCTCTAATATGGAATTCTCCTGTAGGAACTCTTTCCAAACTGCATTTAGCTGGGGAATGATTCCAACAACCCACCTTCGGGGTCCTGGGCAGCCCACAGCCTGTCCATGCCACTCTCCCACCAGCCCTGCGAGAGAACGTGCTGGGCCTGACAGCTTGAAGCTTTCAGTAAGAAGCTGGGGGCCGGGGGCTGTCCCGACAAAGTGAACTTTCCAGGGCCCCGGGAACCAAGGTGATAAAGCCAGCCTCCCGCGTCCCTTGCTGCACAACTCTTTCTGAAGCCTTCAGCTGCCCACCTTTGGCGTCCCTGCGTCTTCCCCTCGGGTCTCAGGCTTCAGGCTCAGGCCCTTGCAAGCCACGGTACCAGGGGGACGGTAATCACACCGCCTGGGGCTCGCTCTGCTTTTTCTTACCTTTGTCTCCTCGTCAGGAGCAGTGTTAGAGTTTCTCATGAATGGTAGCGATTTGTACGTACCTATTGCCAGTGACTCGTGTTAAATGTAAAACTATTGTGACGGTTTGCAGATGTGGCAAAAATACGAAAGGGGGCGTCTGCGTGACTGCAGCTCGGGGAACTGCGCCCCGTGACGCTGGACCTTCAGGACAGCTGGTGAGGCCGGCAGGGGTGTGTTGTGACCTCCACGGGGGGGACCGGGACGGGGAGGAGGTGGTTCTGTGGGCACAGCCTGGCTCGAACCAGGGGAGTCGCGGGCTGTTTCCGCACGTCCCATTAGGCTCCGAATATTGTGGCCGAGAGAGCCCCCCTCCTGCGTATGGAAACAGGAAGTAGATGGGAGGCAGGCCCATGTTCCCGTGGGAGAAAGTGATGCAGGGACAGGGCTCCATGAGCAGCCTTTGGGGGAAGCTGTTTGCTTCTCCTCTGGCTATAGGCTGCGTACTTCTGTTCCTTGTAGCTAGGAAAATCACAGTGACGCCGACTGTAATAAGAGCAGTCATTTGTTGACTGTTTTAATTGTGCTAATCCCCTCGTATCCCCAAGGCTCTGTGAGAAGGGAATTTTCCAAGGCCACGGAGTTAGGAGCTGAGCTGGGTTCCTAACTCAGAACAGCCAACCCCGGCTCCCTCATCTTTAACCTCTATGCCGAATGTCTCCTCCCCTGGCCAATTTACCAATCCTTTGGGTTTGAGACAGGGTCTCACCATTTCACCTCACCATTCAGCAAGCCTAGGGTGACTTCTATGTGCCTAGGGGAGATGGGACTGATGTCCTTGCCCTGGAGGAGTGCAGTCAGGCTGAAATGGAAGAAGGATGTCCCTGGCAAGGTGAATAGGGCACAGATCCAAGTGGCACCAGGGAGAGCCTAAGAAAGGACTGCCAAGGTCTTAGAGGACAAAGAGGTTCTCGCCCCAGGGGGAGAGCTGGGAGGACTTCCTGGAGGAGGAGGTGGTGGGCTGGGAGGAGGGCAGAGATGCAGGAAGCGTGTCCTCTTGCCCAAGAACTCTTCCCTTGAGTCTTTCTTACTTGTCCAGCAGGCAGACAGTGCTGGCCCTGACCCCTGGTCTCCTTCAGATGAGAAGGAGGTCGACAGCCCTCCTATTCCACTTACCCCACCAGAGGCTCCTTCTTACTCTTGGTCCCCAGTCAGAAGACAGCGGGCCATTTGGGAGACCTGAGTTCTGTTCCAACCGGTGTGGTCACTTCTCCCACGTGCTTCCCCTCTCTGTGGCTCCCTTTCCCCTGTGTCCAAGGAGACACTTGAGCAGGTGGCCTTAGACTCATAGCGGGCGGATTCTTACCTGGTGCCGGCTGTTGGCAGTCTGCGGCTTTGCTCCCAGAAACGGGCCAATTTCCCCTCACTGCTCCCTACTGTCTTCAGGAAATGTCGCCAAGCCCAGCCCGGGGGAGCCTCTGTCTTCTTGGGAAGCTCCGGGGAGGCTGGGAAGGAGAAAATAAACAGTGGCTGTCTGGGTTTTCTCGCCAGGCCCAAGTGAGGAGGCCTCCCCAGCTCCTTCCCTTATATGGGCAGGCTGCTCTGGGCCAGAGCCGTCACTGTCACTGCACTCCCCCACCCTCCACCACCACTGAGGGCTGGGGGCCACTGCTGGGCACCTGGGCCTCTGGTGCTGCCGAGGCTGCGGCAGGGCTGAAGGTACGGGGTGGGTCCCAGGATATGTCTCCATAGTTGCCTCTATTGCTTAGCCGCCTGTCATGGCCTCTAGGCTACTTGGGGTGGAGCCCGTAGGGAGGATTTTTTTTTAATGTTTATTCATTTTTGAGAGAGAGCGTGAGCGGGGGAGGGGCAGAGAGAGAGGGAGTCACAGAATCCGAAGCAGGCTCCAGGCTCTGAGCTGTCAGCACAGGGCCTGAGGCAGGGCTCGAACTCACGAACTGTGACATCGTGACCTGAGCCAAAGTCAGAAGCTTAACCTAACCGACTGAGCCAGCCAGCCCCCTCCCCATGCCCCCACCTCCACCGTGGGGAGGATTTATACTGGGATGAGGGGTGGAGGAAGAGAGTTTCTACCTGGTCCCGACTTAATCCCCAACTCGTACTGTGACCTTGGCCAGGCCTTTTCCCTCTCCCACCTCTGTGTCTCCCTGTGTCAAATGAGGGTATGAAAAGTATTAACTAATCCTCACGGTGAGTCCCACGAAGGGGAGCTTCTGTACTCCATTTCGCAGAAGGGAAAACAGGCTTGGCGAGGCCAGCTGGACTACAGCCCTCCAGCTAGAAAGGCAGGGTTTGAACTTGGGGCTGTCGGCCTTCAGGGTCTGTGTTTGGAATGGGCTGCTTGCTAAGGCTGCTCTTGCTGTAATATTCAGCCGCTCGCGTGTGCCATATGGAAAAGGCATCTATCTACGGGTGCCGCTCCCTCAGAAGACCGGGGGGCCCCAGTGCCCAGCGGCCAAGCCCAAAGGAGCCTGACCTGTTTAGCAATGGGCACACCAAGGTGTTCCTCGGTGTTCCCAGCACCCCGGGCTGGAGCAGACTCAGGGCTCACGAAAGGGGAGCTGTGGAATCCCTGAACAGCAGACGTCAGTAGTCACATCTGTGCTATGGGCACAATCTCTCAACTCCCAGGCCCACTCTGATGATGGAACAAAACGATGCATGAGAATGCACTGAGATGTCACCTTTATAATCGGCATTGTCTCTGTTCATAAGCTCCTTTTTCTGTCTCTCTTGTGTCTTGTCCCCAGGCCATCTTCTTCCTCCCAGGCTGACCAGTTCTCACCTGCCCAGCTGTGGGACTGACGAGGATGGTTCTGCTGGGAGCCGGGGCTCTGGGCCCTGGCAGCAGTGATCACGGGAGAGGCTTTGGGAAGGGAGGTGGAGGGGAGGAGGGGATGGGCTGCTGGGAACAGCTCAGAGACGAGCCTCGCACAAGCACTGACATCCTGTGTGCTCTTGGGCCAGCCCATCCGTCATCCCGGCATCCTCTCAGATCCCTGGCCCTCTTCCTGGGGGCCCAGGGGCAGGTCTCCAGGACGGAGGACAGACTGTCAGCGTGGCCGAGGGACAGCAGCTGGCCGCCCCGCAGGTCTGCTCAATGTCGGAGCTGGACAGTGCGGGGGGGGGGGGGGGGGACAGGGGAGGAGGGGAGAGAGGTGTCTGCAGCCCTCCTAATCCAATTTGTTCAGGCCAGGGCTCTGATGCTCATTGGCTAGCGATCGAGGGCCCAGGGGTGTGCGCTGTGCGGGGGCCCACGTTTGCTCACACGTGTGGGGCATGTGCAGAGGTGAACAGGTATGCTGCGTTATATAAGCCAGGCCTGGGCCTCGTCACCTGTCCTGGAGTGTCAGCTCCCTGCCAGAGCCCTGCCTCCCCCTCTCCCGCCATCAGGTCTTTGTCCACTTTTTCCAACCCTCCTGAGACCGGGTGCCAGAACCCCGCTCTGAGAGTGAGCGCCTCGGCTTCTCTCTGCCTCCGTGTCTCTACCTGCCTTAGGGAGCTGATACCTCACCCCTGCCTGCTCTACCGGCAGGGAACGAAAACTGGCGAGTGTTGAAGAATGTGGTGGAAGGGACGAAAGCTATGACGGTTTCTTGGGCTTCGCCGTGTGCCCAGCAGCGGGCACACGCCTGACCTCACAGACCCTTTCGAGGCCCTGTGAGCTGGTTATCACCAGGCTCACCACGCCCAGGTCTGTCTGCTTCTAGAGCCCGACCCTGTGTACTCCTTCCCAGGGAATTCTGCTGTCCTCCCCCAAGGCTGTCGTTCTCCGTAGCACAGAGGCTTTCCTTGCTAGCTTGTAGGGAGCGTAGGGTGGGGTGGATTTCTAGCTCCGGCTTGGTTTTCCCTTCTCTGACTCCATTTCTTTTCTCCTACAGCCCACATGTAGCAGCTTTGATGGCCCGCACCCCCTCTGTCAGCAGGGCCTTCCTTCAACTCTTCCCAGTGCAAGGCCTGGTTTCCTGGTCATTCTGAGGGTCGGGATGGGGAGGTATCCTGGGGCGCAGGGCTGTTGCGGGAGCCCCCAGTGGCAGGGCTGGGGCTGTGGAAGGCGTGGGGGAGGCACTCACAGCTCTGTTTTCAGGGTCTCTGCCGCCTGGCCTCCTCTCTGGTCCTCAGGAGGCCCCCTCTGGGGTGCTTGCTCGTCCAATGTCAGCGTTGCAAGAGTGGCTCCCACCGGCCAGTGCCCTTGCCTGAAAGAAACAAAGATACAGCCTTTCAAAAGGATGCTGGGGAGCCCTGTGGCCAGAGCCCTGCTGTCCATGGGTCCTGACTGGGCTTCTGGGCTCTGAGGGACTGAATATGGGCCTGGCCTCCTGCTGGGTCCCCAGAAGTCTGAGGCTGAGCCTGTTAGGATCTTCCACGCTCCAAAGAGCCTGCTCCTCAGTCCCTAGGCAGCCACTGTCCCTGCTTTACCTGCCCAGCTTTCCAAGGGAGTGTTCTGAGCGGCTCTAAGCTCCAAGAGCAGCAGGGGCCACGGTCCCTTCCCAGCACACTAAGGCCCCAACGCGAAACAATGGGTCTGGAAGAAAGTTTCCCAGAGGCCCCTCTGACCAATGGCTCCACCTCCGGCCTCAGACGTCAGAAAGGAGCCATTTAGGGGTAGGTCCAAACTTTGGGTTACCACAGTGGCCAAGGCCAAGGGGACAGCCCTGGGGCCGCCCGTGACTGCTTCGAGCCGCACAAGGCTTTCACCCTGCAAAGTGCTTCCTTCCATAACTGAAGGTACCACCTCCGCCAGGGGTAGGAGTAACTTCCCCGCTTAACCGAGGTTCTCAGTGGCTCTGCAGTGTGCCCAGCGTCATCCACTGGCAAGAATCAGAGGGAAGCTTGAACCCAGGGCGGCTCACGCTCCATCCAGCCTGAGCAGCGGCCTGCTGGATGACCCCGAAACAAAGCTCACGTCGTTACGGTCATTGCAAAAGCCGCTGTGCCCTCTGCTGGCTTTGCTCACTTCCAAGAAACACGAGGGCCTGGGAATGGGCCACATCTGGGACCCAGATGGCACCACAGTGGGAGAGGGCTGAGCTCGAAGCTCCTCGCAAGCACAGGAAACCGTGCCCACAGCCGGGTCCCCCTGGAGGGGCTTCCTTGCCCTCAGCTCCCCTTCCTTGCTCCCTCACGCATGTACACGTATTGCAGCCTGTGCCCTCCTTGGACTCCAGGGTCCTGGGATTTCCACCATACGTTTGCAAAGAACAGAGAACCCAGGCCCTGCAGCCAGGCAGGTCTGCACCGAACCTCCCCCTAGCTCTTTCTAGCTGTGTGACCTAGAGCTGGTGGCTTCACCTCTCTGAACTTGGTCCCCGACCTCAGGCTTGTTTGTGAAGGTCAGCTGAGGTCCGTGTCAAATGCAGGCCCAGTTGCTGGCATGTAGGGAGCCCACATACATGGCTGCATTTCCATTATGAGCCCGGGGCTGGACCCACAGTGAGGCATAGGCTTGGGAGGGAGGGAAGCAGGAAGGATGGGGGCAAAGGTCCAGAGAGGCATCCAGAGAAGATGTGGATGCTGGGGTGGGAGCCACTGCGTAGGGCCCCTTTCCATGTCCCCTCTGTGATGCGGCTTCTCCGGGCCTCTGTTTCCCAGGGCGCCCTCCCACCCCCTTGACACCCCAGCTGAGTTCACTAGCCTCACACGCTCCCTACTTCCTCCCCAGGGAAGGCTGCTGCTGGGGACTTTTGAGCAAGCCCTGGGAATGCAGTTTGAGGCTGAACTGAGAGTGATGGAGGAAGAGGGAGAGGAAGGGGGTTCCACCTGCCTGGCCCCTAATACCAAGCTTGGTGCTCAGGCCCCGGGAGTTTTGTCAGGCCTGTGTTCACTGGGGTGGAAACGGGGCTGTGGGCAAAGAAGCATTTGCAGAGTAAACGGAGGTGTGCGGACCCCGGCAAAGGTGCACATCTCCAGAAGCAGGGAGACTTTCCATTTTCGTTATGCCTCTTGTACTTCTCCCTAGCGTGCTGTCTGTTTAAAACCAACCAACCGCAGTAAAGGGATTAGTTCTCCCTTCTGCCCTGTCCACTTTGCAAAGAAGTGGGGCCTCCAGGGTCCCGGTTTGCTGGCTCTGAGCGATGCTCTCTGGATACTACAAATGCTGGTTTCTTCTGGAGCGTGCTGGATGGGAAGAGCAGCCGGTTAGAATCCAGGTCACCTGTGGACACGCGGTGTGATTGCGGAAAGAGACTTCCCCTCTCTGGGCCGCACTGTGATGTGGTGGGGAGGGGACTGGACTCCATGGTATCCCACTGGGGGGATGGCTTGACCCCAGCCCATCCCCTTGGTGTTAGTGTCAGTGTGCTGGAAGGTGGACGGTCTGCATGGATCTCCACGGAGCGAGAGAGAAGGGGCACCGAAGGTTGAGGCTGGAACTCCCCCGCTGGCTCTCACTTGCTTCCCCTGCTAGCCCACCCTATGCTCAGCCTGGAGCAGGCCACAGGGACCTGGGCCAGGTGGGTTTTCTGCAGCAGGACTCAAAGTCTCAGAACGTTAGTGCTGGAGGCAACCTCGTCTCGCGCCCATTGCTCGGATGAGGAAAACCGAGGTACGGAGAGGAGAAGCAACCCACTCAAAGTGATGCAGTCCAAGGCCCAGCTGGGACTGGCTCTTTCGACTCACGGAGGGATCCTAATCTGTTAGATCTTAACAAAGAGGCCCTGGGAGGGAGGCGGGAGAGAGGGGGCCTTTAAGTTCCTTTGGCTTTGAAGATGGAATAATCATGACTTCCTTTTCTAAATATCTTTTGGCCCTTCCTAGAACCAGATGGCGGATGTTTGGAATTTATGTTGTAAATAGTGTTTAAGAAGGGGATGGGGGTGAAGATGTGTTACTTTCTCCTTCTTCCAAAAGCCGGATCTGAAGGAGGGGATGGGGGGGGGAGGGGAGCTGTGTATGAGATGGGGGAGAAGAGAGAGGAGACGGGGAGGAAGAAGGAGGAGTCATTGACCGAAGGGCAAGAGGGAGAGAGGCAGGGCGAGGAAGAAAGTGAGTGAAGAGGGGGTGAGGGGTGAGAAGAGGGGCAGAGGGAGAGAAGGCGGGCGAGGGAGATGGGGAAGGGGCTCCCCGGGCTGCAGGCTCCGACAAGCTCCATCTCAAGTCCAGGAGCAAACCCTTGAGTTTTCTAAAAATAGCTCAGCCTTTCCCCCAGTGGGGCTGGCAGCAGGGACGGGGAGAGAGGCACGCTTGCCCTTTTATGGTAAGAAAAATTCAGATCCCCAGAGGGGGAGCTGGGCCAGGAGCCTGTAGTTCTGGATGAGGCCCAGCTCTGGGGTCCAGGGTGGGACAGTCTGGGTGAGGTCTGTGACTTGGTGGGATGTCCTGGCCGGTTGGGGGGAGTGGGAGAGGGTAGCTCCATCGTCTGTGAAGAGAGAGCTGGGGTGGCCACACTGGAAAGCCCTGGGATCCTGGTGGAGCCCCAGTGATGGAGTGCAGGACCTTAGAGAAACATCTGGTCCACCCCATCTCCCTGTTTTTAGAAGAAACTGCATCCCAGAGAGGGAAAGAGACTGTGTGGACGTTTGAGGTGTCAAGGTAAATAGATCCCAGGCTCACGTGTGGATGGCTAACATGCCCATTACTCTAAAGGGCAGCGTGGTTAGTGGAGAGAGCACTGGTCTGGGCATCGGGGGACCCGAGGGCCCACTTCCCATTTGCACATGGTTTGCTGTGTAACTTTGAGCAATATGCTGAACCTCTCTGGTCTCTGATTCCCCCACTGGGGTGATCTTCAGGGCCGTTCCAGCTTCTTGCTTCTCTGGGAATTCCGAGGCTGGACAGCAGAGCTTGGGCATAGAGGATGCTGCTCCCAGTAGAGGGGAATCTGCAGGTTGCTGTTTTCGTCCTGGCTGACTTCCTGTGCTCAGGCAAAAGCTTAGATGGATCGAGACAGGGAGAGAGGAGGGGAGACTGAGGCAGATCATGGGTGGAATCTCTGACTGTTTAAGCTGGTTGGGTCCAGCCCCGCTCTGAACACACTGAGGCCAGAAAAGACCTCATACTCATGGTCATGCTCAAGGTCATATGGAGGGTTGAGGCAGAGCCAAGAATAGAACCAAGGGCTTCCCCTCCCAGCCTTGGGCTCTTTCCTCTGCAGGAGGCCTCCCGTCTGCAGCAGCTGACAATGTGAGGGACTATCTCTGGGCAGGAAAAGAGTGTTCCTGAGCAGAGCAGTTAGAACTCAAGATACACCGTCATCTTTTGACTACTTCTTGGGGATAGTTATGTCCTGGGGGGGCACCTGCCTCTCTTCTGTCCCCTTCCCTTGGCTTTGAGGACCATATCGTAGCTTCCATCTCTGGATACAGGCAGGGAAGAGGCAAAGAAGGATGCACCGGGCTAGGCGGCCACCCTGGCAGTGTGATCTTGGGCAAGTCCCTCCCCCACCCTACCCCGCTGTTGGCCTCAAGGTTCCACATCTATAACACGCTCTTGTTAGGTCCCTTTTTGCTCTAACAGGATAATGACACTATGAGTTTAAAATTCAACACCAGGAATGATGACTAAGCATCTGCTAGGATCGCCAGGGTGAGCGAGAGGGATTCAGTACTACTCTGTAGCTTTATAATCCATTGAGGTGGGGACCCAGTGCCCAAGGTTCCTGGGAACCCCAATCCTGAACCCGAGCTGATTATCTGACCCCAGCCTGAACCCAGAACTCACGGAGCTCTGGTGTCACTGCCGAGGCCTGGCTGTCCCCATGGCTCTGCCCTGGCCTCTACTCTTTCCCACACGGCTGCCCTGTGTGGTTCCCCTTCCTATCTGCCCACGGCCCATCTCTGCACACCCAGACTTTCTGTGACTCAGCCCAAAGAGGCTTGCTTTCCTCTTACAGCCTCCTGTGACACCCCCACCCACTGCTAAGGGAAAAGAGGGACAGGAAAGAAATAGG
This sequence comes from Panthera leo, assembly GCF_018350215.1. Lineage (NCBI taxonomy): Eukaryota > Metazoa > Chordata > Mammalia > Carnivora > Felidae > Panthera > Panthera leo. Next base: position 196,849,972 of record NC_056679.1, read on the forward strand.
GACAAAAATAAAGCGTCTTGTTCTAAATTGGAAGCTTCCCTGTGACCCTCCTGGAATTTCCATGTAGACTCTCGGGGGCGTGTGAACAGAGCTCCCAGGGACCCGGGCCCCCTCTGCCTCATTCTTGCTGGGGTGGAAGGCCATCGGCTGAATGCTCCCTGGAGACCCAGTCTTACAAGCAGGCTCCAGGTCTCCCTGGTCAGGCCTGGTGGGTTCCCTGGGAAGGACGAAAAGCAGCAGTGGGGTGAAAGGAAGTGGAGGGGAGGAGGGTCCCCAGAGGGCCCTTGTGAAGTCAGGGCAGAACTGATGTCATGCCTAGCTGGGAATCTGACATCCAGGCAGCAGGGGAGTTCAGTCCCAAGGCAGCCAGGGCTGTGATGTGAAGTTCCAGGCTGGTGGTGGGAAAGGCCACGAGGCTCAAACTCTTCTAACTTGATTTCTCTCCACAGTGTCCGTGCTAAGCTTGCATACCTCTGGGGATGGGGAGCTCAATCACCTCATCTCTCTTTGGACAGACTCTTGGAGACTCCTTCCTAATATTCCCACTGACACCTGCCCCTCTGGGACTGCATGTCCTGTCCTTTAAGGTTACAAAGAACAAGTGTCTGTTCCCTAGAAAGCTCTTTGGAGGTTTAAACATGGCGACTACAGCTCTCGGGCTCCCTACCCTTCCTAATCCCACCCAAGGTCTCCTATCCCATTATTTGATATCTTAGAGTCACTAATGCCGAATTCCCAGGGCTCTCCCCTGCGCTGGGGCTCTTGGCCTGACGGTGTTGGGGAAAGGATACAAGCAGGCTAAATAAAGAAAGGGACTCCCTCCCGAGACAGATACCAAGAAGGGCATCTACCACTTAATGGCATTTTGGTTGCAGGCTATTAAGGCCGCTTCGCCATCCAACCTTCCCCACTTTGCCAGCCTCAGATCTCACCCGGCTTTAGACCTGCCCTCCGTTCCGGTCAAATGTGCTTGTTTGCTGTTCTGAAAATGCCCTCCTAGTCCCGCCTCCATACCTTCGCACACAGAACTCTCGACCTGGAAAGCCTTCCCTTCTCTTCGCTGTCTATCCAGCGCATGCCATGCTGCTCTGACCACCCCTACTCCAGGTTCTTCCTCCCTGACAGTCCAGGCAGCCACCATCACACATGGGATGACCCAAGCGATCTCCCTTCCAGCCCAAATCATGGAGCATCACAGCCTAAAGGGCCCGGAGGGACAATGGAACTTAACCCAGTGTGTTAGCTGCAGAGCTGGGGTCCGAGTCCTAGCCTGATTCTTTCCCTTTATCGCCATCTTGCCCCAGCTTATCTCAGCCGACAGCCCTGGACTCAATGGGGTTGTCAGGTCACATGCCTGAGGTCTGGCAGGCTCCGGGGAGACAGGCCAGTGGCCTCTGAGCCTGGCAGACCAGCCAGGGGTGGTGCCCTGGCTGTTACAGATGCCATCCTGAGGCGGCAGCCTCCCTCTGGACCCTTCAGCCCCATCCTTGTTTGCCGAATGAAGAAGAGGAGGAGGAAGAAGAGGAGGAGGAGGAGGAGAGGAGGGGGGAGGAGAAGGAGGAAGAGAAGGAGGAGGAGAGGGAGGAGGAGGAGGAGGAAGATGGTATGGGGTGGAAGCTAGTGGCAGCTGAGCAGTGTCCCTGTTAAGGTCACTGGGGCCAGTGTGTTTCCCAGTTCGGGGCTTCTCCTTCTCCCTGGAAGCATGGCTTGGGGCAGAGGAGGGCCATTCAGGAAGGGACCTAGGCTTGTGGCCCATACGGGTGCTCAGGGAGGGCTGAGGTGAGGCTGCTTCTTCCAGCCTTGGTCTGGCTCACTGCCCCCTCCTCAAATCTCTGCTGGGTGGTGCTGGGTGAGGGGCACCCAGGACTGATGGGCCCCCCAAGGGTACTCAGTCCACACTACAGGGTGCTCATTGGCCGGAAGGATGGTTTGGCCAAGGTTTGCATTTTTGCCCTTGAGCAAGTGTGTGGATGGAGAGGGGGGGAGGACGGGGGTGGGGTAGGGGGAGCTCCATCTATCCCCTCACCATAACAATACTTAATCTAGAAGGAGGCACCAGGCTTCAAACGGTCCCCTTTCCAAATGCCTAGTTGGTCCCATTGGGCAGGCCAACTCTCGCTCACTGACTCAGTGGGGCGGCACTGGAGCTACGGGCACGGGGTCCTGGAGCCAGCCAGACCTGGGTCTGAGCTCCAGCTTGGCCTCTTACGAGCTGTGTGACTTCAGGCAAATGACTACCTCTCTCTGAGCCTCTGGGACCCCAGGGCCGGGCGCCTGGGAAGACTCGGCAAGCGGCATTTGCTGTTTTTGCAAGAACAAGGGCAGTTTATCCCCCCGAGGGAAGGAAGAGTTGAGCCCACTACGGCGCCTCCTTCCCTCCCAAAGAAGCTGCCTTGAGTACAACGGTTCCAGTTACCTGCGCTCAATGGCGGTCCGTGCAGAAGCAGGTGACCCGCCTTCCGAAGTCGCCTCAGAAGGTCAGCCTCACGCTGTGTCACAGCGCCTGTGTCATCAGGTAGGCACTTTCCCCTCTCACATCATCACAAAGAGAGTGAGTGCAGTACGATAAGATATTTTGAGAGAGACGCCACCCTCACAGAGGTTTTACTACGATACGTTGTTGTAATTGGTCTGTGTTATTAGTTATTGTTAACGTCTTACTGTGGTTAACTTCTAAGGTAAACTTTGTCACTGGTAGGTGTGCATAGGAGAAACACAATATGTACAGGGTTCAGCGCCCCTGCGGTTTCAGGCATGCCCTGGGGGTCCTGGAGCCGACCCTTTGTGGACGAGCTGGACGGCTGCTAGCACATTTTAGCAGTTATTTGTTACTGGCCACTTGCTCTGCGCCCGGTCACTGATCTGAGGGCCTCATGCGTTTGAACTCGTTTAATCCAGGCAACTCAGTAACCTGAGGAGACAGGAATTCTTATCACGCCCCCTGTCACACAGATGCTACGAGAAAGATCTGGAATTCAAACCCAGGCAGCCTGACTGCCATTCGGCACCTTTAATCACCAGCCTCTTGCATCTTTCTTTTTTTTAATGTTTATTTTGAGAGAGAGAGAGAGAGAGAGAGACAGAGTGTGAGCGGGGGAGGGGCAGAGAGAGAGAGGGAGACACAGAATCCAAAACCGGCTCCAGGCTCTGAGTTGTCAGCACAGAGCCCGACGCGGGGCTCGAACTCATGAACTGTGAGATCACAACCTGAGCCGAAGTTGGAGGCTTAACTGACTGTGCCACCCAGGTGCCCCCCACCAGCCTCTTGTATTTTAGCCCTGTTCTGGCAGCCGTCTGACCCCCGCCCCCCCCCCCCCCCCCCCCGCCCAATCCCAGTCCTCTCTTCACCTGGGCAAAGAGTATCACCCCACCTCTGAAAGCCCCCTCGCTCAGGAGTTGGCCTCGGTTTCCTCATCTGGACAAAAGGGGCCCGGATGAGTTGGTCTCCACAGGCCATGGGAATAGGTGATTCATGCTGTGCGCTAAGGCGGGTTTTGAATTGGAGAAAAGGTTTCTGGTGGAGAAGCATGGCTGCCAATAAGTCGCTTTTGCAAGCGGGGAGGGGGCCGCCTCTGTGGCCCTCGTATGTGTGGTGACGTCCCGCGGGGCCTGTCTAGACAGGCTGTCCGGAGATGGCAGCCCCCGTAGGCTCTTTCCCCCCAAATTCCTGCAGATGATCGGGCAGGCGGCCTCTGGTTGGAGCATAGCCGCCTCACACCGCTGGGCCGGGGGAAGGCCGCGTGAGCAGTGCTCATCCTGCCCCAGGGCCTCCAGGGTGCTCTGCGGCTTGGCGCATGGAAGGCGGCCTTCTAGACACCCATGTGGACAGCGGCGAGCAGAGTTTTGTTTCTCTCCTTTCATCCTTTTTTTTTTTTTTTTTTTAAAGTAAACTCTAGGGGGCGCCTGGTGGCTCAGTCAGTCAAGCCTCCCCTCTTGATTTCAGCTCAGGTCATGATCCTGTGATTGTGAGATCGAGCCCTGTGTCGGGCTTCGCGCTGCCCTTCCCCTGCTCACGCTCTCCCTCTTTCCCCCCCCCCCCCCCCCAAAAAAAAAAGAAAGAAAGAAAAAGAAATCCGACCATTTTAAGTGTTGTGAAGGCAGGGGATGCTTGTATGCAACTGGTAGGAGTGCAACTTGATTCAGCCACTTTGGAGGACAAGCCAGTGCTCTCCTATAAAGTTGACCAGGCATGTAGGCCAGACCCCAGCAATCTCTCTCTCAAGGTATAAATTCCAGAGAAACTCCGGCTCACAGGCACCAGGAGACGTGGACAAAAGTAGTCATAATAGCAACCATCAGAAAAAGCCTTCATCAGTTTTTTGCACGACCCCACGGCCCTGTGCCCTGGGGACTATTCACTTGGAAGACAGTGGTTGAGGCAGGACCCAGGCATAGCCCAGCGGTGAGGACCTCGGAGACCATCTCCCTAGCTCCTCAGGGCTCGCACGGGGAATCAGATACAGCCCCCGAGGGTTCGCGGTGACACTGGGCCTGGAACTTTCTATTCCCCAGAGCTATGTGTGTCAGCTCTTTCCCACAACTGGCCACTCTGGGAGAGGGCTGATTTTGCCCAGAGAGCTGCAGTGTGGCTCTTAGCGAGTCGGAACAAAGTCCTTTCTATCCTGGGGCAGCCGTGGGGCTGAGGAAAAAACAGTGGCTTTGAAACTAACTAGAACACTTGGCTTCAAGTTCTGGCGAGATCACCGTCTTAGCCAATCTCCTCTCTGAAATGGGATCCCTCCTCACTGCTTCGAGGTGTTGTGGTGGGCAAGCCAAGAGCGTGTATTTTGGAGCTGCGGACTAGGTTCAAATCCCCTCTGCCACTTTCTTAGTTGTGTGACCTTGGGTGAGCTCCAGTGGTTTCCTACTCTATAAATTAGGGATAATGAAATGATGCTGATTCCTGCCTCTGGGTAATCCTGGGAGGATTAAATGATACTACAAGTGATTCAGCCTGGCACCTGGCCTCCCAGGAAATCCTCCATGTATATTCACGAGGTCACCCCCACATTGGAGGGTCAGCAGGGAGTTCTGGGGTGGAGTGGCTGAGGGGCAGGTCAGGGGGTGGGAGACCCCGGGGGGAGAGAGCAGCTGGGGCAGCTGGCACAATACATGTCCAGCCTTAACAATTCGCGAGCTAGGTGACCTTAGCAAGTCACTTAGCCTCCATGACTCAGTTTCTTCATTTGTCCAATGGGGATCATAATTGCGCCTACCTCACAGGGTTGTTGTGATGATTTAGTGAATCGTTTCATGTAAAGACCTGAGGTAATGGCTGGACCATGGCAATCGCAATATAATTCTCGTATCTGCACCACCACCATGGAGTCCGGGATTCGGGAGGCCGGCTGCTTCTGTTCTAGCCCTGTCATCGGCTCTCTGCATGACCTAGAGCAGTGCTCTCTTACTGGATCCAGTTCCCTCAGCTGTGTTTGTGAGGGTCCCGGCTGCTTGGCCTCACAGCATTCTTAAAACTCTACATGTGCAGGGGCCCCTGGGTGGCTCAGTTGGTAAGCGTCCGACTTCGGCCCAGGTCATGATCTCGCGGTCCGTGAGTTCGAGCCCCGTGTCGGGCTCTGTGCGGACAGCTCAGAGAGCCTGGAGCCTGTTTCGAATTCTGTGTCTCCCTCTCTCTATGACCCTCCTTCGTTCATGCTCTCTGTCTCAAAAATAAATAAATGTTTAAAAAAAAAAAAACCCACAAAACTCTACATGTGTGGGAACTCCCCCCAGGAGCTTGAAACGCAGATTCCTGGGGCCCCACCGATGGCTTAACCTCTGGCCTTTGAGCTCATACCTGCTGTACCTTCTCTCTTCAGCAACTCTGAGCGCTCCCTGTCTGAGTTTCATTCCCACTTTTCTCTAAACAGAGCTAAGGTCATCTTGCCCCTCGAGAGGAGTAGGGTCCGGTGGTAACATGACACCAGCCCCATTTACCCTGCTCTTGGGTGCCTGTGTCCCTCTCTCTTCATGACAACCAAGTGACGTCAGAACCATACTCATTTTATAGAGGAAGAAGCTGAGGCTTGGGGATAGCAAGTGACTCGCCCAAGGTCACGCATCTGGGAAGTAAAAGAGCCAGGATTGGACCCAGGCAGTTGGATTCCAGAGTCTCCTTTAGGACCATTATGGTCTCAGGTCTTATGTGACCAGAGTGGGGCAAGCGAAGGTGGTGGGCGGGCTGGTGTTGGAGGGTTGTGTCCACTCTGGGCCCCAGATGTGGTCAGAGCATATTCAGAAGAGCGATACTGCCTGCACACCTTCCGGTGCCGATCCCAGGCCTCTGCCCCTGCACAGTCCTGCCTCGCGTGTCTGCTGCCTTCCTCTGAGGCCCCCACCACACCGCGTCACCCCTCCTGAAACCCTCTGCTGTGTGTTCGGTCCTCATGGCACCCCAAGGCCCTGTACCCCCTGGTTCAGAGATCAGCCCCTTCCCCACCAGAGGCTGCAACAGGGCCAGGCTCATCCTGAGGCCTCGGGGCTGTGGGCTGGCCCTCCCCTGGCCAAACCTACAGTCAGAGACCCTTCGGCTCTTTTCCGCCACTTGAGGCTCAACCTCTGAACGCTCCCATGGGCTTCAGGCATCTGCGTGGACTCTCGGCTCCGGGACTCGGGTGGGGGGCGGGGGACTTCCGGCACTGGCTGCCCTTTAGGCTGCAGTAGGGCTCCAGAAGCCACATCCTGCACGGAGACCTTGTTGTCCCACGGTTTCGTGGTACGGATGGGAAACTGCAGCCCAGAGAGGGTAGGGTGCCTGCCCAGGGCCACAGGGCCAGGCAGTGAGAGGCAGAGCTGGGGCTGGAGCCCACGTCCCCAGCCCCCAGCCAGCACCCTGGCCTTCCCCGCCCCTCTGCCGGTCTGCTGGAGCCTGCACTGACATAGCTTCGCCTCGGCTTTGCTTCTTGAAACCATTATTTGAAAACAGCTTTCCTTGCCAGGAGCCCCAGGCTTTTGGAGCTGTGAAATCAAACCTCCCAGAGCAAGGAAGAAGCAGTGTCTCCAGAGAAGCCGGGGAGATGGGCCCAGGGCCGGCAGGACACGAACGCCGACCGCTCCCTCTGCTCCCACCCCCCACTTAACCACAGCCACAGAGCCCTCCGGGCCAACTGGACCACAGACCCCGCCCATCCGGTCAGGGCAGGGTGGGCACTTAGAGATCATCCAGTCCAGCCCCTGGACAGATGGGGAAACTGAGGCCCGGAAAGGTGGAAGCGCAGAGCAGGTTAGCGAGAGAGCAAGGACCAGACCCCTGGATACAGCATGCCCCCTGCGGCGGATGCCACAGATGCCCCCATGTCTGCCACTGGTTCTTACCTCTCCTGGGGTCTGGTCCAGGTGTGGCTCCTTGCGGCCCGGACACGGGGGGCAGCCCATTTAGGGGACGGTTGGGGGCGTCACTGCTTCTCAACTAACTTGACCAGGCCTCTGGCACCCCTTACCGCCACGGGGCATTTTTAAACGGCTGGCACTGGGCCCCCCTCCCCTTAGCCCCTTGCCCGCTGCTCCTTGGCCACAGAGGGGCCCTCTGCCTTTTACCTTATATGAGCTGAAGAGGCGAGCCTGGTGTTGGGGTGAGGCGGGTGCTGAGTCCTCCCGGGGCCCCCCATTGGCCCGGGCGCCTGCCACGTGACCGCCTCGCCTTGACCTGCCCCCGGTGCCGAATGTTGCTTTTACCCCCTAAGGAAGGAGTGGTTGACAATTTTCATATTTCTTCTAAATTTGGAGATTTCAGACAATGCTGGGAGGCTTGGCTCCAGCTGCCAGAGCCCATGTGGAAGTCATTAAGCCAGAGAAGGGGGGGGGGGCGCGGGAGAGAGGGAGGCAGGGAGAGGAGGAGGAGGAGGAGGAAGGGGGACGGAGTTCTGAGACTTGCCAGTTGTCAGCCTGGGAACACGAGCAAACTCCCTGAGAGCTTGCTGTGTGTGAGAATTTCCTTCCTCTTTCCCCACTCCAGTGCCCCAGGACTGGAGAGGGAGTTCTGAGATTTTTCTGGGAACCCCCGGTGGGGAAGACACCAGTCCCGGTTCCTGAGGTCCAGGGTCTGGTAGGAATGGCAGGGGACAGGGGGCCAAGAGGAAGTAAATTCCCTCTCCAGAAAGCCGGGGCCCTGATAGGCCAACCCCATGGTTGTGCAAAGGAGGTCCCGGGCCCCAGAGGGGAAGGGCCTGTCCTGTCACACAGGAGGCAGTGATGGTGTAGAGCTTGAATCCAGGGTTTCCCTGCTGGGATGCTCTCTCCCCACTGTCCTAGTGGTCACAAATGCCCTTCTCTCACCAGTATGCTCCTTCTTTCTCATTAGGCTTCCTATAGAGTCCTTAACATTTTTCATGCCTCAGGGCCTTTGCACTTATAGCTCTCTGCCAGAAGGACCCTCTCCCTAGAATTTCCCACAGCCGGCTCCTTCCCCAGCAGCTGGTCTCAGCTTAAAAGTTACCTCTGGGGGAGGCTTTGCCTGGCCGCTGTACTACTCTCTACTACTCCCCTTGCTCCTCTGTGAAATGGGATAATAAAGCCTGCCTTGCAGTGCTGCCACGAGGGCCGCGTGGCACCTGCAGTCTTGGGGGACGGGTCAGGCAGAGACTCTGGAATCAGACTCAGACTACGCCCAGCACCACCTCTGCTGTTTCCCAAGGGGGCTGTGGGAGGGAGCTTGGGGAAGTAATTTAGCATCTACGAACTTCACTTTCCTCCTCTGTGGAATGGGGCAAGAAACAGTACTTGATGAAGTGCCAGCGTATGAGTAAGTGCTCCGCAAACGGGAGATCGTAATAAGGGTTATGATGCCAGACCCGAGGCATGGCAGATGCGCCGTCCCATTTAGGTCATTCCCTTCCGTCCTGGACCAAGAGCATGGGTTCCATTCATAAGCCCATCCCTGGATAGGGAAGGTCATGGTCGGGGAAGGCTTGCAACCCTCTCTCCCCGCCCTGCTCGGTCTCCCAGTTTCTCCCTCCAGAGCACCACCAACAGATGGCTGGGTACAGAGAAAACCAGCTGATAGAGCTATCAAAGTGATGGGAAATCCATTTTGGAGATTGTGAAACATACCTTATGCTTCTGTTACTCCTGTGTAACCAGCAAGGATTTTTCATCAAGGCAGAAAAGAAAAACAGAGAAAAACTATCAATGTATGTTGTAGAGACATCCACCAGTTCCATGGCCGAGAATTCTGTGCCCGGCTGAGCAGTGAGTTGGCTACCCCTGACCATCACCGGAGGTCAGGACAAGGACTTGAGCGACCCGGAGACAGATCCTAGGACAAGAGGTGTCCCAGCACCAAAATATCTTAAAGGGCTCACTAAATGGCAGCCATGTGTGATTCAGTCTCTATAAATCTGTCTCAAGCATTTTGAAGCCCGTTTTTATTTCCTCCCATACCCTCTCTTGGGAGTTATGGGTGCTTTATGTGTGTTAAACACTCTGGGAAGTGGCTTTTTTTTTTTTTTTTTTCCCAGACGGTGGCAAAAACAGCCTTGAGAACCCCTGCACTCCCAGAGGAAACAGGTCAATAAGGCCCCGGCTTAGTGTGTGTGAGTAAAGTGTCCTGGGAGGTGAAGGAGGCTTCTTGTTAAGGGGGGGGGGGGTATGAGAGTGGGCTGGGTGAGTTCTGTGTCCCCAGAGCGTGTGTGCAATTAGGGGTAAGGGGAATCCCAACCAGGAGGGTGAACGGCTTAGAGAACAGGAGACTCATGGCACCTGGAAGATGTCTTATAGCTTCTGGTGATCAAGGAAGAGAGTGAAGGGGTATAATTGGAACCTTCAGGAAGATAGGGTTTAGATCTACATAAGAAGGACTTTTTAAGTTGGTGGAGACTACCCAAGGATGAAATGGGCAAATGAGCTCTCTTGGTAAAGTGATGAGTTCTCTGTCACTAGAGGAATGCAAACAGAGGCTGGGTGGCAATTTAGCAAGTCCCTTCCAGCCCAGGGATCCTATGCATTTTATCTCACACTTCCCCCAACCTTCCCCTAACCCCCAGCTCTGACTTCGTACTGATCTGACTCGATGAGAGGTGATGGGTTGGGAGATAATTATGGACTGAAAAGGGCCATCACCCCTGAGTTAAAAACCAAGCTTCCTATGTTTTCTTTGGTAGGGATAAGACTTTCGGTTCATTGACTGACTTTGATCCTGAGGAGGAAGTCATGGTGAAGAAATGGTTAGAACTGTAATCAAGCCGATTTCTGAAAAACATCATTTCACACACAGCTGTCCCCAGTGTATTATGACACCCATTTGGATGGCAATAATAATAATAATAATAATAATAATAATATAATACACCCTCGATACTTAGATACTTGTACACTGATGTTCACAGCAGGGTTATTCACAATAGTCAAAATGCGAAAACAACCCAAGGGTCCCTCAGTGGATGAATGGATAAACAAAATGTGGCCTACACGCACCCCGCAATACCATTCAGCCGTGAAAAAGAGCAGAATTCTCTTCCACCGGCAACATGGGCGAACCTCGAACACATTATCCTAAGTGAAGTAAGTCAGACACAAAGGACACATGCTGTGTGATTCCACTCCTGTGAGATTCCTAGACTAGACAAATTCATGGAGACAGAAAGTAGGATGGGGGTTGCCAGGAACGGGGGGTGGGGGGAGGAGAATGCGGAGTTAATGTTTAATGGGTCTAGAGTCCCTGCTTGGGATGATGAAAAAAGTTCTGGAAGTGGATCGTGGTGACAGTTGCACAACACTGCGAACGTACTTATGTACTTACAAATGGCGAAAATGGTCGATTTTATGGAACGCGTGTTTTACCATGATCGACTAGATGATGTATCCGTTGGGGTGGAGAGTGCGGATGTAGCCCAGTGCCCTGCTGGGGGCTGAGTTTGTGTTTTGTCTGTCCCTGAGGCTACTGCATAGACAGGCCAGGACAGAAGGTCACTGGGAAGTGACTGGCAGGCGTGTCTCTGGGAAAGGAAGGAGGATAAGCTTCCCAGCTTCATCGCGAGAAGGAAATAACCCACTTCTTGTGTGGATCACCTGGGGTAACGGCGGTGTAGCACGGTCCTCCCAGACCTCCGTGACCCCCCCTGACCCCCAGGACGTGGGACAGGCTTGCACTGAGGGGCCCTTGGGGCTCTTTCCTGGGCTGGGGAGAATATGAGCTTCTACCTCTGTGGCCGCTTTGGAAAGTATGGACTTGCTCCACAATTTGGGATCTGACTCACCGAGACCAGCTTCCGCTGGACGTTCGTGTCTTTCTACCCCAGGCTGTGCACCTGCTGTAGCACTGCATGGGACTGCACGCTGCCCCCTCCCGAGACACCTGTAACGACCGGGGGTCCCCTGGATACATGCGAGGACGGTGGCGAGAGCCTCAGAGAGAGCGGCTCCGGGGCCCGTCTCTCTTCCTGCTGTTAGCATCATGTGGGCCTTGAATGTTTAAACCCGTGGGACCAACTGGGCCACACCGATCACACCCTGAACTGTGCAGAGGAACACCCCAGTAACGCATGTGCATGTGATTGCACGCGTGTGTGAAAATGCACTGTTAGATGTTTGAGAGAATATGGGGATTTGAGTGCTTTTAGCCCACTTCATGACTGTTTTCTGGGTTTGATATTGTCCTGATTTACACCAAGCACTCATTGTTTTTCACTATCAGGGGGAAAAAAAAAGGGAATTATCACTTTTCGAAAGGCGTACAACATGGAGGTTCCTCAAAAACTTAAAAATAGAAATACCGGGGTGCCTGGGGGGCTCAGTCGGTTAAGGGTCTGACTCTTGGTTTCGGCTCAGATCACGATCTCACAGTTCAGTTCGTGAGTTTGAGCCCTGCATTGGGCTCTCTGCTCTCAGCAAGGAGCCCGCTTCAGATCCCCACCCCTCTCTCTCTCTGCTCCTCCCCCACTTGCACTCTCTCTCCCGGTTTCTTAAAAATAAATAAACATTAAAAAAAAAAGAAATTGGGGGGTGGGGGAGAGGGGAAAGTGGGTGATGGGCATTGAGGAGGGCACCTGTTGGGATGAGAACTGGGTGTTGTATGGAAACCAATTGGACAATAAATTATATTTAAAAAATAGAATATAGGTTTTAAAAGAGAAAAAGAAAAAAAAAAAAAAAAGAAATACCATTCGATTGAGTAATCCCAGGGCAGGATGTTTACCCAGAGAAAACGAAAACGCTAATTTGAAAAGGTATAGGCACCCCCATGTTCCTGGCAGCATTATTTACAATGGCCAAGATATGGAAGCAATCTAGTGTCCATTGATAGATGAATGAATAAGATGTGGTATATAAACACACGGGAATATTACTGAGCCGTGAAAAAGAAATGAAATCTTGCCATTTGCAACAACAAGGATGGACCTAGAGGGTATTATGCTAAGCGAAATATGTCAGACTGAGAAAGACGAAAACCCTGTGATTTCACTTATATGTGAAACTATATACCAAAACAAACAAATAAGCAAGTAGCAGAAACAGACCCATAAGTACACAGAGCAAACCGATGGCTGCCAGAGGGAAGGGGGGTAGGGAGTGGGGAAAACGGGTGAAGGGGAGTGGGAGATACGGCCTTCCAGTAATGGAATGAGTAAGTCATGGAATGGAATGGAATGGAATGGAATGGAATGGAATGGAATGGAATGAGCTGTTAGCACAGAGCCTGACATGGGGCTTGCACTCATGAACTGTGAGATCACGACCTGAGCTGAAGCCGGACGCTTAACCAATGGAGCCTCCCAGGCATTCCTATTTTTTAATTTTAAATAAATGTTTATTTATCTATTTTGAGAGAGAGAGAGAGAGAGAGAGAGAGAGAGAGACAGCTCAGGGGAGGGGCAGAGAGAGAAACCTAAGCAGGCTTCATGCTGTCAGTGCAGAGCCCAACGTGGGGCTCAAATTCACGAACTATGAGATCATGACCTGAGCTGAAATCAAGAGTCAGATGTTTGACTGAGCCACCCAAGTGCCCCAGCTATACCTTGATTTAAAAAACAAACCAAAAAAAAGGTCACAAAGGTCCTTGACAACTTTGTGTTACAACTTACAAATGCCAACGGTGCAAAATCAAAAATGTAATAGGGTGTTAAATGTCCAGTGAATTAGGACCAGTCAGCATTCAGCTGTAGGAAACCATTCCTGCTAATTCAAGCAGAAAGGAATTCACTACAGGGAATTAGGTGCTCACGCAATTGTTAGGAAGGCTGAAGAAGCTCTCGGCAGGGTCTGGAAACGACTCAGTTGACAACACCACAGTGCTGTCCCTCCAGGTCAGTTCCTACCTCTGCTGCCGTCAGAAGTGCAGGAATCAGAAAGGGCTGCCCCACCACTGGCTTTAAGAACACACTGCTGTAGATGAGTCAGGGGTCAGGAAGCCACCCTTGGCTCTTCCACAGCGGCCCCTCCATGCCCACAAAGCTGGTAAGGGCTCTATATTAGTTTCTTCCTCCCCCCCTCCCCCACCGAAGCTTTATTGTTTCCATTTGGTTTCCCGCTTGGGAGAGGGCTCCAGGGTGGGTTAAAAGCTGCCTAGCAGCTTCAGGGAGAGGCTCAGGCAGAAGCCCTGACACCAGGGGGTGCAGAGGGGCCCCTCAAAGGCTGCTGAGCTCTAGAGGCTCCTAGTGATGCTTGAAGGTGAGCCTTTCGAAGAGATACTCACCCAGCCAGCTGGGGGTTGGTCAGCCTGCAGAGGTGGGACAGGTGGTCACCATCTTCTTGATGAGGTTCACCTCCCCACCCAGGAAATAGTTCTCCGGATCACAGAGATGGGGGTCTGTGCAGCAGAACTCAGGGCAGGCAACTCCAGAAGAGCGTGGGTCAGGTTCTACTCCAGGACCATCATAGCTTCCATGGCGTCCATGCGTCTTGAGATGGCTTCTGCAGGTCCTAGAAGAGGGTGCGGCTGGTGTGTTGGTTTTACATCTTCAAGAGCTCGGTGCCCTTGCACGTCTCCTCAGCCACCTCATGGAAGGAGTGGCCTGCATCCAGAGCCACATGGTCATGGTTGAAGCAGAAGCCCAGAGAGCGGTAGGTGTAGGAGGTCTGCAGATGCATATTGACCGGGCAGTTGATGGTGCCCCTCCACCTTGGTGGAGCTTTTAGGAAGCTCCTGGTTCATTGGCAATAAAGAATTCAGCTCCAAATATGGTGGAGAGGCTGGTCTCAGAGGCAGGGGAAGGCTGCAAAGATGTTCTAAAAGGTTGTGGCTGGAAAAGAGGTTGGAGGGTTGTTGGAAGCTGGGAGAAGGGGCATCCCTGGGTTTGTTCATCCCAAACACAGTTGCAGCAAGAGACAGATCTGCGGGACCGTTGGGGACACTGCCTATATTAGCTTCTTAGGGCTGCTGTGACAAAGTACCAGAGCTGGGTGGCTCAACAGCATATTGTCTCCAAGTTCTGGGGTTCTGGAGTCTGGTGTTCTGGAGTCCAAGAGCATGCTGTTGGAAGGGTTGGCTCCCTCTGGGGGCTGTGAGGGAGAATCCGTTCCAGGCCTCTCTTGTAGCTTCCGGTGGTTTTCTGGCAGTCTTTGGTGTTCCTTGGCTTGAGATACATTAGTCTGCTGTGTGCTTTTACGTTCACGTGACGTTCTCCTTGTGGGTGTCTGTCTCGAAAGTCCCCCTTTTTATAGGGACACTGGTCATATTGGATTAAGGTTCACTCTGCTCCCGTGTGACCCCATTTAACGAGTTACATCTGCGATGACCCTATTTCCAAATAAGGTTACACTCTGAGGTGTTGGGGGCTTAGAGCTTCAACATATGAATTTGGGGCGATACCCTTCGGTCTATAAATAATACAAAATTGCTGTAGAAAACCCATATGGTGGTACTTGACATAAGCTATAATGAAGAAGCAGGGATAGGGCCTTCATCTAGAACTCTAGAAGGTCTGAGGAATGTTTTCAGCTGACTAGACTCTGCATCGTGAAGGCACCCTAGGAGTGGGTTTGGATGGAGGCTCAGCCAACCGCCACAACCCTCGCCTAAATCCAAGATCCTCTACCCGCCTTCTCACCGGTCATTCTGCAGCTGGCAGAATTCACACCCCTGAGCGCATGAACCTGGGGTACTAGAAATAGCAGTCTTCTCAGAAACTATAAGATGGGGAGTCAGACCCTGGCCTCTAACTGAGTTGTAGGGTGACAGCCACAGCTAATCAAAACCTACCGCCATCCACAATTCACTCAACAAACACTGTGGGGCCCACTCTTTACCACACTCCAGAATCTTCGGCCACGCCTTGGCAATTAGCTTCATAAATTTGTTCTATAAGGCCGTCCCACTCAGATTGGCTTCTTTGTTCTTTCTATCCTGGGATTAAAAAAAAAGATAATCATCTTCTCCCCAACCACGACCGGTTTCCTGTCACCACCATTTTTCCTTCTTGTGTCCGGGTTATTGTGTGCCTGTGCCGGCCAAACCCAACAGCTCCTTTGACGACACGTCAATGATTTATTTTATTTTATTTATTTTTTTAAGTTTATCTATTTATTTTGAGAGAGCAAGCAAGGCAGGGGAGGGGCAGAGACAGAGGGAGATAGAGAGTCCCCAGCAGGCTCTGTGCTGGCAGCGTGGAACTCGACACAGGGCCCGATCCCACGAGCCGTGAGATCACAACCTTTGCCGAACCCTAAGAGTTGGGCAACTCTTCTGCTCCATCACCCAGCCTCAGGGCTTGGGTCCGGGTCTGGTGCTTTCTTTCCTTAAGCAAATATAGCTGCCTACTGTATACAACGTGTTGTTGAAAGGGATCAGGCCATTTGTGATACAGTTCAGAATGTTCTCACACAACACTGTTTTATGGAGAGGGGTGAAAACTCGGCTCTTAGTGACTTCGGGACACTTAGTGGCTTCTTTGGCTCCGGTGACTGAGAAGGCCTCGGGTAGGTTCAGCTTCAGGCACGGCTGGATCCAAAGACTCAAACAATGTTCCTGGAATCTGTCTCTGAGCATGGATCCTGGAAGAAGGAGGGAGGGAGGGAGAGAGGGAGAAAGACGGCATACAGATAAGATGGAGTCACTCGTGTCAAGCGTTAACTTCCCTCAAGCCGTGATGCAAGAACCAAGGGCGTTGCACCAAAGACCAGATACCGCCGAAACCGGCCCAGGCTGACGACGCTCAGAACTGATGACCAGCAGGACCAGAGGGGGTCTGCAAAGGCCCGCGACTGATGAAATCCCTTTAAAAAGGGAGAACTTTTGCAGCAAACTGTCAGACTTTCAAGACGCTGACCCTTTCACATCCGACCACGTCAAAAAGGGAGCTGCCGCCGAAGGCCGATGCCCCAGATTGCTCTTGGACCAGAACAGACATCCTCCACTGCTTGAACCTAATAAGCAGCACATGCTGAGAGCCGCCCGGACAGACGGAGGCCTCATCTCTACTGCACGTCCACGGGCTGACGGCCCGTGGGGTTCGGTAATTTCCTCCCCCTTGTTATTTCTCGTCTGCTGCGTGACTTTGTCTCGTGCTTTGCTTTGTGTGACATGTAAAAGCCAAGTTAAACACGTAGTCAAATGGCCTGGAGCTTGGAATCCTGGGCCTGCTTTATAAGTATGTTCACCTTGCTCTATGACTGAATAAAGCTGACGTTGCGGAAAGAAGGCACGACTCGTGTGTGCGCCCTCACAGCGAGCTTGCAACAGAGCGAACTGCAAAGAGGCCCAGACACAAGGGCCCCGGACAGAAAACAGCGCTGAGGGATAGGAGAGGTCTCGGTGAAACACGAGAGGATTTCCGAACAGGGAAGAACAAAGGCGTTCATACATTCTTTTATTCACGCATTCAGGTTGTAGACATTGAACTCCTGCTCTGGGCTTCCCACTGAAGCCGGCCGGGGGCTCCAGAGATGCAGAAAAAGTCCCTGTTACTAAGGAGCTCCTGGCTAATGGAGAAGGCGGGGGGATTTGGACAGTAGCGTAGGGACGCGCCAGGCATACCTAGAGGTCATTCCAATCTGGGAATCTGGAAAGCCGTACGGTGGACTGGAAGAGCATTTGAAACAAAAGGAACAGCGTGAATGAAAGCACAGAGGCTCTATCCAGAACTGCACGGAGGCTCACTTACTAGATGACGTTGGGTACCCAATTTTCCCAAGCTATTTTTCTGTTTTTCAGTTTTTCTGTTTGTACAATAAAGGGCTTGGACAACTTGCTACCGGGGAAGGGAGGGAGAAAACAAATGAGACACGCTGGATGTGGTTGCCCCCGCCTTGGAGCGGTGAGACCAGACTCACTTCTAAGGTCGCTTCAGGGATTCACGAAGGTGAAGCCTCCCGGGCCTGGCCCAGAGGAGAGAGAGGGGATGAAATGATACACATCATGCGGCAACAGGTATTTATTTTTTCTATTTAAAATTAGCATTTATTGCCTGAATAGGTGATATCTACACATTGCCACCATCAGAAATCTCTAAATGGCATACCATGAAAAGCAAGTACCCTCCTGAATCCGCCCTCTATCCACCTCTTCCCTCCTCGGAGGAAATCTCTGTCACCAAGCTTTGCTTATATTTCCACGATAATCCAGGCAGGTATGTATACAGCCCTGGCGTTTTTGTATTTATACATAGGAGCACACCGTTCACCCTGTTCTGCACCTTACTTTGTTTCCTTAGTAACGTGTCTCCTATATTGCAGCCTAGCATCACAGAGGGGGCTCCCTGTTCTTTTGATGGCTGCGTAGGGTCCCCCCAGGGGGATGTGTCCTACTGCAGGCCACCAGTCCTGTGTGGATGTAGGGATGAACATCTCAAAGTTTTCCAATCCTTTGCTGGCATCAGTGAGGGGGCAAAGCCGGTCCTGGTACCCGTGGCATTACCGCACGGGGGTGTCTCTGTCGCGAAAGCCTGGGAGAGCCCTTTGTGGGAGCAAAGGTCTTAGGCGTTTGTGGTTCTGACATAGCCCTCCGGTCCCCCTCCCCCGACAGAGGCTGTAACCCGTTAAGTACTCTCACCAGCAGTGGGCTAGGGGCCTTTTAGTCCTTTCAGGCAGCCCCCCTCCAGGAGGGGTGGGGGGGGGGGATCTTGGGAGGAGTGCAGAGCTAGAGAGAGCCAGGATGTGCTCCGGAGGGGGAGGAGCCTGGAGCGTGAGCAGACACAGGGCCAGCCATAAGTCCCTGGGGAAATGACGGTGACAGGGGCTTGCACACCAAGTGTGATGTCGTGTGCACGCTGTCGGTCGCCCTTTGCCCGTCAACAGTCCAGTGGAAGGCCTGCCACCACTACAGCCTTGCATTCCCAGGAATGGTGCTTGGGAGGAGGGGGCGCCTGGTGATGCGGGGGTGGGGAGGGGGGATGTGAGCGGGGACAGGAGCTCAAGTTAGGAGCCAGTGCCTTGAGAAGCAGGCTGTGCCAAGTGAGGACTCATTCAGGAGGCACTGGCTCCTGTAAAACTCAAGGGAGTTTGAGTTTTGTCAAAAGTGTGGATCTGGAACTGAAGCCATCGGATCTGGACATTAAAGACAAGTGACGCTGGACATGGAGAAGGCCACCATTTGGCCGACATGCCTAGTGGCTGAGGTTCTCAGCCCCTCTAAGATTGGTGGTGTACCCCGACCTCCCCCCACCCTACCATTTTTCCCAGGCGGCCAGAACTACCTGAGTCTCCGTTCCTTGCTTTCTTCCTGTTTTGAAAAGGGCAATTTGACCCTGGTATTTGGGGGAGGTGAGAGAAGAGGTGCTTCTGGGGATGTTCAGTGTTGGTGGTGGCAGTCTTCTCTGCTGCCAGTTCATCACCAGCCCGTCTCTTGACTTGGGCGGTGGGGGTCCTGGACCCCCACTCCCCGGGGTCTGAGACCTGAGACCACCTGAACCACACTCCTCCCCAGGCACTATTCTTAACCAGACCACCTACCCCCAACAGCCCCTTCCCTAGACTCTGTCCTGTACTCTATGGATCCTCCCAAAGATCCCCAAGGAAGGCAGACGGGTGAGACTTTTCACCTCACTTTACACATGAGGACACCTGGGGTCTAGAGATCGGCCTCCTGGGGAGTGTTCCCCTGCCCCCCCCCCACCCCCACCCAGCATGGCTCCATAGAACTTCTGGCTTCCAGCAGGTGATGTACAAAGAAAGCAAAGCCCAAGCCCTCCCACACCAACAAGACCCCAAAGTGGGTGGGCTAACTAAGGGAACATCAGGAGACATGGAGGGTGGACTGGCCCCTCTGCCCCTTCCATGCTGTTGACCCCATATTACCCACAGCAAGTCCCGCAGCACTGGGCAGGATTGCTAACTGTTTTATAAATGTTATTGATGCTTGTTCTCTGCAAAAGTACCGAGTGAGGGGCTGGAAGTAGAACAGATATATGTCACTAATCTGTGTGTCACACAGTGTCCGCAGTGGATGGAATGGGGCTTGGCTCTGGAGCCCACTGGATCTGAGTTTGAATCCTGGGTTTACCACAGTTTAATAATGAATTTACTGTGTGCTTGCTATCTTCATGCATCTAAACGTCCAAGCTGCTCAGAATGTGAAAGAGTCAGAAAGAATGAGAGGTGCTTTTGTTTCCCAACTCAGGAGAGCAAAGAGGCCTCGAAATCTTGGGGGGTGATGGGACCCCTTACTCCACCCAGAGTTAAGGAGCACTGAGTTCCCGGCCCTGGTCCAGGGGAACTCAACATTTTTAATCATAAAACCTTAGAAGTAAACAACACTTTATTTTTAAGTAAGTTGTTTTAAAAATAACTTTTTAGGGGCATAACCTGGGTGGCTCAGCTGGTTAAGTGTCCAACTCTCGGTTTCGGCTCAGGTCATGATCGCACAGTTTCATGAGTTTAAGCCCCGCATTTGGCTCTGTGCCGACAGTGTGGAGCCTGCTTGGGATTCTCTGTCTCCCTCTTTCTCTGTCCCTCCACCATTTGTACTATCTCTGTCTCTCTCAAAACTTTAAAATAAATAAATAAATAAATAAATAAATAAATAAATAATCTTTATAAATTCTGCCAAGAACGATTTTTTAAATAACTTTTTAAATGTTTATTTATTATTTTTGAGAGACAGAGCGCAAGCAGGGGAGGGGCAGAGAGCGAGGGAGACACAGAATCGGAAGCAGGCTCCAGGCTCTGAGCTGTCAGCACAGAGCCGGACGCGGGGCTCGAACCCACGAGCCGTGAGATCTCGACTTGAGCCGAAGTCTGATGCTTAACTGAGTGAGCCACCCAGGCACCTCAAACACGATTTTAATAATATAGCCTCTTCCCTCAACAAATAAAAGATAGACATTAGAGAAGATAGAGGTAAAAATAAAAGAGCCTGATATTTTTCTTGAGCTTGGAATGACCCCCCACTTTGGAAATCACGAACCTAGCTTCGAGAAAGCACAGGCTGCGTCGTCCAAGGGACTTAGAGGCGTGTGTGTGTGTGTGTGTGTGTGTGTGTGTGAGCACATGTGCTGAGTCAGGAATGGAGGCAGAGGGACATTTGGGACAAGGCGAGGGTTTGAGGGGTTTCCTTGAGTGGCAGGGGCTGGGCTGAGCTTGCAATGGGGTCCTGAGTGAGGGGGGAAATGTGGCCGGATGGTAGGTGGGCTGGACCTTAACTGTCTTGTCCTGGAAGCAGTTTGGCAAGATCTCCATACCCTGACTTGGGCTGCATTAGCTGGGGAGCCTTTCAGCCTAATAATGATCCCGTTCCCTACCCCTTAGTTAACCTCCTTGCCTCCTTAGGTGGTGACCTTAACCATAGGCACTTCGTTATATCTTATCTTATCTCATCTTATCTTATCTTATCTATAACATGAGGGACTTCCATTTTTACATCTGTCTTTTCTAATTTCTATTTTTGTGTTAAGGGAATATAATGTATTCATATAATAGTATTTTACAGAATTTATACAGATTTATTTAAAAAATAACTTAGTTAAAATAAAGTTATTTATTGCAATAAGCATGGAGGTGGAGCCAGCCCCTCGCCCACCTCCCCAGAAGGGGTAGGGTGTGTGCTAATAATGACAGCGGTTGCAGGGGGTTCAGTCTGAGAGGGCCCTGAATAGTAATGTGACCCTTGTCTTACCTGCTTGCCCGAGAGCAAATTCATGTTCACTGCCCCTGTATGAAAGCGTTATGGTAACGGTTATTGGAGATAATTTCCCACTGGGAGCCACCTGGTTGAGGGGATGAGGGACGATTAGCGCCCCCTATGCCCTGGCTTAAATTGACCTTGTTTGTCCATCTCTCCCCTTGGCTGCTGAGGCCTCTCCCTGCCTCCCTGCCCCCACCCTGTCCGTGTCTCCCCGGCTGACCCTCCTGGGGACTGAGGCTGATCCAAGGCTTCGTAAACCATTCAGGACTGTTAAACAAATCCTATAATTAGAAGCCAGGTTTCCTAAACGAAGTGAAAAATGTAACGTTACCCTTTGTTTGTTCACTGGATGCTCAACGCATGTCCCATGACCCAGAGGAGCTGTGACTTTGGGTTTTCAAGAAGCCTTAATAAGGTAATGTTTATAAAGTTCTTAGCTTTACCACTCTGCCGAGTACAACTCCGTGAACTGAGGACAAGCCGCAATTCCAAAGAGATTCCACCCCCATCGGCCCCCCATCCCAACGGTGAAGAACGGCGTCCCCTTGTCCTCTTATGCGGTATGTGGATAGCACCAAGACTGGGATTAAAGGGAGTGGGTTCAGGCCTCATCGGTGTGTGACATTCTATCAGTCTCTTTTCGTCTCTGGACTTGTGTTTCTCCGTCTGTAAAAGAGAAGAGTTGATGAGACTTGCTTGTTCCAAGAGCCTCTTTTTTTTTTAATTTTTAAAAAATGTTTTTATTTATTTTTGAGACAGAGAGAGACAGAGCATGAGTAGGGGAGGGGCACAGAGAAAGGGAGACACAGAATCCAAAGCAGGCTCCAGGCTCTGAGCTGTCAGCACAGAGCCTGACGCGGGGCTCAAACCCATGAACTGCGAGATCATGCCCTGAGCCAAAGTCAGACGCTCAACCGACTGAGCCACCCAGGAGCCCCTCTGAAAGTCTCTTCTAACTCGGATATTCTACAGTTTGATTTCTGTGTCTCTCCACCATTGGGTTTTATCTCAAGCAAGGATACTTCTCCAAATTTGACCTCCATTCTCTGAACTTTCCCAAAGGACTTGGTAATGAACCTTGAACAGGGTAAATCTAGTTTGGGGTTGGCAACACACAGACATACACCTTTTCTGCCTCAGCTTTGAACCGTCAAGCTCCTCCCTCATGAGATATAATACATGACTCCCTCCCCCAAAATGTGAAAATAACGTGTGGGAAGAAGAATAGTTCCTTAACTCTTCAAAGGAGTTCAAACTGGCCAAGATGGGGAAGCGTGGAAAGAGCCAGGGCTGTGGCTGTCTGGAGAAGGTAGCCCCCGTTAAGCGGCCAATGTTCTGTTAACATCATAACCGCTGACATTTATGGAGTTCATTCTATGAACCAGACTCTGTGCTGAGGGCTTCTATCCATCTTCTCAGTTAACCTCACGGCAAGTCTGTGAGGGACGTACTTTTTCATCTTCATTTGACAGATAAGGAACTGACCCTTACAGAGGAAAGAATTTGCCGGAAGGAAATAAGTGGTTGGAGCAGAGACTCCAGGGCCCATTCTTGACCTCCATAAATCCGTGGCCTCCAACCCCCCGATCCTGTTGTGGTGCTTGTGGAAGTGTCCATCATTCTGGGTCCCTGAGCGGTTCCGATGAGCAGAGCATGCGCCGGGAGCCTACGTAGGACTCGTAACGTAGGTGAGAAAGACACCTTTGCTGGAGTAAGCCTCCAAGATCTGGGAGGTGTTTCTTACCGCTGCACAATGTGGCCTATCCTGAGTGACACTGCTCGTCACAGGGCAGAAGGAGCAACTTTGTTCCGTCTGTTCTCAAAGAGCAAATTTGTCATCAGCAGACGGAAGGAGCAGGGAGGCAGACGTTTAAATCAAGCAGCGCCTAATAAGAGACCAGGGAGCATTTACTAGGAGCATCACTGAGAAGCCAGCAAAATGACCGTAAGGTCCTGCTGATCCTGAGGTTCAAGGAAACGGTCTAAAACAGTTGAAGATTTGTGAGTAATTCTGGAAAGACCGTGTCAGAGCTAGCTAGCCCTGCGGTTGAGATAATGGGATAGAACGCCAGGGAATCCCAATATGGGAGACAAAAAATTGTGGACATAGCTATGTAATCACCAGACCGAGGAGTCAAACAGTCCCAGTTTTTCCACCCCTGGGGGAGAGAGAGAGATTGGGGTCAGCCCGACCCTAGAATTCTCTCCAGAGCTGACTCAGAAAACATGGCCCCTTGGCACTGAGCCCTCTTGCCAGACGCAATTCTCTTCAGGGTAGGCTTGTTCACAGAGCACAGCCAGGCCACGTCGAAGAGAATTCGGATGGACTTTGGTGCTGTGTGTCCTGCCTACTGACGTGGGTGCCCACCTCTAACTGCTGCCTGGTTCCCAAAGCTCATTCCCTAAGCTGGGGCAAAGGTTAGGGGCAGGTGGTGGTCAAAAGTGGCCCTGGGGACCCAGGCTTTCAGCCTAAGCTCTGCACTTTTTCTCCTCACTGTTTTCCTCTTCTATAAAAATCTTTATTTTCATGGGTGGTTGATACAAGGAAATAAGAGTCAAGGATGTAAAAGTGCTTTGTAAACCGTAGAGAGCTACACTTACACAAAAGCTCTCACTCTTACCACCACGCAGTTATCGGCAGCGTCTGTCTCGGTCCGAAGGGTATATATACCACCTCTGTCTCCCGGGGCCGGAAACCTTGAAACTCTTTTTTTTTTTTTTTGAATTTTTAACAAAAGTTTATTATTTTTTTTTTTAGTGATCTCTACACTCAATGTGGGGCTCAAACTCACGACCTCAAGATCAAGAGTCACATGTTCTCCTGACCGAGCCAGCCAGGCGCCCCTTGAAACTGTCTTCCAACATTAGAACAATTATGGAGGCTTCATTCCTGGGAACCAGACTTTGGAAATGGTCAGCTTCCCCACCGGCCAGCCATTTCTTCCTCTTCCCTCACCAATACAGTATTTATGAGAACCATCCTTTCAGTAGAAATTTGGCAAGATGTCACGTACTGGAGACTTTGTATCTTCTTCCACAGGCCCTGAGAGCGGAGGTCACAGGCCCTCAGCCTGGTCCTAAAATATCAATATTGTTGTATCTGCCGTCCTTTTTGAGATGATGAGCTCCGGAACTGTTAGCTGTTCACTGCTGTATGACCCGGGGCTAAGCACAGTGCCCGACACATTATGTCTTTGTCAAGAGGTGAGTGAACCCTCTTCAAGGACTCTCGAGGCTTTTCATTGCCCATATAGTAAAGTCACAGCTCATAGAAACTTACAGAAGGCCCTAGGCAAGATATTTAAACGGCCACCTGGGGTGCCTTCTCAGTATCATCAGCTAACATGTTCACAGGAAAGTTCAGGAAGTTCTGACCTCCTTCCGCAGGGAGGCCCAGGTTGGGACTCCCTGTAGCCCTAAGAGCCTGTACAGTTTTGAGACTGGTTTCCAGGTGGGGAGGCAGACCGGGGACAGATGCCTTGGCTACAGCCGTCAAGGCTCCTTGCTGAAGAAGGGCAGTGGGACCTGTCCTGGGGTCGCTGCCTGTCCCCCAAGTGGTGGGTATCGGGTAGCTCTTAGGGTTTCTCCGGTGGCTCAGCAAGGCCTGCCCTGGTCACAGCTGGCTCCTGAGTCAGGCGCCGAGAAGCACGTGTGTGAATAAGCCGCGTTCCCAATCCGCAAGAGGCTCTCACCCGAGGCCTCCAAAACACGCACCCGTAAGACCCCATCCACAAATACACGCTCCCACAGACACCAAAACAGACACAGTGAAAACATCGCTGTGTGAGCCAGTAACAGAAGCCAATATGTAAGGCAGACTCTGATAAGTACCATGCCTTTCAGCTATGTTGGGGGAGCAGGCCTTTGAACCCAAGCTGCCAAGGAATTCCCTTCTCCCCACCCCTCCCCTGGAGGACTCCTCTCCTACAAACAGCCAGGTGACAGCAAGCTCTTTCTCCTTCCATCCTCTCTCCGCCCCCTCCCCAAGCCCAAGCTTTATTCTCCACCAGGTCTGGGCTCTGGGGGGCTGAAGAGAACCCTTCTCACGGCTGTACCCTCCTCCTGGACGATGGGGCCTCCCACCCAAAATAGATGCAGATCCACCCAGCAGGAGGAAGGGCTGACAGCTTTCAGGGAGAAGTCAGAACTCTGGATCTTGTAAGTCCAGACGTCCTATAAACTCTGACCGAAGAATAAACATCCCCTGGGACTGAGGGGAAGATATGCCGGTGGGCAGGGGGCCCGGCGCCTCTGTCTGCTCTGGGGACAGGCTGTTTAGTCCATATCCCTCATGGGCCTCTTTGGGCTCCTTCCTGTTCCCGGTCTGGACAAGTGGAGGCCCATCGGTGGGCCTGAGGCCTCGGACCTGGGACTCAGACCTCTCAGGGCTGGAAGGGGAACTGTTAAAACTCAACAATCCCGGCCCTTTCCTTCGTTTTTATTTGGTTTTATTTTTTAAGTAAGTTTCATGCCCAGTGGAGGGTTTGAATTCATGACTGGGAGATCAAGAGTTGTGTGCCGTGCTGACTGGGACAGCCAGGCACCCCCCCATTTCCTCTTCTTGAACCTCCCTCATACCACTCCCAGCTGCTGCTAAAACAACCCGGCTGATGGGGAGCTCGCTCTTTCCCAGGGCAGTCTATTCTATGACTGGACCTCTGGCAGTTAAAACGTTCTAGAAGAGGGCTGACTAGAATTGTTCTGGGTGAC
Organism: Panthera leo; assembly: GCF_018350215.1. NCBI lineage: Eukaryota > Metazoa > Chordata > Mammalia > Carnivora > Felidae > Panthera > Panthera leo. The sequence continues at coordinate 196,875,671 of NC_056679.1, forward strand.
CTGACTGAGCAAGAGTAAAGAACAATGGGTACACCAAATAATAGCAGGGCATTCGTTGAGCGACATGCTGAGCCAGAAGCTTTGCATGCATCATCTCATTAAATCTGCCCTCCTTTCCAGGAGGACACACACAGGATCAGAGAGGTTAGGTCACTTGCCCAAGGTAACCCAGCTGTCGTGTGCAGAGGCCGGGGTTCAGGTCACTCTGGTGCAGAGTCCATGCTTTAAATATTAGCCTGTACTGTTTTTCCACAACCAAAAAGCAAAAATAGCATACACGCACTAAAACACCATCCAGCTGGGACGCCTGGGTGGTTCAGTCGGTTGGGCATCCAACTTCAGCTCAGGTCACGATCTCGCAGCTGGTGAGTTCGAGCCCCGCGTCAGGCTGTGTGCTGACAGTTCGGAGCCTGGAGCCTGCTTCAGATTCTGTCTCCCTCTCTCTGCTCCTCCCCCACTCATACTCTGTCTCTCTCTCTTTCTCAAAAATAAATAAAGCTTAAAAAAAATTAAAAAACATAAATAAAGTAAAATACCATCCAACTAACACAGGCACACACAAAGCCAATCAAGTCACAATAAAAACAGCTAAAATGTGCCAAATATTTAGTACCAGTTGTGTGCCAGGCAAATCATAATTTTCATGATAAATCCATTTAAACAACCCCAAGAGGAACCTGAGGCTCACTGAAGTTAGGAAAAGTGGATGTGGTCATAGAAGAGGGGCAGAGCAAGTGTCCACTCACCATTTCTGAAGCCTGCAGTCTCTCACTTACACCACATTGCATCACGGGAGGGAACTTCAGCACAATGGAAGAGAAAGCTTTTATAACTGTAATTATTCTTTTCAACAACTAGAGCTTTAAAAAGCAGGATGTGCAACCTCAGGGAGAAGTGAGCTCTCCCTTATAATGAAGGTGTCCAACCAAGATGCTTAAAAGGGGGATCCTGTGCTGGGAGGGGCCGCATGGGACATCCCCCGGGTCTGAGGTTGTATGGGTGGTGAGCGCTAACAAGGGACGAGGTACCGGGCGAAGTCGATCAGTAATTCAGAAACACACGCTTGGTGTTTTCAAGGCTGGCTGCTGGGCAGAAGGGAGGCCCTAGCCATCCAGGCCCCAAGTACAAGTCCACCTCCTAGAATCCTACCCCTACTCCCATTTCCTTGACTGCCCCCCCAATGGGGGAGAAGGCCTCGGCACCTGGCTTGGGCAGAGGGTCATGTGGACACCCCAGGGGCCTCCCATTCACCCAGGCCTTTCCCTTTTTTGAGAACTGGGAGTTTGCTGGCTGGGTCTGTTCCCACCAACAGCGTTCCCGTCCAGGGAGCTTAAAATAGTGCCTCTTGGCTGGGGCTCTCGAGTGAGCAGTGAGGCAGGCATTTGTGCAAATATGGGCCTGGGAGAAAGAGTCCTACCCAGGAGGGTGGCGGGCGGGGTGGGCAGCATGTCAGGAGAGCCAAGACCTCCTGTGGAGGATGCGCCCTCCTGGCCACAGCCCCCCTCCATCTTGCAAGAGAGGCGCCTGTTAGTCTCCTGCCCCCCCAGACCATACTGGGCTCACTTGGGCACGTCTTTAGACTGAATCCCACAGGCCCTCCTTGCTCCAGGGTGAGCCTCCTGGAAACGGGGCCTGTGCATTCTTCTGCACGTTCTATCCTTGTTCCCATCTCACAATGCCCTTCCCACCCAAGCACACTCTAGAAGCATCCTTGAAGGCCCAAATCAGTTTTAATAATAGCAGTGACAATTGCATCCACCTTTAATTGAGCATTTACTTTTGTCAGGTGCTCGGCTAAGTATTTCAACATGCGTTATCTCATTTGATCCTCACGACATTCTATCCAAGCCAGGTTATTATTATCTCCACTGTGCAGAAGAAACCAAGGCTCAGAGAAGTCAAGGGACTGTCCCGAGGACACATAGCTGTGAACTGATAGAGGCAGGAGTAAAACTCGGGTCTGTCCATCTCTAGAATCTGAACCCTTACCCCTGGGCTATACCTCTTCCTACAGGTCCCTGATGCTCTGGCCTCCCGTTCTCCATTCCAGCATTAACACTCCATATTACATATAGCTGCTTTCAGTCAACGCATCAAAGATTTCGCGAATGCCTACTACGTGCCGGGAACACTGCTGGGCGTCTCGCTCACCCCCTGGGAGCTCTCAGGTCCCCTTGAGGACTCTGGTTTGGGCTTGGGCTCAGTGACCTCCCCAGCATTCACGGACCTGTTTGTTGAGGATGTCCAGGTAAGGCTGAGGCAAGCATAGCCCCTCCTCAATGACCTGCTGGCCATCCCCTCTCCTCTCCTGGCTGCAACTCTCCTTTCTTTCCCCCACTGCAGGGAACAGCATGTACAGGAATCAGACAAACTTGCTTTGAACCCTGTGACTTTGGGCTCCCTGAGCCTCAGTTTCCCCCTCTGTAGATAAGGGATAAAATTAGGACCTCGCCACAGGGTGGCTGGGAAGATCTAATGAAACAATTGCACACGAAGGACTTAGCACAGGGCCCGGCAGTCAGTCAGTAGATATTAAGCAGTAGCTATTACTATTACTAATTGTTATTTTCTGAAAATTATGATGTCCTGGTGACAAATGCCCAAGGCCTAGAACATACTAGATGCTCCAAGTGAAGGGAATCACCCACAAGGCAGACGGAGGCCTCCACCCCATCCCTGCCCCTTCACTCTCGGTGGCTGTGCCCTTCCTGCAGTGACTGGGAGGTGTCTCAGCGCTGGACGCTAACAGTGGGTCACTTGGGCTGCCAGGGGCAGGCCCAGGACCCATACCCCATCACTTGGCGCCCTCATTTGCAACGCCAGGGCCCATTCAGACTTGGTTGGTGTGGGTTCCCTCAGGGCTTGCGGCCCCTCTTCAGGGTCGTCTGGCTTTCTGGTGGCGCCACCTGGTGGTGAGCACAGCACAGTTCATGGCAGGCTCTGCAGCCAGAGGGCTGTCTGGAGACTGAGCAAGACCACCCCCTGCCCCTTCCTCTCCAGCACATCCGCCCCTTCCCTCATTTACGAGTGCCAACCACCTTCCGTGAAAAAATCCTAACGACTCCAACTTTGCCGTGAACCCAAGAACCCCAAGTTCTTAGGCCTCCCTCTCAGGCCTGGGTTGGGTCCCATGGTGGTCTGCCAGGAGGGTTCACACTTAGGACATCTCTGAGGGCAGGTGACCCTGCAGTGGTTTCTAGAAACCCAGGCTGGAGGAAGGGACCTCCTTCCAGGCCCGAACTGGCCCAGGCATGGGAAACCCAGTAATGGTCACTGGGCCCATCCTTGACTCCCTGAAGCACCTTCCCTGGGGACCTCACAGATCCCCGTCCCGACTGGGAGGAGTCTGGAGCCCCAGCCGGGCCCAGGGCTGTAGGTGTAAACTTTGGGGGAAGAGCAGTAAGAATTAGGAGACTGAGGCATGCTCTAACCAGCCTCATGGGGCTCTGACACCAACATACCACGTCAGCTAGGGTGAGGCCCACCCCTCCCTGGCCTCCGTCTCCCATGCTCAAGTGGAGGTTGGGTGGGGGAAGGAGAAGATGACGGGTAAGGATTCCTGTCGCTCCCAGACTGGCTCCTTGTCAGGTGCAGATTCCTGGGCCTGCTTTGTCAGAGCTCTGAGGCCAGGACCCTGGAATCCATATTGACGCGCCCTGAAGCTGGAAGCTAAGGAAGCTAAGTCGTGTCTTTGAGACTTCCCTCTCTGTGGATGCCAGGCTGCGGGTGGGGCCACCCCAGCTGCATGCTGGTCGGTCCCCCTGCCGGCTGCAGCAGAGGGGTAGCGAGGAGACTGCCCCCCAGCCCTCACCCCCTCACGCTTGCCCCGAGGACAGTGGCGGTGGGGCTGAGGCAGCCGGAGTGGGGGCCCTCGCTGCCTGAGGAGGTATTTTCGGAGTCCCCCTCCCTCTGGAGTTTCCAGTGATAGAATAGAGTCCTGTCTAGTATTTGACCAAATATGGTGGTATCTCTCCACGAGCTCCCGCCTCAGCCAGTTTCTCAGTTATGCTGTGGAAACCTGCCCCGGACAGATTAATCTTGTGACATTCAGGAGCGCGTCGCTCTCTCGGCGTTCTCTCCCTCAGCCGATTCCTGTAAATGGCCAGGAGTGGCCCTCCGCAAGACGCTGCAGTCCCCAGTGTTTGCTCACAGACACTCCCTGTCCTCTGCACGCTCCCTCCCAGCCCTCCTCCGCCTCCCTGGGGGGGACTGGCTCCCTCACATCAGGGCTGTTCACCTGAGGTGAGAGACCTAGGCCCCCGCAGGGCTGCTCAGTTCAGCGTGGGATCCTGGGGTCACCCGAGCTCACCACATTGCGGCCGAGCCTGTGAACCCAGAGCTCTCTCAGGGCCCCGAGGGGTAGGAAGGAGAGTTGGCTGAGCGATGAGAACCACGCGGGCTCTAATGCTAATGAGAACGGCTAATGTTTATAATAACAACTATATGATTATTTCATAATGATCATTTTCGTCATAAACAGCTAAGTGTTTATTGAGCACTTACTACATGTCAGGTACTGTGCCAGCTGTTAAACACGGTTTATTTCCTTTACTCCTTTTAACAGCCCCAAGTAGTGGCCGCCGTGATTCCCCCCATCCTAGAGAGGTGGGAAGTGAGGCTCAGGACGATTTCAGGAAGAAAGGGGCCAGGCGACTGTCGATTCCTGGGCATGACTCCCATTTTACAGAGAAGGAGACTGAGGCTGAGAGAGAGTCAAAGTCACAGACAGCTACACAGGGGCAGGCCCCTGGACGGAAGACCCTCTACGTGGAATGGGGGGTGGGGGGGTGGGCGCTGCATCGGGAAGGGCAGAACAGCCAGCCACGAAGTCCTCCTGAACTGCGACTTGGCCGGCGCAGGAGCACAGATTCAGAAACATGCTCACAGCAGGCCAGAATTGTGCAGAAAATATCCCAAGACAAACAGCATGGGGTGGGGGATAGAGGCCTGCACAGGGACCAGGTATGAATCCCGGCTCTGTCGTCTCTTACCCACTGTGTAATCCTCGACAAGTCCCTTCCTTGCTCTGGCCTCAGTTTCCCTTCCTGTGAACTGACTAGGCGGGTGGGGCTCCCCCACCCAGGGCCGTTGAACTCACCTGAGGCTGGCTGAGGCCGGAGGGCCTGAGGCTGTTTCCCCGGGAGACGGGGCCTGCGTCCCGCTCCTGGCTGGCACACTCGAGAACATTTGCTCTCCTGACCAACGGACAGCCCGTCCCGCCTCCGCCCTCACCCCCTTGCCATCCCCAAAGCAAACGAAGCTGATTGTCTTAGCCGGCCCTGTGGGTGCCGGCCGGGTGGCTAGCCGCAGGCCACAGGCGGAGGTCCCACCCGCCAGGGCCCCGCCGGACACACAGGGCATTGTCCCTCAGTCAACAGCCCCCGGGCACCTCGGCCCGGCTCCTGGCCTGCCCCCACGCCCCTCTCCGCCAGGCCCAGCCAGCTGGGGGCCCGAGGCTCCCAGCTGATGACGAGCCCACCCAGCCACCCCCCAGCAGCCCCCTGACGAGCTATAATTGCTTCGCTCCTTCCTGTTGCTGCCATTCTCTTGGCGGAGGCATCTGGGGTTCCAGGCGGGCGGCAGCTGCTGGCCAACCGCCTGGCTCGCGGGATGGACTGGCCGCACAACCTGGTACGTGGCTCTTCCCCACCCCCACCCCATTTTAGGGCCTGAGTGTTTCGTTACTTCTCTCCTATTGATTCATGGCTGCCTCTGTTTGGCTTGGAATCTGCAGAGGTGAGTTCTCCCTCTGCCGTCTCTCCCCCAGGGCGAGGAAGAAACAGAGACCGGTCTCAGAGCCTGTGGCCATGGCCGACAGCTCGGGCTCCTGAACGGGGCTCAGCCCGTCCACAGCGAAGCCCTTTCAGGCCCAAGCCGTCCGGGGCGGGGGAGCCTGGCAAACTCCGTTATCGGGGTTCTTCCAGAGAAGTCCCTGGGTCCTGAGACCCAGGCCGTGTGACCTTGGGCAAGTCCTTGTGTTTCTGTTTCCCAGGGGAGGTGGGGGGACTTGGTTCCTGTTCTGGGTTTCTCTGAGTGGAGGGCCAGAGTTCAAGGGCGCCAGGGTGAGCAGCCCAGAGGAGAAAGCCAATTGTGAAGGAGGCCTTTTTTCCTGCACCGGAATCCGGGACCAAAAGGGAAGAATTTAGCGACTTGAATCTCTTTGGTGGATTTTGTGCCAGGCAGTGGTGTTGCCAGGAGGGGCTGTGCTGGAACTTGTCTCCAAGGGTCAAGGTTTGTTGGGTAGCCTGGATCAGTCAGGCCTGGGCTGTGCAGGTGCTGAGGTGAGTGGTTCGGGGCAGGTGGGAGCCTGGTTAGATGCAGGGACAAGATGAACCCCCCCCCCCCCCGCCCCCCGCCCCAATGAAGATTCTTCCCTTCTGGCGAGCCCTGGGCCCCACCCCAGTCCTGGCCCTTCTCTCCCTGCCTTGAGGGAGAGTCGGGTCCTGCCAGGCTCCCGGGGCTTCTCCTGAGCGAGCCAGAGACTTTCCTGACGCTCTGGGTTCTATGGGAAGAAGTGGACGGAGGTTGGCGAGGTTGGATACGGGTGAGGCGTGGATGGGGTGGGGGGCAGGCAGAGGGCTGGGCATAGACGAGGGGGGCACAGGTGTCATGGAGTCCAACAGGGATCCTCAGCCGCGACCTGCCCATGTCCCCAACTTCATCTCACGCCCCCTCCTCTGCACACTCTATTTCAGCCTTGCGGTTTCCCCGGCAAAGCTCTTCACCGACGCAAACCTTTTCTCACGCTGCCACCCCTCCCCGACCCCCACCCCCGTGAGACATTTAGACTCCCTCTGCCCACATCTGCTTCCCTCTTATCCTTCAAATTTCACCTACATGCCGGCTCCCCAGAAAGGCCTCGCGGGACCACTCGGCTGCTGCTAAGCGGTTGGCCCTGATCTCTAGCCACAGGCAGCCCGCGTCATCATCACATTCGTCGCTAGAGATTTAGGTGCTTGTTACTTGTTCACCGTCTGTTCCCCCACCCGGACTGTAAGCTACAGAAGGGGCAGGGATGGTGACAGCCGTTGACTGACTCGGTCACAGGGGAGGAGACAGTATATGGAAGCTGCTGCAATGCCTGCCTGCGTGGAGTCCGTGCTTAGTAGGGGAGGGATGCATAACAGAACCACACACGTGAACTCTAAGTCTGCAGGCATGCAAGGGGCGTGTGGTGTGGAGAGCCCCAAAAGGTCCACTGAGGCATCCCGAGGGACGTGCCACTGGGCTGAGACATGAGGGGTTGAGGGGTAAGAGGCATTTAGAAAAATGAGGGAGGCAGGACTCTGCGGGTGGCAGCCTGTGCAAAGTCCCTGTGGCAGGAAGGAGCATTTTGGGAGGAAGGGCTCGTGAGAAGGCCAGAGGCTGGAGCGCAGGTGTGAGAGGAAGTCAGGGGTAAGATTGGAGGAGGCAGGGCTCAGCAGAAGTCAGACCATGTGGCAGAGTAGGGGTGTCTTTACCCTAAGGGTGAACGGTCAAGCTGGAGGTTAACATCAGATCGGCATTTCAAGCAGCTGTCCTTGGCCATGGTGCGGAGAACGGGTTGAAGGAGACCGGGGGGATGTGGGGAGACCAGGTGGGAGGCTGTTGAGGGATGGTGGTGCAGACGGATAAATGGAAAGGTGGGGAGATTTTGAAGAGGCGATACAGGCGGGACTTAGTCCTGTCCACACGTCTATACCTGTGGTGGCCTGGCAGGTGGGGCGGTCCCCGTAAAGACCCTCTTCCCTCTCTCTTCCCTGAGCCTGGAGTCTGGGCCCAGAGGGACACCCGGCTCTCCCATCTTTGACGTGTGGCCTTCTTTCCCAGCTGTTCCTTCTGACCGTCTCCATCTTCCTGGGGCTGGGCCAGCCCAGGAACCCCAAAGGCAAGAGGAAGGGGCCAGGGCGGCCCGGAACGCTGGCTTCTGGGCCTCACCAGGTGCCGCTGGACCTGGTGTCACAGGCGAAGCCGTACGCCCGCATGGAGGAATACGAGAGGAACCTCGGGGAGATGGTAGCCCAGCTGAGGAACAGCTCTGAGCCGGCCAGGAGGAAGTGTGAAGTCAACCTGCAGCTGTGGCTGTCCAACAAGAGGAGTCTGTCGCCCTGGGGCTACAGGTAGGCTGGGCTGGGCAGCCACAGGCAAGCTGCGTGTGGGGGGCGGGAGGGGGGGGGCACCGTGCCCACTGTCCCCACCATCGTAATAGTTACACCTTGGATCGGGAGGCCCGAGTGCCTGGGTTTGAATCTCGGCTCTGCCCCCTACTCGCTGCGTGGCTCTGGGCAGCCTCAGCCTCTCCGAGCCTCAGTTTCTTTTTTTTTTTTTTTTTTAATTTTTTTTCAACGTTTTTTATTTATTTTTGGGACAGAGAGAGACAGAGCATGAACGGGGGAGGGGCAGAGAGAGAGGGAGACACAGAATCGGAAACAGGCTCCAGGCTCCGAGCCATCAGCCCAGAGCCCGACGCGGGGCTCGAACTCACGGGCCGCGAGATCGTGACCTGGCTGAAGTCGGACGCTTAACCGACTGCGCCACCCAGGCGCCCCTCCGAGCCTCAGTTTCTTGCGTGTCAGCGGGGGTGACAGTAGTTCCAACTTCGTCGGTTTTATAGGCTTGTGATTAAATGAGCTGTCTGTGCAGAGCCCTGGCATTCGTGTTCCCCACGTCCCCGCTGGAGTGCCTGCAAGGCTCTGACTTCCTCTGCCTCGGCGTGCCTTGTACACCCTCCCAGTCACAGCGCCTGCAGGGCGGTATTGAGTTCTGTGTCTCCATCTGCCTCTCACGACTGGCACCTCCCCAGTGCCCGCATCAGAGTCATCTAAGGACTCTCGTGCCCCACTCCGTCAAAATCTCCAGGAAGAGGCCCAGAGAGTGATAGGTCACACACCTCCACGTGATCGGGAACCAAAACCCGCTGTTCTCAGACTACGGGGTCGCTGCCTTACCTCGGTCAAAGCTCTACTTCTAAGCACAGAGCCTGGCATGCACAAGGGGCCAAATGCCTGCGTGCTGAGTGAATAATGAAGAAACCGAGTAACCTTGAAGGGTCCTCACTCACAAGTCAGGCCAAAGATTTTTTAGGGGCGCCACTTGGGTCCTGAGATCCTAGAAGTGCGTAGCTTTCTGGGACGATGGAAAGTCTAACACGGTAGGCACCGAGCTGTTGAGCGCTTGGAAAGTAACTAGTGTAGCTGAGGAGCTAAGTTTGATTATTTTATTTGTCTTAAATTTATTTATCTTAACTGAGGGATAGTTGACTAATTCTGATTAACTTCAATTTAAATAGCCACATGTGGCTTAGTGGCTACCGTATCTGGAATGTGGCAATTGGAGGGCTCCATAAAGATCCTGCTCAAAGCTGGACTTCAAAACTTGCCGTGCCCTTGAATCTGGGGGGGAGGGGAGGTCTTATAAAAATGCAGGTTTGGATCCAGGAGGTCTGGGGCAGGGATGAGATTCTGCTTTTCTAACAAGCTCTTGGTGATGCTGATGCTGTAGGTCCGCAGTCAAACTCCCTCCCTCCCAATTAGCAGATGAGGAAACTGAGGCACAGAGAAGGCAAGGTCATAAAACAAGCCCCTGTACTCTCAGGTCTGGGAGGGAACTTGTCTGTGTTGCCCATCAGTGAACACCTAATGTCCAGGACAGACTCACATGGTGGGTGTCTGAAAAATATGTGCTGAACAAATAGAAACGAAGTCAGAATAGAACCCAGGCTTCCTGACTCCTCTTCTCCTGAGGATTAGGCATCAATGTGCTCATCTATCGTTTCCCACGGAAGAAGTTTCCCAGGGATATGAACATGGCAGGGGGTGGGTGGGTAGACGGAGAAGGCCTTAGCTTCTTTGCAATCCCAGAGCAGAATCTAGTATTGGGATGGGCAACTGGTGGATGAAAGAAGGGAGCTGGGTGACCTTGAGCCTGGATAACCTGGGGGCTGGCTTGCCTTCCGAGATCTTCGGTTTTCTCACCTGGCACACGGAGTTAATTACTGTCCATCCTCCACCACCGCGCAGTCTTGCTGTGGGAATGAAAACCCCAGCGAGGAAAGGTAGGGGTGTGGGACCTGGGGACTGAGTTGCTCTCCCCTCCCCCCCCCCCCCCACTCCCGCCACCGCCTTCCACTCAGTGCTTTCTCCTGCCTTCTTGCAGCATCAACCACGACCCGAGCCGCATCCCCGCGGACCTACCGGAGGCGCGGTGCCTGTGTCTGGGCTGCGTGAACCCCTTCACCATGCAGGAGGACCGCAGCATGGTGAGCGTGCCTGTGTTCAGCCAGGTGCCCGTGCGCCGCCGCCTCTGCCCGCTGCCACCACGCACGGGGCCCTGCCGCCAGCGTGCGGTCATGGAGACCATTGCGGTGGGCTGCACCTGCATCTTCTGAATCAGAGCCTGCGTGGGGTGGGGGGGGCGCGGAGACCACCCTCCCTGCGCCCCCGCGCCAAGCCAGGCCAATGAAAAGTAAACGCTGTCTTTTGTAAAGCGAGACTTTGGGTTCGCTCCTTGGGGCTCAGAAGCCAATCCAGGGTGGGGGGTGGGATGCTGTTGGGATGTAGATTTCAGATCAATAAAAAGGGATATTCCATCGCTCAGCGGTCTCCAACACTGACATAGGTTATTTTAAAAATACTGCATTTACTCTACCATTTAGGGCAGTCACATACTTCCTTTAATTTGGGTTTGTAAGCCTACTTCAACCATGTTATTGGAGCTTCGTTGATATAAACCTATATAGGAGTGAACAAGCACCATCTCCCCCCCGGATAAGTCAAGGACGGTTGCGAGCAAGCTCTTAGGGAAGCGGGGAGCTTCCGGTTTCTGGAAAAGCCCGGCTAATGCTGAAGCTCTATGGATACTGTGGAGCAGATCCTGCTTTGGTTAGATAAGTGACCTAGAAGGGCTCTTTCATCTCTGAGATTCTCTGCAGGTCAGCCCTAGACCCACAGAAGAGCCTCCAGGTTGCCAGAGAGTGGGGGGTTTTTAATCTGGGCCAGCCCCTGAAACTTTCACACGGGTATGGATTTTTCCAGGCTGGGATCCCTTGCTTTGAACAAACACTCAAGAGTTGGGAAGCACCAGTGTCGATCATTCTTTCCTCCAGCCTTATCTGTAAGGGGATCTGGATAGATGGTTTCATGATATCGGCGGTTCCCAAACTTTAGCTAGCGCCGGAATCACCTAGAGTACTCGTTAAAACACAGATCGCGGGGGCCCCACGTGCAGGGGTTCCAGGTGGGAGCCGAGACTTCGCATTTCCAATGCAGTGGTTCCCGGGTGATAACTGCTTGTCCGGGGGCCACACTTGGAGAACTTGGAGAACCGCTGGCTTGTATCAAGATACTTTGCTGATCAGAAAGGCAGTGTGGACTGCCTTGTCGTTAACCCCCTGCTGGTTCCTGCCCTTTGGATAAGTCCCCGCTCCCCCCATTACCTCCTTGCAATTCAATCCTCCCCCTGACCTCCTAGCCCCCCCCCCCCCCCCCAGCTAGTCCTAAACCAGTTGTTCCAGGGTCTAAAAATACCTTCCCTCCCCCAAGACAGCTGAGGGGCTCAGGCTATTTTGTGAGGTTAAGAACAGCTGGCACTTCAGGGTTAATGTCAATAGGAGGGCCAACAGCCAATAGAGGGCCACTTTGCTTGGCGACTCTTCCTTCAGTGCCTAAAGCAGTTTTAGCTCTGAAGGTTTTAAGAGTCCAATTCATGAAAGGGCAATGATTAGGTATGAGCCTGTCTGGGGTGGTAAGCAACTTACCTTTTTTGGTATTGTTCTAGAGCGGATACTGGTTAAAATTACCCCAGGAAGCTTTGGCCTGGTTCCAGACACATGGAAAATAGACTTCATGTGCCAGCCCAAGCTGATGCCTCCAGCAGCCGGCCCTCCTCCCCAGGGGTTGTTCGCCTGTGAGGCCCCACAGCCCGCTCTCCAGGCCTTAGTAAGACTTCAGCAGCACACGAGGGACCCACGGCGTCAAGGCCTTGTGGTGGGGTGCAGGCGTGGGAAGAACTGAGCTGCAGGATGGTTGCTCTAGTGGGAGACTCGGGTTCCCTGGGGCATAGGGATTGGGCGGGGAGACTCCTCATCCGGGTGGGACAGGCTGTTCTCCTACTGGAGCATCAGACACACAGAGATCCTCAGTAAGTGCCGGTTAGTTTTATACGGATGTTGCTTTTTCCTAACTTTCTGGGCTTCAGTATTCTCGTCTGTGAAACAAGCAGATGGGATTTTGGATCTTCAGGGTCTTTCCCAGTGTTACCATTCTGCAGCTTAGGAACTTGGCCTTGGGAGCCTGGGCTGGCAGCTGGCCCTTTTTAGTCCCCTGGTTTAAAGGCAGCAGCAGGGAGCTCAGGACCTTTGGAGGTCCCAGGAGAGAGCTGGGTCTACACTGTGCCCAGGAACCTCCTTTGGTTTGAGTCTATGTGTGACTCATATTTTACACTGTCTGGTAAGAACCCCCCACTCCATGAGCATAGGGGCCTTATCTGCATATCCAGCACTCAGCACGGTGTCCAGTGCAAAAGAGTGCAGGGCTGGATGCATGAATGCATGCATGCACGCATGCACAGAGGCCTCTAGGGGGAGCCCAAGGTTTGCCCCAGCTCCGGTTGCTCCTTCAAAGGTGTGTCAAGCGGGGTAGGGGGGTGCCTGGGTGGCTCAGTCGGTTAAACCTCCCACCTTCGCTCGGGTCATGATCTCGCGGTCCCTGAGTTCAAGCCCTGCATCGGGCTGTGTGCCCACCACTCAGAGAGCCTGGAGCCTGTTTTGGATTTTGTGTCCCCCTCTCTCTCTGACCCTCCCCCGTTCATGCTCTGTCTCAAAAATAAATAAACGTTAAAAAAATTTTTTTAAAAATGGTGCATTGGGAGCAAGGCATTCCTCTTGCCCCTCCCATTCTTTAGCCACCCCCAGCTCTATCCTCCACCATCTCCCATACCCTCAAGTGTTCAAGTTTTGCTTAGGTCACCCGCTGTAGGGATGGAGACCCTGCAAAGAGTTTTAAATGTCCACCACACTGCCCCAGGACTACTGAGTATGAGTGTGGCCTCCTTCCTGCTCTGTTTGGCAAATTATAGGGCTGTCTCTGCAAATGCTCTCTCTTCTCCCAGAGGGCTGTGGGCCCTTGGGGGCTTCTGTCCTGGTCTGAGAAGGCTGGGGTGGGCCCTGGGGCCAAGGCTTCCTGCTGGAACTTATGATCCCGTCTCCTATCTTCAGGAATCTCTGGCTTTTCCTTGCAGGCGGAGAGGTGGTGAGATCCAGTTCTCAGGTTTGGACTTGGGGAAGCAGGCCAGCTGTCAGCATGGGCACTTTGGCCTGCCTTGGTTCTGAGCTGTTCAGGCCTGTCTACCCAGATAAAGGAAGTTTCTGAAGAACCAGCCAAAGTCCCAGCTGAGGACTGGGGATCAGATGTAATTGTCCTCGTTTGCCTCTTCTGTGCGCACCTCCTTAGGGATGCAAGGGAGGGATGGTTACCAGGGACAAGGTTGAAACTGGCCTTGGTCCAATACCAATGATCATCAGTTACAATAGGACAGCCCGTGACATCTTCATTCCAAACACAGACCATGAAAGGATGTCATTACATATTGATTCCACTGGCCCTGAGAAGAGGGGGAGGGCACAGCCCCACGCTGCACGTGGTTGACAGAGTGCCTCTCTCTAACCCCCTTTCCGCATCTCCTAACTTGTAGTCTGGATAAGGCTGCTCCAGGGGAGGGACCTGACTCTTCTAAGCCAATCAGCTTCGTCTCATCCCCTGTGTCCCTATTACTGGTCTAGCAGCTGAGTCTTAAACCAATTAGCACGCGGAATTTGCTCGGTCACAGAGAATTGGTTCAGCAGGGGCCCACTGCCCAGCTGGCCCAGAGCCGACTGTTCACAGTCGTGCGAGACCGCTGGCCCTGGGCGCTCTTGGCAGCCATCCTTGACCAGGAGAGAAAAAACGGCGCTGGCACAGCACAGAGCTGGTGCCTGCCCTGTGCCCTGTGCCTGGACTCTCATAACCAATAAAACCTCTTTTTATTGCCGAAGCCACTTTAAGATTGGTTTTCTACTACTTCAACCAGAGGTAGAACATTCTTACCGATGCGCCAGCTTCATAATTCTTATAATAACCGACAGGTCCGTGCTACGTGCACTTTAAAGGCACCGTCTTCTTCACTCACACAACCATCACCTCAGCACAGCAAAAACAACTTCAAAGCCAATTTGGGCCTCCATCTACTTGAAGGATATTTTTGGACCACCCTCCACCACCTAGGAACCGGTATTCTTGCAAGAAAGGTCCACTGTATCACTCTTCGACCCTTGCATAATGGACACAATGGCCAACTCTTCCAGGTGCCGAGGGAAAGCTTTTCTCTTCCTATGGCCTGGTAGATTTCCCTTTTCCCACTGGATGTCAGGAAGCTCACAGCTATCCCAACAGCTCCACTGAGGTCACCATCTCTTCCTTAGGTCCTACCACAGTCACGTCTCCCGACATGCAGTGTTGTTGAGAGGCTTGGCTGGTGTCTAGTAAGTTCTCAGCTAAGCACCTCACATCTAGCAAGTGCACAGTACAGAGGAAGCTTTGATCATGTCTGATGTTTTCTGATCTTCCCTTCTACTTTATTTGTAACCGTCTGGTACCTGTATTTCATTGTAGGTATTGCCTCACACACATTTTGGGAGTAGGCAATGAAAAACAATAAAGAAATCTGGTTCATAGTTCTTTCCCCGTATTTCCTCCCAATGATCCCCGTATTCTAGTTAGAAAACCCAATCAGAAGCAGCTGGAGAGGGTGGATTTTTATTTCTTCTTAAAAAAAATAAATAAAATGAATACACGGGCTGGAATTTCCTTCCCTTCTCTCATTCTCCCCCTTAAAAAGAAGCAAACACTGTGAGAATCCTTAAGATAGAGAGGCAGAGAGCGGGCCACCTGGACCCACGCCGGAAGGAGAAGCAGCTTGACACACGAGGGGCCGGAGCGAGGCCTGGCGGGGGAGCGCAGCCTGCCCGACCGTGGCCGCTAGCGGGGGTGATCTATCGTCGGCGGGGATGGACCTTCCGGGATCTCCCCAGAGCCCTCACAGCTCAGTCTTCACCTTGTGCATCAGATCCTTCTGGTCAATCTTGTCTAGGTCCTGGTACCAGCGGTTGTAGGCCAGCAGGGCCACGTTCTTGGCAGCCACGGCCATCACCTCCACGGAGCTGGCCGCCCACTCCAGGGCATTGAGGTGGAAGAGCTGGTCGTGGAGGGCGAAGCGCGGGAGGCCGGTGTGGGAGCCGTACAGGGGGTGGGCCTGCCACTCAGCCGTCTGCACCGAGTAATAGGAGCGGAAGAGGGTCTTCAGCTGGGACCGGAGGAGGGGTTTGGGGGACTGCACTCGCCAAACGGCTGCCTCCTGCGGCTGCTTCCGTCGGAAGTTGGCCGAGATGTTGACGGGACAGATGTTGTCCAGGGCACAGAAGAAGTTGGGGAAATCCGTGGTGAGGATGCTGGCAAAGGGGAAAAGCTTAGGGTCGGGGAAACCAAAGTAGGAAGAGTTGAGGTAGCCATGGACCAAGGAGACGACGGTGGGCTGGAAAGGGCCCTGGACGGCATCAATGGGCGGGTCGAAGCCTTCGAAGCTGATGGTGCTGCTGCTGTTGTCCAGGTGCAGGGGGGTGGCGATGACCACTATGTCATAGAAGTCAGAGCCATTGCCCACCTCGTTCTCATACTCTACGTAGTACAAGGGTTTCCCTTCTGGAAGGAGAGAGAATAGAGCACAAAAGTCGATTTATTTCTCGGTTTCTACCCACTGATCTCCCCCTGGGGCCTAGTGCTGAGGGGATGAGACTCCCGTGCACCTGGGCTGTCCAGATGGTGGGTCCTGGGCTTTCCATGCCGGTGTGGCTGCAGGGTGAGCACTGGACTGGGAGTCAGGAGACCTGAGCTTTGGCTCTAGCTCTGCTGTGGACTAGCTGGAGGAACCTGGGCAAGGCTGTGGCTCGAAGTCCTCCGTGGTCAAACGAACTGGGCTAGATGAAGGCAAGTCTCAGCTTTCTGGCTCTGACATCTGACTCAGGACGACAGTGCCCTCTGGCATCACTCGGCAGTGCCAGGGCTTTCCACGGGTTTGTTGGAACCGCTCCCCCGCAGATCAAAGACCAGGGCTTAGGGGCAGAGTGGTGGAGGTGAGCACGGGTCTAGGAATGGAGTGGCCACACCCCGTGCTCTGCTCACTCACCTGTCTGTTGCAGGGTCACAGTGGTCACTGTGGCATGGATCACATTGGCCTTGGTGAGCTTCAGCAGACCGGAACAAACCAGCTTGTTGCCTCCCTCCACAGACCACAGGCTGCCCTGGGCCCCAGCGAGCGACATGGCTCCTAGGCAAAGCGGGGGAGGGCGGCCAGTGGGTTCTCAGAACCACTGGGCTGTGTGGCTGAAGAGTCCAGCACCATCCTGCCCGCCGAGCCCTCCCTCTCAGGCCCGACTTCCCCAACACGGACAATGAGAGGCAACACACACCCACAAATACAACAAACTTTACAATGCTATGAAGTCAAAATATGCTCAGGACAAGAGCCAGCTATAAAAGACCACAGATTGTAAAATTCTGTTTACACAGATCGCCCAGAAGGGGCAAATCCACAGAAACGCAGAGTGGATTTGTGGTTGCCCAGGGTTAGACGGCAGGGGGTTACTGGAGAAGTGATGGCCACGGTTATGGGATTTTCTGGAGGCCACGAGAATATTCCAAAATTGACTGGGATGATGGCTACACCACTCAAAACCATTGAATTGTTCACTTTAAATAGGTGGATTGGGGGCACCCGGCTGGTTCAGTCGGTGACTGAACTCTTGATCTCGGGGTTGTGAGTTCGAGCCCCACGTGGGGTGTAGCGATTACTTAAAAATAAAACCTTAAAAAAAAAATAAAGGGGCGAATTGTGTGGTATATGAATTGTATCTAGAAGGATACACACAAGTACTGGAAGAGGGAGCAGGACAGCCTCGCTGAGGGGACACTTGGCAGGACCTGAAGGCTGGGAGGGAGGTAACCATGCCAACAGCCAGAGGAACAGCAGCCGGGCGTGGGAGGTACTTGCTAAATACAAACCTTTTCATTCATTTAGCCAACAAAAATGGGCTGAGTGCCTCCAATGGTCCAGGCCCTTTTCTAAGTGTTTGGGATACCCAGTAAACAAAGGAGACAGAGCTTCCCGCCCCTGGGAAGCCTACCTCTTAATGGGGAGAGATGAAAGGAGTAGATTAAATAGGCGGCTAGAAGCTGATGGCCACAGGGTAGGGGGACTGGCCCTGCTGCGGGCAGGAGTGGGGTGGCAGGGTAGCTTCCATGAAAAGGAACGTCTGCACAAAGACGTGGTGGGGAGCAAGAATTTACCAGAGAAGAATGTTCCAGGTGGAGGGAGGGCCACCCAAAAGCCCCAAGACAGGGGTGTGTCTGGAACGCTGGAGGCATGAAAAGGAAGCCGGAGTGGTTGGAGCAGGGATGAATGAGCAGGTAGGTGGTGGGGCCCAGGCCAGGCGGTGCTTTGAAGGCCACTGGAAGGGCTCTGGGTTTTACTTGAAGGCAAGCGGGAGCCCTTAACAGAGTTTTACACATAGGCCTGACATGATATGTCTTTTGTTTTAAAAGGATCCTGCAGCTGATGTATCGAGAAGAGCCCGCAGGGGGAAGGGGGCAGGAGGGCAGGGAGAGGGACCTGGCGGGAGACCTGTAGTAATCCAGGTCAGGGAGGAAATGGCGGTGGGAAGCAGCCAGACCCTGGATATATGCGGAAGGCAAAGCAGATGAGATTTCTTGACATACCATGTGGTGGATATGAGAGAAAGAACGAGTCAAGGTTTTGGCTGGAGCCACACAGAGGAGCTACTACCAACCAAGCTGGGAAGACCGCAGGGGAGGCGGGTTTGAGGGGAAGGGTCAGGCATTCAGGTCTGGCCACACTGAGTGCCCGCCAGGCCTCCCAGTGGAGGCACCTGGTGAATGTGCAGTCCTGGAGGGAGGTCTGGGCTGGAGGTCATGCTCGGGAGCCAGCGGGTGGAAGTGTGAGTGGTCGAGAAGAGGACCATGAACCTGAACCTTCCATGTCAGCAGCCTAGGAGGAGGGATGGACCCAGCCTGCGCAGGGCACGTCGTGCACATGCCGCCTGGCCCCAGTAACGAGCTGGGGAGAGGAGACGCGCTGACGGAGGAATACCCGGGGGCTCCGAGGCCCCAGTGGGGCAGTTCCTGAAACTCAGTGGTCGAAACACACTGGACCTTAGATCTCAGCTTTCCTTTCATCATCTGAGAAGTGGGGTGAACACTATCTCCTGCCAGCCTGGAGGACTGATGGCCAGAATCAAATAGGGTTGAGGCAATAAGGTGCTTAGGCAACCAGGCCTGGTAAAAGTGAGGTTATTACGGGGAGCCCAGCCCCTTCCGGGCGCTGTGGGCCCGGGGAAGGGCAGGAGGCAGGCCGAGGGCCAGAGGCTCACCGGCAAAGGCAGGCATCGCCGCGGACTGGCCGTAGCTGGCCCGCAGGACTGCAGAGACGACGTCGTCGATGAAGCGCTGAGTGACGCCCACCTGGAGCAGGGACTCGGCCACGGAGCGCTGGGTCATGTTGACGAAGGCAGACTCGCCCAGCGAGTAGAGCAGCTCCTCCACGCCTGAGAAGGCGTAACCATGGGCCTGGTACTTATAGATCCTGGAAGACACGCATTGGAGCCCTTGTGCCGAAAGGCCTTCTGGCTGACCGCCCACTGCTGGCTCACTGCACCCGAGAGCCCCAGCAGGGACCTGCCCTTCCTCTCTGTGTAGGGGGGAGAGAAGGCTGATTACTCGGCCCGTTTGCTGACTCTGAGGGTCCTTTCCCAGCCGCAGTGACAGTGCAGAGGGTGGGGCGGATACCCTGGAATCCCACTAGACCGGGCTTCACATCACGGCTCTGCTAAATGACGACTCCGGCACCCCTGTGAGGGCACAGCCCACTTCTCACTTGGGGGGCGACTGCCGGGCAGTGTGGGCCACAGCCCGCCCCCACAGACGCTGCCCCGTCTGCAGTGGCTTTGGCTCTGCGCTGGCTTCTGGGGCCACACTGGACCCGATGGCGCCTGTCTCACGCCAACGTGCTCTGTGCTAGCCCAGACTGGCCTCCCGTCCGGCTCCATCCAACAGGCTCTCACGTAGCCCCGAGCTCCCGTCTCGTCCCTCCACATCTCCCCCCCTCCCGGTCTCAGGGACTAGCGGTTGCTGGGACTCATCTGCTGGTACTGGTCCTCGAAACGCTGCCTCTGCCTGGGCTGCTTTGTAACCGTGTTGACTCTGATCATCAATGGGACGTCCAGACAGAGTTCCTCTCCCGCGAAAGAAAAAACTCAGCGTTGTCAGTTTGGGTAAAATTGACAGGGGAGAGAAACAGAAGAAATAAGAGGGGTAAGGACATAACCTTTGGGGGACACCTGGAAAATATAAGAAGTGCCATGAAGGGCGTAGCTGAGGAGGTGGGGAAAGTGGAGGAGGCCAGGGGGCCACCTTGAATGACCACATCTGGGCGAGGAGGTGGGGAGGACATACAGGGGAGAGCTGGGGTGCCAACTGCCAAGTGGGTGAACTGTGGGAAGTGGACAGAGTGACACTGGACCACTTGTCCTCATTATCTGAAGGGGCCGGGGAGGAGACTGGGACCCAGGGAGGAGGGAAGTGGTGAAAAAGGGAGGCTGTTCTAGATGGGGAAACTGGGGGACAGCAGGGCTTGTAACTGGGTGGCCCACAGGCTGCGTGAGGCCTATACATGCTTCATTTCGCTTATTTATAAGATGAATTGGTTGCATGTATTGAAAAACCAGATTTCACACATAACTCTGGGTTTCTAGCTTCTTCCAAAAAACTGGAAGATCTCGCCACATGAGGTCAGCATTGCCACGTGGCCACAGCTGGCTGCCCCCTTCGGTGGGGCCTTGCTCCTCAGGGCACCTGCTCCCTCCTCTTCTCTGCCCCCTCTCTATTGCACTCATTCACATCCCTGGTGCGCCCCCTGCAGGTGGCTGTATTTGCAACCCAGGCTCTTAGTTCATCATCAGTTCAGCGGAGGGAAGGGACACCAGAGACCCATCCCTGCACTGTGCGGGGCTCTCACACGCGCGCAAGGAAGTCCCTTTTCCTTCTCGACAATTTACAGTCCAGCTGGGTCCCTCCCCGTCTCTCTTCCTCCCTCCCTCCAGAAGGCCTTGCCTGCAGCCTGCCCTGCCGTACCTCATGAACTTCTCCATGACCTCCTCCACCCACATCTGCAGCCTCAGGAAGCTGATGCCGTAGTGCCACCAGAGGCGGAAGAGGTTCAGCAGGTACCAGTCCGTCTCTTCCAGCACGAAGTGCTCCCCGCTGAAGATGGCGCTCCTGCCCACCACCTCTCGCCGGTGCCTCAGCCCTGAGGGAGACAGGGAGGAGCCCCTCAGGTCCCTCTCACGGGGCCCCCAAGGAGATCTAGCGGTGCCTGAAGCAAAACGCAGGGTCCTCCTGAAGGATGCAAACGGACGGGCTCCGTTAAAGGGAATACGAATGCTACAGTTTGTTCATCTCTGCTGCTTGTTTAACAGTGAACGAGAGGCGCCTGGGTGGCTCAGTCGGTTAAGCGTCTGACTTCGGCTCAGGTCACGATCTCGCGGTCCGTGAGTTCGAGCCCCTGTCTGAGTGCTGACAGCTCAGAGCCTGGAGCCCGCTTCGGATTCTGTGTCTCCCTCTCTCTCTGCCCCTCCCCCGTTTGTGCTCTGTCTCTCTCTGTCTCAAAAATAAATAAACATTAAAAAATAAATAAATAAAACAGTAAATGAATGCACTGGGCTGGCTAGTCAATAAAGACGTGACAATGTAAATAATATGCCAGTTCAGTTTTTTTTTTTTTCCCCCACAGGGATCTACTCAGTCATGAGGGAGGGAAATTCAGATGTCATCCCGGAATGTCCAGGGGCTGGACAGCTGCAGGGCTTGCTCTCGGACGGTGGCCTTGGACACCAAGACCGCCCGGAAGGACTCACGGCTCTTTGCAAGCTTCCACATGCTACAGCTCACAGAGCCCTGAGACTTAAGCATCTCACTTTATCCTCTCTCAGCCTGGGAAGAGGCAGAACAGGTGACAGCATCCCAGTTAAAGATGCAGAAACCGAGGCTTAGAGGTTATAGACCTGCCCCAAGCCACAGGTTTTTGTACATTTCCCTCCTACTCCTGTCCCCGAGCCACTAAGTTCCCCCATCCCAAGGGCAACATTCCTTCAGCATCCTCCCAGAGATATTTTCTGCAAACGCTCATACGTGTATATATCTAGGGGGTTCTTCCTCCTCCCCCCCCCCCCCCCTCCACACACTGCTCTGCACCATCCTGACGTACTGTGTCTTGTAGACTGTTCTATACTTGGGCATAAAGGACTTCCTCAATCTGCCTGCTGAACAGTCTGCTGGCTACTTAATATTTACTCTCAGACCCCAGTGGGTGGGCACGTGGGATATTTTCAACCTTTTGCTACTACAAACAACACTGTAATGAATAACCCTGTGTGCATGCCATTTAGCACATCTTCAAGTATACCTGCAGGATCCCTTCTGGGAAGCCGAGTTTGTGCGTCCAACAGTGTATGTCTTTGTGGCTTTGCTACATGCTGCTGGGGTTGAATCCAGCTCTCTTACTCATTAGCTGCGGGGCCCCAGCCAAGGTGTAGACACCCTCTGAGCCTCCGTTTCCTCAGGAGATACAACCCCGGTCTTGCAGGAGGGAGGACTGGAGGTGAGGTAATGCCTACACACCGCCTAGAAGGATGTTGGGTACCTGGCAAGCACACAGCATGTGGAAGCCATTATGTCATTATGTCATGTCATGTGGAAGCCATAAGTCATTATGGCTATTGAGAGGCAGCAAATTGAAAGGGAAGGAAACTGGCCTGGGAGTCCAACCTGTGCTCTAATCCGGGCTCTGCAACTAACTCACGGCGTAACCTCAGGCAAGTGCCTTCCCCTCCCTGGTCTCAGCTGCTCCATCTGTAAAATGAGGAGACTGGGCTACGTGACCTTCCGGCCTTGACCTTTGGGGCAATCTGGAAAGAGCCCAAAGGCTGCTGCCAGCCTCGGGCGCTGTGTGCTGGAGCCCCGGGACGGTGCACTCACCCAGCTGCTTGACGAAGTCCTGCATGTGCAGGCTCAGGGAGTGGAAGGAGGCGGCCCCGCTCTCATAGTGCTGCTTGTTGACTGAGATGGTGGCCAGGCGGCCGCCCACGGTCCCCTTCTCGAACACGTCGATCTGCACCCGGGGGCCGAAGTGCTGCTGGAGGAAATGGGCCACGGCAGAGCCCCCGATCCCGGCCCCCACCACGGCTGTCAGCAGGCCCGGGAGACAGATGAGGGGAGAGACAGAGAGCAAGGCCGTGAGGATACAGGTGCCACCCTCGCGGCCTCCTGGGTGGTGGCTCCCAGGCCCTTGCGTTTCATCGGCTTATGCCATCTCAAAAAGGAAATCTGCAGGCTAGTGTTTAGTAAAGCTATCAAAAAAGAGCAAAGGACAACCTGAAAACTGTCACCTAGTAACCCTCTTTTTGTCATGAAAGGGACACCTTGGCAGCACAAAGAGCAGGAAAGAAATCTCAAAATTCTGGAGGATCATTTAAAGAGAATACATTTAATCTTACACAAACTCGTTATATTGTCCCCGTTTTTATTTCACTATGAATTGGTGAAAACTTGGGTCACTGACAGGTACTGTTAGGTTAGAACAGTGTTTGGAAACTCAACCCAGGGGTCGGCAAACTACAGCCCATGGGCCAAATCCAGGCCCATGCCTGTTTTTGCAAATAAAGTTTTATCAGAACACAGCCACACTCTCTGTAGTGGGTCTATGGCTGCTTTCATGCTATGGTGGCAGGCCTAAACTATTTATTCTCTGGCCCTTTCCTGAAGACGTCAGCCAACGACTGGTCTAATGCAACCTACCACCTGGCACTTAAATCTCTTTTACATCTGTGTTTGCCAAGACTGGAATACACCCTGTGACGGGTTGCTCACTACCATGCCGGGCACTGTATACCGGTCTGGAGTCTTGCTCCAAAGTTTCGGCTCTGGGGTCTTTCTGGATCTTATCGTGTGCTGTCTTTCCTATGCCTCCTGCCTTCCTGCTATTTCTAAACTTGGTTCATATGCCATGAGTGTTCTCATCCGAGTCACTGATAAAAACGTTTCACTGGCAACGTGGGCTCTGAGGTGCTCCTAGGAACCACGGTCCAGGCAGATCCTAATCTCGATGCTAATACTGAATAGCACGGTGCAAAGCCAGCAGAGCAGCTGTGAGGCTATGGCACTGGATAGCCACACTACCCACAATGTTTGCCCACCACGTATCTGAGACACAGGTTCCCTCTCATCTGACAGTTGTGGAACTCGGTCCAAAAACAAAGTGAGACAAATCTGGTGTGATCTGTCCTCACTAGACCCGTGTTGGACCCATGACGGACCACCAGCTCCTGTCAAGAAGGCAAAACTACAGGGTTCTTTATGATCTGGCCTCCACGGCCTTACTCCCCGCCCCACCGCCCAACACTCCACCTTCTTGTCTGCCTTGACTTGCCTGTCTCACACTTGTGCCTTTGCCTGCGCTGCTCAGGAAAGCTGTCACCTTTCACCTCGCTGCTTCTGTGGCCCCCGCCTGTAATTGTAGCTTGGCTTGCCGGGCTCACCGCAGACAAGTCAGGTGTCACTCCCACATATCCCTGCAGCACA
The DNA here is from genome assembly GCF_018350215.1 of Panthera leo. NCBI lineage: Eukaryota > Metazoa > Chordata > Mammalia > Carnivora > Felidae > Panthera > Panthera leo. The sequence goes on from NC_056679.1 coordinate 196,899,388, forward strand.
CGTTCCTACCCTGGGGCTCGCCCTTGCACATTATCCTCCACTCTCCTCGTTTAAGGACCGGGCGCGGCTCACTATGCCCCCAGATCCTGGCAGGCGGTAAAGCTAAGGATTTGCTGCATCTTGAAAATAACAAACCACTTCCTCCTTTCCAGTATTGACAAAGCCATTTTCAAGAATGCCCTTAACCTTTACAAAGCGGTGTGCTCCCTTCCCCTCCATTTGCGACGGAGTCCCAGATTACCCATTTTTCAGAGGAACTACTCTCACGAGGCCTGGAAGCCGCCCATAGGGCTATAGGGAAGCAGAAGAGCTCACCCCATCGAGAACCAGCTCATCCAACCCCCACAACCTGACGCCCACTCTCTAGTCCATGATAAGATGTGCTGGGGCACAAGCGAATCAAGCAAGGCTTTTGTCCTCCTGAGCTCATGCAGGGAGTGGGCAGACAGACTCATGGACAATGAGCTAGGACAACGTGTGACCAAGTGAAGCAACAGGGTTCCAGGGAATCCTGAAGAGGAAGCAGTGAATTCTGCCTGAGGATATGGAGACCAGGCTCCATAGGGGAAATAACGTTTGGACAGTCGTTTGCCAGGCAGCAGAAACACTCTCCACAGTGACATGGGCATGTGGAACTGGGCGGGGGGGGGGTCGGGGGTGAGGCGTTTAAAAGGTCCAAAGCCACACTGAGGTATTCAGATTTGACCTCCCAGCAGTCCGAGGGTGAAGCCCTCCTCACAGGAAGTTTCCTCATTCTCATGTGTAGAGTCCAAATCACCAAGGGCGAAGTCAAGCTTTTGTCAGACAGCTAAGCACAGTCAAAAAAGCTATGGGGCATCTTGGCATTGCCCAGCGTCCTGCCCTGGGTGACCTCTGGGGCCAGGTGGGCAGGGCCAGCTGGAAAGACTCAGCGAACTCTGCTGCCCACTTTTGAGAGATGGGGGAGGGCCCCGCACCTCCAGAGACGGCCTGCCTGACTTCCCCATCTTTCGAAGCCTGGCTCAAAATCCACCTCTAGCTCTCAGGATTTCTCTCTCCCCTCTAGCTCTCAGGATTTCTCTCTCCCCAGAAAGCCCTAAACTCTCAGTCCTGGCAGGCTTGTCTGTCTTACCTCTTCATGGCCTGAGCCGTGGTTTTGTAATCCAAAGGAGCCTTAGCCCTGTCCTGGCCCAGTAAGTCTGTGGTGCTCCCGCGGGACATGCTTCCCTGCCAACAAGGGTACAGAGAGGGCAGCTTCATGGAGTAGGGCTCTGTCCCCCCGCACCCCCCCCAGAAGCCTAGCATCTCTGCCCGTGGGAATTTTATATGTGAGGGAGCTTGAACATCTTTGGGAGTCATATAGAGTTAAAGTGACAACTGTGACGAGAAATAAACTGCAAACAAATAGGGAACTCGAGCCAGTGATATGCACGATGGGAGTATTTAGCATGGTGCCCCGATGTCCGCGATTTATTTTGAAATGCATCAAGATGTAGGACCCGTTAACGGGTGGGTGATAATTAGGTAATGATGCAAGTACGGTAGCAGTTTGCTACTGGCAGAATCTCGGTGGCGAGCACAGAGATGATCACTGTATATCCAGTTATTTCAACTTTGCCCGTGTTGGAAATTTTTCAAAATGAAACACTGTAATAAAAACCAAGATGACTGCTGTTAAAAGTTCTTCCCTGTCGTCCAACAAATCTATCTCCACTAGATCTACCACGGGCTCGGTCTCCTAGTCTCCCTGAGGTTTTGGCTTAGATGTTACTCCTAGGAAGCCTCCAGAGGCCTCCCAGAGGCCTGAAGGGGTGGGTGGAAATGCTCTCCCTATCAGGGTACCTTCTCGGCCTTACCACCGACTTCCCTGTATTGCGCCGTCTCTCCTCCAGACAGGAGCTACGGAGCACTGTGCCTGCTACACTGACGGCCCTCAATAAGCCTTCATTCATGAATGACATCACCCAGACCGAGTCCTCTCTGTCATCCATCGGGGCACCTGGCAAAGAGCCAGGTCCACCGTAGATGCTTAATGTCCGTGGACCTTCTGGTGAGATCTGTGGCCAGTCCTGCCCCGAGCCTCTTTTCCAGCCCCAGGCAGGCGTCGCCACATGCCCACGCCACCCGGGATCAGCACCTTGCCCGCCGGTCCCCTTCCTCGCCCACTCTCAGTCCCTCGCCTCTTCCCCAGCCAGCTCCTCTCCGGAAGACCCCTCCCTCGCCCAGTTTCCCTCCCCTTCCCCCACCCGGCAGCTCCCCGCTGCGATCCCTTTTCCCTCGCAGCCCTCCCCCGCGCAGCCCCCCACCCTGTCCTTCCCGCACCGATTTTGCTGGGCCGGGCATCTCCGCCTGTGGCGGCGGCGGCCAGGAGCGCGGCCAGCGCGGCGAGAAGCCGGGCAGCGCGGGCCATGGCGGGCGGAGATCCGGGCTGCACGCCGGGGTTCGGTCGCTCGCGGGTTGGCGCTGGGCTCGCCGCCCCGCCCCGGCGCCCCACTGGCTGTTCCGCCTTCAGCCCGCCGGTCACAGCCTCTCATTGGGCGAGCGGCCGTCTTTCTCCAGCAAGAGGCCCTCATTAGCTGTATCCCTCTCGGGCAGGCTCTGTCATTAGCAGCTTCCCCGTCCCGCCTCCTCGATGCGGCTTCCTCATTGGCTGGCTCGTCCTGCCCACGCGCAGGTGTGCGCGCTTCGACCATACAGCATCAGGACCAGGGCCCCACTGCGGGGGACCCTGATGGGAGGGAGACCCGAAGCTCTGACCGCCTCGGTTCAAGCCCAGCCGCTGCGAGTTACTAGCTCTCTAATGTGCCTTCTCTGTGTCTCATTCGGTTTCCCTGCTCTGCCTTTCTAAGTGGTTGTGACAATCACGTGAGATAAGGGACGTGATCCCGCTCGGCAGTGTCTGCAAGTGCAGCAAATTGCTGACCAGGCGTGCAGCCATGGTGGCCAGGCGCTACCCGCTGCATGCGTGGAAACGAGCCAGATGCTTTCGAGACTGCTGTTACCGACGTGTATTTGCAGTTTCTACATACAGTTTGTATCTCTGCCTTCTACTTAAACAAAGGCGCGGGGGCGCCTGGGTGGTTCGTTCTGTTGAGCGACCGACTTCAGCTCAAGTCATGATCTCCTGGCTCCTGAGTTAAGACCCCTGTTGGGCCCAGTGCAGACAGCTCAGAGCCTGGAATCTGCTTTGGATTCTGTGACCACCCCCCCCCCCCCGCCCCTCCCCTGTTAATGCTCTGTCTCTGTCTCTCTCTCAAAAAAGAAATATTTTAAAAAGTTAAAAAAAAAAAAAAAAAAAAAAAGGGAAAGATTTCATCCAGTCTCTTCTCAGGGGGAGGAAAGGTAGTAAGGAAGGATAAGCTCCCATTTTCACCCTCTAAGAAAACAAGAGCAGCGCAGCGTGGTTAGTACTTTTCACCGTGAAGGGCAGATTCCTCTAGCAGAAAATAAAGTTGGGAATGAGTTTCATGATAAATAAGGAAAACCCATATTTATCCAGTCAGATTATGGCTAAAAGAAGAAACAAAGGATTCAGAGAATAGTAAAAGAGCATATGGCTGGGATTCTAAGTCGGCTTTGTGAGTCTCAACAAGGCCAAACTGGATTACTAGTCAAGTGGTAGATGAACAAACATGCGTTTCTCATAATCTTAAAAAAAAAAAATCTTTTTGGCAATGCTATTTCAGAAAGGAAAACTTTTTTTTAAGTTTATTGATTTCTGAGAGAGAGAGCGAGCGTGATCGAGGGAGATGCAGAGGGAGACAGAATCCCAAGCAGCAATGCAGTGCTTGAATTCACGGAATGGTGAGATCATGACCTGAGCTGAAACCAAGTTGGATGCTTAACCTACTGAGCCCCCCAGGTGTCCCCCCTGCCCAATGCAAAACTTTTTAAGTTCATTCCCAGTGACTCAAGATATTCCCTTAAATTTTTTGTTAAACAGCATTCATCAATCACTCTGTGACAAAGTTCTCTTATGTGCTGACTTAATCTGATTCTTGTAGTTTTTGATAGGTGTGAGAAGTGAGATGATTCATTTTCAGAAATACCAAATAAAAGCTGTGCTATCTAGTTAACGATAGGTTTACAACCTATCGTAAATATGCATGACCCCCCCCTCCCCCACCTCGCCCCCCAACCAACAAACCCTTAGACACTTCACTTCCTGGTTCTTCTTCCTCTCTCTTTTTTGTGGGCTTATTTTCACAGGCTTTGGCATGAGCATGTGCAGAAGAACTGAAATCTTTTCATCACCTCAAAGAATGTACATTTGTTCCAGTCAGACTACTTGTTGCCTTACATGGGCATAAGCCACTTCCGGTAAGGCTGTAGTGCCCAGCCAATGAGGAACCAGGGGAGGGACTTGCAGGCTAGGAGATAAATTGCCTGCTGTAACCGCCCGGAGTGTGCCTCTCCCTCAGACACCCGCTCATGCAGGAACGTTCATTAAAGCCTCGCTTCACTGTGCTCCGAGGCTCCGTGTCCCCGCTTTGATTGGGGCAGTGGGCTTATTTCTCACAGTAGAGTAAATTTTATTAACTTTAAATTTCAACTTTTTTTTTTTCCCAAAAAAAGTTCTCACATATTTATTACTGAACCAATCTATTGGTGCAGAAGCATAGGAACAGAGAAAAATCATTTTCCAAATAAAACATGTCTATTGTTCAGGTAGTAGAGAAGTTTACAGTGATAGGATATGAGCAAATGACGTTCATGCAGCATAAGTATGTATGCCATCTCACGTGGGATTTTTTTTAGAGACCCAGTGTGGTTCTTTAATGTCTCCTCTTGGAGTTGTGTATTTTATTACCAGTTTTCATCCAAATCCACTAGAGAATGGAAGATTCTGCTGTTGTTCCTTAGCCAGGAATCACTTGATACTGAAAGTCTCGTGAGAAGACATGGTGAGAACAGTCAATCGCACAACACACTGCGATGGTGGACAAAAGGAGAAAGGAGCTAAAATTCAACACTTAAAAAAAATTTTTTTTTCTTAATGTTTACTTGTTTTTGAGAGACAGAGTAGGAGTGGGGGAGGGGTAGAGAGCCAGAGACACAGAATCCGAAGCAGGCTCCAGGCTCCCAGCTGTCAGCACAGAGCCTGACATGGGGCTGGAACCCACAAGCCATGAGAACATGACCTGAGCTTAAGTGGGATCCCTAACTGAGCCACCCAGGTACCGCTAAAATTCAACTTCTTGACTCTACTTTGCTTTTAATTTTAAGGTCTTTGTGAACTCTAGAAACTTTAGCTGTGTTTTCTTCTATTAGGAAGTTCTTTCCATCCTACAACAAACCCATTGATAATGGGTGAGCACACCGAAGTTGTGGGACAAGTTCAAAAGAGCTATAAGAGCAAGGAGGGAGAATTCTGGTGGCCGAGGTGCAAGACTAGTGAGGCTGGAAGTGAAGCTGGGAGACTCTATCAATTACCTATTACTGCATAACAAACTGCCCCAAAACTTAGTGGCTAAAAGTAACAATCACTTACTTTGGCCATAAATCTGCGCTTGGGCAGGACTCCAATCAGCTCATCTCTGTTCCATGTGGTATCAGATGGAGCTGCTCCACTAGGGGCTGGAGGATCCACTTTCAAAATGGCTCCCCAAGAGGCCTGGCAAGACGGTGCTGGCTATCGGCTGAAAGCTCAGCTAGGGCCCGTTCCACTTCACAGGCCCTTCAGTTTGCTCTTAAGTTGATGGCTGAGCTCTAAGAGTGAAGGGCCACTCAGTTAGGCCAGGTATGTGGAAACCAGTTGAGCAGATGTGTGGACAAAGCCAGGTAGAGCTTGGCAAGAACTCGTGGAAGCTGAAAGTCAGAATGAGGCCACATGTTAGTAATTTGGTCGGGAGGATCAGAAGCCTAGCAAGTGAAGCGGCCGAAGCAGATAATACAATTAGAACCAAGAAACAAGCATAAGAAAATAAGGCAATGACAGAGAGGAAGGCAGAAGCAGGAGTCCAGATCTAAGAAATACGGAGAAATCAGAATGAAGCAAGGCAAGGAGGCAGGGAAACAGGTAAGACTTCAACCCCAAGGCAGGGTGTGTGATGCCTGCATCTCACTGCATGCACATAGCTGGGCTGCTGTGAGATCTCAAGGAACCTTGACGGTGCATCACCAAGATGGGTCTACAATCAATGCAGTGGCCATAATGTCAACATTTAGACAGACAAACACACTAAACACATGATCTGCGGTTACATCAACTCAGGTTTTATTGAAGTTGCTTCTGAATATCCCTATTTAATTTGCTTTAGTGTTCAAGACCCTTTCTTCACTTATCAATCCTTCGCCATGAAAGAGCACCAATTAATTTATCAGTATCAAACTGATTCCCTTATGGCTGTGAAGAAAATCTGTAAAAGATCTGTAGACTGTTAGACTGTATGTACTAAAACACCAAGATCCCCTCTTCAAGTGAGCCAAAGCTTCCTTACACAACTGCAGGCCTACAATGTCTTTTCGCTTTCCCGTCAAGATGAAAATAATAAGAGCACTGACACAATTTTCTTGCTCCTTCAGTCTGAAAGTGTGGATTTATGTTAAAAAAAAAAACAACAGAAAAAAATGAAGCTGGCAGGAAAATAAGTCACTGTGATTGATTAAACTACAATTTTTTATAGAAAAGCATCACTTAACCAGCCTTCCCTTTTCCTTAGACTTTAGGGCAGCTATAAAAACAGAGGCAAAACCACATATATAATAAAAAGTAATAAAAATAAATATTTGAGGGCCTACTGTAGTAGACAGTTTACACATTTCATCCAATCCTCACAGTACTGCGAGAGAATTGTAATCATTGTACAAACGAGGAAGCAGCCTCTGGAGGGTGAGATGACTGGGGCCCAAGGTGACACAGACTGGGCTGGGATTTACATTCAAGTCAATGCCTACAGAGCCCCTGCTCTCTTATGCTGTTCTGGCTCCCAAAAGCCCAACTTTTTGAGATTCTTACTGTTATAGCCCCATCTTCTAAATTTACACTTTTAAGTCTGTGTAACTACTAACAAAAAAATCTAAAATTCTCCTCAATCTACTTGCTAAAACGGGAGGTTGCAAGGAATATTAGAAAACTCTTGAAGTACTTGGAACATTCCATACCTAAAATTATGGTGATTGTAAATCACTGATAAATGACAGCTCGTAACTCATGAAAACCTAGGTAATTGTCATCGGCTCCTTTTCTTGTCACCGTCGGTCAATCTCAAAGGAATGAAGGCAAAAAAATCCAGTTCTTATTGTGAACTCTGATGCTCATTAAGTTTATAGTACATACTTAGTGGAAAGCAGAAAGCGGTTCTGGTTTTAAAAATCTTATACCAGTCTTTTGTTTGCTTCTTAAAAGCATGTACTTGTTTTTTTGGTTTTTTTTTTTAAGTGTCTAATTCTGGTGGAGATGGCAGGGCCCATTGGGGGATGGTTTTATTGATACGTGTGGAGTGTGCTAGAACCATCTATGATGTCTAAGAGGATAACTTTTACCACTCCACGGGATAGGGTCCTAAAGTTCTAGAAATGGATTTACTTTATGGGTAACTGACGTAAAAACCTGAACCCATGCAATCTGGACCTCCAACGACATTTGCTTGCTGGGGACACACTTGCACGTTCATTACAGAACTGTTGCAGCTTAAATGATTAAAGTTAGTATCTAGTTATTCCTTATTCAAGTCCTCACAGAAATTCAGTTTACTGGTTTTAGACATTTTTGAGTCCAGTTCTTAAAAGATGTCTTCCTTCTTAAGAAGCTGAAAGGGTGAGATGAGATCATCATTAAGGCTTCTTCTAACATCACAAATCCATAACTAACCTCCTTTCTAAAGTCTGATTCATAGGTCATTCATTCACTTATTTACTGACCAAATCTTTTACAGAGCACCAGGTATAAGACTAGAAAAAACAACCAACCAAACAAAACCACACAGTCTCACTAACTCCAGCTAGATATTAATACATGTGACATAAGACAAACAAAAACTAGAAAACAAAGTTTATCAGTGTGAGAGAGGTAGTGATTTGTGAGTACCAAAAAAAAAAAAAAAAAAAAAAAAAAAAAAAAAAAATCAGCATAACTAAATGAAATGAGAAATTGTAGGAACCTATTTTTGTCCTGACCACCTCCCTGCATAATCTAATAAAGGATGATAAAGCAAATTTGACGAAGTGGAAGATTTAAGGGCTAGTGGAGAGAAAAGCTGTAGGTAAATTACTTATATAGACCAACTTGGATCATTGGCTATGGGTGCTGCTTCAGTTACCCTGAAATGATTATATACCCAGGGAAGCTGAAAATCTGAAGGTAACTCAGCAAAGACAGCACAACGTTTCTTGGTCATACTTGCTTGAAAGGGACCTCGTATCTTGAATTTCTTGATACTCCTTGCCTTCCAAGTCTTGCCTTGCCCTTAACTAGCCCTTGTAAACGGGAACTGGAAAGGGACAATGAGTGTGAATATGGCCCACCTGGTGGGGACTACAAGGACAAAAGGTGGCTAAAAGAAAAATAACAAGGGGAAGTCCTAAAAAAAAAAAAATCTATGTGTATAAAAATCAACCCAAACGATCTAAATTCATGTAACTCTATGAAGCTTTAGCATCTAAGTACCCAGACGTTGAATCAATCCCTACCATCT